>NC_140570.1:33107970-33722970 GCF_057381845.1 Rhamphochromis longiceps
AAAGAAAAAATCTGGACTGAACTAAAAATGACAAAAAATAAAACTGCTGCAAATTTCAGTGTTAGGATAGCACTAATTTTTACATTTCGAGTGTTTGTTTTTAACATTTATCTGAGGAACGTTAGTTATGTAGATAAACAAACAGCTTACATTCTCTGGAAAGATCAGGCTGCAGATAAGGCAAACTATTTTACATTTACCAAGTAGCTGCTCAGTGTTCCCTTATTCGTTTTTCGTGTCACAATGCAAAGAAAAGATAAGCAGTAAGGCTTGTTGTGAGAAATTAAAGCCATGTGCCTGAAAAACAGGATCATTGGATGTCAAGTCCTATTTTGCAGAATGTGATCGGGTGCATGTTAAGGACTAAGACAACTTTTCAGCATTTCACATTCATTGTTACCTTGGATGGAAGATCAAACACTGAATTGTAAGAAAATCTAGTCACATAATACTCTATTCTGACTGATGTTTCATTTGTTCAAGCGAGGTTGTTTCTTCTTCTATAAATATTTACAATTATCTCCTAAAAAAATCCTATTTCATGAAGAATTAATGGTGAGCTTCACTTAAAACCACAAAGTTAAGAATTACAAGATACGCCACAGACGTACAGTACAAACAAGTATACAGTACATCAGCAAATATACAAATATAAAAATGTATTCTGAGGTTTTTGCACCCCCTTTGACACGTTAATGCCAGATTTAGTCAGAAACCACACATATATAAAAATATAGACAATGCTTTTGTACAAAATATTGACATCGTTTATGAATCTCCATTAAAATGTGCAAATTAACACTGATCAACAAAAGCATATGTTTATTTAATGCACAAATGCAGGCACACACACACACACGCACACACACACGCGCGCACACACACACACACAAGGCATAGTCCTTTTTTGGCCTGCTAGTGATGTATTTTTTTCATGAAAAAGCACCACATCTTCAGCTATTTGGACTTTTTGATATAACATTGTGTACTTCTCTTGAGAAAACAGAAGAGAGAATAGCATTGCCTCATTTCAGGTTGCAGCCTCTGTGGTCATACAGTAGAACAAGATTAGAACAGCAGTGATTCAGCTCAGTTCACCCTTTAAAATTTAAATCCTCAGCTCTGCCTCTTCACTGTGTTCCAAATTATGTTCAGTTGTGCTGATCACGGAGGCAGAGGGGCCCTGTGAGACACTGAAGGGTGTAATTGCAGGCGAACGTGCTGCCAGTGGTGAGAGAGACGGGGAGAAACTTGGAGACATCGCGATTGACGAGATGGATCCCTCAGCGCTGATGGGCGATCTTCGTAAGGAAGCCAGATTTGGGAACGTCCTACCTACGGCAGGCTTTGGATGCACAGTTTTGGCCCCAGGGTGGGCCACAGAGGTTATGAGAGGTGGAGGGTCAATTCTTGACTCTGCTTTTGCTTTGTGATGAAATGACCTGCGAGGATGAGGAGGCGCAGTTTCATCTTTTAAACGTGCTATTTCAGTAAAGACATTAGCTAAAGGTTGAAACTGGGGACACCAGTTTAGCAGGTAGTCCCAGTTATAGCTGCCCCTCAGCTCCTCATCACTGGCCACAATGGCTGTGAGGGAGCCATCTGCGGAGGGCTTTCCGTCCTCAGGGAAAGTGTAGTCTTTAGGGCGGGAGATGCTGAGTCCTCGTCCCACGCCTACATACCCGCACCCTTCGTCCCTGTAGATTGGCACCTGGCCAGCTAACAAAGTACTATTGACGCTGCCCGCTTTCTTTCCTTTGAACCAATCAATAGAAGGCTCACAAGACACATCTGATAGCTGATCAGCATCCTGCTGGATTCCGGAGTCTGGACCTCGGGCAGAGATGTGCTCCTGCATTGACGAGGAGATGCTTGACACTCTGGGATATTCATTAATCATCCTGATCTCATCATCCTCTGCTGCCTCTGCCTCGGCAGAGCCTCGACCACTGGAGTGAGAAGGATCTAGGGATCCGCCACGGGTGTACGGACCCCCACTAGTTCCTCTTTGATCAGTTGCATATCCAGGAAGCGCCTGATGGTAAATCATTTCATTGGCTGCTAGTTTTGTTTCCTCAAACTTGTGCAGCAGGGTCCCTGACATTGGTGTTCGTTCGTGTGTCTTTTTCTCCTTCTTCCGACGTCTTAACTTAACAAAAAATAGTGCCACAGCAATTGTTATCAGTATGACTATGATCCCAAGTGAAACTGCAATGACACTGACGAGCAACATGTTCACGTCTCTGGTGAGACCAAAAGATGTATGGGTAACATCTAAGGTAACTTTGGCCACTGATATGCGAGACGTCTCCAGAGGGCTGTGAGCGCTCACATCCAGTGTCATTAGACGTAGCTCTCTTTTAGAGCGACTCATGTGTCTACTGTAGCCATCCATTTTTAAAGAAACCTCTCCAGTTGATTTATTGACTTCAAAATAAGGCGAGTGGTCTGCTAAGGAGTAGAGTACAACACCATCCACACCCCCGTCCTCATCTCTGGCTTGCACTTTGCCAATGACCTGACCCTTCTTTGCTCCCTCAGGCACTTCAAATAAGAACTCTGAAGAGGTGAAAACAGGATCATATTCATCCTCCCCTGTAACATAAACCTTCACTGTTACAGTAGCAGAATAGTTGCCTGCATCCACAGCCATGACCACAAACTGGAATGAGTTTATCTTCTCAAAGTCAAAAGAAGAGCGGGTCCGTATTTCACCTGAAGTATGATTGATGAAGAAGCCCTCTTTTCCTTCTTTAAAGGAGTCTAACATGTAGTACCTTAGCTGTCCAAAAACCCCTCTGTCATGGTCAATTGCATGCAGCATGGTAACTAAGGCGTTCTGGGGTTGGTTTTCCCTGATGCTTGCAGTTACTAGATTGAGGGGAAAGAAAGGCCGGTTATCATTGATGTCCTTCACTTCTATACTGACAGGGGCCAAAGCAAAGTGTCCTTGGCCATCAGTGGCCTGGACAACAATCAAATGGGACAACTGTGTCTCGCTGTTCAGAGGTCTCTGCAGCCTCAAAGCTCCAGTCCACTGGTCTACATGGAAAAGATCTGTCTCATCTCCTGAGCTTATAGAGTACTGGACCTCACTATTTGGAGCAGAATCTGGATCTGTGGCGGATAAATGCAAGATCTCAGTCCCTGCTGCCGTACCCTCACTCAGAATCACACTGTACTCTGTTCGGCTGAATACTGGAGGGTTGTCATTGGCATCTGTAACACTGATAATGATAGGAACGCTGGAGCTACGCTGAGGGATTCCACGATCTGACACCACAACCGTCAGGTTATAACTTGGTACCGCTTCAAAGTCCAGCTTCTCTACCAGGATTAGACTCCCAACTGTCTGGAAGCCCCGCCCCTCCAAGAAGCGCACGCTGCTCTCAATCTGGAAGGCATTACCCGAGTTGCCACTGGCAATAGCAAAATCAAAACCACAGTTATCCCGTAACAGGTCTCCATCCACAGCTTCTAATGTCAGAACAGTTGATCCAGGAAGGCCGTCTTCAGACACAGTGGCTCTGTACTCTGACTGATGGAAGATGGGGGCGTTGTCGTTTATGTCAGACACTTGAACATGCACAGTGGCAATGGCTGAAAGGGATGGAGTACCCTGGTCTCGTGCCTCAATCACCACCAGAATGGAGGGATTCTCGAAGTCAAACTCAGTCTTTTGTTTAGTAAATAGAGTACCTGCGAAGAAACAGAGAGTACCATCATAAGAAGGCCAATGTAATTTTAGGTCTTTCTTTCACAACCCATCATATTACATATCAGTGCTGGTTAGCTCTTACACAGTAATGAATGACTTAACTAAAAAAGTAAATTACAATTACATTTTGTAAACACTGTGGCAGATTTGGGTACACACTGTTTGAGGGAACATTATTTCAGGCAAATGGAAATGTTTTGAGGACAGGAGAAAGTATAGTTAGTGTAAAGAAAAAAAGTCCTCTTTTATGACGCACTTATTTTTAGATGCTATCTCAAGCAAAACATCTGAGGCAAATAACATTCGATTTGGTTTTCAATTACTTATAATGAAGAAAATGATTAAATATTTTGCAATACTCGTTGCGAATATGTCCAAACCCCAAATGAGCATCCAAGGAGCGCTTTAGGGAATGGCATTTTTTTTAATGAAGTATAATTAAGGGGCTCTTAAACTCTGGTTAGAGTGTAGTTATAAACAACCATAAATGCAGTGCAGACAGTAATCATACCATTGACTGGGTCAATGTAGAAGACACCTTTCGTTGATGACATGACTCTGTAAGTAATTTTCCCATTGTCCCCAGAGTCACGGTCAGTGGCTGTTACGGTGACGACTGCGCTGCCTGCAGGGAGGTGCTCTGATACAGCCACCTGATAAGAAACACATTAAATGTAAATATATTTATCTCCATTACAGATTATTGAAAACTTTAACAAATATTCCGATAATCTAAAATGTAGTGAAATATGCAGTACCTGATACAAATCCTGGGTAAAGGTGGGAGAATTATCATTCACATCATCCACCAGCACAGTGAGGTTGGCCTCGCTTTGATGTTTAGAGTCAGATGTGCGAACGGTTAGAGTGTACCACGTCCTTTCCTCGTAGTCTAGTGGTCCAGTCAGCGACACTCCTCCTCCATAACAATGAATTCCAAACATGCCTTGGCTGCTTGCATCTAGGTGTAACGTGTAGGAGAGGGCTGGCCCCGAGTCCACATCATTCCCCGTTACCTGGGTGATTATTGTGCCAATGAGAGTATCTGTATGTGTGAAGACAAAGAGCAGATATTTAGGTGCAGCTAAAATGAAACACAGAGTGTCTTGGTTTAAAGAAAAAAAAAACTTTATGAAGAAATATCCGGTTCTGGAAAGCCTTGAACTAATAGACAGGAAATGAACGGAGGAGGAACTTGGCCATAGCTTGTTTCATCAAAGGGTCAGACTTTTCTCACTGAGCCCTGCTGAGCGAGCTGCCAGGGAGTGTGATGTGAGGCTTTATGATAAGATCACTGGGCTAACTTCCACTGTGAAGCTGACTTACCCTCAGGCACTCGAATCTTCTGAGGCAGGGGAATCATGGGACTGTTGTCATTGAGGTCAATGATGATCACAGTGAGGGTGGCAGAGCCAGCGAGCCGTGGGGTTCCCCGGTCTGTTGCCGTAACAACAAGCCTGGAGCGACAAAATGAATGTCAGCTTTTTAACTTTTAAACTTTCTGAACCCTGTTACACAATTCTTGGTCCCCAAAGCCCACATCGAACAGCCTGTTTTTGTCTGGATGTTTTTCTTTCTTTGTGTGTGTGTTTTCCAATACACAAAAGCGCCTGAAAGTCATTTTAAATATTAATAAAACAATATGTTTAAAAATATTATCTGCAAGGGATACATGATTTTCTCATAACACTGAAAGGCTGTGATGCAAAAACATGCAAAATCTACTTTTCTCTTTCTATAACAGAAAGGATTTTCTGAGTGGGACTTCAAAATTTGAGTCAAGTTTGCAGTAGCAATATAAAATCCAAATGAAAGTCAGGTGAAACAGTGCAACTCATTTTTAAATCCTTGGATTTTTCAAAGCAAAATATGAACATAAAATGAGCAAAACTATAAAAACAAGGAAAAGTTGACAAGAATAAGTGTACATTCTAACTGTGACAGAGTCTAAATATGCATGTGGATTAGCTGACAGGAAACTCATGCCAACATGTGGTTACAAACAAACAGAATAAAAGCAAGACTCACTTCGTTTGGGTCCAGATTTCCCTGTCCATTATGGCTGCAGTGGTAACGCTTCCAGTCAGTGGGTCTATCTTAAACAAGCCACTCATGGATGATGACCTGATAGAGTAAGTCACCTGACCATTTTGACCCTGGTCCCGGTCGTCTGCGGCCACCTGAGTGAATTAACACCCCATTTTGGAAACGTAAATATAGAAACATTTGCAGCAGCTGTTTTAGTGTAACTCGAACTAGTGAGCAATATTGGACTTGGAAGTCAATAGTTAATAAAAATGGGCTATATGGTTCTGGCTTCATGGCACAAGCGATTATACAGTAAATTCTTCTGGGACACTGAGATCACATGAAATTGAAAAGTCAATCCTTTGCAGCACTGAAACTATCCAGTTTTCTGATGCTTGAGAGTTTTTATTCTACAGCTTCACATTTAAACAGCAGCCAAGCATAATAAACATTTGGGGGAAAAGCTACTGCACCTGGATAATGGGAAAATCGTAGCCTTGCGCCTCCCTAATGTAGGCTACATAGTTCTGGAGTTGGAAGCGTGGCAAGTTGTCATTTACATCCTGAAGGATTAAGTTGACAGCCATGTAGGAGCTAGAGGATGCTGTCTCAGCTTTCACCACAAGGCGGAGTTTTGGGGTCTCCTCAAAGTCCAGTCCTTCAGATTTCTGGACCCATATTTCACCTAAATCACAAAAGTATCAATGACTCACTTTCTACATTTCAAAAATATAACCTTGTAATGTTTACTGCCATCTTACCAACCGTCATACTGCCAACACTTACCAGTAATTGTGTTTATTCCAAAAGACTGCAATTTATTGCCACTGAATATACTGTAGGTGATCCCATTTTTGGAGCCATCTGGGTACTGGGCCTGAGCCTGTGTTACTACTGTGCCTAGAAGATGCAAAACACACTATGTTGATACATTTCATTTATACTTCTTATTTCAAATGTATATTTACACTCTTTGAATTACAATGTTAAAGATTTTAAATCACTTCAACCTTTAGCAGCGTTCTCTTGCAGGCTGACATCTCTTGCTGTGCGAGAGAAGCGAATCCCACTGTAGCTCTGCTCCTTTATGTAAATGATAACCACTCCCAGGGAAGATTGTGCTGGGTTCCCTTGGTCCATGGCCTGAACTATCAAAGTCCGTTGGCTTTGGGTCATGGTCTGCAGCTTCTCTGTGGCCTGGATTTCTCCTGTCAGTGAGTTAATGGTGAACCCCCTGACAGAGTTGGCGAAACGATAAAAAACAGAGCCATTAGCTCCAAAGTCTTTGTCCTCTGCTCTCATAGTGGCCAAAACTCGACGATTAGAGACACTACTGGCGGAGACATTCACAATAAGTGGGTCCTGAATGAAGAACGGAGCATTGTCGTTCACATCCTGAATATAGATCGTCACCTGAGCAGTGGAGTTACGTGGGTTTGCGGGGGAAGAATCGGTGGCACACACCTCAAAAGTGTAAGAAGCTGTTCTCTCTCTATCGAGGGGGGATGCTGTGATAATGCGACCTGTGTTTTGGTCTATCATGAACATGCTCTGGGAGCCATGGCTCAGAAAGTACAGCACTTGGCTATTAGGGCCATGGTCCAAATCAATGGCTTTCACCTCCAGGACGAGTGACCCAATGGGAACATCTTCCAAAATTTCTGCTGTGTAGCTGCTGCTCTGAAACTGGGGGCTGTGATCATTGATGTCCAGGACTATCACTTCTACAGTGGCAGTGCTGCTAAGTGCTGGGTGGCCCTGGTCCTGAGCTATCACCGTTAAACTGTACCCAGGCCTCTTCTCCCGATCAAGGGGCCGTGAGGTGGACAGGACACCTGACTGGCCATCCAAGCGGAAGTCTCCAGATGAATCTCCAGCTGCAAGTAGAGCGATAGCAAATGGCTTGTAAACATTTGAAACTATGTACCGATCATTTAAAACATTAAATCAAAAGCAGTTCTCACCTGTAATTTTGTAGTTTATCCTGCCGTTGTCTCCCGCATCCTGATCAGTGGCTCGAAGGGTGAATAGAGGTAGTGCTTCCAGGTTTTCAGGCACCTCTATGCTGTAGTAAAGACGTCCAAAGACAGGGGCGTTGTCATTAACGTCAGTCACCTTGATCCTCACAGTTGCTTTAGCATAGTTCGGTGGAAGGCCTCCATCTTTTGCAGACACTGCCAGAACATAAAAAAGCACACTATAATTTGTTGTAGTAATTCATAATTTAAATATTATTTTTATTATGTATCAGATCTGGCATTTTTTGTAAGGCTGCAGAACAATCAGATGACAGTACCTGTGACAGTGTAGTATTCCTGAAGCTCCCTGTCCAGAGACTTAGTAATCATAATCACACCTGATACTGGGTTGATGCTGAAACCCTCCTGTGAGATACCGTCATATGTCACCTGGCCATTGCTTCCTACAGAGAAACAAATATAGTCACAGCATTCTATTAAAAATGGCCTGTAAAAATAAATTAAAAATCAAAGAATGTCGGTGAAGGTCAGAGAGTTCCATCCTATAACTTGTAGATAATAATGAAAAAAATGCATTTACAACATGTTTCAAATTCTCTTCTAATAGCTTGTAAACTTATTTGTTTGTTTGTCATGAGGCTTGCTGTATAAGCATTTGGCAGCAAGAGCCCTCCCTCAGGCGTCTGTGTGCCAGATCGCGTGCTACGAGAAAGCAGCCTGGCAACCTCACCTGTTTACTTCACTAATTGCTTTTGAGGAGAAAGTTTATAATCCTCCTACTTTATGTGCTTCTGACTAACTCTTGGAGAATGCATGCTAACCCCCCCCTCATGTAGTCCTTATGCAAATAAAAAGAACTGTTAATGTCTCTAATGTGAACACATAGTCAGCAAATGATGGCTAAGAAGAATTAAAAGCAGCACAAATATAATATGACAGATCAAATCCCTGCACATTATGAATCAGACCTTGGTCCAGATCAGTGGCAGACACTGTCAGCACACTGGTTCCTGGAGGTTGGTTCTCCGAGATCTCTACTTCATACTGGCTCTGCTCAAACCAGGGCGCCTCATCATTAACATCGATCACATGCACACACAGCAGCTGGATGGACGAGTGTTGGGGTATCCCGTGATCCTCAGCGATTACTGTGAGGTTAAAGATGTCCTGCTCCTCGCGGTCCAGAGGTTTGAAAATAGACAGAGAGCCTGTAGGGAGATGAATGAAGGGTGAAATATGAGGAGAGATTTCCTCTACGTGGGTACTTTATTATAGCCTGGTTAAAAGAGACAGTTAGACAATTACGGTATGAAAGCATGTCATCAAAAGCAATAAAAAACACTGCTTGCCATGATTGTGTTTGTAGTCAAGTTATTTAAAAATCAAGTGTGAAAACTTGCCGTGTGAGGGCCAAATCAGTGCTAATCTCCTCCACACACACACAGCTCTGCCTACCTGACTGCTACCACCACCACTGCTGTAACAGCCCAAACGGTCTGGCCACAGTTTACGAGATTTTCCACTGGAGAATGCCACAGCCATCGAGAAAGAAGCAGTAAACACACACTCTAGACACGCAACAGCCAGGCCTGCCGTGCTCCGTAGGAATTAGAGGCACCCCAGCCTTTTCATTATCCTGCCCTAAGAGGGTAGAACTTGCAATGATTTAATTTCAATTTCATGCTTTAAAATCAAATGCAACTGTTAAAGAAAGAGAGGGCCAAGACTGTTTTCCTTTTAACTTTTTTTGTGTGTGTTTGTTTTTCACTTTGTGCCTTTCTAGGATTGAGATAACTTGCCTCTAAGCTTTTAATCTGGTATAAGTTACAGGCTGGAATTTTTCACCTAAATTTGATTCCTCTGTGATCCTACTATATCCCTGGTCACCGATAACACATGGGAAGGGGAAAAAAATGGAGGGATCTGGGGAGAGTTTTTATTTTGGATGTTTTGTAAGCATGTGTGGGGGTTGGTGGCGCCAACGCTGTGGACTGCAGTGCATGTGCGAGCGGAGGTTGCTCAGACAACAAACACATCTCTCTTATTTGATATGGCAAAGCCATTTATCAAAATTTGATGGGTTAATCCCTGAATGGTGTTGTCTTTTGCAGAGAAGCAGTCCCCCATATCACCAGTAAACTCTCCCTACTTCTCTTGAAAGGAAAATTAATGACCTCCATTCTGACACTGAGTGATGAGAATGTGTCTCACACTGTGACTTTACAGATTTATAACAATCGCCTGATAGTTCTCTCTATTGTGGTTAGCTGTGACGCCAAGGTAATGAAAACAGATTGTGCAGAGTTGTCGTAGACCTTTGGTCACTGACCCCAAAACGGGAGCAAACCAGGTGCACAAAGGATTAACTTGTCACTATTCTAACAAATAACTAGTGTGCATGAAAAGCACTTCAAGATGAGTGCACATACTGGGCTGAAGCAGAAGTGACATGCATGACAGACGCTGAATGTTTCCATCCCCAAACTGCTCCAGGAGGCATCCTGGTTGGCGACTTGAAGGCGAGGGCGGAGCAAATGTTGACACGTGTCTCAAACACCACAACAAAGCCCACAGGACCAAATGGCCCAAGGTCAGTGCTGACTAAGTGACATACTCTAATGCAAGCACACAAACACATATGTGCATGCCTACGCACACACATACACACGTGCGTACACATAAACACGCGTAACTGATCCCTCCTCTAATGGTTCCCAGAAGCCTGAGCAGGAGGTTCTTTGGTCTTTCATGGGAATAGATCCACAATAACAGATGATGGGTTGTTGTGTGTGCGCGCGTATGCACGTGTACTTGCACATTCTTGTGTGTGTGTATGTGTGCGTTTAATATTTGGCAAGCTGGCCTGTCTGGCCTCCAACTGAGAGAAATAAGTCATGAAAGGTGAAGCAAGAATTGGGCTGACCTTAGAAGTAAGCAGATTATTAAAACAGTTTGTGTGTGTTTATAGAAAGTAAGGTTAGGTGAATTTTGTGTGGAGTCGTGTAGAGTAGTGAGTATATATGCAATGCAAAGTGAAATTTAGAAGGAGATTCTGATGCAGATTTGCTTGTCTTTTGCTGAAGATGAAAATATTTCATCTTCAGCAAAAGATTTGCATGACACAGTAGTGCTTTAGTTCTAGTTCTACAGCCTAGCAGGGCAGAGAATACAAAGAGAGACCTGAGAAACTGAAGCCAAAAGTTTTAGTATAATGATAAGTAGAAAAAAGAAGCAGAAAGATGAGGAAAACAAGTAAACAGCATAAGAGATTTGAAATCTTACTCATTATAATCTTCAAACTGTTTGTATTTGCACTTAAATTAAATATTTTTTAAGTAGACTATTCTTCTAATCATAACAACTCATAGTTGTGATCAGTAGCTATCCCAGATAACACTGGGTGGAAAGCAAAGTTCACAGTCATCGCCAGAGCTAACTTATGAAGATATAAAAAAAATCAGCTTTCCCTTTCGGGGTATTTTTGAAAAAGATAATGGCGAGACAGCAGTGGCACCTTAGGGCAGGAGCCCTGTGATCCTGACATATCACTGGTCACTGAGCGCAAAAAAGTAGCAAGAAAATGTTCTGTTCATTTATTTTTCTACACCTTAACTTCAGTTGCACACCCATCAACAAAGTGATTAATGTCAAATATACGACAGTACAGCCCTAATAAGTAGTGAATACAGCGTGTATGTCAAGACCTTTCCTGTTTTTGTGCAATTGCAAGGTGAAATCAAAATGAATTTGCATGTATACAATGACCTTTGGGTGTTAAAAGCCCTTTCTGTTGAGGATTGTGACAAGAAAACCGATCTAAAGGATGTAAATTAGCTATGCATGAAAAACAGCATAGCTAATTTGAATGAAGCACACGGAGAATAAAGCCTGGCTTCGGGCTGCACTTACCCGTACTAGGGTTGAGACTGAATGTCCCTGCAGTGTTGCCTGATTGAATTCTGTAGGTCACTCTACCATTCTCCCCTTGGTCTGCATCTCTGGCCATGACATACAGCACTACAAAGCCCACTGGCTGATCCTCCATCACACTGACAGCTGTTGGCGATATGAACACTGGTGGATTGTCATTCTCATCGGTCACATACAGCCTTGCCGTGACAGAACCCCAGCGCCTCTGGCTGACATCAGGAGCAGAATCTGTTGCTTTTACAACCAGGATGAGGTTTGGAGTGACCTCATAGTCCAGCTTCTGGCCCAAGGAGAGAACCCCAGTTGATGGGTCGAGGGTTAATAGACCTGGGGTATTTGGCCACTGTTGTAGTATGGAATACACCAGTTTGCTGTTGGACCCACTGCCATCCTTATCTGTGGCCTGGAAAGTATAGACAGAGGAGCCAGGATCCATGCTCTCAGAGATGACAATTGTGATGGGGTCCTCTGGGAACTGAGGAGTGTGGTCATTACTGTCCTCTATGTCGATGTCCAGGTGGACAAGAGTGCTGCTCGGAGGGGCCTCGGAGAAGTCATCCACTTCAATTTGCAGATTGTAGCGCGAGTCTCGTTCATAGTCAAGAGGGCGAGCCAAGTAAACGTCCCCAGTCAGACGATCCACAACGAATGTGCCATCTCGGTCCGTACCCCCCACCACTGTGTAGGTCACCTTGTCGTCCTCTAAGGTTCCTCTATCATGGAGACGGACCGAGCCAATAACAGACCCGGGCTTGGCCTCCTCCACCGAATTGAAAGTTATGGAGAGTGAATTCTTCTTGGTAGCAGGTCTGTTAATGCTGATAACCTGCAGTAAAGCAACACATTGCATTTATATTTAACGGCGCAGCAACATGGCAGCAGATCTAATGCTTCACTCAAATGCCCAGTGGCAACTTAAGTTTGCAATTTTCAATACAGAACGAAAATATTTTATGGATTTTAGGCAAAGTGGAAACAGACGTCCTCTCCACACTGAATGTGTTCACGGGGAATAAATGAAACCACTTACAAAAGGTTTTTATAGACTTCAATAACATGACTGCTAAGATTAATCTGACATCTGTTTGGATGCCAAGAAATATAATAGATGATAAAAGTGCTGCAATCAGAAAAGGAAGTGTTATAAGGGCTTGAATTTAGTACTGAGGAATACTGCGGTACTGCATATAGTTTTACACTTCTTTTCCGAGTGTCTTCAAAGACTACAACCTTATTATTTCTCTTCTGAAACATTGTTTAAATAAAACATGTTTTTTCCCTTTGATACATGCATGTAGTGTGAAAATTAAAGCAGCTGTGAAAGGTAAATGAGCACGGAGTGGCTTTATTGATGAAATTTTAATCGAAATTACTGACCGTGTTTTGTAACCTGATTGGCCAGTCTGGATACTCAGCAGTGTATCCAACAGCACAATTCCCACACTAAGTAGGCACTCAAAAAATATGCTGTGCTTGCTGACAAGCTGTAAATTGGTTCCACATTAGATGGAAAAGAAGTGTTCCAAAAATAAATTGGAATAGGCCTATCCTATCATCGACGGAATTAAATAATCATTCAGAAAAGATGATTAAAGGAAATTACACAAATACGTCACAAGGCAAGAACAACACTGCACTGTTTAATCCAATTAACTAACAATTATGACTTCCATTTTTTGTTACTGGAAAAGAGGAAAAATTGCGCTGGCGCTGACTGGAGCTGTTTATATAGGAGCTCAATTTTCCTGGAACCTATAAATCTTCCTTCCAGAGTTCTTCCATTGTGTTTTTTTCTGTTCTATATTAAATATTAACACGAATTACCTTTAATGCTGTGTTTTATGTTGAGTGTATAGCCTTGCTGCTCCTTGCAAAAAGGGCTACTGTATTAAAAAAGTGTTGAAGTCATTGAGTATGACCTTGATCATAGACGTCTACAGCTGGCCCTCATCACGAGCCAGCTGGGAGTATTTGATTCAGATCCACTTTTCCATTTCAGATAGAAATTTCCCTTTTGAAAATTCACAGGGGAAGAAAAGGGGAGGGGATGGGACCTTGTCAGAAGTGAGGCTGATATGTCTGCAACTAGTGCGAGGGGCCCAGGGATGCAGATCGTCGCTGCCCCGAGTCTATTCTTTGATATCAAATAGGTGAATATAGTGGGTGTTTGTGCTCGCAGTGGTTCCAAAACACAGTCTAACCTGAATGGTGAGGGAGCAGGAGGTGCTGCGAGGGGGCAGTCCTCTGTCGGTGGCTGTCACCGTCAGAGTGTACTCAGCCCGTTCCGAGTGGCTGAGAGGGGATGACGAACGCAACTCGCCAGTGTTTGTGTACAAAGAGAAGCGCTCAGCTCTGGGACCTAGAAGAAACAGAGCATACCTGAACTTGAGATGAGAAGTGCATAGGAAGCCTGAACACACAAACACAAACATTAAATTGAATCCGCTTTCAACAATATACAAAAAAAGAAGAAAAGCATGAAAAAATTAATAAAGACTGGAGGAAGATATATTTCTTTAAACGTCTCTATAAAGTACCTGACAAAGAATAGAATATTGTGCCATTCTCCCCTTCATCAGGGTCTTTGGCTTGCAGTGTACCCAGTACAACCCCAGAAGGCTGACCTTCCATCACCTAAGGGTTAAACCAGATTTTCAGCACTCTATGATAGCAATTTATTTTCTGCCAAACAACATTTGTGCTCTTTCGACATTACCTGAATTATGATGTTTTTCCCTGACTGACTGTGGATGAAAACAGGGTCGTTGTCATTTTCGTCCAGTACAGTGATGAAAGCGGTGCCTGTGGCGCTACGAGGGGGTGAACCTCCGTCTTGTGCCACCACCAAGAGCTGGTAAGTAGACTGCTGCTCTCTGTCCAGAGTCATCCTTGTGCTGATCTCACCTGGGGACACAAGTAGATAAATGAGAGAGATTTTATGCACAGGCACAAGTCCACTGGAATAATGATGAGTCTTAAGAGCCAGCCGGCTTTGATCAGTGACACATAAGTAATAGACATGAACAGTGTGCAGATCTGTTCGTACACAGTCGGATACACGTTCATACACACAAACAGAAGATTTCTGAGAGGTTGGAAGATGCTCTAGAGACTCACAACTCTGCTAGAAGCTGATCACAAATCAGAGCCCGAGTCTCCACCTACAGACTAGCAGGCTCAGCAGGCCAATTAGAACTCAGCAGGATGCTTAGTGCTGCTGTCACCGTGATCTAACTAATTTATGACAGTGGCAGAGGGGCAACCTCAGTCTCTCATCTTTTAGAGATGTCTCTCTGACTTGACTAAATTGTGTTTTTCCACATGCTTTTCATTCAGGAAAAATTTATTTTTTTGGTTATTTGAGCTTAGTTTGACCATAACACAATTTTACAGACAGATAAAATGGACATAATTAAGCTGATCAATTAAAATTTTCCAGTCAAGCATGTGCCAATATCTTCAAAGGCTGATCTTCTGCAAAGCCTTGGAGATCAATTAAACAAATAATATCAGCTTCCTTTCTCATGTTATCTCCTCTGTCACTGGTGAACTAATGTTTTTGCATGCCTGTTCTGTTCTTTAGGCAAATCAAATTTTTATGCCTTCATTACCTTTTTTGTATAAATATGCATATTTATATGGTTGCTTATTAAAATTAAACTAAGCAAGCCACATTTTAACACTTAAGTCTAACTGACTAATCTCAGTGGATAAAATTTTCAGTTAACCTGTGTGGGTGTTAATCTGAAAGTGACGGTCAGGATGCAGAAAGCGGTAAGCGAGGCGTCCGTTGGGGCCGCTGTCGCGATCTGTGGCCAACACGTGACCAAAGCCTGTTCCCGGAGGCAGGTTCTCTCTCACAGCCATGAAGACCCTTTCCTGCGTGAGCCGAGGAGAGTTATCATTCTCATCAGTCACCGATATCCGCACTGTGGCACTGCCTGTCTTCTTTAACTGTCCATGGCCTGTACTGGCTAACACTGTCAGGAGGTACATGTCCTTGACTTCCCTGTCCAGGGCACTCTTCACAAACAGCCAGCCGCTGTCTGCAGCAATGCCAAAACCTGCAGCATCTCCATCTGGACGTAAATGATATGCCAGGGGAGCAACGTGGCCAGAGGTTGGTGTTTCTCTGTTCAAAGCTCTGACTTGCAGAAAGCGTGTGCTTATTGGAGTTCCTTCTTTTAATTCAACGCGGTACGTGAGGGTGTCAAACACAGGACCCTGGTCGTTCTCTGCCTGGACATGAACCACAAGCATGAAGGTGGCACTTAGCTGGGGTACTCCACTATCCTTGGCGATAACCTGGAGGTCATAACGGGGGGTATTCTCATAAGAGAGGCTCCCTACCAATCGAATCTCTCCACTGCTGCGCTCTATGCTAAAAATCCTCTGGAGTCCATTTGAAGAAGAAAGGTCAAAGGTGAGTTGTCCATTGACTGCTGAGTCTCTGTCCTCAGCTTGGACACGATAAACTACTGTGCCCATTTCTGTATGCTCTGGCAGCAGCAGGGACTCTGAGGATGAGGGCAGCAAAACAGGTGGGTTGTCGTTGACATCTGCAATGGTAATGTGGACACGGGTCTGGCCAAAGGCAGGAGGGTTGCCGCTGCGGGCCTGCACCTCCAAATCAAGAGCTGATTGGGCTTCATGATCCAGGGGAAGACTGGTCCTTAGGGCCCCGGTGTCAGGATCAACTGTGAAGTAGCCTGCAGGGTCTCCGGAGCTGATGGTATAGGAAATATCTCTAGAGATGCCTGAAAGATGTAAAATTACAAAGACAGGTCACTGAATTATAACATTTTTGGGGGGGTTTTTACAGAAGAAGTGTCAGATTAAGGTGTCTGTAGTCCGCACCTGTTTTACTGCTGGCCTGGACGATTCCCACAACAGTCCCGCGCAGGACGTCCTCTGACACGGTGAAGTAATACTGAGTCTTTTCAAACACGGGCGGAGCCACTAAACCTGCCACCACACTAATGTTAACTCTGGCATTCACTAAGGCAACAAGACCACCACCATCCTGAGCAGAGATAACCATTGGAACGACAGAGTTGGCCTTCCCATAGACAGATCGAGACAGTGAGATCACACCTATAAAAGGATTCAAAGATAATACATTAACAGGCAATTTTGACATCACACAATATCATAAATTGTTTGAATTATTTCTGTAAATCATTATAAAAGTCCAGAGCAGGAATGGGGAACAATATTTACACTGACCTGTGTCTTTGTTGAGAGTAAAGTATGGAGAAGCCCCTCCAGGCACTGTTTTGTATGTAATTCGCCCATTCTTGCCTGAGTCTGGGTCATAGGCTGTCACTCTGACAACAGATGTCCCAGGGGCACTCTGTGTGCTCAAACTAACAGCATAACTGAGAGGGTAGAAAGCGGGTCTGTTATCATTAATGTCCACCAGATCTACCCTGACATAGGCCACTGAGCTCAGTCCACCCTGCAGAGGAAACAAAAAGCTCTTTTGTTATACCTTCACATATTAAATCATGAACAGTAAAAACATACCTGAAAGCAGGATTTAGGCCACATTAACAGCGCACATAGACCACATTAATGGTGGAAGTAAAAACCAGCAGTAAACCCAGTTAAGATTTCGATGTATGGCGTAGCCTCTAAAATATAGTCCCAGGAGGTTCGCGTAGGGACACAGATTGATAGTTTCCCTTGGGAAAGAGCAATATGTCATGACCCGTGGAGGGTGAGAGGGCTTGCTGCAACCCAAGTCTGTTTCATAGCCTTTTCATTTGCAGAAATACAGTGCAGGCTTTTCATTTGGACCAGGTGGCAAAAACGAGGAAGGCGGCAGTCCAACTTGTTAAAATATTACTGCCTGACAGTTGAGGTATTTTCCTTCTGATTGCTTTAACATGCCCGCAGTAATTTTCTTTCATTTTTAACTTTTTCTTCTTTAAGTATTTTTTGGCAGTCAGTGCACAGGATGCTGTACTAACTTAAGTCTACCTACCAAGGAGAACTATTCAAACTTGGGAGGGGGACAACTCAAAAACTCATTTTTTTCCCTGCACAGTTGGCCACATCTCTGCTCTCCTGTCTATAAGAAAAGCATGGCTGCTGTGTTTATGGGATTATACTGCAGCTCTGTGGATTCATGATTTCAAAGGGCGGTGGCTTACCCCATCTACTGCAGTAACAGTAAAGTCGAAGCTGGCTGGTCCTTGATCTCTGTCTAGTGCAGCAGTAGTGCAGATCTGGCCAGTCTCCTTGCCAATGGTGAATTTAGAGGGAACAGCGCTGTTAATGCCAGAGCCAAGAGAATAGGTAATCAAGCCATAGGAGCCACTGTCTGCATCTGCCGCAGTCACCTACAGAGAGGAAAACATGCTATGGGTTAAACAGTCCAACATTGCACATTACAATTAAAATTTATTAAGTTGGAAGGGGAATATCTCACTGGATAAACTCAGCACTTTCCATATTCAATTACGTTACTCTAAATCCTCATTAGATCAAAACTAATTTCTATTAGTTGTAAGAGTCAGGACAGTCCACAAACTGAAACAGGAGCACCATACCAGGTGCCTTTGAAAGCATCTTTGGATCCGTTCTTTATTGTTTATCCGAGCCAGAACATGAGCCAAACAGGCCCTCTGGCAGAAAGAGCTCTGAGGGAATGAAGGGGGGGGGGGGGGGGGGGGAGGAGGATGACTTCTACAGGCTCTGGGAGGCCTGCCAGTGGGAGAAACTGCCTGCTTCTAGAGTAGTGTGTGTCTGCAAAGGACAGTGACAAGAGCGGCTGGGCAATGGTGGGATACCACACATTATATTTTATATATTTTATATATATTTTATATATATTATATATATATTTTATATATATTTTATATTGCCAGAAAATGCTGAGGATTTTCTATGAGTCTGTTGTGGCCAGTGCGATCCTCTATGCTGTTGCATGCTGGGGGAGCAGGCTGAGGGTCGCAGATGCCAACAGACTTAATAAACTGATCCGTAAGGCCAGCAATGTTGTGGGGATGGAGCTGGACTCCCTCAAGGTGGTGTCGGAGAGGCGGATGCTGTCCAAGATAAAGACAATGTTGGATAACACCTCCCACCCACTCCATGACATGTTGGTCAGTCACAGGAGCTCGTTCAGTGAGAGACTGAGATTACCGAAAAGCACCACTGAACGACACAGGAAATCATTCCTGCCTGTGGCCATCTCCCTGTACAACGCATCCACTTAACACACTGTTTGCTGCTACAACTACACATGTTTCTTTTCCAAATATTTATTTATAAGTGACTTATGTATGTATGTATATATATGTATATATTGTACTATTCTTAGTTAGCGTATTGTCTGTCTTGTCTTAATGTTGGTTTAAAATGGAGCACTGTAACAAAAAATAATTTCCCCCAGGGATCAATAAAGTATTCTGATTCTGATTCTGATTCTGATTAGTGCAACGCATTACAACCTGATGTGATGTCCTGGTTGCAGTCTGGTCTTAATAATGCTGCACATTTAGAGAAGGATAGAACCACTGGAGCTATAAAAGCAGCTCCCAAGCCATCAGCCAAGAAGCCAGCTCAATTACTGTTGGATCTCCCAAGACAGCACAAGGCAAACACACCAATCAGATCAACCCCTGGGTACGAGCAGCATAATTGTTTGCAAGTGTTGGTGCTAGATCGCAGATTAGAGTAGGGTTAAACCTCACAAGTTGATTAGAATTCTTCTTCCTTCCATGTTTTATAAATGAATCCTTTTAGCAAAAACACTAATTGGAATAAAATTGAGCTCATGGTCTGGTGCTCCAACGTGTAGCAGCAGGGAACCTCATCTGTGAAAGAGGGAGCACTCATCAGAAATATCGCCAAGAAAAATAAGGCAAGCCATGGTTATTATCAAATCCTGACTTTTAAAAAAGATGTTACTTGTATGGCTGTGAATGGATGGAAATCATTCACTTGAGGTGATGAAGGTTTGTCTGCAATAATTTAGCCTTCATCTCTTTCCTGAGCAGATGGCAGACGGGGGACTCAGCAGAGAGCCCTCTTGACTGTAACTCCTAACAGAGGGTGAGTGGGGTGTTGGAGTGAGAGAGTCGTAAGGCTGGCAGAGATGCAAGCCAAAGAGAAGAAGAATAATAAACCACACGAGGAAAGGGGAAACCAAGAGCAATACGAGAAAAGCTACTCTTTTAATGTGCAAAAGCTGTTGCTTACTTTTTATCATTTAGCAGGGGGGGACAAGTTATTTATAACAACCCCAAAGATTTATGTGTTTGGTTTACTCATATTTGTGTGATGAGTGTCAGCTGGGGGGAAACTGAAGGAGCACCTTGGTGTGAATACCTGAATGTTGTTAAAGAAAAAGATAGCAGATATGCAACAAGCATTTCCCAGCAGATCTGCAAGAACACATTTCCTCTCTTGTGACTGAACCTTCAAAAACCTTTACTGATTGTAGAAGCTATGATTTTTTTTCCCATTTTGGGCAAAACCTTCTATAAAAACTTTTTAAAAGTACACCTACATACAGTGTATGAAAAAGAAAGAAAAGACAAGAAAAAAATGCTTTCAGTAAGGTGGCAACAGGAGCTTTTTTAGTCTATTCAGGCTAAACAGCAGTTCACAATGAAATGAGGCTGTTTTTTGAGTTTAAAAAAAAATACCAGCAAATTGTAAAAAATAAGCGTGGCACAATAAACTGGGTAATTGAAACCCCTACTTACAGTATTTTACCGTTTTTACAGTTGTTTGTTGCATGAGCGCACAGCAGTGGTGGGGGAGGGGACGGTCACATTAAGACATTTGATTGGGCAATCCCAGTGTCAGTAATGAAAATGAGCCAGTGTGCTGCTCAAAGTCCCTGATTACAAACTAAAAATAAAAGTAGATTAAGATGAATAAGCCAGAAAACATCAGACAAAATTAGATTCAAAAAAGTAATAAATAAAAGCCTTTTCTTTTGGGACGTTGCATAATGTTACAGTTCTGCACTGGTGTCACAGCGAGGAGTCATGCATTATTCATACTTGTTTATGTCCCTTTCATGCATTCTTGGTTTAATTACCATTCTATTCTAACCTTTTATACTATATATAACTTCCAGAAAGCACATTAAGGCTTAACCTCAACCACATATACATATTGTAAATTTTAAAACTGGTAACCAGACAAGTCATTTAACATCTGCTCGATATAAATAGGAATTCTCCACCCAATGCAGCATAGAAAAATACCAGTCTCCACTATGCTGTATCCATCACTAATATCAGGTGCCTCTGTTTCAGTTTCCCAGTGACTTTGTACTCTCTCCTCTGGAGTGTATAGGTATTACACAAACTTTATTTTTATTGGATTAAAGTTCAAAAGCAAGAGTAAGCTTAGATCATCACCAGCAGCCAGCAGTATTCTCCCTACACTTCATGTATGTGAGTGAGGAATGATGGGAGCTGTCTTATCAGCAGGGGAAAGGCAACGTTTGGCTGAGTCCTTAGTAAAACAAGCTGGACAAATCCAAAGATAACTGGGGAACTTTGTGGTTCTCCCATCAGATTCCAGGAGACTTCCAGAGGAGACTTTCTGTCTGACTGACTGACTGACTGACTGACTGACTGACTGACTGACTGACTGTCCAGTCAAGAGAACAGAACTCACAGGAGAGAACAGGATTTTGTATATTTATATATAACATGTCCAAATGAAATAATGATCTTGAGGCTTTTTCCTGCTCTATTGTTTTCTGGGCCGTCTAATATCCTAATACTGTGGTCTGGGAAAGAGCCTGGCCTTTATTTTCTTTTCAGAAGGCCAGGATTTGGGTGATTTCTATTTTTGGATGTGAAATTTCCCAAAATGCCTTTTCTAATCATTGAATGTGGCTTTTCAGTTCTTGATCATAAATGTATGAGGTTAATGCAAACATATGTATGTGTGACCTTATTTGTCCATAGCTAGTGCTCCCCGCTAGACCTTCATTGTGCAGCCGTGCATAAAAACCACACCGTGGAAAGAACTAGTGCAAAAACCAGTGAGTAAGTGAATGATGCAAAGCTGGGCCCGCTGAAGCCAACAAGGGGTGAACTGAAGGCAATGTAGTTTTTATTCACGCACCCCGTATTTTAGAGTGCCCAGTCAAACAAATCCATCTCACGTATTCCTCAGCAAAACCAGCCAATCAGGACCGCAACTCTGCCAATCCAAACAGGCCACAAATGACGGAGTGCGCATGTAAATGTTTGCCAACTGGGAAATCATCACACACATCAATCAAACTCTGCATGCACAAGTCCTGTGAGTGTACCTTAGATGCGTAAGCAAAGACACAAACGTACAAACATTGGGAATAAAGCGACTGCTCATCACAGTCTCGTGATGCTTGCAGAGCAAGACAGCAAGATCAAGTTAATTCTGAACTCCGATGACATCAAACTCCAAATATTTTTTTGTATTCTCATTGCAAACATACAAAACACAGATTAGTATGCAGCAAAACCAGCAGGGGCCCAAATTAAACAAAATACAGCAACAGTTTTAGAAAATACTGGATGACATTTCTAAATCTCTTAAGCTCATATTTATGACTGAGCTTTCTTTTATCTTTCTGGAGTAGTGCTTTTACTTACATATGTTGGCCAGACAGTTGGCGTGGGCTTAAAGAAATATTGTGTGGATGTTAAAAAGGAAAAAGTTTTCATCCTTAGGTTTAGAATAAAGGGGACCTTGTTTAGTGAATGATGAAGATTTATAAAAGGTAAGGGAAATTAGTACTCCACCCACTACATAGATTTCAGCAGGCATATTTATGATGTGGAACTTTCAGAGCAGTGACGCCGCAGTTTCTGACAACCCAGTGAGATTTAGAACAATATTAGACCCAATCACATGCATTTTTCACCACAACATGGTGAATTTCATTCAAAAATAATATTCAATGACAGCTGTACAGGCATGACAAGTTAAGCTCTTAATAGCAGGACTCACACAGGAGCAATCAGCAGGGTAATGTGATAGATTGATAAAGTGACAAGATCATTAAAGACAGCAGAGGCAAAGAGGAAAGAGTAGGCTCAAAGAAGTAAAACGAGTGGGTGAGCTGTAGAAATCTGGACTGAGAAATGCTTTGAGCTTTCACAGCTGGTGCGAAGCCCTGCACACTGCTCTGCCTCTATTGTCCTGGCATCACTTCTGAAGAGAGCAGAGATGAGGAAAACGAGGTGGAGACCTCCTAAAGGCCTCTCTCAATAGCCGCTTAAGTAGCAGATGGGCAGGTCAGGGACTTTGTGACATGTCCCCCACCACACCAAAGAGCCAGACAAAGACCACACCCGGGCAGTGGAAGGAAGAAGCCCGCTCACTGTTGACAAATATATCAAAACTCTAAACATTTGTAGCACAGCCTGTACCGTCTGGATTAGGACCAACCATATGTGAAAGATTTCAGTGATTACTCATGAGACAAAAAGCTGAAACCTTCACAGCATAGTTTAAGACATGTGTAAGGTCTATAAAATTGTGACATTAAATACTGCCAAACTGTGGCCTGTGACGTCTAGCTGTTTTTGTGTAAGTGTGATAAAGGCAATGAAATATATCAAGTATCTCAGAGTATCATCCATATTGCCCCATTGTGTTCCACATATGTACACAGAGAAGGTCTGAATATGACAAAGCAGGGCAGAAACATGGTATCCCTAATACACTGCAATCAGGGTACCATACTGTAAAGCTGCAGCAACGCCAGGACTGGTTAAACGATTTGTTTTAACAGAGGAGTTGTTGTCCTGTGTATTTTAAGCATTTTGGGAACTTGTGTAAAGTTAATAACAGCTTATAAACTGATATTTCATCAGTACAAATATTTGTCTTAGTGCTGATTCAACAGTAAAGATAAGTGGTAATCAAATATATCAAGAGTCACCCTCTGGCCAGCATTAATATCCACATTGAATTCAAAGAAATAAAACTGTCCTTTCACTGTAGTAATTGGTTCCAACTGCCCTTGCAGGAGTAATGAGCCAAGAAATACCAACAGCCTCCAAGACACCAGTGCTGATGTAGGAAAAAAGCTAAATAGTGGCTTGAAGAAAGTGTAAGACAAAAGTCTGTAAGTGGAGCTGAAGGATTAATACCCAGAACCACATGTTCAAACCTCACTGCTTTTGCTGTAAAAAGCAAAGAAAAAATGGGCTGGAAGTAGATTCCTTTGACAGCCGCACAAAGTTTCTGAGTCTTTCCTACATCACTCACTATAATACTACAGTACTTAAAGCAGGTAAGTTGAAACATCATAACAGAAGTTCTGTCTGTAAAGCAGGTAGAAGTCACGTCTCCAAAAATTCCATGTAATTGTAATTTTCCAGAAATGATTTGGGAGCATCCACATTCCCCAAACAAATTTTGTTACTGGCAATGTATCTTCTAATCATAGTTCTCTTTCTCGAGCAAGCCTCATTTCTTTATATTTTACCTCCTTAAGTGATAGTCCTCCAGGCTTTTTGAGGGTCTTTCAAAGATCTCTGTGGGCATTGGCTGCTTTTTCACTCATTTTATAGTCCATTCAATGTACCTGAGTGTTTGCAGAGGAATGTTGGTTTGTTAAGAAACCTACAAATCATAGAAGTACAGAAAAGGCACCTAACTTAAGGGGTGAATCACTGCTGTGTCTATACATAATGACAACATAGCAAAGAACCAATTTTAAATTGCATCTTTAGGCACTTTATGGCTAGGAATCGTTTACAAAAACACATAGTTTGCTCCAGATTCTTTAGCTGAATTTATGAAAAATGCCAAAGATAACACAGTTTGACAGGCATAAAAATGTATTTTTTTATGGTGATTCACAAAGAGCTATTACCCGAGTGTCTCCTGGATAAGTGGAGAACAAAAGAAGAAGTGGCAGGCCTAAAAAAATATCTACAGCAGATAAATAGTATCTGAAACAGGAAAAAAATCCAGCAAAGGCAGAAACTGAGAGATGCATCTGACACTTCGGTTGAAGGACGGAGGACCTTGTCTACTGCTCAGTTTAATCACTTCAGTATCTGAAAAACTGCCTGCCACTAGCTGCCTTGAAGATACTGTGGATTTTTTTTTTAAAATAAAATGGTTCTATAGTGTAGTGGTTAACACATTTGCCTAACAAAGGAGCATCTAATGTTGGCTGAAGGCTCATCAGAAATGGTGTGAATGGAAGGGTGGCTGTCAAGAGCACATGCTTAAGGAGGGAAAATGGAGAAAAGGTTGAGCAATGCCAAATTACACAACACCTGAACTGAAAATCAGTATGATTAGGTCTCATGGAGTGATGAATCTGTATGGCAGCATAAAGGCAAGTAAATATCACAGCATAGCACTTTGTACCTACAAACTATAGACTTTTAGATTACTTAGTATAAGAAAAAAAGAGAACAGGTAATGCGATTCCTCTGGAAGAAAGCACGACTGCTGACCAGTAATGTTTAAAAAATAAATCTTTTCTGTGGTATTATAATTCTAAAACCTTAACCCACAAGACTCCACAGAGTTTCAAAACATAACTCCTAGTAATCAGGTCAAAGCTTAGGATACATTATCATAAATTTGCCAAAATGAAGCTCAAACAAACAAGTACCCTTACAATGGCTCATTTTTCCTTTTTTTATTTATAAAGAAGGAATCAAACAACATAAGCAATGTAGAGTCTAAATAAATAACAAACAAAAAACTTGCAATACCCATATTTTATACTCAGGCCCTCTTTGTACTTTGCAATTTAGCAGTTGTGAAAAAAGTTCAGTTGTTAGGTGGCCTACATTTTTTTTCATTAGACTTTCATTTAAAACTGAAGCGTCTGTCTTTCATCTGGACCTCGCATCTGGAAGTCATTAAGCGTCTAACCATTTAAGGAGAGACAGGTCCCAAAAAAGGCCAAACGAACAGAGAGGAAAGGTATTATGCTGCTGAAGAAAAAAGGTACAGCTAATAGAAATAATGGAAACGGAGGGCTATTTAAGAACAGACATGCAATACTATTTTTCAGCTTTTAAATCATGTGTGCGAGTTAATACACTAGAAACTCAACACAATAATGATGACAAAAAAGTCTGAGGAAGTATGACAGGTACACACCGACAGCTGCCCTGTAAAAACTTTCTGCACAGTCCTACTTTGTCTACCAGCATATCCAAGGTTGTCAAGAACAAATGTGATTCCAAGTGTTTTTAAAGTTTTTTAAACTCCTGTGTGTACTAACCTATCCAGTGAGAGCCTTGACCCCAAAGGTTCAACTGAGAAATTTGATTTGCATTTCTTTTTCAAAATATATTCTGAATAAAGTCCACTCTCAGTGAAAAGGGATTGTTTTCATTAAAATTTGAAAAGCAATGTGTGAAAAGGTTTGCTCAAATTAGTGGGAAGGGCCTACATGCCAAACATGCTGCTGGAATTGATTTAGGCTTAGAAATTGGGAGGAATTTTGAATTTTGTGCAGCGTTTGCCACAGCTTGCAAACTTCTTCCACATGATAGCAAGGACAGTTCTTGGAGAAGGCTTTGCACTGGCAAGAAAAATAAATGTGACAAAAACTCCACTGGGTGGGTAAGCATGCTGCTGGCGTGGCATTAACCCCTGGCCACCTGGAATGACAGAGGCTCCATCTGAGGGGCTCCTGCTCAAGACATTAGCTTGTTTATTTTTCCAAAGGTCAGATGTGAGAAACAAACCTGACTTTTTTTTTTGTTTTTTTCTTTTTGTGAATGCTGGTTAGTCGCCTGTTAAATCACTATGTTGACGAGTTAACTGGAGGAGCTTGTCTTCTACTTAGTTTCATTTCAGTGGCTGTGAAATTATTTGCCACAAGCTGCTTTGGAGATATTGTGGATTTTTTTTATATGAATTGGCTCTGTAGTTTAGTGGTTATCACATTGTATAACGAGGACTATCCAAAATCTCTGCCAAATATGTGGATCCAACCATTGTGGCAATCCCTTATGGATAAGGGAGTAGCCAAAAGAAGCTCTTATTATCTTTTGATCGACTAAATGCAAAAATAAAATTCTTAAATTAATAAAAATTTGACTTATTCAGCAGTAACATATATGTAAATGGACTGGTAATTCTTTAGCACTTTTAACTGCAAAACCTTCGATAAAGTGCTTTATTAAATGCCTAAGCAACTTTTCTAATATTCCCACACACACTCACACTCCAGTGAATGCACCAGTGGCCCCTCGGAGTTCTTACACAATGATACTGTGACAGGCAGGCTAGATGAACCAGGCCTCAACCCTCCAACCTTCTGTAGACAGCCTGCTCTAGCTCCAAAGCAGACTGTATAGTGTGGTGGATGCATTTTCACTGAACTGTGTAACCCCACAAAAAATTCACCTAGCGACCAAGACCTTCTCAAGGTCCAGTTTGGAACTGATTCTGGAAGCATGCTGAGCAAGATTCACTCTCACAAGACAAGGGGAGGTGACCTTACATCAAACACCCACAGTGAACCCTGTCAGGCTCTCGCTTGGCTCTGTTTCAGCCAGTCATCCCTTCCATAGTCCTCCAATAGCAGTGCTGAGCTCTGGTCTGCTGAGGCAGACCAGGCGGCGGATTGCAGGGCCTGAGTAGGTGGGAGGGGAACTAATATGAACCATGCACAGCACGGGGGTGCAGGAGTACTGATGTGGGTTAGGCGAGTACTACAGCTGCCTGCAGTGGGTGGGAGAATGCCCACAGAGCATGGCATGCACAAACAGAGCACAGATGCGGTGGCGGAGCCAAATTGGACCTGGTTACCAGAGATCCACGAGCTTGTTTGATGAGGTAGATAAAGATTATTCAGTGCTAGAGTTTGTGCTCTACTCTATGTGTGAGCCAGGTCTACAGCACAGGCTGCTACATTCCTCTGATCAAGCTGTCAGAAAATTTGTAAATACAAATGCCAACAAAGACCAGAACCTGCAAAGACCGGAATCTTATAGGCGATGAACTCTTTATCTTTGACGTGGTTTTGAATTTGCCAGTAGAGACACTCAGAGGAAGAACCATGAAACCACAAACTAATTTTAACCATCAGTGTTTAACATAAATCAGAACATGAATGAATCACAAATAATGGATAACACACTGGACAGATCCGATTCAAACTGTTCCTGTGCACTGGCTGATCATACAACAGATCCTTCTCTTCTACTTTAATAATCTTTAAAGTGGGATTTGAATTTGCTAGAAGAACAAAGAATGACATGCAGATGCTGGCTATGTGGCACATATGGACGCTGATAAAGACATGTAGCCAAAAATATGCACATACACTTTGTATGTTTTTACAGTATTGTCCCTGAGGCAGTGCTTAAGTCTGCAATCAGAGTAAGACTGGGATTGATTGGTGGAGTTTCTTAGCGCAGCAGAGGGAGCCATACCTGTGGTGTGGCATGGACTCAACTCTTTTAGTGCTCTGCAGCACCAGTAGGGCTCTAATAAAATACCAAAACTTCATTTCTCAACCGCTTTCATCTTACAGAAGGCAGGAAATGGGAGACGCACAGCAGCAGAGGAGTAAGCTTCCAAAAAAACACTGGCATTTTTAGGTGGTTGAATTTTGAGTAAAGGTTTCCAAAGTCATGAAATTCGAAAGATGTTTATTGACAGTCTACTGCCATTGTAATTTCTACCTGAAAACAGTAATTCAAACAGACAGTTTAGAAGGCAGAGCTTGAGTACTATGTTACTGTGCGTATCTGATTATGTAAAGAGTCTAGACCTGTCCAGTTTTACAAATAAACTCAAAGTTGCGAGGTGCTAGCGCTGCCTCTCTTCTGTGAACGTGCTGATGGCTAGAAAAGCCCGTACCTACTTTTACAGGAAAATACTATATTTGTAGTAAAATAAGCGCAAAATCTTTTTTATATACAGTTTTCAAAATTGTCACTTATTTTGCAGAAATGTTTTTTAAGCATCAACAAACTTTATATCCTATGTTATTTTGGTGGCAGAACTACACAAAGGGGCTGTTGGCTTAATAGAGAGTACAATATTAACAGATGAAAAGCATGGAGCTTTCATTTTTTCTAAACGTGTTAAGCACTGGTTCCACTTCATGACAGTTGATGTCATTACTCAGCCGCCCAGGCAGCGGCAGTTACACATAATGATGAAGCTGACGGACTCTCCTGCAGCTAATTTAACTCAATTATGCTCTCATGCACCAGCATTTCACTTAATGTTTACTTAACTTCTCTGTCAGTCACCCAATGTCCTAAGAGACTCAAAGCTTCAGTGTAACTGTGCTGAATGTCTGATTGATATTGTTTAAAACAAATCATAAAAATGTTTGACTTACAAATAAGTCAGCGTGGGCTTAATTAATCAATACGGTGCATGTTTTCAAAAGACCATTCTTACACAGCATACGTGACATTTTCAGCATCCTTTTAAGCTGCATGGATCCCAGTTGTCGAGCATATCATGTGACTGAGTTTTAATTAATGTGGCTGCCTCCCACATACAACAACCAAGTAATCGGCCGTTCGTTTGCACTTTAGGCGTATAACGCGTAACTTACCCCACACATTTTTTCTGCCAGTTTTCCAGAGACACTCTTGCTTGTCTTAATGAGTTTTCAGATAACGTGATGACTTCAATCATGTTCGTAAATATTCGAGTATGTTAGCGTAAGCCTGTTGATTAAAAGTAGAGATTAAAACCCAGCTCCGACAAGCACGACCCCTGCAGCCGCTGTTTCGCAGTGCTACTCTCATGATGTAGTGACATAATCAGTCCTGAGGAAGGAGAACTGGATTGCTCTCTAATGTTGTGCTCTCGAATGCAAGAAAAAGGAGGTGGGGATGTGGCGACGGGGTGAGCCAGGGCATTGGGGTCATGAAGGCCTACTGGAACCATGCATATAAACACACGCTGTCACTGACTGATAAACACTGCAAACAAACAAAGACTGCTCAGGCTGGGCTCTGGCGTGCGAGCTGTTTCTCCAGTAAATTCTGTGTAACTGTAAGCCCTGCACTGAAGCAAGTCATCTTTGGTTCGGAAACACACAAAAATGACAACACTCCAGCAATGCAGATGGTCAAAAGAGCTACGCCAACGTTTAGATCTCTTTCTTTTGTTTCACTGAGTCGCATAATTGCGAGTCAACACAGATTCATCCGGAGTGGACAGAGAATCATGTACCGATAACCAGATGAGTGCACACAAACACATACGCATTATGTACCGTATCTTTCCAAACAGTTTCCTGCCAAGTACAAACAACAGCTGTTCCTCGCATAAAACTCTGGCTCTGTCAAATACAGATGGATAGAGATACTGGCGGCATGTCATCGTTACACCTTTTATCCTGACGTTAAACTTGCTGGAAAATGTGATAATGAAATTTTCCACATGCACGTAAAACTATGTTATCTCCTAAACCAGAATACATTGTGTTACGTTAGAGCACCTTTACTGTTGGCATGTTCAATATATGTTGAATGCAATATTTGCAAATTTACCATCTGATGCATTCACTCTGATTCATGAGGAGTTCTTTTCACATAAACTCTTTTGAGCCTCCAAAGCCATAGGTGGGTTTCATTTCCTCGCTTGCATATTTATTTAGTTCTCAGCAAAATATTTAGGTGATAGGATAATTATATTTTATCTTGTATACATGTCTACTCCCCTTCTTCATGTGATTCATTTCAAACAATCCCCTCCGAGTATACATAAGGTAGTCAGTGAGCACTTCAGTTGTTTCTCAGAGCAAAAGAGACTTCCACAGTAAACATGCCCTCCACAAGATTACACTCACGCAAGCTCTTAAAAGGAACACACACAAGTCAGGATCCGACATGTTTCATCTATTTGAAAGATAAAAACCTGTTTGGGTTACCCAAAAGCCAAGTTTTGGCCTTGACTTCCCCTGATGATCCCCAAAGTATACTTAAACACACCTCAAATTCACTTCACACACTACTCAAGAGCACTTCCAGGCAAGCCTAAATCAGTTCAGTGATTACATTTCATGCTTTTCGCTTGGTAATGAGACCTGCATAGGATGGGGTTGTTAACATCAAGTGTCTGTATATGTGCTTCAATATTAATTACTTACACAGCTGTTTGAGAGAATGTCCTCTGTGTGAAGTTGGTGGAAAGTGGTTCAGGAATGACATTTTACTCTATCAATAACATCAGCACGTAGGTTCAAATTTACATTTGTATCTGTTGTTTGATTTTAGAATTGCTCGAGCATAACAATATAAAAGGATCCACACACCAAAATTGCTGAAACACACATTTCATCTTATGTTCAAATATTTTTTTTAATTAAAACCTTATTTCTACATGGCAGAAAAAAGCACTGCTACAGACCTAAAGATATGCAGCTGCTGAGTCTTTGTTTTACCCTGTGAGCATCACAAATAGTCACATTCATAGTAAAAGTCAGAAGAATCATTAACAGTTAACCTTGCTAAAGAAAAAATAGATTTTCCATATTTTATAAATGCGATCAATGTGACCCATTTCCACTTTCAGGCTCTGTGAAATTGGGCCTTCCTTCTCTTTCTCTCCAAAACTGATCCCATATTTGGCCTCAAAAGTTTACTCTCACAGATCCAAAGTCAAAACATAAAAATGTGTGTGTTATTGTGGTCACTGGGTATTATCGCCTTGTCCGGGTAAAAATCCCTCACATCTTACAGCACTTCAAGAGAGCGATATCACAAACTTAGGCCCTGATGGGCGAAACATGCTTCTTCTCCTGGGCACACCTATAAGGCAGGTTGTTCAGAGGCACAATATATTTCTTTTCCCCTTTTTGTAACATGCAGCATTTACTATTTTTAGCCATGTGAGTAGCAATACTTATGTCTCAGTCCATCACCGTGACCTAAATCACACATCTCTAAATCTACTAGATAGGCTGAAATTAAATTGACTCAGATGTTCCAGTGGGAGTCCCAGAGGATGACTCGCACTGAATTTTGTGATTCTTTGACTTTTGCTGTCACCTGATACTTCCAGTGCCACAAACAGGTCAAACTTTTCACATATTATAAAATATTTCAACCACTAATGGATGGCCACAAAGTTTGGTGCAGACATTTTTGGTTCCCCAGTGATGAATTCTAATGACTTCATCATATTTCATGCTCACATTTGTGGTTTTGGGAGAAATATTTCAACAAGGATTGGAAATATTGCAATGAAATTTACTTCAGACATTCACGTTCCCCAAAGGATAAATCACAGCAACTTTGGTGATCCTTTGATTTTTTTTGTTTTGTTTTCCTCTAGCGTCATCGTTTCGTAATTCCTTTTTTCAAAGCTTTGATTCACGACCAAATGCCTTAGAAACTAAAAACATTCCCATCAGCCTCGGCTCACTTTGTGTTTAGTATAATACCACCATCTGCCATTTTTCAGCAAGACACAATAAAATAAACAACGTACTCTCCGTGTACAGTGTGAGAAACGCACGTGCAGGGATTGTTTACAAGAGAACTGTTTTGAACTTGGTATTTGCCTGTTTGTGTTTACATTTAAAAAGTGTGGAACAATTTGGCACATAACGTAATGTGATGACATTATTTCAGCAAAATGTTATTTTTCTGTTATTGATGGTGGCAGTGGAGGTACAGATATGAAATACTGGAGAGGTGGACTGGCCCGTTAAGCTTTCATGAACCGAAACACGACCGTTGCAGTAATGCGGTGCATGCTTTAGTCATCAGGCAGTTGCACCGTATGTACATAGATAACTATGAACTGCAAAGTACTGCAAATAGAGTATGATTACATCAGAAAATTCTTTTTTTGACCGTATGCAGGGACTTCACCTAACATACATTTTTGATTATGCTTTGCTAAACTCTTTGTCTACTAAACGAATGAGCTGTTTTCAATTCAAGAAAAACTGTGCAACTAAAGATAGGCCAATGATATTGAAAAACCTTTGTTGACCTAAAAGGAAAACACATGAAAAACACAACTGACTGAATAAACAAATAAATCAATGAAGTTGTTTTTTCTGCTTCTTGAAGTCAAAACCTTCCTGTCAACAAACAGGCTACATTCTCTGTGAATTAATAAGAACTGAAACCACAATTTATCTGTGTTTTTTGAGGCGGTAACGCTTCACAAAGCTTCTAAAAGAGTTCTCTGTTTTTTGTGTTTCTGGTGTTGTTTGTGTTACGTAAAACAGCACATGTTGATGACAAGACTGGATAAGTTTCGCAAGATTTCAGTATTGAGAGGTCTCAAGTGTCCCAGCCCACCTATACAGACAACACAAGATGGTGTTTGTGAGAGTCATGTGTGTGTGATTTACACACAAAGGGGTACAAAGCATACCTAATCTGATCCCAACAGACAGAAAGTTCTGAATAACATGTGAGGTTCTGGGTCGCAGGTCAGCCAAATGTCCAGCTGCCCTTTCGTGACCTTCAGCCTGGCAACCATCTATTCCCTCTTTCATCTGCTATCCAGCCACCCGCCACTGGTGTGTCAGTGAGAGCCTCCATCAATAACAGTGACATTGACGCAGATAGGTGAATTACGGCATAGGGAAAAAAGGAAGGCTAATATAAATCACAGATAAAGTGGCACCTAACTGCTCCCAGGAGTCTTTTGCGTTCTCCCATGATCCAAGTAAATTTTGTTCGAACTTTGTAATTAAAGACTCCTCTGATGTTCTGAGGTATGATATTACAGAGAGTCTCAGACCAGCAAATGATCTTCAAATAAACCACAAACAGTAACCCGGTTATTAGTGAAGAAAAAAACCCACATCTTATTTCATGCTTTAATATGTTTTGCTACGGTTCTGCAGCATTCACTCTCTGTCATTTAGTTGTTGGAGTCAATGCTTCATTGAATACGCTGAAATCCCATTTCCAGCCATCATTGGCGTTTAATTTAATCTCAATTTGTGGTTAGTTGTTCTATGAGTGATGAAAATTATATAACAAACTGAACAAACTGCACTGAGTTTAAGTGACCTCAGGGGCATGGTAGAGGAAAATCATTAGAACTAAATGCATGCATCACACGTACAGAAGAGGTAAACGGGTCGTTATCTATCATCTCCTTATCTGCAGACACATTCAGCAAGTTCAATGTGAACTTTTGCTTTTAGTTTGGCTATGGTAGGACAATGTTTGAGCTAAACACATGTCTTGGGGTTATGGTTAGTCTCAAATCCTTTCTTGTGTGAAAACAGATAATCAGCTGCCAGCACAGCTTCATCATTGCCAGCTTCTTATGGATGCCATTCTCTGGAGAATCCTTTAGCAGCAGACATCTTTCCAGCTGGAAGCCAAGCAATTTCTGTGCTGATGTCAGTGTCTCTTTACTCCTCGCTTACTTGATACTCTTGTAACTTCAGTATTGCTGATCCACTCAATTTTTTGAGACAGAGATTCGTTTTTAAACAAGTGAAACTTACATCTTTTTTTTAAAATCAAATGCGTGCCATGTTATGCTCAAATGATATGCTTAAAACAGAATGTTAAAATAATGCAGCACAGTCAAATTTAAATAGCATTTTTTGTCCAACAGGCGCACATAGTTTATAGCTGATCTAAGTTTTACTACCGCCCTGCTATTCAATTAAATTCAATGCAATTCAGATTTATTTATATAGCGCCAAATCACAACAAAAGTCGCCTCAAGGCGCTTTATATTGTACAGTAGATCATACAATAATAGATATAGAGAAAAACCCAACAATCATATGTCACAAACATTATTTTAAACTATACTTGCTTAATTTTTCTTGACAAAATTCATCAGCTATAAAACAATATCAAGTTTTTCCATTTAACAAAGGTAAAAATTGTTAGTACTGAATATAAGCAGGTTATATTTTTTTGCTTATGTCTTTATTTGGATGGAAAATCATGCATATTTGACCAATAAACATAGCAAACATTAAAAATTGTATTTTATGAGATGTACATGATGACTAGATAGAATTGCCTGATTTCGAGTCCAGGATTGTTGACCAGCCAGTCAGGATCACATATGTCAGATTATGAGCTGAACAAATAGTCGTGTACACACGCACAGCCACACACTAACATGTTGTTAGTATGGCGCTCTTCACTCTGAGTGGTGATACAAAAATCGCCCAATCGAACCAGGGGAACACTATGAAAACCTTCCAAACAACAAATCTAATCAGACACTTAAGTCACCTTTATCTGGTTGAACATGGACATTTTAAAGAAGCTAACAAAGCCAGTCATAAGCCAGCAGCCTTGGTATTAGCAAAGGAGAAAGAAAAATTATGAGGAATATTGTACATACAAGTGAAAAACAAAAGGTTGATCTCCAGCTTTGTGGTCAAGTTATACACATGCTGGCAAATGATCCAACTAACTTACATTTGTTTCTAGTTGCTTCCATGTGAGAGGATCCTGTAACAGTTTGGGGGAAATTGTAAAATTAAACAATTTCTTTAACTGTGAAAGTAAAATTTTGAATTGAAGAAAAGTTTGTTTGTTTGTTTGTTTTGTTTGTACGTGCTGTTAATTCCAGCTCTTAGAAAGAAAATCACAATCAGCAGGTCACACTGCTGATTCTGATTGCAATTACATGTAGCCCTGTTTAAGAAGCTCATTATTCTACATGAGTTCCTGTGTGCTGCACGTGCTATTGTTGAGTTAAACATGTCGTTTATAACCATGATTATTAGGCTTTCAAACACACACATTATAGTTAAACAAATTAACCCATTACAGCAGTTTTAACAGACATTACAGGAAATGGATGTGATAATGTATCATATCCTGCTGGGAGACCCCGAGTACTAACCTCTTTGACTCTCTGTTGAGCACTTTGACTCTAGACCCTATGACAAAGGTGGAAATAAATCAAAGTTTGATTCATGAGGGAAGATTTATTGGCAGGAGTGGAATGTGTCACAGGGTGTGAGGACTGCCTGACCTAACAGACACAACAACAGTCAAAGGTCACCGTTACTCTTCCTTTTCTATACAAGTGCATGAAGGGGAGGGTGGTAAAGATGCGATGGTACACTTAGTACTTCTGAAATGAACACGGAAAAAGATTAAAGATCGGCCGCGTGCTGTGGAAATCTGTTTTGAACGGAAGCCAAATTTGACTGCGAGCTGAAAGAAGTAAATGTTTACTTTAATAGCCAGAAATCATATAAAGCTATCTTCTTTAATCTTGTTTACCAAGCTAGCTGCACTCTGATTATTTAATGTGAAGAAAAGCCAAGAGCCAAAAGAGTCCAGCTTTGCATGGAGTAAAAGTTTGCTGCCACTTAATGAGATAGTTTGGAGCATTGCTTAATTTTAAATGTGCCTCTTCACAGGAAGCAAACCAGGCATTGACTTTACTCACAAAATATCTGAAATAAGTTGCTGAATGAAAACATTTTCCAGACCAGTCATTTAGTTGTTTCTGTTCTTTTGCAAAACACTGTAACTCTGATCAAATGTATGTTTCCATGCAGGTATGTGTCCATTTCTAAACTACAGATTAATCCTCATATGGTTTTTATATTAGAGGAAAAAATCTGAACCATTTCTCTCAGCACCTGTTCAATGAAAAATGGTCAAAGCATGTAAGAAGCTCCTTTGTACTTCTACAAAGCCCATAGCTGATATAAAACTGTCAGTATATTTCAAGCTCAGTGTTAGTCTAGAAGTTTAGGCGTATCCTCATTTGGAGATAACAGAAGTCATAGTGATATTTCAGTATAGGAATACAGGAGAGGTCATCAAAGTGGATGAGAACATAGAGAGGAAGAAGGCAGACCTTGACCAGATCAAAGTGATGGGCACAATATTTAATGACAAGGGCTACTAAGCAATCTAAGTCCTGTAGTAAGGAGGATAAACTGCCTGAAAGACTCAAAGACACACCCCTGTCTAATGTTTCTGGTGTCTCTCTGAAGTGGGAGAAGCGCCAGACGAAATCAGCGAGGCTGCCATGGGGTTAGTGATTTAGTGGATAGTGGGTGAACCGATGCCAGTGACCAAGCAGCTCTAAGCAAGCCAGACAAGAAAAGAAAGGCTGAAAGGTTAAACAAATAAGTAACCCAATAAAAATAAAAATCATTTTGGGTGAGATGAAAAGAAAGTAAGAGAGATTTATTTTTCCCCCATTTGAGACATAAAAGTGAAGGGTCATTTAAGTTTGCTTTTTTTAATTCTGAAAATAAATATATAAAAATGCATTATCTATTTCAACTCAGCAGGGTCAAGGGATGTAAAAAGCAGAGTTTGAATCACTTGAGTACAGCAGATGGAGAAAAACGTGCTGGAGACACAGAGCACATGGCATCCTTCCTTATGTCATAACTGTCTTAATGAAAACTCAACAAATGCCTGAGAACAAATGCAGAAGAGCTTAGAGACATTAAAGCTTTAGTGTTGGTCCCATATTTTTGTAGCCTAGCTTCTGGTTTTAGTTTTCAGTGGGAAATCATCAAATTAGGGATGTGGCATGGAAATCTTAAATTCTTTTAATCTATTGACCTCAAGACTCATTAGTCACTGGCAGGGCAGTAAAAGTATGGTCTGAACTCCATTATGGTTTAAAAAAACTGCTGACGTTTTGTCTTTATTGGACTCACTGGGTTGAGAAATGAAGCCACATTAAAAAACACCAACAATGCTCAAGATAATGCAGAGCCATTATGTGGCCACGTGCTCATGGATTTTAGTCTTAGGGTTTTTCTTTTGTCTCAAATCTTCCTTTGTCAACTAGTTTTGTTTAACATTGAACAGCAACTTATATCTGCCAGTCATACTTGTCTCAAAGTGTGAAAGGCTGCATTGTATGATGAGCCCGGAGGCAATTTTAGTACCCTTTTACAAAGAAAGGAAACAGGGGGAAAAAACTATGAGGAAAAGAGTGGGGAAAAGTAAAAGCCAAAGTTTGGAAAAAAAATCTCTATCCCCCTGTTCCCAGTTTCCTCTGACACTGGGGTCATTCACTAACAACTATACAATGTTTTTCTTCCCTTTGATAGATTACATCAGCACACTAAGGTCTATCCCCTTCAAGTGCAAACAGTTGCAGCATCTCACAAAACTGGGGCCATGACTTTCATAGACCAGTATGATGGCAGGGACTCCTGGGAGAATATAAAACAGAACCCGAGATGGCACAGGTCATTGCAAAGAGCCGCTATAAGAAGAAGCATTATCTCCCTGCATGCATCACACATGCATGTGTAAAATTCTCAGCTGTGAACTGCTGAATCCACTAATCCAGTGAGACCACATACAACGCTTGCAAACATTTCAATAAACGCCTGAATGTGGGGTAATGAGGGATTAGTTGTGGCTTTCATAAAGAAACCGAAGGCCTTGTGGAACATTTAAGTGTTAATAGCAGAAAGGAAAAATGGCACAAAGAAAACATATTGTAATCCAAAAAGCCAAAGGGAAATGGGGACTCTGGATTACTGGCAAGTCATGGGATCTCTCCAAGTTTTGTTCGCCAGTATATCTTAAGCTCATTTGATGGGTTTAGGATTCAGATGTCACATGATAGATTCTTTGGAGGGGAAACGAGCTCTGTGTGTAGTGTACAATAAGCTGATCAACCACCTCTCAGAGGGATTTCCACTTTCAGAAGGAAAAGTTTCAGAGTAAGGAACCAGTAAAACTAAGAATAACAGATGCATTGGTTAAAGTTGGACTGGATGATCATTATTAAATACGCAAAAGGACTATTACTCCCCTAACATTTTAAATTAAATCAGAAAAGCTTGAATTTTCTGCCCAACAGGCCAATTTTTCCTCTTTTCCTCTAAGATAAAGAGCGCAGTAATGAAATATTCCAAAAGATGTAAATTAAGCTTCAGATCAAAATCCCCATACCAGCAATTTGTATTGATTTAATTCTAAAGTGAGAAACTGAAAATGAGGAGTCAAAAAATTTTGTGATCGTTAATTCAGGAGAAATTAAATCGGCATCTGTTTGGACCATGTGCACATCATTCAGCAAGCCAGTAAGCTATTTAAGCGCACGTGGATGACCATTATTGCCTTTGCTTTTTTTAGCCGTATTAAGCAGTTTTGTGGGGAAACAGTTTGCTTGCTTTGGAGATCAAAGTGCCACTTTTACAGATATTTCCCCTTTTGTTCTGCACACTGTGTGGCCTTTGCTTAAAGGTTTAAAGGACAATACTGCTGGAAAAAACACTTTGCACATAAGAAGTTTTGGGTATTGTGATTCTGGACTGACATAAAACCTTTTGGCTGACCACAGATTTGTCTTTTATGAGCTTTTATTGTTTGATTTTGTTCCCCCCTTTTGTTTGAGGTGGATTTTCTCTCTCTCTCTTACGCTCTCTCTTTTTAAATAATGGAAGGATTATTTGTAGACATTCCAGAAACTCTTTAATGGCAGAAAAAATTAATAATTTTTCCCCACTGCAGAGCCTGGCACAGAGTGTGCCCAGTGAGAACATTTAGGATTGTATGAAAAAAGGAAGAAGAAGAAAACGTTAACCTTTACAAAGACAGATACGGCAGAACTATTGAAATGTAGTTTTAAAAAAGTATTTCTAAATCTCCTTTACTTTATACTTTGCTTTCACCTGCTTTCATCATTCATGCTCTCTTAGATCACTGTCAGTGCAGAGACAATGACTAGGTGGGAGGAGGGGTGGCTATAAGCTTTCCCAGAACCAACCTCAGCCTTTGGGTTTATGAGGTGCTTTTGAAATGTGATGATGTCACATGCCGGCTGTGAAAACATGTTAGCCGGCCGTTCCATTGGTCCTAATGACAATATTAGCAATGAACATAGAAAAGTGAGGAAATGTGCTGAAGGAACAGGCAGCATGAAACTGAGTGTGTGGCCTGTGATCACTCTCCACTTCTGCAGCAGGCAGTCTCCGAGTTTTATGAGCCAGTTTCAAACACACAAACTGATCTAGTAAACTTAGTTACGGTACCGTAACTACATGATGCAAAGCTTTCATTTTAATTTTTACCTTTAAAATCAACAAAGCAAGCAAAGCACATACTACTTTTTTGTTATCACATATGTTATATCTATAAGGTTAATACTGAGCTTGTGGTTGTGACAGTGAAATCAGAAGTTAGCCCACATTCCAAAGACGAGTGACCCCTAATTGTCCATGGTTGTAAATGTGAGCATGAATGTTGTCCTTCTCTGTTTCTTTCCCAGTGACTGACTGGTGACCTGTCTGATTGGGATGCCTCCAATGCCTCGTGCAACCCCTCAGAAGGATAAGGTTGTACATATAATAGATGTATTATAATGTGGAGAAGCTGGTAAGTTTTATTGTTTTAAAAAATATATATTTTCTTGCTTTATGCTCAAACCACAGGCGTGAAAGATGATCCTAAATCCCCCCCAAAACAACTCCTGCATGAAGCATTCCATATCTTTTGAATCTCACAAGCAGTACAGTATGTTCTATATTAGATATATATCAAACACAGTAGGTACAGTTATTTATTTTAGAGTGCTGTAAATCAGCAAGCCTCAAAAGGATTATGTCTGTGACCACAGACAGATAGAGTTTACATTAAACAGCAGTATTTAGTTTTGTTTTATTTGGAAATTGGTGAACAAGGCACATTAGCTGTGACAATTGTTTATCTTTAAGTGACTTTGACACATACACGAGAAGAAACGGCTTCGTAGCCACTTTGATCTAGTAAATTAATGGCGTGTAGCTTTAAGCCCTGTTCGGATTATTTTTAAGCAAAGCAGGGGCATACTGTGTGTGACAGTGTGTTGGCTTATTGTTTTTTATTTTACCTGCTACACTGTACAAGTTAATATAGTCAAAATCTGAAACTGATATGTGCAGATAAGGATGTGTTTTTAAGTCTGCAATTGCTATGTTCATATGTTTTACATGTCTCACACATGACAAAATATAATCTATTTATCTGACTTTTCATAAGCAGTTTGTTGTTATAAAGAGACTTTTTAAATGACTTGCAAAAAGTGAGCTATTTCCCACTTTTTTTAAACATATGTCACACGTGTCTTAGATTTAGCTATAAAACATGTTACTGTGACATGTAAGGACTTTGGGTAGACCTTAAGGTGTGAACACATCTGCCACTAAAAACACAACACCTGCGAGACTTTGTTGCCCTTAACCGTCCACCAGAAATGTTCTCCCACCAGGTTCTGTGTTTTTCAGGAGTCCATGCATAGGTTGAAATGTTCTCAGCTCATTGAAACATTTTCACAGAGTCACACTCATCAATTTCACACCTGGGTTATAGTTGTTTAGTTCTGTTTTAAACATTCCTATTTCAACACATCTCTGTGTCATCGTCTAACTAGTACAGCTGTTTAGATTAAGCAGGGACGCTAGATATATTAGCAGTTGAGCTGTGCTTATACCTTCCCTGCAGTGTTGAATACATAACCTAAGTGTGAGGCTCTCTCCACTTACCATTTGTTTCTAATGTGTTTTCTGGTTGGACTCAGGGAAATGATAAATGCTTTTCCTCTAACTGACATTTTTACGAAGTAGATTTTAAACAGTAGGTCATAGCTGAGCAGTACGTGCTTATCCCACCACAAGTGCGCTGTGAGCTAAAAATGACCACCGGGGGAATAGAACCTATTCACTACTCTCATCTTGACAACGTTGGACACAGATTGTAGACTTCCGATTGTAAAATTTCTTTTCACACCTTGTCTGGACAACACATTGGACAGAGGAGGATACCTCCTGTCTCACAAAACCACCTAGAATGAGTTCAGCAACATACATTATTTTACACAGGACCATATGTGCGACAAACCCGCCTTGAGAATCATGAATCAACATGCCTACAAGTTTAATACGCATTTTGAATATGTGAAAATCTCATATAAGGATTTATCAAAATCATGACATATAAGAATGAAACAAAGAAACAATTCTATTAAAAACTATCAAGCACAAATTTTAACATCTAATTACAGTTTTTCTTACTACAGAGTAAAACAATGGAAATAGAGTACATAAGATAAAGCAGAGTTTATACAATTGTAACAAGGTTGAAAGTCAATATCTGGTACAGTCCACTTTATTCTTTAATAAAGTCTGAACTCTCTTTAGCAAGCTTTCTTGTCATTACTTTGGGTAGTCTTCAGGAATACTGTCATTCAAAGCTATTCTTTAGATAGTAGCTGCCTTTCTGCTCTCTGTCAAGATGATCCCGCACTGCTTCAAGAATGTCGAAGTGGAGGCTTTGTGCAGGCCAGTCCAAGACTGATAGTGTTCTGTTGTGTATTTTTCTGTCCAGGTATGCTTTTACTGCATTGGCAGAGTGTGTTTGGGATCATTGTCATGCTGAAAAAAGCAGCTGATGCCAATCAGATACTTTCCAGATGGCATTGCATGGTGGATCTTGATGGTACTTTTCTGTACCTATAATCCCATCATGTATGGAATACATGATCCACAACACCACTGGCTAAAATGCAGCTCTGAGCCATGACAGAGCCTCCACCGTGTGGCTGTACACAGTGACTAGTGTAACTCTGTCATGATCTCCTCCATACATATTGAAATCTGAACCAACATAATTTACATTTGGATTCATCACTCCTTCAGACATTTTGCCACTAATTTTCAATCCAGTAATTTAGAATATCTCAGCATTTTTCCCTGTTTCCTAAAACTCATTGCATATGCTGAGACATGCTATATACATGTATCTATATAGAGATATATATAAACGGAGAGAGAGCAAGAGCAAGAGAGCATACCACCATGGTTGCGTGCACACACACACACACACACACACACACACACACACACACACACACACACACACACACACACACACACACACACACACACACACACACAAATATCTTATGAATCACTCTTGCACTCAGAGAACTAGAGACCTAGGCATGTACTTGTATGGGCAAGCTGCCCAGAAACTCTGTTCATAGTACTATGGATAAAGTAACTCATTTGTCTTTGAGCTGTTTTTCACCTCCCTAAAGAGAGAGGCCCTACTATAAGCAGCAAGGGACTCAACACCAGTTCAAAATGCAGAAACCCAAGAAATGGCTTAAGTTCATTTAAAAGGCGAAGGTACTTTATGTATAAAATCCCCTCTTTTTAAAATTGAACCCCTCGGTTCATGCAGCGTTGTCCCTCTAATACTTTACTTTCTCATTTTCTTCTAAAAGAACAACAACTTCTAATGAACAAATCAATCTCTTATCCTTGAAAATCATCAGGAATCAAGCTGTGAACGCATATCCGCTGAATTAACAAGAAACAAAACCTTTATCTCGGAGCATGAGAAGTTCATTGTTCCAGATGGATTCAAAAGCTCAGAGATTTAGAGTTCTTTGTAAGCAAGGCGAAACTTGAAACCATGAGTACTTGTGTGTGTGTGTGCGTGTGTGCGTGTGTGTGCGTGTGTGTGCGTGTGTGTGTGTGTGTGTGTGTGTGTGTGTGTGTGTGTGTGTGTGTGTGTGTGTGTGTGTGTGTGTGTGTGGAGGGGGGGCAAGAATAACAAAAATCTAGAAAGGCATTGAGAAGAAAAAGGCAGTTTTCAGATTATATTAAAAAGCATGCAAGAACAACTTCAGACATACATAATCTAGTGATATGCATATACTCATAAACCATAAACTAACATAGTAACTGATATACTTGTCCCCATTTCTGAAAACATTGTGGCTTCATTCTTCAAACGTGTGCAATTTACAATTGAGAAGGGTTGAGGCAACTCTTCTCATGCAGGCAATGAGTTGCAGGTTAGTCCCACAGCAATGCACTAACCATGTGTGACTAGATGTAAAGAAGTGAAAAACGCACACATGCATACAGGCAGCAGTTCATTTACTAGAGAGGTATAAGCTTTCCTTTCATTTACCAGTTGTCCTGTTAGGTGTACAAGACTATGTCTGCCTTCTACATCCTGCAGAAACAAAGCACACCACTGTGTTTGACACATCTTCATCAACATGAGGACGCATTGAGGGATATTTCCGTACTGTCCGTAGCTGTTAGCGGTGACTGAAACATAAGGCTGCAGTGAAAGAGTGAGTTTGTGCACGTGTGAGTATGGTATTAGTGTAGGCTTGGGGTATAATTGAAAGAAATGACAGAGTTGAGATTGCTTTTCAGATTATTTTGCTGAAGTTAGTTAAACAACAATTGCACAGTTTCATATCTCGCTAATAAACGAAGGAATCTCTGTATGTAAGGGTGAGTCTGTGTATGCGTTCTTCAATCTCCCAACAACTGCTTCTCCAGTCCACTTCAGACATGGCTGATGCGTTGCCAGGGAGTAATCCAGGGATCCATTGTTCGTTCTCATATTTTGGCTAAAAGCTATTTTCTGTTTCCAACTTTTCCTCTAATTTGGCTGCTGTGTATGTGCACTGTGCTTTTTGTGAGGGGGGAGGGGATACCCGCACACAGGCAAGTTTGCATGCCTATCTTTGTGAGGACATTCACAGGCATAATGAATTCAACGTGACTTTCTCTTTGATTATTTAGTAGCTGCTTTGTTTAGCATTATCTCTGGTCCTCAGGCTGGATTAATGTGTTTTGTCTTTAATAACATATATAGTGACTGCATCCACAGAGCTGTCTTAAGCTAAGCTAAAAAAGAGTAATTAGCATATAACATAGCACGCTGGTTTTACAAAATAGTTCAACACATTTAGCTGCATTTGCTTGAAACATTTGTAAATTTTGTTTTCGTTTTTTTTTTTTGGGGGGGGGGGTTGGTTGACAAAAACAGCATGTTTTGGTTGTCAAGGGAACAGGTATGCGGTGTTATTTTAACATCTTAGCTGGCAGTCACAGGACGGCTGTCTTTGACTGATCCTGCTGAGATAATAGGAAGAAGTCTTTGATTTGAGGTAATACCAGGTAATCGTTTCCAGAGAGCCATTCAGCACTGAGGAATGTAAAGTAATGTAAAGTAATCTGGTCACACTGGTTCTGAGGAAACTCTCAGAAGACGGTGCAGGGTCGTCACCCTTACACAATGCCAGCCTATATTTAAATAATAAACTGTAAGAAAGTTAAAGGAAGTTAAAGAGGAAAGAAAGAAGGATGGAAAGAAGAAGGAACTCGCACATCATCAAGTGAAAAATAGCTACTGGTCACATGTGCAACAAATGCATTTAACTGTGACACAATCTACAGGTGTAGGTTGTTGGCCTGCTCAATGGAAACAAGCACTCACTGGACAGTGTTCTTGCAGTTCAAAGAGGAGTGGGAAAGTTGAGTGGAAAACCTCTTCTACTACAAAATTTGCTACTTCCATGAACAAAAGCCAGTTAAAGTTCAACTTGTCATTCACATTGCTGATCCTAATGGATAGTGTTTGAAATTTTGGCTTTGCAAAGGGAAGACGACGTTTCAGCTGCCAGGACCCTTCTGCAGTGGTCTAAGCCAACAAATTAAGAACGCCTGGCATACTTTGTGAAATCCTGTTAAGGATACTGTTGATGGGCAGGGACTTTGTCACTGCACAGACAATGGTTTCACTCTCTGCTCCCGGGTCATTTTCATTAATTAAGCAATGTGGCGCTCAAAAGTTAATCCAATCACACAGCAGTCTTTTCTCACGCTTTGGGGCCTGCCTTCTGGATGGCTTTGGTGGACCTGCTGCTTGACACCACAAGCAACACAACAATGTGTGCTGCCAAACGGAGCCGGGACAGAGAACGGGGATCTGGAAAGAGCGGAGGAAGCAACGGAAACAACAAACCACCAATACAAACCAACAAAGACGAGGCTTAACAGTCACCTAAATTCACTGCAGTATGTCAAGAATTTATTGAAAGCTTCATGGCACTGACTTTAGATTAAGATCTCCTTTAATGGATTTATATTTTATTTGAAGTAGCTGGTGTACATTGACACCGGCAAGTAGGTGGATTTACAAATATTGTGTTACGTTAAAGGTGAAGTTAGTTTTTTGCACCTTTCAACCTTTCTCTCCCCTTCGGTTTCTGGTATAGTCATTTGGACATCAAGGTATCCCTTTGGCTCAGGCAGTTCATTGCATCTTCTCTTTCAGCACAGTAACTTCCTCTGCTTACAGCATATGCTCTTTGTATAGCCATAAAGCTATCCCCATCTGTCAGAAGATCCCAAAATGGTCATCCAGTTGAAAATATACAACCTACTTTAAGTGACACAAATTTGCTTCAACACCTTTTGGAATGTATTAAAGCACAAAATTATATCAACACTGATATCTGAGACTTGAAAAGTGAGTGATGTGAGGTGTTACTTTTGCATCTTAATTAAGTATCTTCAGTATTTCTTCTGAATACTTATGATAACACATTTTTTAAATAAAATTGTGTCTGGCTTTAATCTGCAAATTACAAACTAATGAGTTTAGTCTGTTTTTTGGAACGTGAAAGCTGAGAAAAACAGTCTCCATGGTTTTTGGCTGACAGACTGCATTAACTTTGTCTGTCAGCCTTTAAGCGGTCACTTTTTTGAAACCCATGCTTCAATTCTCTGCATGATGTTATGTGCCAATAGACCATTCACTGCTAACAGTTTGACATATTCCTTCAGACAAAGAGCCACAGGCCTCCTCAGGCTAATGGATATAACAGATCACAGCAGAGTCAGGCAAAAAAGATAAAAGTTGAAGTGGAGAGAACAGCAGAGGTAGAAGACTTCAGGAGAGACCCTCTCCATATTGCATTTCTTCTTGTTCCATTTGGAAAAATCTGTTTTGATTGAGAAACCTGGACCAAAGCTTCGAGTAGAGAGTATGTCTAATACAATAGTTGCCTAATGCCCTGGAGAATTGCTTAGACTACTGTTGGCCATTCTCTGACCCCTAATCTTTGGACTACATACCTTCATGATCTGTGGCCAGTCAAGAACAGAAAAAATGTGTCTAATGTATGCTGTTGCCACTCAAATGCCTGTTTCATGTCTTTAATTTTAAATGATAAATTATGCCTAAACATATATTTGTCCACTGCCAGAAGTTAATTCAGTGTGCCTTACTGGCACCTTTCCTCTACTCCTTGAAATCTAAAGAACCCAGTGTTTAAAACATCAATTAAAAACAGCTGCTGCTGGGCTGGCTGCAGTGTCTGCATTTCATAATGTATGTTTCATAACTTGTTAATCCTGTGAAAAAGCAGCAACGATTGAATTTACATTTAAACTAGTTCATTTAAGATTAGTGAAAAATGATATCTGAAGATTGATCCATTATGAGGAATTTTGATTTTTATGACAGCAGTGATGAGGGATACATTTGTTTTTGATCAAGGGAACAACTGCAGGATTAAAACAAAGGGTTTCCCTGGACTGTGAAGGATGAAGGGTGATATGCCATCAAACAACCCTATTTTTACAACTGCCAGCTTCAGATTAGTGCAGCTGACAGACAGCATAAGAGTGTTGATGGAACCCAAGTGTGCTGCTCTCATCTATGCCTGATCACTAATACTCCCACCTAGTTACTGTGCAACTCTGGACTGAGACAGATGCTGAAAAAAACACGTAGCCACCCAAACCAGCCAGTCAGGAGGTGTGCATGATTGCAACCAACATTTTTACTTTACAGGAGAAAAACTGTCGGAAACACTAGAATTTGAGTGTGGATAGTCGGAGAGCAGGTCAACCTTAATTTTAAAGCCAATTTAGCCTCATCCATACACAGCTTATTGAAATCATATAACAGGTTAAATTTCTTGGCAACTATGTGATGTGTGATGAGAACCTGCATAAATCACAGCTTAATCGAATATGAATCATATCCCAGAAATTATCTGCTCGAGATAAATTAAAAGTAACTACATATTCCAAATTAATGCACAATCTTTTAGTCACATTGTACAAGGCAGAGATGCAAAGATGGAGCATGAAACTATGATGCAGAGGTGCAAAAGGAAAGGAAAGAAGCAGATGGCAGCATCACTTCGTTTAAGCTACTGGAACTTTAGGGCAATCTAAAGAAAAATATTGTTCTCCTGTCTAGTCAGATCTCATTAGGCTGCTGGCCTAACTCAGTGTGACATCTTTGACTAATGTGGAGAAAAAAATAAGTCAAAAACCAATCCAAACATAAAGGCCGCCCTCCATCTCGGACAACCGCACACAGAACAAGTCTAAAGACCTGTAGAGCAAGCCCACTGTTCACCAAGCCACTGGAGACTCTGCAGGAACACAGAGGTGAGGGGGCTACAGACTTTGGCTTCTCTGTTATGTCCCAGAGGAGTCCTGTGCTACTTCCATTTCACAAACAACCTAAGGACTGCTGTGCAGGATGCGGGAAGTGGAGTGGCCAGCTTACAAAACAGAGAAACAGATATAAGTCTGAGTCTGGCCTGAGACCAGGTTTGTATCTGAGGTACTGGACCCTGACAAGAGGGAAAGGGTGAAAGGCCCTTAGCAAGCAGCGATAGACTGAAATGGAGATTTCATGCTGATTGACGGCTGAACAGTGGCTGTTCAATAATGATGAATTTATACAACATAGTCTGGAAATTTTGGAGCTTGAGCTGAACTCTTGCATGAAAGTTGAATTTCAATAACAGTGTTTTTAACACATAAGACTTTATTTATGGTGCTTTTTCTATCTCGAGTCAGTGTTTATTTAGCTTATCAAAACAATAAATGGTGGCTATGCCGTTCTAATGTGCTCCACTATGAGCTATAGAATTCAATTCAGAGATCTCTCTGGTGCCCTAATGAAAAAGCCAAAGTCTATAACACAGTCTCAAAGGGCTCAGGAGATACAAGGGAGTTATGCGATACCCAATCAGAGTGGAGCCATAACAAACGCGCATGTAGGCAAAGATGAGAAGCAGCTGCTTACTCCTGGCTACTTGCTGGGTCTCAACCCACCCTGGTAAAACCATTCACGTAAATGAGAAAACACAGAGGACCAAAAGGGCTGGCCAGTTTCAACTACATAAAGCACAGGGCTGTTCCTGAGCCTTTTCAGAGTTTTCTGTGTCAAAGTGAGAAGGTTCTCAACAGCGGAACTGTGAACGACCTGCACGATGTACTGCACGATTTTATTGTGCTGCTACATAAGTGCACACATTAGTCTCTGATAAATCTTTACGTTAATGCCATAGCATGAATATTCAAGCAAAAAACTTGAATGCAGCATCTCAATGTAGCCTTCCAGGGAGTACCATCCCTCTGGTTCAGAAAGCAAAAAAGTCTTGCCAGTTATTTTTTAAACAATTACACATTTTGCACAAGCGGTGTTTAAAATAGCCCATAGTCCCCCACGATCACAGTGATATAGAAACCCCTGATACAGTTTCAAAACTCTAGGACATCTTGGTGATGTCAGAGATAAAATCCATCCACCGATACATTTTCAAAAATCTAATTAGGACTAAGTAGAGTTACCTGCAGCTGGAGGACAACAGCCACTCTTTGACCTTGATCTTTGGCTCTTAATATCTTTTGGATGCATCACTCTAATAAAATTAAATGAAATATAATATTGCTGGGTAAACAGATTGCACTACAACCGACTCTGTTATGATTCAGTCTTGTGTATATCAAAGGACCACTTCAGCTCCACAGCCCTCGTTCCTCTACTGGAGATATTTAATAATGTTGAAAAAACTGTGAGTCAGCTTGTGTTTCCAACAGCTGTGATTTGCGAGAAGGTCTCTCTCACTTGCTCTCTCTTTGACAGTTGCTTGTTCTACTTTCCTTTTTGCCTCCCCTCCTTTCTCTGAATCCACATAATATCCTTTTCCTTTAACTAAGTTCATCTCAACATAAGCCACAAGTGAATGGCGCAAGATGCTCATTTACTTTTGTCTGACTCATTTTAAATGGCTTTATCAAGACACCTCTCATTTCCTTTCTCTCAATGTAGTAAGGCAGACATCCTGCATCCAATAATCTCATGACGCAGCCTTCCACTGACCTTCGTGAGGGGACGTGCTGGAGCATTGATCGTATGCCTGCTCCTCGGGGCAGGAGTGAAAAGACCACATGCTCTTAGACTGTTTTTCATCTCTTTAGACAGACAGTTAATACTACCTTTTATCCCAGGTCTTACTCTTTAAAGTTTAGCAAATATGAGTTGTTTTATGTGTGGGAGATAGCTGAGGGCTGCGCTGTCCTGCTATGACCTGATGGGCTGTTATCATCTTTCCAAAGGCACGAGACAATTTGAATTAAAAAGCATGGAACCAGTTAGTTGTAGGTAAATGTGGCTCCACTATATGATGACTTGAGCAGGAATTCATAAAAAAGGATATACAGTCTGCTCTCTTGAAAGAATACATATGGTGCATCTAATCTGGCAACAATCTCTTACATTGCATGCGCTCAGCACCCATTTTCCCTGTTTGCATTGGAGTTTATGCAATCTGGTGCTCATTTTCCACATCAAACCCAAACACCGTGTGGTGACAGTCTCATGAAACATGAAAGAGGAACCAATTAAAGCCTGTCTGTTGTATATGAGTGAAATAAGCACATTTAGCAGTAATCCCACTGTTATTCTAACAGTAATGAGCAGGCAACAAGTTTAAAAAGAGAAAATGTGTTTCATTTAATGCTTGGTGTCCATCGTAAAATAAATAAGGGAAATTTTGAATTGATTTTCGTATTTTCCTCTACTCGCAAAAGCAATTATGCACAAATGAAGTTTAAACTGGTATTTTCCATTTTAAAAGAACATTAAGCCTCTGTGCGTTTACACTCCCTTTCACATTTCATTGCAGCAGATGACAGTGGCTGATGGATTGGGCTTTTGGTGGCTCAAACTGCTCACGGGGAAATTGCTACCAGATGAAGAGGTCTCAGAGTGCAAATTGAGCGGTTTTGAATAAAACTATAACTCTGTACGCTCCCAGGAGTGTTATCAAGGACCACACTAAATAAAGAACACCAGTGTGACATCGGCGACTGAAATTAAAGTTGGCTCCACATCGTCTGATAACGAGAATTTCCAGAAGTCTCCTATTTGCCTAAAGGAACATATTTTGTGGTATTCGAGGTATTTGAGGTTAACCATTTTCAAAGACAATGGAATATTAATTTTAAGCTTTGCAAAAAGTTTTTTTCCCCTTTCTTTGGGGGGTCTTGGGTTTTTTAGCTAAGGAACTAGAAATTTTGCAGCTGGATAAAACTTGTGAGGCTTTGGTTCTTAGCAAGATTATTTATTCTTGTGAGCTTGTACTTAGAATAAAACTTAAACCGGCAAATGCAATGATCTCAGGGATCTTTCAGTCCTAGCAACAGAGCAGACGTGGAGAGAAGTTTGTGTATGATCTACTTGAAATTTCTGCATAAATTCTCATGAAATTCCTTTTCTCAGATTTGTCTGGATGGCAAGGCAAGGCAAATTTATTTGTATAGCACAATTCAACAACAAGGTGATTCAAAGTGCTTTACAGAGACATTAGAAACAAAAACAAATAAAAAGCATGATTTAAAATTGATTAAAACAAGCAAACAAACAAACTAACTAAACACACACATTTCACACCTGTTCGCGCGATCTGAACCCTTATCGTAAGGGGAGCTACCAGTCCTTCTGTGGACGAGCTACTTTCTATTTTAAATTCCCTGAATTTAAAAAACTCTCTATTGGGAAACAAGTTGTTTTTTTTTTCAAAGACAGAATTACAAAATAATTTTACTGCTTTCAAGTGGGTTCTTCTATATTTTTTAAGCCACAGGAGAAAGAAATTTAAATCCACTGTGTACAGACAAAAATGTTATCATATAGAAGAACTTTAAAAACTCTCAGCCTGTTTTTTGAAAGACAGAACTTACTGAAATCAGTCTAAATTGCAGCTCTTTGGTTTAAAAAAATGAAAAAAAGACTCTGTTTTCAAATTGTTGCTAATGGGTACAACGTATCCATTAGCAGAGACTGTACCCATTGGCAAATCTAATCTTAAAACTTTTGTGGCTTTTAAAAATACGTTTCCATCGTTGCAGATTTATAAGGCCAAAGGAAGATCACATCTTTTAGTTCACAGTAATGTGACTTGCTAATGTTATTCCTTGTGTGAATGTAAAGTGAAAAATTTAAAGTAGCATAATATTAAGATTCCCTGTAAGGACTAATGCAATCCAGATGTCTGTTTTTTGAATCGGGAGGGAAATGTGTGTACAGTCCCCTTAATCCACCTAATATGTAAAATTTCAAACAGATATGAAAATATTTTTCCTCCGAATATCCTCCAGATGAGAGACCATGTTGAGCTGTCTACTTCTCTTCCCTTCTTTGTCTGTCAATATTCCCCAGATGACAGGCCAGACTTCCTGATAGATCAGACTGAGTTGTTTTCATATGCAGCACAAAGTCCACTTTACTTACTTTAAAATGACACTCAAAAACAGGCACTCTCTTGCTGCCTCAGATGTATGATCACCTCAGCTCAGGCTGAAATCTCTAATTACACAGATTCAGAGTCTGGATTTTAATTTGATTTTCAAACTTAAACTAATATTAATTAAGTCATCCCAGTGGAGAGCACAGGAGGAGAGGAAGTGATTGTAAACCTGTGGAATTTTGCCCCGAGTCACCGACCTTCTGCCAGGTTCACGTGTGCTCCATCAACCCACAATTTGCTGTGATTGAGTCGACCTACACTGCTGCATGCAATCATACTGCCTTGGCCGTTCGCATGTCAGGCTTCTGACTCAGTAGCAACCATCTTCCACACTGAGTGAGTAAGTTTAGTAAACCATCAGAACCATGACAGCAGTCACACACACAGAAAAACGTGCAGGAAAGCAAAACCTCACTGGGAGCATGTCACTGATCCTGCTCTCATGCATGAGGGGCTGCCCTTCTGTCCAAAAGGGGAGCAGTTCTTTGTTGTCTTTCAAAGTCTGAGATACCCCCCCTCCACGACCAGCCTGAAAGAGAGAACGCTGGAGCCTCAGCAGTCAGTAAGATCTGTGGTGTGGCCCCTCCTTTTCACTGGGCTGGGATAAACCAGGGAGTGTGGCGCCTCTGAGGTTAGCGGGCTGCCTCATCGAGACACCATCTCCATCATGAGCCTATTTTTATTCCATTTTCTCGCTTTCTCTTTTTTTCTTCTCTTCTACTCAAACCACTCTAGCTCTTTTTTCAGCCTTCCAGTTTTGTCTTTTTCCATCCATCTCGTTACCACAGCCTTCTACTCCTATGATGCTGACTTTTGTTTCAGTGTGCATGCATGACAGAGGAAAACAAAAAAAAGCCTACATTGCTTGATTTCTGGGTTTGATCCCAATATTCACTTGCTTTTCCCCTTTTCTTTCTTGCTGTATTTAATTTGCTCAGACACTTGCCAAGCCGGCTAGAGTTCCCTGTCACTGGTTTGGCAAAGTGCTTCAACCCTAATGCACAAAAGAAATTTATCTAGATATATCACTGTCTAGCTTCAACATCAGCACTGTAAACTACAAAAATACCCACTGTCACATTTTTCACCATTAAAATCTCATTTTATCTAAACATAGAACCTCTAACCCAGATTAGCACTGCACTCAAATACATAATTAGTATGCACGCTGCAGTCTTCCTCACTTTTGTCCAAGAAGAGACACTGGCTGAATCTATAGCCCATAGACTGGGTCAAAAATGAATGGGTTTGTTGGCGTTATAAAGCCCTAAATGTCATTATTGTACTTTGGCCATAAAGGATCACTGCGTTTAACCAGCTAATCCAACATGTTGAGGCAATTCACATGCAATGTGGTTATGCTGGTGAGTTAGCAGGGGGTCCCCAGCTTTCAGGAAAGCAGTTTACCATCATAAAGCAGCTGTCCCACATCAACAGTCCCTACAGACACAGACAGTGCCGTGTTTGTGCCATAAGCCATTCTATATGAGCGCATTGTGGCAACACCTCCGGCATTTTTGAAAAGCCTGGCAACGGCAAGCTCACTGGGTGAAAAGCGTCTAGACTAGTCTTCTAAAGAGAGCCTCACTTCACATTGGCAGTCCGGGTTAGTAGTAACACTGACACAAGGATATTGATGCACTTGTAAATAAAACCTTAATTAGGACTGGTTACCAACTCCAAACTCCAACAGTCTAACTACAGCAAGTTGTGTATGGAGTATGCAAGTGGAAATGGAGTCATGACCAGAATTATCAAAAACCCAAGCACATCAAAACGTCTGGAACTATTAATAATTCTTTTGCACTTGAGGCAGTATTTTCAGTAAAGGCAACAGTAGTATGGCTGCAAACAGCCGTAGCTAAATGAGCTCAATATCTTTAATATCTTTAAAAAAAAGGACTTTCACACAAAGTTAGTGTTCAATTCATTTGAATAATTTACTTTGCAGAATGGCCTGAATATGAGGAAATGGTTGATCCATCAATCTAATCTGTCACTGAGCTTTAGAACGACATTGTTTCTTCTATGTTCTTTGTTTTTGTACATCTAATGAGCTTTAAAGGGGAAAAAAAGCAACAGCAAACAAAGGTAGAGCGTTATATAATAAAGTCCTCTTTGGAGAGCCTGGAAAGCATTCAAGACCGTGAATAAGTTTGGTGCTGTATGAGCACGCAGTTTCCTCTCTGTCATCCACAGAACACACCACTGTCACGGTGTTCATTTCCACTGGCTTCCTTCGATACCCACATCTAAAGTTTCCCAGGCTTAAGCAGGAATTGGAAACTAACATTCTGTCCAGTGTGAGCACAGTTCTGCGAGCGTATCATGCCAGTCTTTCCAGTCAGAGCACTCTGACGTCACGCCATTAATCCCTTTCACCATACCACCCAAGCCTCGGGGAGACCACATCAAATCCTGAACTCACTCTCCCTGAGAAGAAGAGTTTGTACCCCTGGGATTTCTTTAATGAGGCTTACAGTAGAACACACCAGCGCACCAGTAATGAACTTCACAGAAAGGAAAAGCACTTAGAGATGCCATTAAAGGAGAGGTCATATCAAAACTGGAGTTGTTTGCCGATTAGGAAAGCTGATTAAAGCTCCCCCAGCCCACAACCCAACACAAAGTCACATTTACTTGACATCAGAACAATGTTTGAGAAGCTGCTGTGTCAGATACAAGTTTTAATACAGTTCTTCTTTTGTTCTGGGCCTCCATTGTTTTCCATTAACTTTCGCATGGAATCAGAATAATTGAGCAGACTTTTGAAACTTGCTTGGGTTTTCATTCATGAATACAGTCTGGGTGAATTTTTATGTAATAACAGTGCAAACTAGTTAAATCAACCGGTGATACGAGGTTACACAACTCAAGGAAGCTGATTTTCATTCCATGCATAGATGAATGGGAAACAAAGACTGCATAGAACAACCAGATAAATCTATTCAAATACTTGGAACTGTATAGTATGAAACTGTAAAGTGTCAGCACAAATTTAAACAATGTAGATTTATGGTTAAAGAGTAAAACAGTTCGATATGAGCCTGCAAAATGCAAAGACCTGTGACTGAGATGTTTACTCACTTCAAGGCAAAGACTGAACCACTTCACTGTTGTTTATAATAAATCAGCAAAGTTTTTTAGAAAGTGGGAATTTCAACAAAGGACTTGTGCAGGAGCTGCTCTTAAAGACGAGAGAAGGCTCTCAAGAGAATAACAAATGACTTAACTGGCTAAAACGGTTTACAAAGGCCTAGAAGTGTCAACACGAACTCTACAGACAGTGCCACAGCTAGACAAAATATCCACCGACACAGTATTTGAAAGTATTTTTCTTTATGTACTCCAGTGATAATACTCCAAAAAGAGATCATTCTTCACGTGTCCTCAGGCAAAATCCAAGCCACACCATACAGACACTGAAAAACTGTGACTGAGAATATGAGAAGACAGAAACAGGATGCTGTAGAATATGTGAAATAAATATATATGTTTAATTGTTTTTTTAAGCTTCTTATTGTACACTGCAAGAAAAAAATCCTAATATGAAAGTATTTTACTGTGTATTTTACAGTTTTGTTCTGTTCTTCTAGAATATCATGAAATTTACATAAATAGACTGTGATTTCACATTTCAAATGTAAATTAACATAAAATCACTGTAATGTAATAAAACATAATTTTCTTGTTTTTTAAATGTATTTGTCTGCACATATGCATATTTAGATTGTTAAAATACATTCACAAATGTATCATGATTTCACAAATATTTGTCCGTTATTTGAAAGATTGAACTGCTAAATTCAAATGTAATGCTATGGAAAAATATATAAAATGATTCTTATAAACTTTTTTTTACATCAAATGATAATTATTATTATTTCTATTTAGGGCGATCGTGGCTCAGGAGTTGGCAGTTCGCCTTGTAATCAGAAGATTGCCGGTTCGAGCCCCGGCTCGGACTCTCTCGGTCGTTATGTCCTTGGTCAAGACACTTAACCTACTGGTGATGACCAGAGGGGTCGATGGTGCAATATGGCAGCCTTGCCTCTGTCAGTCTGTCCCAGGGCATGCAAGCCAATATTATTTAAACTAACTGTATATTTCTGTACATTTAAGTATTATTATTCATATTGCCACATTCATTGACCTTGTTTATAGGTAATTTCATTGTTTAATCAGATTAAAATGTTCCTAATTTAATGTTTAAAAGCACTTGGAAAAGGCAAAATCCCATGTAAAATTAGGGCAACAAACTGTATTGTCATTACTGAAAATAACCGTATTTTTATGAGAAAGTGATTTTCTGATATTTTCTGGTATTATTTTGGCGCCCCAGCTGCTGGAATATTACTGTTTTTTTAAGATGTTTTTTCTAACAGTGTATTTGTTTGTGTGCGTGTGTGTGAATGTTAAAATGCCAAATAAAACAAATATATGTAGATTTTCTAAACCAACCTTGCTGAGCTTTACATTCTTTTATTTAAGAGGTTTTCAGTTTTTAATGTTCTCCTTTTATCATTTCTTTACTTTTGATGTTCTTGTGAAAGCACCTCAACATAAGTTACAGAGAACTCTATATAGCTGTCTTCACTCTATAATGGCGCCAAAGTGTATGTTAGGATCATCACTTTTTGTTTTTGAATACGCTTCCATCATTAAGGATTTGTCCTGTCGTATAATAACATTAACAAGCCAATAAAGAATTAGGTCAACTGAGTTTCACATCCCGCTGGCCCTTCTGTATAGTTCTTCTGTGATTTAGGCATTTTGTGCAGTACATCCAAGCCAAATATAATTTGAGCCTGTGTGCTTTGGCTTCATCCTGACACACCTTTTTTAATCTGGGAACCTAGCAGCTAGTCGCGACTTAGCCTCTGCAGGCAAATTCTCTCTCATTTTTTTCTTTTTTTTAGGATCTTCTTACACTTCTTATTATGTCATTGAGTCACTTCTAACAAATGCAGATAAACTAAAAAGAGCAAATAATAATCTAAATTATCAACATGATAATCTTCTCCCTTACCTAAAGATTTTGTTCATGCTTTTGCAGATGCATTTTGTCAGAATGTGAAAAGAACACACTGGCACTTGTTTTTTCCTGCCTATCACAAAGTCTCAGGATCTTTGCAAACACATCTGAGATATTAATTGGGTGCTTCACCCAGTAGAATAAAATGCTAATGAATTTCTCTGTCAAGCAGAGTCCTCGAACACCAGATTTCTATTTAGACAAATAGGATAAAGTTGTCATTAGTCAGTGAGACGCACGTATGCATCCATGTCTTGAATTCAAATAACAAGGCAAGAACAAGCTTTTAAAATATTTTCCCAAAATAGAGACCTGAAACAAATACATCCTGTTTGCTCAGACAGACGCCCATCATTCCAATGAAACACTCTCCCTCCTTCAGTGTTTACACTGTTGTCCTCAGTGCCCATGAAGGCTTTGTCCCATCTGAGATAAGAGATTTGTGACTGCTTCATCACAGTTCTAAACAGTGCGAGATAATGGCTGAATATTACCAACAGACTTTCCGCTTGTGGCAGCAAGGAGGTTGTAGATGTGGGATGAACCTGTTTCTGGAGGGAAGTGTTTTTTAGGCTGATAGAAGAAGAAAAAAGAAGGACAAATTGAATCTAATCGCACTGGCACTTCATTGAGTTCCCCCTTGTTATCAGAATGCAGGAGCGCCGGGAGGGAGACAGTAAAGGAAAGTCCCTGTCGTGAGACAAAAAACAGGGACAAAGTCGTCTGAGCAGAAATGAGGTTTGGAAGAGTGGGGGCCCTGTGAACTCTTCCCCATGTGTGTCCTTCATGACAGATGCAGAGGCCCAACCACTGACAACATGGGAGGATGGGGAGGTTGTGGAGGGCGAAACATGTTGAATAAACACATTCAGTCCCGTGCTACCCCCATGATTTCCCCTCCAAATGAAAACCTCAGTTGATATACAATATAGATTCATCTGATAGCTCAGTTTATACTATGTGTTTATACATCAGGATAAATGTACCTTCTCTAGCCAAGGGATCGTGATGTTCTCTATCTCCAAACAAACATCCTTAGACTCTGCTACATGTTCCCCAGACCTCTAGGATATGTTGATAATGTTGTGAGATAGCTGAGACAGTGAGACAGCCCAAAGAGAAACAGTGATGAACTCTGGGAAAAAAAAGGACAGCTTAACTCTAAACAGAGGCCACTACCTTAAAAAAAAAATGTTTTCACAAGCTGCAGAGTAGCTGAGCTTTCAAGGTTTCATGAGTTCACCTCTCCACAAATAATTTCGGGACTGTCCTCGCACGTAAATACTCCACTGCAGTTACAGCGGAAAAACAGGAACTTTGGGATGATGATTTGCCCATGAAATCGATGGGGTTTCTTGTTTACGCTACTCTCCACCCACTCTTGTTTCCCAATATTGCCATGGTAACAAACCACCACTTGAGCTTCATATACACTTTTGCACGCACACTGCATGAGGTAAATCTGCACTTTTTCCCTCTCAGCGTCTGCTTTCTTTCTCACTCTTTGCTCCTTCCGAGTTTCCCATTTGTTTCATTTTCCCCAGTTAGTTCTATTTTTCGCTCAGTTTTTTTTTATGCAGCATCAAAAAGCCCAGACTTTATACATAATTAATAGCCACAGATCATTAAATATATTTCAAAAAAGAAAGCCTAAATGGGCAGCTTGAGATTTCATTATTAGAATATTATATTATTTTAAAGCTTGAAATCATGTATAGTTAACAATTTTAAAGTCATTTGACTAAAAAGAACATATATATATATATATATATATATATATATATATATATATATATATATATATATATATATATATATATATATATATATATATATAATTTTGTCTCTGGTATGTCTCCTTCAAAGCTACTTTTTGTAGCCTGTGTCAGAATTTGGCCCAGTCCCACAGCAGAAGTGGTGCCCTTCCCCCAAGCATTTTAGGAAAAACATTCACCATAGTTCTCTGTATGTGTGTCAGTGTGATGAATAAAGAACGGAAGCGGGGCAGAGGGTGACTTCACACTTAAACAGCCTGTTTACAAGTCATTTACAGAACGGCAGGAGGGGGGAGAGTCTCAAAGGAGTTTTCCCCCAAAAATTGAAAAAGCCGCCTTTTAGAAATACACAATCAGGAAAAAAACAACACAGCAAAAAGCTTTATCTGCAAATCTAGTAATGGTGAAACGTGAAAAGACTACAGAAAAACAGAGAAAAATAAGCAGAAAAGCTGAACTGGTTACACTATTGGAAAATTTAGCAAAGGTGGAACAATGAAAGCTTTCCTGTACACGAGCAGATTTCCATGCAGTTCTTTTTATATTGCAGGAGACAATCTTTGAAAGATGACTCCATGGTAATAAGAATGAAAACTGCAAAGAAACCACTAAGCTTATTACATTGTAGAATTAGTATGCTCGAGGTAAAAAAGCAAAAGGGAAGCCCATAAATAAAAAATGGAGCAGTAGCAGTGACGACGGGAATGGTGACAGGGGAAGAGCACTGACTGAAGCTGGCTAAGATTTAAAGGCAGAAAGGATGCCTGATTATTTTCTCTTTTTCCCATGCACAGTCATGAATACACTCAGTACATAATTGCTCACAAAAATGTCTCTGCCAAAGCATTATGACAGTGCATTAAATGTCTGCATCTCAGCCTCAAACGCTTAAATCACACATAGTAGCATAAATGAAATGACGGCAGCTTGCACATGGGTTCAGTTACAATGTTTAAACTCAGTCTTCCTGTAATATTTTAACTTCTCTCAGGCAAACTGATGAAGGACATTTCCAATACAGTACCCTGAACTTCTGTGAGCATTACAGTATCCTCACACTTGTTTACACTCTCATTATGTATGCATCAAGTACATTAACCAAGAGTTTTTACATTACAGCAAAACACAGGAGCATTGCTGCATGAGGGTACTCCATATGCTTCTGTGCAATAAGTAAGGAATCCTATATCGTCACAGGCTTATCAAACATTCTGTTTACTTCGGAGACCACAAATCTATCTGGATACACCCCAGGAGACTTTTGAGTTGTCATCTTTAAACATCACTCAGCTGCTTCCCCCAGGTTGAAAACAGTATTTATTTTTAATCAAAGCCTTTGTTATAACAGTAATGATGAAACTGCATGTGTCCTGCATTCTGAGTGTTGGCTGATCTGTCAAGAGAATCGGATGATCACAACTTTAGCGCTGCAGGGTAGTAACTGAAAGTGTGACAGCTGTGTTCCTGATGAACTGAGAAAATGTCAGCAAAAATGTGACTCGAGCAATTCACTCCTCCTTCCTCAATTAACTAAACACCCGCGAGCAATGACCAGCAGGAGAATGTTTTGGTTGTACTGGAAAACGATTAATGGGACATATGAAGAAATAAACTACCCAGTCCAGAGCAGATCTTTAGATGAATAGTGTTATCCCAGCATGGCATGACTTCACATACAAATGGCAAATTGCTACATTAATCACGATATCCGCTGTCTGGGCTAATCAGGGCCTGTAAGCAATAAGTTGTTGATGGTAAAAATTGGCAGCAGGTGATACTGTAGTTCACTCCGGGCATCAAACCAAAGATCTGCACCGGTTTGCAAACCAAGATCGTTCACATCTGCACACCCCAGAGTCCTTTTCAGTGAGATTGCATGCAAGTATCACTGCCTGCCACATGAAAGTGAGGATGTACTCTAGCCACTCTACAACCATCACGTAAAAAGGTGTTTTGTTCTTATCACAGTTGCGCTAGGGGATTTGACAAAGGAGCAACAAATGCTTAGAGATGTTACAGAAAACTGTGGGCTCATGAAAGAAATGTCAGAGTGAGATTAGAGGTTTTTGTTGCAACTAAAATCTGATGAAGCGTATCGTGTATGATTTCCATCGATCTTCTATAAAGACATCGCCAGGTTTGACTGGACGCAGCTTCTTAAACCAGATGTCTGGATGCCTTCAGCCTTGGCAGTGATGCATTGACTTGCTGAAATTATCAACAAATTGTTTCTCCATTATGCTGGCCATTCCACCATCTGCATTTATTTCACTCCCGAGCTGACTTCTCAGACGCAGCGAATCTGCAGACAATACACACTTTTTCTGGGTACTTAACCATGGAGTATTTTTTTAGGACATCCTCTGTGGGTGATCAGCTTTTCCAGCAAGGCTGAAAGACTGACTCTGTATAGTGTGCTTAAGCCATTCTCATTTAAACACAAAAACGTAAGGTACTTTTCACTTCAGATTCCACAGTGCTGAAACTCAGCATGGTTTTTGCCCCAGTTGGATCTGACTGGCTGCATGTCCAGCATTCAGCCAGCACTGGAAGAGAAGGGTGGTGTTCAGTGTTGATGTGCATTGTTCTAGTTTCACCATGGATTGCCAAATTCATATCAGCTCCATCAGTTTCTTTCGCCCACGTCGATGTTTTGGATCCCATAAGATTCATTTGTGATGCAGCCTGGGAGGAACCCAGACCACTGATTAGAGAATTTCTTCCACTGTCGAACCTTGTCTACACCGATACATGCACATAGACACACACACACCCCTTTCCTGGCTTTTTGTTCGTCTGCTATGATACCACATCACACATCTTGAATCCTGCAACCAGCTCTGCCTAATTACAGCAGACGGTCCCACTGCTCCCTTTGCTCCATGCAGGCTCCCCGCAGCACCAGGCTATACACAACAATCAAAACAAAGATCTGGCCTTTCAACACAGCAGCTAAAAGAAGCAGCACCCAACTCACAACATAAATTCTGCAGCACCAGAATCAAATTAGCCTTCCTAAGGAGGTACGCAACCCCGCGGTAATTAGCTCCCCCGCTAAATCTTTAAATCACCTAGTACTCAGGAAATCTATGTTAGGCTCAGCAGTTGTCTCATTACAACTAATCTACAGGGTGGACGCATTTCTATACAATAAAAATGGCACAACAGATGTCCTCCCTTACAACACAAGTGGCATTTCTGATAGATGTGGTCAAAGCATCAAGATATGCAAACAGCACTGTGAGGTTGGACCACCATGCAGCATCAGTACACATAGATTGGGAGTCTGGTTTTAGCAGGCCAGGGTGCCTTTCTGTCTGAAGCCAAGACAGACAATGTGGGTAAACCACAATGTAAAAGTGGAGCGTCTCTCCACACAAACCTCCTTTTCCGTGTGGTTTGTCATTCTCTTTCTCTTGCTCTGTCTTACAAGGCTTAAAAACAACAACAGCTCAGTGGAACTGGGCTGAGTACAAGAAATAACAAATTCTTTGATCCTGAAAAGTTTTCTGTTTCTGCTCTACTCATCTATTATTACTGGGTATTGTATGAATATGTAAGATGTCTAGTGATATTATTAACAATATATTACTTTGACAATGAGATAAAATTACAAGCATTTAAAGTAAAAAATTATTTCTTAGCTGGCAAAAGTAAAATAAACTGTGCAAAATGTCACATTTCAGGTAGAAATCACTATGTATTCAGTCAGTTTTCATAATGTCCTGAATGATCATTATCTGAAAAACATTCTGTTTTTACAGTGCTAACAGTGTCAACACAGGTTCCACAAAGATTACCTATTTTTTGCCACCTGAATTTCCTGAAACACTATCCAACATCCACTATTTCTCACTTGGGCAACTTACGTATTGCCTAATCTCTGTGTTCATACATTTTTCTAGCCCCAATCAGACACGGTTGTAAAGCAAACTGATCGGACTAAGAGCAGGCACTGAATGCGCCACTCCTTCCATGACTTTGTGGGCTCAGTAACATTCTTCTCAATCGTTATTTCAACTGGCAGTCAGTGCAGCAGAAAGGCTGGAGCAAAAAGGGGGCTGAGGTTGCTGGCAGACAAAAGCGATGCATTCTTTGTAACAGTTAACTTCTGGATTTAGAGACATTGCTCAGCGGTTAAGATATTTTAGGGCTGTGTATATATAGTATATGCATGCATGTCGTGAATGAAAAATTCAACATGTTGGCAGCTGCTTTCTTTCATTACAACACATGACCCTCATCATCCTGCCAAAATTGATTTGTGGCTGTTTGTATAGAATGTAGTCTTCTGATTACTGATTTTTGTTACCTGGCAAACTGTCACTCAGTGTCTACTTTCCGGTCTGGTGGCTTTTGATGGACAGCAGGGGACTGGATGGATGATTTAGCACAGATTTGCTTTGGAACAGTGTGAATATCGCAAGCAGATGATGCTTCCTGATGCCCAGCTTGTTTAGCGATGCCAACTGCCTTGCACATGTGCAGGGGGACCACGGACTGTGAGAACAGAAGGCCTGGCAGCCGTTAGCACAGTCAGCCTCGAGGTCTACCCCCCTTCCCACTCATTCGTCTCAAAAGAGACGAATGGCAAAGTGAATAATCGTCTCTATTTACAAAGGTTAAACAAAAGTCTTCCTCTTGTGCCTGAATACAACACTGTAACAACGTGGCCATGTAGACACCCTTAAAGGCCACACACCTGCAGTCTGACTTCACTCTGTTGATAATTTCCAACCATTCTTTCTTGAACGATCCAACCAGATAAGCCTGGGTCTGCTCAGACTGAGACCTACGAAGCTGCCTGTTTGTGTCACTCCAGGGGTGCTCAAGCATCCCCAGGCAAGCAGATGTGCTGCTCTCACCTGCTCTGATCCACATGTCACCACTCCACAGGGAAACAAGGGGAAGGGAAGAGGTGTAATTGGATCACAAAGAGGACACATAAGTGTGGGAAAGGGAGAAAGGAAGAGATAAGAAGTCTGATCATGGCAGAAAGAACAAGGACAGAGACAAACACAGAGACTCAGACAGGAAGAGTGATATCCCACTCCTCAGAGTCAGAGGATAGATGTTAGAAAAGGGATCAACAGCTGAATCCAGCTGCTGAGAATGAGCTTTGTTACAGCTGCCAGAGGCCAAGTGTCCCTCTGGAGACTCTCGGCTGTTTTCTTTGCGTCTCTCGCGCTCTCTACTTTCACTGTGCTCACACAGTCTTTCACAGAAACTTGGAAGCAGTGCTGAGAGGTCTGTCTCACCTGCAGCAGACAGTCTGGGTGACAGACTGTACTAATGAAATTTTGTGTCCCACAAGGGGGATATATAAGCCCATCTTCCATCCTTGCCAGATGCGGGCAGGAAACCCCTCCAGTGAACTTTCATACCTCACAACTTCTGCTTTACAGCCAGCACTCCATGTGGTTGCATCACAGCACTGAGGTCTTGTAAACATTGCATACACTTACCACTCAGCACTCACATAATGGACAGCAACCAGCAACAAATTTGGACTGTGTTTTGCAAAATATCACTGGCTGCTGCCCGTTTGTTTGGACATTAGACATTTGGGAAACCATGATATATTATGATGGGCATATTTTCCTGCATTTACAATGAAAATTTCTCCTAATAATTATTAATAGTTATGAATAAATAATAAATTAAATCTTTGCAGCTCTACAGTATAGTTAAATGTAGTAGTTGCACTTTAATCCTTAAATGCAGGGTTCCTTTCATGTTGTTTCACAGTTCGACATGCGCACACCCACAGCTTTGGTTTTACACTAATGAACAGTATTTCCTCCCAGCTTCTGTATTCAACCATATAACATTAAATTTTCACCACAACCTTCTCCTCTTCCTGTGCTGTTGGACAGAAAGAGGCGGCAGATTTGATGATGGACGGCTAAGCACAATAAAATGCGTTCAGCTGTCTCGAGCAGAGCAACTTTGACCTGAACACCCACACTCTATCCAGATGTACATCAGTGTTTATGTTCGCTTCATTGCCCCTGCTAGGCCCAGGAGTAAGTGTTCGAGGAAGTATTACATTCACGAACACATTAAGTAGCACATCCAGTTTCCTGCAATTTTACCATTCCCTGAAAATACTGTTATACCACAGAGCCACAATGAAGCTCGGTAGTTAGCAGGAGGAAAAAGAAACAGAAAAGGGAGACCAAAAACAGAGTCAGCTTGCCTCAAGCTAAACCAGTCTCAGAGGAAGAAAAAGCCAGGCTGGTATTAAAACAGACAAGTGAGTATTTCGCTTGACAAAAACCATCTCCAGGAAAATGTCTGGTGAAAACTGATTACATGGTTTGTATACCAAAATATCCATATGAAACTGGCAGTTCCCCTCATTTTCATAGTTTACCTCACTTATTTTCAAAATGCTGCAGTGTCATTTGAATGTTTTTGGAAGAGCTTTAGTTGACAAGGTAGTTGTTATGAAAAATGTGTGATTGAGCAGGTGTAACGTTCAGTCACCAAATCATTACATTTTGCATTTTCGTTTTGTAAAGTTCAGTTTGGGTGAAATTCAAAATGAGCCATTTTTATGTTTTGAATTTTTATGGGCTGAAAATGTGGTCGCCGTTCAGCGGTAGCTGCTGAAACAGTGAGAGGAGAAACTTTTTATGGAGAAGGAGAGAGCTGCAATTTCAAAATACGAAATACTGAGGTTCACGTGCCACTTGCATTAGCCAACTTCATAGATTTACTGTCAGATATTAAATTTTCATTCAGTTTTTAATATGAAGTCAAAAGTATGCTATACTAAAAAGACTATAAAAAGCAAGGTCTAATTCATCAATGTAGGCGTTCCAGGGAGGAACCTAAACCAAAAGCACCATCCACAGTTTATCACTGAATACCTGAGTCTTCACTACACAACAAAGCACTTATTTAACAGCTAATAAAGAGCTGAGGACACTGGATTTGTATCACTGTTATTAGAACCTGCTTAGTCATTAGAAGGTAGGTGGTCATTGTAGTAGAAAGAAAACTACGGAAACTGTGAGTGTGAAAAAAACACTAGAAAGAAGCTCAATCATTCATACGTTTTATGGGTATTTTTCCCTCACAGAGTGGTTTCTTTTATGCTGCCAGGAATGGAGTACTGATTCATAGTGCCACTTCACTGAGGTACCCCTTTCAACTAGGTTTTCTTTAAAGCATTCAATGTGAAATAATAGATATGTTTGAATGCTGCTTTATGTGGTATCTAAACTTAAAAAAAAGGCTCATAGTAGGTCTGCCCACGAGAAATCATAGGCAAAGAATAATACTCATAGATTAATGTTTTTTGAAGGAAAGAGATTTTCAGAAACGGAAGCAAATTAGGCACCAAAACAGCAGATAAATGCAAAAGTTTGAATACAGCTTCAAGAAAGTCTCACAGAAAGCAGTCTTCGTCTCATGTTGCTAAGGGGTTTGCAGCAATAAAAGCGGTCCATTCAGTCATGAACGTGGGGGAGGTGGCTTTAAAAATTAGTTCTGGCCTATCTTCACACCTAGGTAATGAGAAATGAAGTGAGATCAGATAAGAATTTAGCGTCTGCCGGACAAGCAGACAGACAAGGAAGCCCCCCTGCTTATGTCACCTCCGCTACTCATGCAAGCGCTTGTCAGGGTTCATTTCCCCCTCAGCTGCTCGGAGACCCCCTCTCGCCTTTCTGCTGGAGCCAGAACAACCCGAAAACAGACAGAGGGGCAATTCTTAGCAGAGACCCTCCAAATGAGCCAAGAGCCGCAATGATATGAGGCGTAAATTATTCCCCAGTGCAGGATTGTGACACAATCAACTGAAAACTTTCATTACTTATTACATATGTAAAAGCCAAGACAACCATGTGCCTCATTATGTTTAACAACGACTTATATTACTTATATTATATTCTTCTTCCTCAATCAAAAGCCTCTGATTAACAGATGTGATAAAATGACGCAGAAGTAATAACTTTTTTCGTCTTATTACTTTCTTATTATTCAACAAGGTCTTCACACATTTGCATTAAAAAAATACATTTGTACAATGAAATGTAACAGTTCCTCTTGAGTGAATGCATGCTTGCAATCTGGAACGGAGATATAATATGAGGCAAGAGAGCATAATTTATAAAATGAAGTGTGGACTGTAGAAAGTTGCGTTGGTATTGTGGTTCCGGATATGGATTCGGATATGTGTTGTAGAGTTATATTGAACCTCGACACCATCCAGAAAACTTGTAAATTGGACACAGTTGGAAAACTAATAAAGGAGAATGGAATTAGTAACGCCTCATGAAACACATTCCATAATGCAGCTCATAGTTTTCAAGTGCTGTTTTTCATGTCGAATTTGATTTCCCCTCTCCAGGGTGACCTATTTTCTTTGCAGCAGATCTCATATATTGAATTACAAGAGTGATGCCTGTTAATAGGATTAAGCCCTTATTTTTTATTTATCCCCCCCCCACACACACACACACATCTAATTATAAAGCCATCTGTAAAAGCATCTGATGTATAGTGAAAGTGACAAAAAATAATCACGCCACATGAGAATAGCCCTGAAACACCCACAGATGGGAAGAGGAGAGCGAAAAGGTAACGTGATAATCATAATGTCCATACTATAGGTTTTTTTTGGGGGGTGGCTTTGTCTGTGAAAGATGGGTACACTGAGAATTTTATCTACAAAGAGAAAAGGCAGTCATCAGATGTCTTGCTGAGATGTTTGGATGTAGAACTGGCACCCTAAGTAAGAGCAGTCTGTTCTCACATGGGCCGCCAAACACACGTCTGCAACAACCAGTGAAGCCCAAGAGAGGCCAGAGAGCAGAGGCTTTGAAGAACTACTTCATACTTGGACTCAGTAGGACCCACAGATCAAGCATGTCATACTCTTAGGAACTGTCTGAGGGCAGGTAGTAAGCAGCCAATGGAGAGTAAAGACAGAACTCTGAAAATCGCTGGTTCGAAAGAAAACATGAAATCGTTTTTTCCTTAAACTTTTTTAATCAAACATGAACTCCAGCTCACACTGGAAACAGTGATCTTAGAGTTTCACAGTCCAAAACATACATTTTTTAATTACTCTTTGGTCGACTTTCCAATTTTCAAAATCAATTTCAGAACATTCCTCTTTCTCATTACACTTGCGGTCTTTTTGATTTATAAACTACCCACAAAAAGTCCTTGTAGTGCCTTAACTACATTTAAGTGCCACAGTATGACATTGTGTCTCCTTTCACCCCTCCCTCATCCACAGCAAAATCCTGGGCCAAGATCTCATCTGCTAGGCCGTCCATCTGGGCTGCACTCTATTTCCAACTCCTTGATCCATGCAGTACTGCTGTACACACTTGCAAAACAGAATCTCTATCCTCGTAAAAAGAAACTCCAGCTTGCTGATGTGAGAAATGGCTTGAATGACACCTGATATGCCTCATTTTCTCTTTGTAATTGCAGTCTTTTTATTAATAAATGACTAGTGGAAATTATTTTTTACCAGAAAAAAACACTGCATTTACATGGGGTGATCTAATTTGTCTGAACTTTAATTCATCTTGTCGCTTATGGCCATTTTTTTCTCACGCTCAACAACCCTAATTAAGGTGCCTTTTGAGACTGAAGTGACATCTATTTCTTTGGATAAAGCCCTGAATTTGTCTCTGTCTGTGAATATGTGAAAAACTCCTTTGTGCCTCGGCTGACGGAGGACTTTGCACTGCCTCTGTTACCCTGGAAACCTTTTGAGAGGTGAAGGAGAGGACAGCCAAGGAGCAGATCATGTTGGCCTAAATTTGCAGGTAAATCCTCACTAAGGCTGTCCAATTTAAACAGCTTTAGCATTAAATAATAACCCTCGATGAGGAAAAAAGGAGTTACTCTGACAAACTTCTATTTTATTTATCTAATAACTTTCCATTTGTCGCTCTCCACAGTTGCACCAAAGTCCAATGCAGACCCTTACATAAGCAAAGTGTTAAAGCGTGGGAGTGTTGATCAAATCAATCAATTCATAACCTTTTACTGAATTAAAACATTAAAAAATCCTACCTCGAGAATGCAGGTCCCCGGTGCTGTGTTCTCCTCGACAGACACATTGTAGAAGTTTCTCTCAAAAACAGGCTCGTTGTCATTTATATCCTGAAGAAAGATGTTTACAACTGCAGTGGATGAAAGAGATGGCTTTCCTCCATCAGTGGCCACCACAGTTATACTGGGACTAGGGTTCTTTTCATAATCCAGCTGGGAGAGAGTGGTAATAATGCCAGTAATGGAGTCTATACTGAACCAGCTGTAATAAGCACTTCCATCTTGTAGGATGCTGTAGCTTATGTCCCCATTTGGCCCCTGGTCTTTATCTCTAGCTGTTACCTGTAACACAAAGCTACCTGGAAACACCACTTCAGGAATGACCTGCCTGTACACTGGTTGGTCAAAGAGAGGAGGATTGTCATTGATGTCAATCACTTGGATAGTGAAGGAGGATTCAGCCCTGAGCGGAGGCATGCCGGAATCTGTCGCCATCACCCTCAGCTCATAGGTGTCTCTTTCCTCGCGGTCCAGAATCTGATCCACACAAATCAAATAGATTATGCTATCCTTAGTGGTCAGGGCAAACTTTCCATCACCTCCCTCTAGTGACACATTGACATTAGCATACTCTCCGTAGTCTGGGTCAGTGACTGAGATGCGGGCTACGTACTGGCCTGGCTGTGCCCCTTCTGAGATTCTGGGAGATCCGTCCTCACTGAGAAAGATGATGGTCATTGTAGGCTGGTTGTCATTGTAGTCTCTGACATGAATGGTGACAAAGGCATTGGTCACTTCTGGGTGAGTTGCGTTGTCTTGCGCCTGAACCACCAGCTCGTGGACCCTCCTCATCTCGAAGTCCAGTGGTTTGTTGAGGGTGATGATGCCAGTGCGAGAATCTATGACAAAGTAGCGATCTGGGTCGCTTTGTCTCCTGTTAATTTCATATAGCACCATCCCATTATCGCCCTCATCAACATCTGTGGCAAACACCTGCAGGATGTTACTTCCTGGTTGAAGGTTTTCAGATATTATAGCATGGTAGCGGCTCTGGTTAAAAACAGGAGCGTTGTCATTAATATCTTGCACAGTAATATCTAACGTCATCTGATCAGTTCTTTTGGGGGACCCGCCATCAAAAGCCTCCAAAGATAAAGTATAGGTGGATCTTTTCTCTCTGTCTAGAATGGTATTGACCACCAAATCCAGATAGAGAACTTCATTGCTTCCTCTCCTGGTTTCCAAGGTGAACGCCTGGCCAACATTTCCATCCTTGATAAGGTAACCCTGTGTCGTAAGCTGCCCTTTATCACTATCAACAGCTGGCTCGAGAGGAAACCTAGTGCCGATAGCTGTCTGTTCAGGAATTTTAAAAGTGGCTTGCTTTCTGGGGAACTTTGGAGCGTGGTCATTTATATCATTCACCTTGATGGTCACCTCTACTGTCACACCTGTCATGGTGACTGCAATGAAGTTGTACCTATCCCTTAATTCTCTATCCAGAACTTTGGCAGTTTTAATAATGCCTGTGCTTTCATCTATATCCAAATCACTCCCTACTCCTGTGCCCTCATGGTCTGAAATGAAGTACAAGGATGCTGTTACGCCAGGGGGGAGTCCTGCACTGATGTCACCTACAATTGTACCTGCTGGTTGCTCCTCATCTAGCTGTAGCTCAAGGGTTCCCAAGACCACAGGTGAGTGGACTGCTATAAGCTCCAAGACCACATATACCATTAGCACTATCCTTTGGCTCCACCAACCCTCACGATGCAAAGAATCCATTACAGACTTCCCAAAACCCTTGGCAGCAGTCTTCATTTTGGCCCCTTCGTTTTAAACCTAGAGACACACAGAGAGGAAAGGCTGAGCAATATCAAAATATTATTAAAAAAAAGTCAGAACAGCAGAAACTAAGTAAAGGTGTAATATTTTTATAGTAAGGTAGTTTAAGACACCTAGGTAGCCTACATGCCTTAAACACTTTCCCATATGTTTTATTGACTTTGCTCCTACCCACACTATATACAACTGGCCAAGCACATAACATTTTCCTTCACTTCTTTTTCACCTAATAAGTCGACACCTTGTTTCTCCCATATACCAGAGAGCCCCCCTTTGCTAAAGAAACATCAAAGCCACAGGCCACAGCATACCACTTCAGACAGGGAGTCTTTAGCTGTTGCTCTGCAGCTTTAATTAAAAGGGTGCGAGAATCAGTTTGGCCAGGCTACCCCGTGTGTTTGCCATAGCTGTTCGCCTTTGTATAAGTCTGGGAGGTGAAGTCCTGGATTTAATATTTACCACCACATTTATCTTTCGTGGAATGAGGAATTTTAAAACAATCCCCCCCAAGAACCCTTTCAAATAACTCTCCTTAGGCAAACATATTGAGTTTATGAGAAGTAAGAGTGTGAGTGTTAAATCAAGGGGAAAAAATATTGAAACACTGATATTTAAAAGCAGCAAGGGTATTAGGATTTCTTGCATAAACAATAGGCACACTCTGGCAAAGGATCCACACCACTGCAGAGGAAATGTAATTGAGACTGAGAGACACTGTGGAGCAATGTGGAAATGTTTCAACAAGACTGTCACCATCTGCAGAATAATCCAAAACCACCAAGTGTCTGGCTCAAAGAAAATTATTGTGTCGTTTTCATTACATAAAAAGACAGGCTTCCAATTGTCTGTGGTTCTGTGTAATAGGTCTAATTCATAATGACTTTAACTTCCTGGTTAAGTACATTTTGCTTTAATTTAAAGAAAATATATACAGAAGTGCATCAATATTTGAATGGCTGGCTCTCTGTAAAAAGCTCTTTAAGGCTCCCCCCAGTGGATTAATTGATACCTGCAAGGAAACATTCAAAGACATCTGCGCATCTGTGTGTGAGCATGTGTCTGTGCGTGTGTGTGTGTGTGTGGACTAAATGCCTTCCTGAATGCTGTGTGGCGATCTGTCTTAGCCACAGTGGTAACAGTGTATTTGAGTGACAGAGCAGTACTGCAGAATTGAAGGGCTCCATGCAGTCTACCTCTTTCCCTTTTTCTGGCTCTGCAGCATTGTAATTGAGGTCTGCTGGAAGTTGGCCATGAGCACACAAGATTCCAGGGCTAATTTCAGTCTGCCGTGATTCAGAGCCCACAACACTGAAGATGCTAACTTTTAACGTCATAAATTGCTTTGAATTTAGTGTGAGTAGCGAGAAACCTTGTATCACATCTTGTTTTGAAATATGGCATGAGAATGTGTCCTGTTTGCATCTGCTGTGTTACCGGTCCAAGATGATTCAATGGTTTAGGCATAAAAAGGAATTCTGAGCCAATTTGCTCCATTAATCTCTAATTCTTATTGCTTTAACAGAGACCATAATAATTGCAAATGACAAAACCATAAAAGGCGAGCGCTACAAATTCACCATTACATAGTACAGTTTGGGTTGTTTTCTGAGTGCTGTTCTTGGCAAAAAACATAAGCACATCCATGACAGGCTGAAAATCTTGACAGCACTTGAACTTTAAAGCCTCAGTACTGATTTACTTTACTAAAACACTGGGGATGAACTTTTACAAAGCTCCCTCCAGTGCACAAAGGATAGCTTTTCAAGGCCAGACTCCCTGACCAAATACCACAACTGAAATAATGCAGTTTCTGGTTGAGCTACAGTGGAGGACCTCTGCAGAGCAGCGCAGCCTAATGGATATAACATACACACAGTTGGGTAAGCTAATTGAACAATACCAGGTAAAGCAGGGCACGTGGTTTCAAAAGATTCAGTGTGAGATTAAAGAGAAATCTATGCAGACTAAAGCTAAGATGTTAGCCTAATATATAACTGCTGTTGCCCACCCACGCAGGTATCACTGAGTTTCATACCTGTTCCTAAATTGCCAGTGAGAAGTCACATGTGTCAAGCTTTGGGAAAGAAAACTCTTCAAAGAGGCTGCTGATGGTTAAAAGCTGTTGCATTAAGTAAGCCAATCCGATTGTGGTTTGGATTCAAGCATTTTTCTTGCATAATTGTCTTAGAACGTGACTCTCTTCTTCTGGTAGTTAAATACTGTTAATGGCTTTTGCAAAGATGACGCAACCGCTGGTGGATTAATCCCATGTTCTCTGAACAAAGACACTAAAATGTTTACTTTGCACGAGCTTCACTATTTTTTTTTCTCTAAAACTGGCGTGTGTGTGTAATATATCACGCACACCTCAGTGTTAGCTGAAACTGTAGCATTGACCCAGTTTCTTTTGAATCCTTTAAACCAAGTCGAACGACCGAATCGGTGGTTCGTGGGATTTACATAGAGAATGAAAATCTCTGTTGGAATAAACTAGATATCATTGTGAACACTTTGGTAGCATGACTGAAATCTGCATCAAAATCCTTGGCAGCCTTGAATGCTGGGAACATCAGGGCAGCACTTTTTCCCCCTCCACTGTAGTCTAAATCGTGTTTGGCAAAATGTATTGGATATTAACGTCTAATAGCTGAAAATACTTGGGCTTATTTATATCTGGCTTTACAGTTTTGGGTGAAGTATGAGGTCTATTTGTCTTTCTCTGCTGCTATGAAGACAAGTAGGCCTTTGGTTTGGCAACTACTACAACAAACAGTATCTAAACAAACACTACTGCTGCCTCCCTCCATGAGCCATAACCAACATTACATAGAAGAATGCCAACACTCTCATGAAAATATAATTCTTAGCAATGCAAAGTAAAAGACACTTTAAAAAAAGGAGAATTAAAACGGTGGATTTACCACAGATCATCCTGCCAAGTCATATCATTTCATCTGAGAATTTATACATATGTTTTGAATAGAGAATGCCTCTCAATTGCCACTAACTAATTGTAACTGTAACTTTGGTCGTTGCTGTGCTTTTTTTGGAAGTCGAATTTCCCAGAGGAACCCACCCGAGGGATTAATAAAGTTCTATCTTATCTTATCTTATCTTATCTTAACTGAACAACTGTCAAACACTGGCCTCAAGCAAATGTCTTAATCACAGACAACATCGGAGATAGCTTCTTGTGAGTAAATGATGTGCTAACTGGAAATACATTATTGGTTAAAAATCGCCCTCCATCAAACAAAAGTTTAGCAAATTACCCCCAAAATAAAGCAGGCTTCTACTTCATTAACGCAACCAAAAAACCTATGTAACACTAACAAACCAAGAGGGACAGCTATAGTGACAGACTGCGTAAAATGAGCTTCTAATTCCAAGTCATGAGTCTAGTTACTCACAGAAAACGTCTGTGGTTTCAAGAACACGCCAGCCTGCTTGGGGCTCGATGGAGCCATAATGGAAACCACAGACAGAAATGCAGATTGACTGGACATGAGGATGGCAAGCTTAGCTCAAAGCAAACTACAATGCTCTGAATGTTTGCCAGACTAAGTGCCACATTTCTGTACCTTGCATTACTCTTTGATACTTCAGTCGTTGGGCATGTAGTCTTAAAAAGCCCTTGAAAAACCATGACAGGCCCTTCCTGACAATAACAAACATCACATTGGGAAAACCCACAAGCTACATTTTTTTCACTGTGAACCCTTCAGTTCAAGGTTCTGAGGGTCCATGACAAAAGGGATCATCTCTTTCCCACAACAAGAGCAGCATGGGTTGGTTCAGCTGTTTGTGTAAGATATTCAGGATAAAAAACACACACACCTAATATCTTTGAAGATGACACTGCCTGACATTGCACTGGCAGTGCTAGTGATTGCATCATTAAAAACAGATGTGTATCGTGTTACAGTAGCAAGGGTGCAAGGAGCAGCAACAGTACTACAAACTAAGGTAAAAGTTTTCCTGACTCACATTTTCTGATTATAAAAAGGGCAGGTCTCATTGGGAGTTTTTAAATCTGCGGGTGTCCAGATTGACATTCTTGCTTTCGCATTGATGCAACTTTTTTTTAAAATGACAGGGACTGGTCATAAATGCTGAAATGAACTTTGGAGGCGACAGCTTTCTGGCAAAGTGCCCTCAGACGCAATAGCTGATTTACACTCAGCTTGTTTGAGCGATGATTGAACTGCAAAAAGATGAGCAAAACCACAGTCAGGCAATTTTCAGAATGTGCAAGGCAGTGAGAAACTTTATGGTTAGATTGCATGAAACATATGTGCTTTTCTTTTCTTTTTTCAGGAATCTGCACACTATAGTGCAGATAGCATCAGCAACATCATACGCACGCCACAGAGACAAGACTAGTGAAAGGATTGCTTCATTCAGTGCACCAAAGGGAATATGACATAATTCTTGGACTCCTATAAACGCCACAGAGGTCCAAGCTGTGGTTTTATCCACAAGTGGTGCATCTTTCGCTTGTTTTTTCTGCAAGTTTAGATTTTGTCTCATGGCACGCACTGCAAAGATGTGCTGGAACAGAGAAAGTGTTAGAAATGACCCTATCATACAAACAAACAGCCTCACAACTAACCATGCACAAAAATGAATGAAACAGACTCGGCTCTGGTGAATGAGCCTCATAAAATCATACAAGTGTTAGGGTTTTTCAAACTGATGACTGGTAGTGGAAAAATAGAAAAAAGAAAAAAGAAACAAAACCTGGGCTGCACCATGGCAACCATCACACAGACAACTGCATGGCGATGGATCCCAGTGACTTAATTGGCTTTATAATTAAAAGATATGAAAACCTTTTGTGGGTAATGATGTGAGTAATCACTGAGCAGCTATAGGACCAGCCGTGCGGCTACAGCAGCACTCGGAGGACTATACAATAACTGCATATAGGTTTCCCAATTTCAGAGGAATGTCTTGATCTCAGGGGGACTTTAACAAGGTGCGATTTAACAAACTGTTAAATGTTTTGTCAGCTCTTCAAAGTCTACCCGCTCAAAGTCTACGTAGTATTTTGTTTTTTGAACTTACTGCTATAGAGTTGAAAAACTGCCAAATGATCCATCCATATGATCAACCTTTGCATGAAAGAAGATTAAGTAGCCTAAATTAGCCACATTGCATATTGACTGATTGTAGAAATACTCGATTAAAATGACACGTACACGAGCTGCTTTAAAATTTACTTTCTAGCATTTGTTTTTAATTAATTAAAACTTTTTAATGCTAGAGGCGAGTCTGCATAAATGCAACGGAGCGCGCTGATGCATTGGTCTGCTAAAACAGTAAGTAACAGGCAATTGCTTTGCATACATCCCTCCACTAAAATCCTTTTCTAAAGCAACGTGATTAGTAACGCGTTGTTAACAATGTATAAGTGAAAGGGGGTAAAGTGTGCTTAGAGATAAACACTGATGAATAACTTCAACATCAGGCTGGTTACTTGTGGCGCTGGAAGGTCTGTGCAGTCCAGCTTTGATGGATACTCACATTCATTTGTTCCTTTCCGGTGTTTAAAGATGATAACTTGCGCTTCCAGATGTACAAATTCCTCTCACTGTTCCCTTATGAAGACGAAGTACAGAGTTACATCCATCCCAGGAAAAAAGGCATTATCCCCGCGGCACACTTTGTTTCTTTGCTAAATTCCTATTCAGGTCTCTTCGATTTCTTATCAGACGAAATGATTAAAAAGAAAGAAGCAAACTTGGTCTCTTTGTAAAAACTTTCCTTTCGTCTTATCGGCATCCACTGCCCGCCTGTCTGGGCTCACACACACTGCTGCAGCACGCTAAGTGAAACCAAACGATGTGGGGGCCGAGCGGTGAACGTCCGTCTCCAAAATCGAATTTCTTCAACACGTGACGGAGTGCAGCCTCCTGCTTCTCTCCTCTTTCTGCTGCTGCTGTGATTACCACAAGGAGCCACACCGACTGCAGAGGCAGGTCAGGTTATTGCTGAACTTTGGTGCCACCATCCTATGCGAAAGGGAAGTGTAAATCAGATACAAAGCTCGCTGTGCTCTGCTCTTCTGAAGAGTTAAACTGTAAAAGAAATCGCACAGAAATCTCTGCTGTGGTGACATGTATATGTCAGCACAGTACTTTTATAAATCCACTGATTTTTTACACGTATATTTGTTAAAACAGCTGAATAATTTAGCCAAATAATACAACATACAAACTCATTTTAATCATCCCACTGCTGAAGTAAACTTTCAATCAGTATAAGATATAAACCCTTACATTCATCATATTCATTTACTTGTGCTTCCAGGCACAGTGAGGCTTGAAATGTATAATGTAAATCGGGCCTGGCTTTAGTGATTATGAATTATATCCACCTGAGCTACCTAACAAAACAACCTCGACACAGCCACTGGATCATAAGGAGATCTAGCCATCATACAGACAACACTTTCCTTCAGATGTTGGAAATCAAGAAACCTCCTGGGGGTATTTTCCATCTAAGTCTAAAAAGGATACAATGCCTGTAACTTTTCCTCATATGTTGTGACTCTTTAAAGGAACATAGCTTACATCTTCAGTCAACCCCCAAGGGGAAGCTACACTTTTATCTCTCATGGTGCTGGAGCCATAACCCTGCTTCACTTTCTTGTCAATCACTAAAAGCTCTGAAAGTTATTAAACCCTTGTCACTTTGCATTTAGAGCTTATAAACATGAGAGGGGCAGAGAGTCCTTTTGTGTCTGTAGTTTTACTGAGAAACATCTGATGGAAATGGGATGAATGCCCCAATGTTTATTCATTTTTCTTCTTTGTCATTAAAGAAATGAATTTGAAAACTGAATTACCCCTGGCAAGACAAAATAAAGACATTTTATTCATGATATACCTGTGAAGTGACAGTATAAAGGAGGCTTTATGAATAGTAATGAACTAGTTGCTTTGTTCTGTTTGCACTGATAAAGAAAAAGAGAGATTATCAAAAAGAATAAACAAAAAAAGCTTGATCACTCTAACCGTGATCATTTTTTTATTGCGGCTAAAACTTTCTTTCCTCCAGCCAACCTCGTTATGTCTCCCCACTTTCTCTCTCTGAACTGCTTTTTCACCCAGTGGAATGAGTTCCAGTGCTGGCAGCTTCTCATTATGACTGTGACAGTACAGCAAGGGAGGCAACTCACACAGATATGCATATGTTCACACTAATCGGCATGCTCAGATGGTTTTACTTCCACAGGGACAATCATCCATATTATCTACACTACCTGTCCCTATTTTAATGCCAGCCAGACAGAACAACTTAAAATGACATGGAGCTTGGCTCTGTTCTTTATGCCCTGGATGTAATTTTGAGTGCAAAGCATCAAAAGACAGATACAAGTGGGAGTTAAATAGTATGCACAAAATAATATTTGCAGTATGCATTAAAAGAATCCAGCAGACGTAATACGTATTGGTGTTCTTAGATAGCAGTGTAGATAAATGTTTAGCAGAGCTGGAAAGAAAATAAAGTGTTTTGTTTATGTTTTATTTCCTTTCGTAGATAACATGTAGGGCTGTTTCATATCAATTCAAGTTGTTACTGACACCATCTCACTATCTTCGCAGTTCCTCGTGCAGCATTATATTAAACAAAGTAAAATCCTTTACCTTATCAAGATTCATTTTTATTGCAAGTATCCTTTTCTGCCCAGTGACAAAGCAATGGATTGTCAAATATCCTGTTCGCATACTAATGACAAAATGTTCACTTGGCATCACTTGGCTTGCCTATTCCAAATTTGATAAATTATTAAAGATGAAAAGATGTACAGAAACTAGGAGCACAGATGTCAAACTGATGGATTTGTTTATGGTTTTGCAAACAACAATAAGCAGATTAGGTATTGTACTGTGGATAAATCAAAACACGAGCGGAGCATCTGTTTTCCATCCAGCGTCGGTGCTGGAGTTCCATACAAAAGTGCAGCCTAAGTTTACGTCGTTTTAAAGGCTCAGTCTGCATTAATTTTACCTATGCTCACCTCACACTTCAGTTTTTCAAGTCCGTTCACATGCATGAGATTGTCAGTTCCTACTTGGCTTTAACTGACTTGACTGCCCTCATGAGTCATATAAGGCCATGAATAAAAAAACAAGGTGCCGTAATGGTGGACAAATCTGCAATTCTACTTTGAGGTTAGATGCTGTCCACATCAAGACGTTGTGGTCTTAGTAATTTTTCTGTGCTGCTTATTTTAGTGACATTTGACCGTGGATTAGAGGGAGTACCACAACTTGGCTCCTTTACCCTTGCAGAAAGACCATGAAAGAAATAATAAATAGATTGAGTTTAATCAAGATTAAAGGTAAGTGTGTGACATGCCACTCTTTCTCAGGAAATCATATCAGTAACTGCTTCTAACCGGATACACAAAATGTAAAAAAAATAACAAAATACATGTATTTGTGAAATAAAACATCATGGTGTTGCACCACAAGCAATTTTTCAGCTGCTACATTAAAACCATAATAAGACTCAGATGTCCTTGTATCTCCCTACCCTGTAATTCTCAGTGTTTTGATGAAATATGATTTTTGTGAGATCTTTTCATTTAATTCTCAGTTTCTTTTGTGTAGCAATTGGCCCCACACATCATTGATGGCTGATTTGTGATTTTTTTTAATTTATTTATTTGCTCTCATAAAGTTTATATCGTGGCATTTGCAAGTGTGCCCTGGGTAACAAAAAAGGCTTTGAATGCGTTTAATTTGCAGCAACAATTTCTTGTTGTTTGTCAAGTCTTGGAAAACAAAATAACAAAAATGGGGATGACCTAATGAAGTTTTTGGTTAAAAAATGAAATAGGGGGAATAACAAGATGATTAATTTAATAGTTTTTGTAGCATTCCACAGAACAAAAAGCTGAGGAAAAGATATATACACATCAAATACTGAACTTGTTAAGCCACTGAGGCGTGGATTATCTGAGCATGCTCGCGTTCATTTCATTCTTTAAAAGTAATGGATTCATTTGTGATGCTTAAATGTAAATATTCTGTAATCCAGAACAAAATCCAGGACACAGACTTCACAATGCTGCTCTACCGGAACCCCATCTGGATCAAAACACAATGGAAGTTATGTCTGCAAGGTGAATAGTACAAAATGTTGAGGGTGGGGGGGTTGGGCACATATTTAAGCAGAGGCCTAATGACTTACGTTGAGACGAAACACTAACCAGAAGCAGTAGTGAACCATTTCCTCCAGACTGCTGTGCATTTCAGGAAATATGAGCTCTAGCGTGTTAAATGTCACCTTTTAAGTTACGGATGGGAAAAGTTCATATGAAACCTGCACAGTTCGAGATCAAGTCATAGAGTATCTAACGTTTCATGCTGTTTGGTGTGTTTTCTTTTTTTGTATAGTGCATGCATTTATTACCCTTAGTGATATAGTGCATATTCTACGCTAGACTTACACTGTGTGATCCTTTCCACAGGATACTGCATATTGAATGAGCATGTGGTTTTCATTTGGTTGATAAAGTTCCGGGAATACCTACCTCTTTGTCATCTTCTGGTTAATAGTGAAGATATTTTATAGATTTCATGTCTCCACAAATTGCCATAATAAATTGTTCATGAAACCAAAAATCCTTGTGATGCTCTGACACAGAAATGAAGGGCTTACAAAGAAAGAGATTTACTCTCAAGTTCTTCACTGTGATTACTGAACAACGTGAGTAAGCATCTGTAAAACTTAATGTTGCGTTTGCTTTACTCAGAACTAATATCTGGTTCCTTTTTTTCCCCAACAGATGCAAACATGAAAGGGATTGATATAGCCCTGTGTACAGTATATATTTGAAAGAGCAGCCTGCAGAGGTGATCCTACTTTCACTTTGCTGTTACTGGGTCAAATCTCCCTGTGATGCCAGCTTAAAAACTTTATTATTTTGTGTCTGAGCATAGCTGTTTATAAAAACGACCATCTTAGTGGTTAAATTAGTTTTTCCTTCTGAATTGTTAACTACAGTCTCATTGACCACGTTGTAACCAACAAAAAAGGCAAAGATAGTATAATTGGTGTGTTAACTCCAAAAAAGTACAGTCTCATCCAGGAGGCAGCGTATAATTCTGTCGGGGTCATCCTGTTCCTCAATAGTCTGTGCTGTTTCTAGGAAAGTTGTATTTTCCTTAGAAAATACAAGGTGTGAATGTGAGAATACATAAATACAAAACAGAGCTCTGCTGACAAAGAGCCTGACTGAATTGTATGTGTGGATTTAAGAGCTTAAGAAAAAAGTCACTAACCACAACAACTTTTGCAACAAAGCCTGTTGTTATCTTATTTTATCCTAGCAGACAAACTTTTAAAAACCTTACCACTGCTACAAAAAAACCCACCTATGCTTCTGGTTTAGTATTGTTGTTTATACCTGTCGCCAATCCTAACTGATTGAACTCAGATTATCTTTGTTTCTTGTTAAGACAAAAATCTAATTTAAGATAAAGTGAAGGTTTTGAGGCCAAGAGGCTATCTTAACTCTCAAAGAAAAATGAGGTCTGACAGTAAATAATTTCCAGTGTTTCAGATCCTTTTTAATGTGTTTTAAGTATTCCTATGGTCTTGAATATTTGTGACTATGGTGTGTAATGACTCTTACAAAATATCATTTATTCATGTCATGGTATTTTACTCCTTTGGTTTAATCTGGTGAGTTTAATCACTGTTAAACATGGTAAATAGACTTGTCTCTGTTGTCCTGGTTCTTGACAAATAACCGGTTTAATGAACTGTACAAAGAAATAAAGCTAATGAGAATTAATTTCTATTTGAAGTCTTTGAAAACAGCCTCAGGGTGAGGAGAAATATACTGAATTAGAGGGTAAATTGATAAAACTGGCATTTTCCCTCAGGCAATGCAGAAATGATATCTTCTTGTAACTGCAACAGTGAATCTTAACAATTTTAAAAAGCTCTGCCAGGCATTAGTTCTAATTAATTAATTAAGCATTAATTCAGCATGTCTGCAAAAAAGGAGGATGCAGCTGTAATGGCATTTGGAAATTACACTTTACATGCTGTATATATAGTGTGAGGACTTATTTTCAGTCTTCTTAACAGCAGTCTGGCTTATAACAGTGCCACCCAATTCGGTAATGAATGCTTTCTAATTAATACACTATCCATCACAGAGTCCAACATGTCGTTCTCCTGCAGGACAAAATTCCTGAGACATTGTAGGGAGTCTAACTGATTCTGATGGAGATCACTTTTATTATCCAGGAATGCATTGTGTTGTGGAGGAAAGGAATGCACAGCTTTGAGAGAGATGCCCTGGAATTCTCGAAACAATTAAATTGCTCAAGCAAAAATTTCTTTGAGGCAAAAAAAAAAAGTCCTAGTGAGGGAAAAAAGCCTCTAATCCCATTACTCTGCACTTCACAATGCTGTCAGTTGAGAAAGTAATGTTGTTGACTCTACTTGGTTTGTCATTTTGAAGGACGCCATTGCAATGAGTGGCACTGAAGTGAACAATCGCTGTCAGGGTCAGCACAGAGCAACCTGGGCAAATTCCTTCATCGTTTCACCATGGCAGCCTTACTCAACTCTGCTATAACTGCATGTTTTCACAATATTGTCAGAACATTACTTAAAAAAAGAGTGTTCATTAAAACCATCAAATAGATGGAGTGACAGGATAAACTCAAATAATATATAACCGTGGAAACTATTTTCCTTTTCCATGAGTCAGTGGATGTAATCATTTACTTTGGCACATGCGAGGCTTTCGGTTGGTTCCACAGGAAACATGAATGACCCACACCCTCCTATCAATACTAAATATATTCCTATTTTTATGGCAGCTGGGGCAAAAGTCATCTCATTTCACAACTTGCCAAAGTACCTCTGAAAAATGCTATGTTCCTGATGGCTTGAGCACGATTTTTCTCATTAAAGATATAATCAGTGGTTACGCTTTCAAAAAGGACATATGTGTAAAGAATGTTGTTTTTCCCGGTTATGCAGTCGGGGTTAAGGCATCAGCCCTCGAGGCTGGCAGCTTCACCAACAATTTGTCTAAGGGTCACATGATCCATATGGTCATGCTCATGAGCAAACATTTACATAACAAGAAACAGAGCTGGATGGTTGCAAATTGTAAACAGTTACTCATGGAGATGCAAATACAAAACAGCTTTCTGAAAGTAGTGCATCAACCAATTCGAAACATAAAACTAAAGATTGAGATTTTTTTCCTGGCTCTTTATGTTTGAAAAACTAGAGATTAATCTTGCCAACAGTAATATGGATATTTTAGGTGTTCTTGTAATTTTGTGGGGTTGCAAATAAGAAAGCACGGTTGCCGTGCGGTAATGTCCGTGGTCATTTCCTTTATTTTTGTAATGACAGTGGCTGTTTTCCTGCATAATTAAAATAGATGCTTATGAAGATCTTGGCATCCGTAGACTCACTGCCAGGTGCAGAGCCAAAGATGGGAGACCTATTATCATCACCATTAGGCTATGAGGAGAAACCCCAATAGGACTACGAAATAGACAGTCGAGTGTAACTGGCCATTTGTCTGCATAAGTGCACTGGAATTACGCAGCTCTCTGGATAATTAAGAAATGGACATTTCACATTAGCTATTAGCAACTATAATGGAAAGCATCTGATTCTGTTTGAAATCCATCACGGTGAACTATATTTATCCTCTTATGGGTGCTTATGGGTTTTTTCGCCTGAGTTTTAAGTTTACACATGAATATTTTGATTTTTTTTTATGTAGCCGATATTCCCTGTTTGACTTCTTTATTATAATATTTGCAGCTAATTTTTTTGTTTTCAACTTTTTGAAAACTAGCTGGTTAGAGTTGTGGTTTTATATTCAATCCCTTGAGATTCAATTTATGCTGCAACGCCTGTGTCTTCTTTTATCTTGCTGTTACTCTGCCTGTTATTAACTTCCTGTTATATTCCGTTTTTATTTAATTTTTACGTTCTCTTGTGTCTTCTAGTTTTGCTTGTGTGTCGTTGCCTTAATTAGTTTCAGTTGTGTGTATTTTCTTCCCTTGTTACCTTTTGTATATTTAAAGACCTAGTTGGTCAGTGTTCCTTGTCTGATTGTTTGTAGTCTTGGTGGTTCTGCCTCATGTTTGCCTTGTTTCAGATGTAGTATTTTAGGCTTCTGATAGGCTTCTGGATTCCAGCTGAATAAAGTTTTTTTTTTTTTCATGTTTGTTTGCAGGGAAGTATTTGTCTGCAACTTTGCAAAAATGCTTCTCTGGTTACTTTCCTTAACATTTAGAAAAGCAAATATCCTCCAAATATAAATATTTATGGCGTGATTGAAAATTATGTGCCAAAACCTTATGCTGGAATTTTATCTTTAATGATCTGTAGTAATCAATGCATATGTTTGATATGTAACATAAAACAAATTACTCTCTGGGGATATCAGTTTCTCTAGAGTATTTGTCACGGGGGGAAATCCTTGAACTCAAGCATTATATTTTGCCATGGGCAGGTTCAGCTGCCAAATGTAGGAATTTTACCTTAATTTTAGACTTTGAGAATGTCAGAAATAAAGTGACATCAAAGAGCAATAACACAGCTGCGACCATGTACAGTACATCCATTTTCGAAGGTCCGGGTAACTGGTCAGCTATAATCTATGACTTTAAATCATCCTGCAAACTGCAATAGCATGCAGCATAGCCTGCAGTGTAAAATAAGATCATCTTGGGAAACATAATATATGCCTGACATGAGTTTAGGAACAATGCTAAATAGTAAAGCTATAGAAATCCATGGCACGCTCAAGAAGAGGAATGGACAAATGTACAAAGGTGGCGTGGAGTAAATCTTATATTTAAACAGCCCATGGGAGGATACATCAGTATGCCATGTTTTAGCGTTAGTCATGCACAGATGTTTAAGAAGAGAGCTGCTATGTTACTGTCAAAGCCATATGTGCTTTGGTCTGTACAAACACTATAATCAGTAGCACTTTATAAAGCAGCTGCAGAGCCCACAACTAAAAATACACAGTCAAGGTTGCAAATCAGAATTTATACCAGTATAATCACTTTAATACTGAACGAAATGATTTTATAACCTCAGATATCGAATATAACCACATCCTGTTTTTGTGCTTTGATGATTCGCTGAGGTTTTAAACCCAAATCGTTTTCACGAAGCTCAGGGAAACGTGTTATTCTCAAACTCATCAGTTCAGGAAACTACAGCCAAAGCCTACAGCCTTATAACGAATGGTAGCACTGTCGCAACAGATAAACCAGGGGTGTGATCACAGTGGTATGAAAGAAGTGAGAGACAGCCCATATCTTCTGCATGTTGAGGAGTTAAGGTCATAGACCAGGTCCCAGCGAATAGTTACTTTTTAATGCTGTTTTCTTTAAATTAAGCTGAAAGTATATATATATAAAAAAAACAACAAAAAAACCACCCAGCACGCCCCTGCGGGCGGTTTATCCTTCAAGCTCGGGTCCTCTACCAGAGGCCTGGGAGCTTGAGGGTCCTGCGCAGTATCTTAGCTGTTCCCAGGACTGCGCTCTTCTGGACAGAGATCTCCGATGTTGTTCCCGGGATCTGCTGGAGCCACTCGCCTAGCTTGGGAGTCACCGCAGCTAGTGCTCCGATTACCACGGGGACCACCGCTACCTTCACCCTCCACATCCTCTCGAGCTCTTCTCTGAGCCCTTGGTATTTCTCCAGCTTCTCGTGTTCCTTCTTCCTGATATTGCTGTCATTCGGAACCGCTACATCGATCACTACGGCCGTCTTCTTCTGTTTGTCTACCACCACTATGTCCGGTTGGTTAGCCACCACCATTTTGTCCGTCTGTATCTGGAAGTCCCACAGGATCTTAGCTGGGTCATTCTCCACCACCCTTGGGGGCATCTCCCATTTTGACCTCGGGACTTCCAGGTTATACTCGGCACAGATGTTCCTGTACACTATGCCGGCCACTTGGTTATGGCGTTCCATGTATGCCTTGCCTGCTAGCATCTTGCACCCTGCTGTTATGTGCTGGATTGTCTCTGGGGCATCTTTACACAGCCTGCACCTGGGGTCTTGCCTGGTGTGATAGACCCCAGCCTCTATGGATCTTGTACTCAGAGCTTGTTCTTGTGCTGCCATGATTAGTGCCTCTGTGCTGTCTTTCAGTCCAGCTTTGTCCAGCCACTGGTAGGATTTCTGGATATCAGCCACCTCCTCTATCTGCCGGTGGTACATACCGTGCAGGGGCCTGTCCTTCCATGATGGTTCCTCGTCTCCCTCCTCTTTCTTGGGTTTCTGCTGCCTGAGGTATTCACTGAGCACTCGGTCAGTTGGGGCCATCTTCCCAATGTATTCTTGGATGTTCGTTGTCTCATCCTGGACTGTGGTGCTGACACTCACCAGTCCCCGGCCCCCTTCCTTCCGCTTAGCGTACAGCCTCAGGGTGCTGGATTTGGGGTGAAACCCTCCATGCATGGTAAGGAGCTTTCTTGTCTTTATGTCTGTGGCTTCTATCTCCTCCTTTGGCCAGCCTATTACCCCAGCAGGGTACCTGATCACGGGCAGGGCGTACGTGTTGATGGCCCGGATCTTGTTCTGGATAGCAGCTGGATAGTGTAGTGGTTAGACTACACGCCTTTGGATCAACAAGGTCCGCGTCAGGTGTTGAGGAACCAGGGCACCCTGACGAAAAGTGGGCTACTGGAACAAGAAGGCATCGGTGGGCAAGAGATATATATATACATATATATATATATATATATATGGCTAACCAACCGGACATAGTGGTGGTAGACAAACAGAAGAAGACGGCCGTAGTGATCGATGTAGCGGTTCCGAATGACAGCAATATCAGGAAGAAGGAACACGAGAAGCTGGAGAAATACCAAGGGCTCAGAGAAGAGCTCGAGAGGATGTGGAGGGTGAAGGTAACGGTGGTCCCCGTGGTAATCGGAGCACTAGCTGCGGTGACTCCCAAGCTAGGCGAGTGGCTCCAGCAGATCCCGGGAACAACATCGGAGATCTCTGTCCAGAAGAGCGCAGTCCTGGGAACAGCTAAGATACTGCGCAGGACCCTCAAGCTCCCAGGCCTCTGGTAGAGGACCCGAGCTTGAAGGATAAACCGCCCGCAGGGGCGTGCTGGGTGTTTTTTTTTATATATATATATAGTTAGTATAATTCCAGAATTATACTAACTTTGCCATTTAAAACTTACCACAAGCTATTATAAAAACTTGATCATATCATTAATGACATTTAACCTCAAGCCTGAAATTTTAATTAACACGGCAAGAAGGAACAACTCTGAAGTAATGTTTTTGTAAGCACGGCTTACATTCAAATGATAACTTTCCCTGTGATCTCTGCTGTGCCAAAAGATTGATTAATAATTAAAATATCTTGTGCTCACAGAAAAAAAACCTCTGAGAGATTTATTTCTATCAGGCAGAACTGTTATGGCACATCTACTTACTGATGTGCAAGAAACCCCTATTAACTCTCCTCAGGTACCTGCTCGCACTGTAATGCACTATTCTACTCCCTTAGAGCTGGAATAAGGATGTCCTTGAACATGAAGGCAGAATTTAACAAGGCTGAAACTTTACACTGACATCTTCTGTTATTTGATGTGTTTAGGTAAAGGCAAGACTTTAACATTAAGCCACCTTTAAGACCACTAAGCAGGAGAACAGACCAATAGCGGAATAACAGCAAAAGCAATGCAGAAATTAAAAATAGGGGGGCTAAAACAATTGCATATCAAGAGTACTGATAAATGCTGATGAGTCTTACAAAGTAGTGCTATACAGAAAACAGAAGGCAGTAAAAAAAAAAAAAAAAAAACTTTTTTACTTTGATGTTCAGGACAAAATAATTTCATTCATTAAAATGGAAGATAAAAGGGTCACCGTGAGGGTACTTTACTGAACTTTGCTTCAGTGAAAGATCAGGCACAGACAGAAGAGGGGAAAATAACAGTGTATAATATCTACCAAAGTGTTTTCCTAATCACCACAGGGAACCTCCAGGAGAGGAAGACTCTCTCCACACCAGCTCAGATCTGGTATTAACATCATATCTGCTATATCCACTGCAGTCACTCTATGGATATCTTCATGTCCATCTAGCATTAACTTTACGTGCACGCACTGGAGTCTGGTGCATTATGCATAAGCCCTGACAGAAAGCTTCTTGCCTTAATATTGTTTCTCATTAGATTTTGCAGTCTGTGTGAAAAGTTTGTTCAGATGAGTTTTCAAAAGCAATATCAAGTTTGGCAATATCACTGGTTTGAGCAATAATCTCAGTGATTAGCTCAGTCAAACATTGCCACAAAATATGAACATAAATATGAAAGATGAACACCAGCTTCCAAAGTCTAAAATCTCTGCAGAAATAAACACAATTTGTGGGCTTCATTAGCTGGCACATTTATTATATAACAAGGCATCTTTTCTGCAGTAAAGTAGACATTCAATATTCATTTTTTCCAGCTTGTTTTCTACTTTACATCTTAACAAATATAAGACTCTTCATGTTTTTGTTTGGTCTTCTAAATATTTCTTTCCCACAGCATTATCACAGTAAAAAGCCCAGTGCAACAGGTGCAGGGATGGGAGGTTATAGGTTATGAAGTGTGATGGTAAATGTAAAAGTGCTTGAACAAGCACCACATTGAGGCAACATATTTATAGAACATATTTATAGGTGCTTATTATGTAAAATATATGAAGAAGATTCCAACATTCTTGCCTCTCTATCACCAGCAGGGACAGAATATGTGATATTTAGTGGTTCACACTCACCCATTTGGAAAAAACAACATTTTCCCCAGTGTTTTCTATAAGCTTTATGCACACAGCACTGTTTTCAATCAGCTTGCTGAACAGTGACAACCCACAAGCCGGTGGCATATCCCAAGGCACCAAACCCAATCTGGGTGCAGCACAGTCTAAATTTAATAGGACATCAGAAAGCATCCTGTTTCTCCCTGTGGTGAGTGACTCCGAGGAACAGAAACATCTGAACCTTACGTGAGATGCTCTCCACATCTGGCACCCGTCCTGATTGTTTCAGAGGTGTGGGCATGCACCAGCAGCTGCAGCCAACCACTCCCAGATGTTTCTGATAGGCTGAGTGTCTAGCTGTTTGTTAAGCGTGAGGTGATCTTTGATCCTTTAACTGCGTTGGCTGCAGTGTTATTGTGAGGAGGGCCCGAGAAGCTCTGCGAGGCACACAGCGGAAGTGCTGCAACCTCACAGAAAGGCCTGTGGTTCGCTGTGGTGAAAACAGGCATGGTAAAGTGGCTTCAGCTGTGGAAAAGAGCTCTTTGGAAACCACCCAGTATCTCTATCCAGATCCAATTGTGCTACTGGCATCGTAATAGAGGAAATCAACACAAGTATAGTCTATAACCTTGGAGGAGTAAAGTAGTCTTTAAGTGAGCTTTTATGTGAAAGAAATGGAAATCTCTGAAACTTCATAATAAAGCTTAAAACCCTACGAAACCATCTCTGATATTATTTTCAGCAAAGTTGTGCTTTGCTCAGTTTCTGCATGTTTTTTTTCTATCACTACTGAGTGGTGCAACACATGGTGGCAAAAGACCAATATCGTAAATTACCCCTTTTTCCTCTTTTAAGAAGGCGTCTGTCCTGACATGATCACACATGGCTAAAACATCCTGCTCTAACATCCCAAGGCTATAAAGGCCCAACTATCCCTGTCAAAGTCATGTCAGGCTTTGTACACCCACCATTTGGATTCACAGAGATAGTATTTTAGGAAACGGTGCACTCAGGCCAAAAATTCAAAAATAAACAGAACATTTGTGGAGAGGGAAGCTGTGCCACTCCTGCTTCCTCCCTCCACTATAGCCTGGTTCCACTATAAGAGCACTTTAGCAACAGATCTCAACAGAACGGAACAACAAATTGTGCATCATACACCATCCCATGAGGTCCACATATGTACCCTTTTTGATGTAAAAAGCATCTGTATTTTCTTACTGTCATCATATTCTAAACTTTTTGTGAATATTAACACTGATATTCAACAAGAGCAAAAAGAAATCCAACACTTGGGATCAGTTTTAAGTTCTCTCTTCATTAATGTCTTACGTAGATGCCCTTTTCCAAAGCCTCTCCATCAATGGACAGCAGTCCTGGTGGCAGTGGAGCAAAAACTAAGCACTACATGGTACTGTGTGAATAATATTATCAAATTTTAGGTTGCTATCTATCAACAGTGTGCCATAATCCCGGAAAACTTATTAAAATATTTCTTTAAGCTACTTCAAACTTACAGGAAATAGAATTACTGCCAACAAAGGTTTGTTTTGACCCTAAAAAAGTCTCAGCAACCACAAGATTTCTCATTTCCACAGGTTCCAGTATGTGACTGAGCAATGAGAAGGGAAAAAAATCTAAGAAAACACAAAGTGATTAAGATCATTTCCATGGAGGCTGCAATTAAATATGTTTAGAGTTTATGTCATTATTCTGACATTTAATTTTTAAAATATTGTTTCTAACATCAACATTCTCTTTACTTTATAATGAGACATTCACCATTATGTGCTTCCTTACGAGTCCCTGCTGTAAACTAATGCAAACTTTATTTGCACATGAAAAAAAAAAACAACATTTCAAAGACTCTTTTTGACTGCCGAGGCCGGTGGGTTACCTTTATCTTGCTGCATAATTTATGCTCAGTGGGAAAAGTTTCAGAGTTCTTTTTTGATTTGTTTGATTGTTTTTTATTAATTTGTTTTTTTGTAAAACAGTGTCAGCAGAATACTTAGCTCATTTTTCATTTTAATTCTGTTTGTATTACCTGTCACTATTTAATATGTTTGCTCAATTATTAAGGTTATGTTTTGATTTCTTTTGCAATGTCTTGAAGGCATTTGTTGACTAAACATTCTGTTCAGTCTGTAGCTCCAAAAAAGCTGACAATCACTTTTTTGACAAGTTGCATCAGCCTGTAAGCATTACTTTATACATAAAAAATAAATAAACAAATTATAAAAGAGAGGTTTGGTCGAGGTTTTGCGCAAGATGGAAGATGATCCAGCAACTTCTGGTGTTTCGTAAATACTGAAAATTAAATGGTGTTCAATTTGAGTTTAAAATAATGGGCCTGTTTCCTTGACTGAGGGCACAAGTAAGTAAGAGCTCTATAATTCAGTTTAAAAAAATAAACAGTGTACTGTAACACGTCATATCACATTCATCACAAAGCATCTGTGCCATCTTTGTGGTGTCTCACTTGAGTACATCAGTGAGTTGGAATCAAATCAGATGGAGTAACACTGCAGAAAATAACAGGCTGCAAGTCATTCTGCAAGTCATTATTCGGTGCAAATAAATTCAAATTCTTAAACCAGGCAAAGGTGACCCCTGTTGGCCATGCAATTGAATAAAAAAATTAAGCTTAAACATATTCGTGGGAACACAAGTTACACAAGATGTTATGCTGAAATTCCAGTTTGTGAAATATTACTATCCCATTCAAATTCATTCCACAAAAAAATAATAGCTGTCTTTCTCAACAATCATCAAAAACAGATGTGTGGTTTTGGAAATGCAGACTAGTGTTGTAAAACATATCATGTGTGATGTATAATGCTGCCTGTGTTATGAGGATGTCAGATATTCTGAGAAAGAATTGAGCTCAACCACCAGTTGAACTGCTGGATGTTCTCTTTGCAAATCAAGAAGAATAGACGCTGAACAAGAGGGGAAGGCTGCAAACCAAACACCATGTGACAAAATAGGATATTCAGACCACATAGCTCATTTTAACCTATAGCACTGGTTACTTATCACATCAAAGTCAGCTTTTAGATCTGTTTAGGCAGCGTCTGCAAAAGTTTGCTGAGAGAATAACTGAGAAAAGGCACCACTGTGGTTAAAAACCAGATACACTTTAAATAGGATACAAATCTAAGCCACAACTATGTCTGCATGGCTCAGCAAAATGTGTGTTTTCCCTAACTTATTATGCTTTAGTTAAATATAAAAAACTAGAATAAAGGCTGTTGGAAACTGTGTATCTTGCATGGGATTTGCAGCATTTGCAAAGCCGGAGAGTTCTTGGACCCCACAAGTTTAAGCAGCAGGTAGAGCTAGTCTGCATGGGGATTTGCAAACATGCATAAATGAAAAGGATGTAAAACTCATACACAGCATGAGGGCCAATCCCTCGTAGGTCTCTCTACTTCTTCTTTGTAGTCCAGACTACACAAATCTTTCATTTCAACTATTTGAATTCAACCGGCCCACTTTCATGACTGGATTTTGCATGCTAGCAATGCTATGTGTTGACAACCACAAACACATGTGGATGGTGGAATGTGCGAGCACTAAACGGAGCAGAAAAAAAGGGGTTTCTATCTTTCTGCCTATCTTGAGTTTGTGTTTCTCGTGCAATGACGAAATCTCATCCTGAATACACCCACTGTAGTCAGAACCATCCTGGAAGGTGGTTTTTTGACCAAGTCTGAAAAATGGATGTAGTCTAAGAACTATTGCTGGTGTGATCCCAGTGCAAGATGACATCTGGGGAGGGATTAATCATTGATTGGTGACAGGCTTCATTATTGTAACATTCAATAATTCAAGCTTGAGCAAAATTCTGCAGATCGGATTAAAACTTGTAGCCTGTAAGAAAATGTGAATTACATGATTAAATAGGTGCCTGGTGGTATGAAGAGTTTTCTAGCTTTCTTAAATTCTTTAATATTTAAGCACCCCCCCCCCCCCCCCATCTCTCTCTGTGTGTGTGTGTGTGTGTGTGTGTGTGTGTGTGTGTGTGTGTGTGTGAGAGAGAGAGAGAGAGAGAGAGAGAGAGAGAGAGACTTAAGGCAAAAGTGAAAGATTTGGATCAAAAGTGTTGTAGACCGGCGCCCTCTTCTTGAATATTAAAATCCTGAATATTAAAAAATACTTCTAAGAGAGTTTTCACACCTAGCCGTCAAGCTAAAGGCAGACAGTATAAAAGAATAAGCTAACTGGTTTTTTTTACATGTTTAAGGGATGTAAAATGTCGCAAATTTTATGAAATGTGCATGTGCTTTATGTAAAAGACGGAGGAGACAAAATACATTTTATTTAACTTACATGATAATGCGGAACTAAATTTCAATAGCGAACGTTTCTGGTCGGATGACAATTCCGTTGTACCGCGTTCTGTTTACAGAGCAACGTGGGTGACAACACTTACATGGCAGGATAGTGCATAAAAAAACTCACGTCAGTGGTAATTGTTGTTTGTATATAACAAAATGGGTAAAAAGCGGCGCAACGACGAGTCTGCTGAGTCAGACACTCCGCGGAAAAAAGAAACGATTCCGGAGTTCAATGGGACAGTTTTTAAAGCCATGCTGAAGGACCCGACCACAGCCATGAAGGGTGAGTGATAGTATGTACAAATCATCAGCTTGAAGTAATAATATTGTGTTATGCATTCAGTCAACTATGCATTGTTTTATCGGCATCCCGCCTTTGCCCCCCTCCTTTTTTCGTCTGCAGGACTGGAGAAGTTTATATTGACCGCTAAGAAGTTGCCACGGTCCGACCTGTACGATGTGGTTGAAGGTTATATTAAAATCTCCATGGAGTGTGCAGAGATCTTCAAATTGCTCGAAGGAGAAAAACACGTAGAGAGTGAGGTAAGCTTTAGTTTCTCAGCGGACGGCTCTGGCCCGGCTCACTCTTTCTGAGGTTTCTGAGTTAAACTCTGATCGTGTTTCTGTACAGATGATGCTGATTTTTGGGAGCCTGGAGGCGATCCTTCTAAGGACAGCCAGTGACCTCTCCCATTTCAACATGGTTGGCAATGCCATTGTGAAGAAGACCGTTTTCAGCTACATGAAACTCCTGCAGGGGTCTTTCCGTTCAGCAAACCACAGGTTGATTTGTGGATTTCAGTAGAGCACAATGACACTCAGTTTAAAACCATTCTGGCCTCAAAACCAATGTTGTTTCCCTTTGAACACAGGTTTATCCGCCAGTGTCTCGGTCTTCTGTGCGCCTTGGTCACCCAGGGTCCAGAAGCTGCCAGAGAGGTCTTAAGTCACCTTCACATTAACAAATTTCTGTCTGGATTGGCAAAGATGAAGGATAAGCAGGTGCGATGCAGTATTTGTCCACAGGGTTTATGATGTGCATCAGATTAGTCGTATTCTGTAGATAAATCTTTTCTGGATATTATAATTTTACAGGGTAGACCTGATGTCCACCAGGCTTTTATCCAGTTTGTGCTCTCTTTCGTGGTGTCTGGTGATAACGCAACAGTCGGACAAATATTAGAAATCAAAGGTAATATTTAGATATAAATTATAATTTATGCAGTGGACTGTCTGTGAGTAACATGTTCATTTGGTGTGTTAGAACTCCTGCCAGTGATCCTGAATACAGGTCTGAAGGAGGACCGGATGTCCACAGTCAACCTGATTTTGTCCACATTGAAAACTAAAGTAAGTACTAGTCCAGGACATTTGAGATCAGATCATGGATTTAGTAATAAGATGTATTCCTTTCTGTAGGTTGTTCTAAACAAAGCCATCAGTAAAACACAGAAAGTACGTTTCTTCACACCTGCTGTGTTGGCCAGCATCGCGTCGCTGTATAAATGGAATGGGATTGCAGATGCAACCGTGGATGATGACAGAGTAGGTCGCTTGTTGTTTTGCTGTTTTGTGTCAAAAGAAACAAAGATTGTGTCAGGTCAGTTTACTTTAACATGTCCAAGTAACGTTTTTATTTAATTACATGATATTTTTAAGATGTCGGAAAACACTGAGCTTTCTGGGATGACAGTCATCCGGGAACTCGCTCACAGTTTCCTTCTTGATCTGTGTTGCTCCCGTAAGCATGGTATCAGCTTTCATGATGTCAGCTTTGGCACAGCTGGCAGGTAAGTCATTAACATTCCAATTTCACATTGTCCTTTTCTGAGAACTTCTCATGTGGATCACTGGATTTTACTTCTTTGCAGGCCTGGTAACATTGTTTTGCTCCAGTTTTTGGTGGGGCTGAAACAGGCGACTGAGGATGAACTGGTGGCAGATCTGGTGGTGAATGTGCTGAAAGCTACCCCCGATATTTTGTCCAGATACTTCAAGGAGACTCAGTATGCATATGCTCCGCGCCTCAAAACTACTTGGCAAGACAATGTGAAGCTTCTTAAAAAGGTAACTGTTGGTGGTAAAAGTGTTAAAATAATATCTTATCAGTTTTTAGATGGTAATAGTCACCTTTACATTTCTATATCAGATCTACGAGGCCCAGCCAGAGATATCCACAGTCTTTCAAACTCAGGAGGTCATCCCTCTGCCTCGCTTGCTCTCCATGGTGATGGTGATATCTCTTCCTCCAGTCTGCAACAAGAGCTTCTTCACACAGGGCCTTATTGTAAGTGACTGAGCCTCATAAAATAAACTTATTACTGCAGTAAAGACTGAAAACTTTTTTTTTTACTTAAATGTGTCTTCTCTGATTTGACAGCTTGCCAATACAGGAGCACACCTTACAACCCTGTCGGTGGTCAATTTTATCTTGAAAAGAGCTAGTAAGAACATAGAGTATCTTTTGGATAAGTCTGTGTGGTGCAGCTCAGACCTATACACTGCTGAGATGATGGAGGATTTAGTGCAGCAGTACAGGGAGATGCTCGGCAAGGTAGGTTCAGGAAAGTGCCTTAATAAAAGCAAATGATCCACCTTTAAAGGCTCGAATCATTGTTCATGCTCTGTTCCAGATTTTGCCTGACATGACAAGCATAATTGAAAAGTGGCAGTCACTTAGCAAGAAGGAAAAAGCTGGCTCTGAAGAAAAAAAGGATAAAAGCGAAGGGGATGCTAAACTGACTAAATGCAAAGTGCCTGGTAGTAGCATTCACAGTACATGATTATTGTTTATTCCAAGTAATCCTATTTTTTTTTAAAAACCCAAAAGGATCTGAGTTGATTGTCTTGTGTGCTTTATTTTGAAACAGCTGAAGATACAGCTGAGGTCATTTTGCTGAAGGCTCTGATTCTTCAGGTCCTATGCCTTTACCAGAAAGTGGTGCCGCATCTGGTTAGCCAGTGCAAATTTGACTTCAGCAAGCTTTTAAAGGGTAATGTTTTTGGCATTATTAAGCTCCAACTTTTGCTTTTTTAAAGCTTATTTTTTCCAATAAATGGCTTTTGACACTGTTTTTTTTATCTGTCCAGGCATTGTGTCAGAGAAAGGAATAAAGGATGAAGTCCCCCCAGTTTTGCAGCACCACGTACTGCAGTTGGCCTTGGATCTTCCCGCAAGCAAATTCTCCTGGTTCCGTATGCAGGTAAGGAAGTTAAATTCTCTGATTTATTTTTATTTTTGGTTTAAAACACATCTATTCTAAATAGTTTTTCTGTGTTTACAGGGTGCTGCAGATAAAGATTCATCATCTGGAGAGAAATCTGTATTTTACCTGCTTCTCAAGATGTTTGTGAGCAGCAGCAGCAGCCACCTGAAAGCCTCCACACAGATGCTTGTTCTAAAAGTAAGGAGCATTTTGCCTTTTCCTCTGTGCTTCCAGTCTGCATTGTATGAGACATACTGTATATATTTAGATATTTGAATTAGTGCTTATTTATTCAAGATTGGTCCACTTAGGCAAACAAACTGTAAGCATGTTATATTTTTATATACGAGGGCATCATTCCTGGAGGGATTATATGTATGTTAGCAGATATTTATCTTTTGTAGGGTACAGTTCAATCCTCCATTGAACTTTTTTAAGTTAATGAAATCAGAGCAGCTTAAGCTAAAGTCTTTTAAGGATTTTATTTTAAGAGGTTTATATTCGTGTGGACAAATTTCCTCCTGCAGCACTGCTAAAGCAATTGGTGTCCTGTGTTGTATTTAGGTACTAAAGGACACTGGTGTGTTCGAGCACACCTGGACTGAGCTTGAGCTCTGGCTTGAACAGCTGGCCAGACTAGAGCCAAACCAGCAAGAAACTGTTATTCAGTTCTTGGAGCGGGTAAGTCTTCCAGTTTTTATTTCTTCCTACTTTTCTACATAACCGTCATATTGGAGGTTGGAAAAAATAAAGGTTTTAATCCTTATGCCTGATAATAAACTCTTAAAATCTGTCTCTTGCTCTAGGTGTTGGTTAAACTGGTGTGCAGCTCCTATGAATACACAGATAAAGTGGCCAGCCTGGTCCAGGAAGCAGGTTATCTGCAAGCGAATCTGAGTAGCCAGGAGGGTGACACAGCCAGTGTCCCAGTTTCTCACATAGATGGTCAGCATTTAAATGTGGAATCAACGCTGAATTCTTTAGGGCTCAAGTATGTCCGTGAATGTTTATGCTTTTTACTTTTTCATCTCAGATGTCATAGACATGCTCGATATCATTATGGAGGCCAGTGATGGTGAGTTGGAGGAGTTCGGCCCAGCTGTAAGTGAAGATCTCATCATGCAAACCTTCCCCTTCAGTGCCCTGGTACCCGCTGCCCTGGAGGCCCGAAACAAGCTGCCAGCAGATAGTGGTAAATGGTTTCTGCCTCACTTGTGACAAAGAGTGAAATCACAAATTTGCAAAAAAACTTTTAAAGCATGAAATTTGTTATGCAGTATAAGAAGTACAACTTTAAATATAGGGCCAGATTTACTAAACGGGACAAAATTGCATGTGAGTGCAATCACAGACACAGTCAGTTCATTTCAATATCAAGCTCGGAAAATAATACGTTTTCTCCGCATTAAATATCGCTGTAATTAGTACTAAACTGTGTGTCGCAAACTTTAGGAACTTAATTTGCTTGATTTAAATATTCTATTCCTGTATTTTGCACTTTGTGAAAGAATCTCCAACAAACACATTTGCAACAAAATCTCTGAGTTCCCATCTCTTGTAGTAATATTGGCAATCACTGCGCTCTCTTTGTAAATACATTGTGGGTTTTTGTTGTTGTTGTTTTTAATGCCAAAACCCAGTTTAGTGAATCTGGCCCATAGCCTGTAATTAATGTTTAAAAAGACATTTACCCATTCTGTTCATGGACACTTTGATTGAAAAGTAAATGTACTGTGATCTATGATGTTTGTAACCATCTGTCTTTGTGTCTCTTAGGGATGGTATATGAATACTTGGCTGCAGTGCTCTCAGATGTGCTGCACTGTCAGAGAGAGCCGCTCCCTCTCTGTCTGGCTCTGCTGCAGTATGATAAAGAGTTTGTCTCCTCTGAATGCTTTACCTCTCCTCATTCAGCCATTGTATGTTTTCATCAGTATTACTCCAAGTGGCTACCACAGCAGTGCCGTGAAGAATTGGTGGGTTTTTAGTGATACAACGAGATTGCCTAATCAGACATGGTTAGACATAGTACTTGGACTAATACTCTTGTTTATTTTGTTAGTTCCGGTCTTCTGAATGCCATGCAAAAGGATTATCAGATCAAACATCATACACTGCACTGATGAAAGCTGCCTACATCCAAGGTCCAGACACTTTGCTTAAGGATACCTTTAGGAAAAGTGCAGAAGAAGCTTTAGCTTCCCTTTCTCTGGCAGAGTTTCCAGTTGCAATCAAGCAGATATTACTCTACATCAGATCAACTGTGGAAAACTTTGGACTGGTAGGTGCGCAAAACAAGCCCCGTCCTCCTCACATTGTTGAATATGCAAACAGTGCATCATTTCCCTCTTCACAGTTCTCTAAAGACGTAGGAGCTTCCGTGTTGAGGACCTTCATGGAAATACTCGAAAAGATGGTGATCAAGCTCCAAGGCTTTCAGGAGGCAAAAAACTCTGAACTAGCTGTAGAGAAATGCCAAGAAGGACCAGACCTCTTTCTGGAACTTAACCAGTCCTCCACGGTTGAAGTTAATATTCAGCAGGTTAGAAAAATAATGCGTTTACTGTGTTTTTTCAGACTTTGCAATATTCTCCTTTTTTGGAGGGAAGGATTTTTTTTAATGAAACTCTCTCTCTTTAGATCCTTCTTTCAGCTCTTGGCTCCGTCTTCAAGCATCCATATCTGGAGCAGTGGTTTCTGGCTCTGGAGCTATCTGCCATGCCTCCTCACTCTCTAAACCCTGTCAGACTTAAGCACTTGTGTTCACTGATGACAGATAATATTCTGGTCCTCCTGAAGCTCTGTGCCCCTGTTCTTCAAGAACTAAATCATCTAGAGCTTCTGAGGAGCTACATGGGAGCTTTAGAAAGAGCTGCTCTTCAGGAATTGGTGGAGAAGGGCTCTAAACCGGCAAAGAAACACTCCAGAACTTTCCAGGGCCTCCTGTCTCTGCACAACTACATGGATTCCGGTAATTTGAGGGAAGTTGTCTCCAAGTTGCTTCTCCTCCCACACAACAGCCTCATCTCCCCCAGTAGCAGTAAGGGGGCAAATTTTGAGCTCAGCATTTACGGTCAGGCAGCTCTACAGATCCTCACAGAGTGTAAATATACGGCCTCCCAGGACCATGGCACATTTCTGACACAGGCACACCTCTTTGGTCTGGGCACCCTGCTGCTGTCCTGTTCCAAGCCTGCACTGGAGGCATTCTTGCTCCAGTTTCTATCCAGTGAGCCAAGCAGTGCAAAACTCCTCCACACAGATGTGCTGTTGCACTGTCTCCAAAGACCACTCTCAGACTCTCTGGCTATCAGCTCTCTCCTGCTGCAGAACTGCTCCACTCACCGGCTCCGGTTTGAGATGTGGTGTCTTGAACCTGAAAACATGGAGAAGCTTTCTGACCAATCGGAAGCCTTCCTTCCACTGATTAATATGTACTTACGTGTGGCAAGCAGAGAGGACCCAGCCAGACCCAAAGATGGTACGTACTGAAACAAATAATTGTTACTCTTTTATCTCGTATTGCTATATATACTAATTGAGGTATGCTTGGTTGCTGCTGTTTCATAGTGCAAAAAGACATTTTGAAAGCCTTGAAGCAAGGGTTACTCGCCAAGTTCTCCCAGTGTGTTCTGGGAAACCTGACAGAAGAGTCCGGAGCCCAGCTTACGGAAACTCTAGGCAGTTTGATAAAGCTCTCTGCAAACAGCAAGGACATCGGGGATTTGATCAACAGTCTTCCCAGTGCTCTTCAAAATGTGGACAGTTTTGAAAGGTGAAATTTATAGTCGCACTACAAAACTACAAAAAATAAATAAATGATCCTGTCAAAACTTACTTGATGAATATTCTTTGCTCTTTCAGATGGCAACTAGTAGATGTTATCAGTGACAAGCTGGCTGATTGCCCAGAAGAACAGGAAAAATGGAGGAAGTCTGTCGCCACTGCAGCTATCAAGTGTCTCATTGCCTCTTACAGTCACTCGAAAGATCAGGCTACTTCCCCATTAGAGCAGGAGCACAGCATCTTAAAAAGACTACAGCGAGTGCTAGTGGGTTTACTTCACGCATACATTTTGTAAGTTTTAAACTTTTTGCATTTCCTAACTTACTTTCTTTATACAGATATCCAAAGAAGACATCACTGCATCTGAGTGGAACAATTTTGTCAAAAATGGACTAAAGTAGGTTATCTATTTAAATCCATTTTGCTATTTAATGTTTCATAACTTTTGCTGAGTGACTGTAAAATATTCTTAAATCTTTCAGATATCGCTACAGAGATCACCACTTCCTGAACACTCTGAGCAGCCTGTTGGAAGTGATGTATTGTGGCACTGAGGTTCAAAAGGACCTGATACCTTTACCCACTCTTTACACAATGATCTCCAGCCATTCTCTGTTCCTGCCCACCATGCTGGACTCTGAAGAGGCTATCAGCTGCCAGATTAAAGGTACAATGCAATAAAGATTTTTTTTTTTTAAAGATTCCAAATCACAATTTAATCACAAAAACACACATTTGTTGTCAATTTAGAAGAGTTGGTATTCCTCCTACTCTGTCTGGTGAAGAAAAGCCCGAGTGTCTGCAACATCAATCATTTTGTTGTACTTTTGGGAGCATACGGAGCTACGCTGAGTACTTCAGGTAAAACAAGAAAACCTGTTTTCTTTTTTCTTTTTTTGCGTTTTTATTGTCTTATCCTCTTATATCTTCTTCTGTTTTGCAGATCAAAAATTGTTGCTGCTTCTTCAGGAATATGAAAGAAACCAAGTCAGCCTGCTGAAGTTCCAGTAGGTTGAATTCATCTTTTTATGTTCTAAATGCTAGAAGTGTGCTTGTTTAATACAAAAACTCAGTGTGAGTTTTCAACTGCAGGTCATTGTTGTGGGGCCCAACAGCAGTGGAGCACCACAAGACCAGTAAAAGCCTGGGAGCTTCTCTGTGGAAGCAGACCAGCTCAGATGACCTGTTGGCTCTCCTCAAACCTGACAAGATGTTGCAAACTATTGCACACTTTCCACAGCAGCGCAAAATCATCCCGCAGGTTAATGTTTAACATCATATTTACTTTTCAGATTTACACCGATCAGGCATAATATTATGACCACTGACTGATGAAGTGAATAAAACTTATTATGTTTTTATCATGCCGTATGTTAGTGGGTGGGATCAATGAGGGAATAAGTGAACATTTTGTCCTTAGAGTTGATTTGGTGGAAAGAGGAAAAATTGGCAGTTGAGGATTTTAGCAAGGGCCAAATTCTGATCCCTGGTCCCTGTTCTCCGTTCCAGCAGATAAACGTCTATAGGTCAAACTCCTGAAAAAGTTCATGCTGGTTCTGATAGAAAGGTATCAGAATGCCCAGTTTATCATAGATTGGTGTGTATTGGGCTGCACAGCTGCAGACCAGTCAAAGTGCCCACGTTGACCCTGCATGCTGTCGGGGGCACCAACAATGGGCACATGAGCATCACAACTGGACCTCGGATGGCTAGCTGCATCACTTACCTGGGGAACACCTAGCACCAGGATGCCTTATGGGGAAAAAAGCAAGCCACCGGAGGCAGCCTGATGCTTTGGGAAATCTGTAGCTGGGAAACCCTGGGTCCTGCCATCCATTTAGATGTTATTTTGGCACGTAGCACCTACCTAAGTATTGTTCCAGACCATGTACAGTTTTTCATGGAAAAAGGCCTCTTTCAGCAAGATAATGCACCACAAATGCTTTGGTTCAGGAGTAGTTTGAGGAGCACAACAACAAGATTGAAACTTGACTTGTCCTCTGAATTCTCCAGATCTCAATCCAGTCAAGCATCTGTAAGATGTGCTGGGCAAACTAGTCTGATTCATGGGGCCCCGCCTTGCAACTTACAGGGCTTAAATGATCTGTTGCTAACATGGACTCCACCAGATTCTTCAGGGGTCTGGTGGAGTCCATGCCCAGACGGGTCAGGGCTGCGCTGGCAGCAAAAGATAAGGTTATGCCTGATCAGCGTCAATTAGTGGTAAATGACACACTGCATTATATGTTTGTGTAATGTACATGTTCTTACCCTCTCTCAGGAAAGCACGGAGCCACTCTACAATAATAATAAAGTGAAAGACCTTGGGAATTTGTATGATCCGTGTTTTCTGTTGCCTCTGTTCAGCGCCATATTGCGGCCAGGTATCATATTTCACTGGTTGTCGTCACTCAGTATAATTAGTTTTAATTATCACTTCTTATATCTGTTGCGTATTTCCTCCTCTTTGACAGAATGTGTTATTGACTGCCTGAAGTTTGTATCCAGCCACGCTCTTGGAGTAACTGTAATGGCTCTGAGTAGCTATGATCCAAAGGTGAGGGCGGCAGCGTACCACGTGCTTAGCTGCTTCTACCAACATCTGGAGGGTGCTCAGTTCAGAGAAAAGAGACAGGTAAATATTAGAGACATCTTATGTGTGTGTGTGTGTGTGTGTGTAAATGTTGTGTGTTTGGAAACACTGACGGGCTTGTTTTTGTCTCACAGCTGCTCTACTTGATGGACATGGTAAAAAATGGAATTCAGCAACAGAATCAAAGACTCCCATTTGTCATGACCACTTACATCACCAAAGTGGCTCAGCAGATGCTCAAACCTGGTGTGTAACCCTGAAAACTTGAATATCTTTCTGCTGACATAACTCTTATTATTTACTAAGAGATGCTTTTTAGGTTGAAAGTAGGTTTTAGGCTAATCTATCCTGAATAAGAATCACAGTCATGGTTTGCACTTGTTTTTCTATCTACCGTTTCCTGTAATAACAAAAGAATCCTTGACCTTCACATGTTTGTTCGCTTTTCCCAGAGGACCACATGTACGTGGTGCTGAACAGATTTCTGCTATCCCACCAGAGTTTGGACTTCAGAAGAGTCCCTGAGTTTTTTAAGCTTTTCTACAGTTTTGACTTGGAGGTAAAGAAACTGGTGAAAACACTGTTTTTGTATTCTGGTGCCGTCTGGTGTTAAACATGATTGGTGACGCTTCCTTGAACTTAAATGACTATCCAAATAAACTCCTCTTGGATGAGCAACCTTTATCGGTTTGTTTGCTTAGCTCAGGCCTTTTTTTAGACTGTTATCCGTTTTTGTGAAGGGTTGAAAGACGTGGGAGTCGTGACTGTTTGTGTTTTCTTTCTTTCTGCAGCACAAGGTGGAACGTGAGTGGATTCTAAGCGTGCTGGAGCAAGGGATGAAAGATGGACACTGCTATGACCTGTGCAACCAGCAAGGCATCTTTCAGATCCTTTTAGGCTTCAGCAGCAGCCCTCTGTGTGATGAACACTTCCAGGTACACGCTTGTCTGTCTGTAGTTGTCACCATTTTTTCTAGTTGAGTTTTGAAGAAACCTTCAAGTTCAAGTTCAAGGTTCTTTATTTGTCACATGCATAGTTATACAAGTATAACACACAGTGAAATGTAGCCTGACACGCTCCTCGACATGTGCAAAAATTGGGGGGGGGGGTGTAGAGGAAGAACATTATATATATATATATATATATATATATATATATATATATATATATATATATATATATATATACACAGACATATAGTATATACACTGGGTGAATGTGCAGTAGTAGCAGCAAGCAGGTTCATTTTAGATCAAGACAATATGTCCTAAAAAAGTTAAATCTAAAGGAAGATTGAGCCTTTCAAACTTTTGTATTACTATTGGGTGATATATTGACATTTTCAGACCAACCAGGGCCTTTATGGTTTGTTTTGTCTCACTAATCTCTCTCCTGACAGCATTTTTGTATATGTGACTGTTCAAGGTTTGGCATGACAGCGAGCTTGTCTTTCTTGCTGATTTATGTGAATATGCTCTCACTGATATAGTTTCCTCCAAGGGCTTAGATTTGTGTCAAAATATTTACCATGCTATCAATTTCTTTCTAAGCAAGACTTGATGTCTGTGTTCTTAAATTCAACCCCTACAGCAACCAGTTTCACACGTGTATAATATGATTCTACGTAGAATAAGATTAGGATTTGCTGGTTAATTGGTTCTTGGTTGAAAACCATTTCAGACGACTCATGGTACACTCAAATGTTTCCACATTACCACGTCGTTCAAACAGTAATTTATCCATCTGTTTGCCCACTATGTTCTAGATGTCAAACATCCTGTGTCTTTAGGACATGTGCTTTCTCCTTGAATCTATTTCATAGTTACTTCTGTAATAGAAGGTTTATGGATGTACTAAAGTAGGACATGTACAGGGTTGGTGTGATAGAGGAGGATGCTAAGAATATGGTGAGATCGGGGGCAAATGAGCTGCTGTGATTTCAGTCATTTCTAGCAAACTTAAAATCTGACCCCTTTGCTGCCAGCTTTGGGGGAGTTCACTATTCAGGTGGATCTCTGGGGCCAACTTAATGCAGTTGCTTTTGCCTCTCTGCACACCCAGGAACTTATTTTGTGTGATGAGAAGGAAAGAAAACATCATGCTGTACCCGGTGGATTCAGGAAACTGTTGTTTTTGGGGCTCGAAAAGATTAGAAAATTAGTTTGCATGCAGAACAAAAGTTATTATAGTTAACTACAGCTAAACATAAAATGTAAAACTGGAAATGAAAACAAACTAGAAAAAATTTGCATTTCCTGCGAAAATGCTGTGTGGATGCCTTAACGTTGAAGACGTCGGCTTAAAAAAGCTGAAAAAGCAAAAAACAGTGCCCTGAGCAGGATTCGAACCTGGCCCTCCTGGTCTAAGGGCAGCTATTTAGCTCACTGAGCCAAAGTCCTACTCACAAAGAGGTGGAGAGATTGACAATTGTGCTGAAATGAGCAGAAGCTGCTGAGAATTGTGCTGATAAGAGGTGGAAAGGCTGAAAATGTTTCAGAAGAGGTGAATAAGCAGAATTTGGGCAGAAAAGAGGTGAAAACTCTGAAAATTTTGCTGAAAAGAGTTCAATCAGCAGAATTTCTTCTGAAAAGAGTTCAATCAGAAGAATTTTGCTGAAAAGAGTTTTTTTCTGAAAACAGCAGAAAAAACTGAAAATGTTGCTGAAAAGAGTTGAATGAGCAGAATTTGTGCTGAAAAGAGTTCAATGAGCAGAATTCTGCTGAAAAGAGGTTTTTGCTGAAAACAGCTGAAAAAGCTGGTATTTGAGCTGAAAAGTGGTGAAAAAAACGAAAATTGTGTTGAAAAGGGGTGAAAAAGCTTACATTTGTGTTGAAAAGAGTTAACAAAGTTTAACTGTTGACTGAAAGAAGTGTTGCCATAAGCGGGATTTGAACCCAGGTCTCCCAGTCTGAGAACGGACGCTTATCTCACTGAGCTAAAACACAGCTCATTCCAGCATGCAAAATCAGTGAGGCCATTGATAATGTGTTCCATTCATTTCAATGGTCAAAAGTCATAACAAACATCAGCAGAAATAGCAGAATATTTTAAAGTTTAAACATAGTATTTCTGCTAAAACTTAGTATTTATACTAAATAATATTTTTTTCCTGCCAAATCATAGCATTTGTGCTGGAACACAGAATATTCTGCCAAATCCTACAATTTGTGCTAAAACATTATTTATGATTTAGCAGAAACACTGGGACTTGGTAGAAATACTATGATTTACATGAAATACTTTGACTTAGCAGAAGTACTACAATCTAGGAAAAAATTACTACAGCATAGCAGAAATTCTATCATTGAGCAGAATTACTAGGATTTAGAAGAAATACTAAGATTTGGCACAAACACTGATGTGGCTCAAGAACCTTTATTGTGCAGTTATACTATGATTTGGAAGAAATACTATGCTTTGGCACAAATACTATGATTTGGAAGAAATACTATGTTTTAGCACAAATACTATGATTTGGCTCAATACTATGATTTACCAGTAATACTATGTTTTGGTACAAATACTACACTTTGTCACAAATACTATAATTGAGTACAAGTACTATAAGTTTACAGAAATACTATGATTTAGCAGAAATGCAGTGTTTTTGCAGAAACACTGTAATTTCGCTTAAATAGTATGAAATAGCAGTAATACTATGATTTGGCAGAAATACTACTTTTTAGCACAAATACTATTGTACAGAATGGTGTACGTCAGTTTAATGCTGGGTGGTGCTGCAATAGTAACTATCCTCGGTCAGAAGGAGAGGCTGACATCCAGGGATTAGATTACCACAGGTGGAGTTTATTGGCGGTCAGACGGATGGTACAGGGAGGTATGGCATACAGTAGGAGGATGTGGAGAGGTGATATGGTGTGGTTTCTATGATTAAGAACAGGGTATGCATTACAACATGCATACAGATTAAAGATTAAGAAAACTGGCAACAAATTCCTCCACTACAAATCAGTCTGAAACCACTTCTTACAGGGTTCACGTTTACTAAGGCACTACCCAAAAGGTGCCACAAGAGGGCACTCCAAAGCAAGAGATGACCTATTTACACTGTAAACAGCCCCTACTTAGCCACTACATAATACAGTGATATTACAGTATACAAATTCACACAAATACTATGATTTGGCAGAAATACTATGACTGAGTAGTAATACTATAACATAACAGATTTCCTAAAAAAACTATGAAATTGCAGTAATTCTATGACTTGGCAGAGATACTACGTTTTAGCACAAATACTATAATAACGCAGAAATACTATGACTTAGTAGTAATACTATAACATAACAGTTCAATGTTCTTGCACAAATACCACAATATGGCAGAAATACTATGTTTTAGCACAAATACTGTGATTTGGTATAAATACTACGATTTGGCACACATACTATATTCCACAGATACACTATAACATAACAGATATTCTACGACTTAGTAGTAATACTATAACATAACAGAATTATTAATTGGGCACAAATACCACGATTTGGCAAAAATACTATGATTGGGTACAAATACTATGATTTGGCAATAATACTGCATTTTAACACAACTACTGAGATTTGATTGAAATACTATGATTTAGAAGAAATACTATTACTCCATACAAATACGATGCTTTGGGACAAATACTATGTTTTGGTTCCAATACTATGATGTGCAACAAATACTATGATTTGGCACAAGTACTACGATTTAGTACAAATACTATGATTTGGCAGAAATACTATGCCTTAGTAGTAATACTATAACATAAGAGATATACTATGTTTTTGCACAAATACCATGATTTGGCACAAATGCTATGATTTAGCAGAAATACTATGATTGGGTACAAATACTATGATTTGGCAATAATACTGCGTTTTAACAACAACTACTGAGATTTGATTGAAATACTATGATTTAGAAGAAATACTATGACTCCATACAAATACGATGCTTTGGCACAAATACTATGATTTGGCACAAGTACTATCATTTAGTAGAAATACTATGATTGGGCAGAAGTACTATGTTTCAGTACAAATACTATGATTTGGCAGGAATACTCTGATTTAGCAGAAATACTATGTTTTAACATAAATACTTTGGCAGAAATTCCTGCTAAAAAGGACTATTTCTGCTTTTTAGCAGAAATACTGTAATTTGGCATAAATACTATAATTTAGTACAAATACTATGATTGGGCAGAAGTACTATGTTTCAGTACAAATACTATGATTTGGCAGGAATACTGTGATTTAGCAGAAATACCAGCACGGTGGCACAGTGGTTATCACTGTTGCCGCACAGCAAGAAGGTCCTGAGTTCAATTCCAACATCGGTGTGGAGTTTGCATGTTCTCCCCGTGTTTGCGTGGGTTCTCTCCGGGTACTCCGGCTTCCTCCCACCGTCCAAAGACATGCAGCTTGAGGGGATAGGTTAATTGGAAAATCCAAATTGCCACTAGGTGTGAATGTGTGAGTGAATGTGAGCACGAATGGTTGTCTGTCCCTCTGTGTTGGCCCTGCGACAGACTGGCGACCTGTCCAGGGTGTACCCCGCCTCTCGCCCTATGACAGCTGGGATAGGCTCCAGCGCCCCCCGCGACCCTGAAAAGGATAAGCGGAAGCGAATGGATGGATGGATGGACTATGTTTTAACATAAACACTTTGGCAGAAATTCCTGCTAAAAAGGACTATTTCTGCTTTTTAGCAGAAATACTGTAATTTGGCATAAATACTATAATTTGGGATAAATACTATGATTTGGCACATATAATATATTCAGCACATATATTATAAAATAACAGAAAAATTATGATTTGGCCTCAAAACAATGATTTTGCACAAATACCATGATTTTGCAAAAATACTATGAATTAGCAGAAATACTATGAATTAGCAGAAGTACTAAGATGTAGCAGAAGTACTTTGCTTTAGCAGAAATACTATGATTGAGGAGTAATACTTAAACATAGGAGAAATATTGATACACAGACACACATACACAGAGAGTAAAGGGAACAGGAGCTGTGGAGAGTCTGGGCTTGGTATATGTAGGTCAGTTAAATTAGCTGCACCTGCTGTAGTCAGCCCTTACACACACAGACACAGAGAGAGGTGTGAGTTTTCTTCAGTGTATTTCTGACATTCAGGATTCCCCTCGAACAAATGGCCATAATTTCCTAACCGTAGAGGCTAGAACGGTCATTCAGGCATCGTTTTATTCAGAAGAGATGGGGAAATCTTCAGGTCTTCATAATTCAGAGATAAAATATAAATTGTTAAAGATATATGACTTGTAATACACTGTAACTGAGTAGAGGCGAAGCAAAAACTGCCTTGACTTGCTCTCAAACAACCTTTGGTAACTCTAAATCTATATGGAGCATCAAAATCATTCTTTCACCGTAAGAAACAGCAGGCTTTGGTGAACAGTCATGGAAATTTTCAGGGCTCTGTGGAAATCCATTAAAAAGATATGATGAGAGAAAAAAGTGCCTCATTTCCAGAATTTGAAATCTGATGAAATCTGAGAGAGGGACAAATTTCCACCCCTCAATCAAGTCTACCTCATCTCAGAACGGTAATAGGTGAGAAAATAATTCTTGAATTGTGAGCATCAGGAGTGTCTGAAGATATACAGGGACAAGCCTTATGTCTTAACTTTGCTTCGTTAAGGAGATATGACAATTTGAAAATGCCTCTCATTACAGAAATCCAGCGGTGATTTTGAACAAACTCTCCATTGAGTTTATATGGAGAGTTTTCACACTTTGTGTTACTCTGAGGAGATTTGCAAAATATCTATGAGTCCCACAACAATGATAGTGACATTTTCTGAAAGCCAGCAAAAATACCTACGTTTTGATGTATAATTTGTGCGGCTTGAGTGGAAATTGAGCGAGTAGCAAGAAGTTGTTTGGACATGAAGAGAAAATTCAAACAGTTTCACTGTCCCCTCTGAGTTAATTGCATAGCAACCATAGCAACGCATGTATTTTCTGAAAAATCACAATTTTGCAACTGAAGACTTAAAGAGAGATAAGATGAAAACGGTAGAAGATCTGAAAAAGCTGAATCACACAGGAATAGCCCAATCATTTGAGAACGTTTTAAAGTTTGAATGGAGTTTCTAGGTGAAAGTATGAGGCAGTAGTTAAGTTTCAAAGACAAGAAAGTTTTAGCAGAATTGTGGAAGTTTCCCATTCATTTCAATGGGACAAATTAAAGGAAAAAAGTGTAATATTTTAAAAAGTATAATAGTAATAAACACCAAAAGTCATAGCCGGCATTAGCAGAAAGAGCAGAACAGTTTAGAGTTTGAACGGTGAAAATAGCACAAAAATTGTGGAAGTAGATCCACGGCGAAAAGTGTACGGAAACACCCGGAATAATAAAGAATAAAGAGAAACAGGAACTCAATAGTGTGGATGCCTATTAAGGCATCCACACAATTATAGTTTACTAAAGTAAAAATAAAAACCAGATTATTTAAAAAACAAAAACTACTGAAATAATCTTTTTGAACTTGAAATGTTTGAAACTAAAATAAAAATATAGAAGAAATATCCTTAGTTTTAGTATTAATGTTAGTTTGGCACAATTTGTTATTTACTTAATATAATTAAGTTGTCTCATGAGCCCTCGATCAATTTTTGTGACTATGGATGTGAAAAAGTTGTTTTTATTGTAATAGCCATACTAAATGCTACCGTTAGCATATAACTGCTGTGATATTAATAAAGAAAAGGACTTAAACTAACGCTGAAACTGATACAATTGATAAAAATTAAAGTAAAACTAAACATTTTCAAATAATAAAAATACTAGCGGTTACCAGTGCTGCCCCTCAGCCTCCTAGTAGATGCACCTATTGTATGAATATGAAAATCCTAGGTGACTTTCTTCTTGAGTTAACGCATTCACAGAATTTTTAGAAAACTTGACCTCTGAATTTGAGGTCGAGGTCACTGAGATTTGAACTCATACTTCACCTCATTCTCAAGTTATCGCATTCACACTTATTCGTCCCGGGTGAGGTGACGACAATACCCCATCAGCATTTGACGTCTGAGGACTGAAAACTAACCTGAAACAAGCAAACCCACTCTGGAAACCTATTGAAGCTAAAATGAATTTAAAAAAAATTTAAAACAAGATAAAAACTCACTAGAAAATAGAAAAACTATAACAACTCTGTGCAGAATGGACTACACATTACTCAGCTATTACTGCGTATAATGAAAAACACCAATAATAAGATAGTTATTCATTACACTAGTAGGTTATAGAGCCAAATCCTTCACATAATGAAGAAAGAGATCAGAAAGTACCACCGTAAAGTTCTGAAAACGAACACATTTTTGAGGATAAGGTGCGTGATTCTCTGAAATGTACACAAACAGGAAAAATAAGAATATCACGTACATGTATTTCTCACTTTTTAGGCACAGATCATCAGGGTGTTGTGTCAGGCTGCTCGTGTGACCAAAGCGGCGCATAACCTCACCAAGACCTCTGGGCTCCTAACCTGGATAATGCAAATAGTTGAAAAAAGGTGAGCCTTAAATTAAGGTTTGCTGTTAAATTTTGGTTCTTTATTTTGATATTTAAATTTTTATTTTGATATTTTAATGATGATTTTCATCAGTTACATATTTGTTACATATGTCTGTTTTTAATTGACAGGAATCTGGATTGGCAGCTGCTGTGCGCCATCATCGATCTGTTTCATGTGCTGTGGTTTACGGCCCTCGGGCAGAAGGAGAAGCAGGTGGATGAAGCAAAGACCTCCTTATCTGCTGAGGAGAAACCTCAGAGCTTTGTGAAATGTCTTCCTCCGCCACTCATCAGTGAATTCTTATGTGTGGCGTCAACTATCACGAGACATCTCGGGTAACGTGTCTCATCCATCATTCAGGGCTGTTAGAAAGTCCACACCTCGGGCACTTTACCCAAAACTTTTATTCACACGTGCAGTGATGAAACCTAAGATGTCCAGTAAATGTTAACTGTCTTTTGATGAAAGATGTCATTGTTTCATCTCCTTCTGACAGGTTGGGTTTGAAGGCTGCTCAGCTCAGCTTGTTTCTACAGACTCTTTGCTCTGTGCTGAAGCATCGTGCGACTGCTCTCCATGTAAGCAAACAGGCAGACCGGCTCACGCTCCAGCCACAGCCTCTGTCCTGCACCGAAGCCCTCGCTCTGCTTCACTGCTGGGCCTCCTCGTCCCACAATACAGAACTTCTTACCCAAATACAAGCCTTGTCAGAAAAGCACAAAGTGAAGGAGGTGATGGGTGAGTGCTTTTAACAAATTCTAACATACAGAGAATCTTGTACAGTTGCCACGGTAGTCTTTGATGGACACCCTCCAAGCCCATAATGGAAAAGGAGATACTGATCATTTTTCAACCCTAAACAAGCCTTATTTAAACAGCTAATTAAAAAAACTACCAGTTGAAACTTAACAGCATGAACATGATAAACATATATGAGGTGTTTGAATGAAACTAACTGGTATAAAAATGTGGTATGACCCACTTTGTACCCATGTTTGCAGTTGTGATTAAGATACTTTGTAATATCTTTACTTTGTGTAGCTTTGATAACTACTTGCTATCTCTAAATAGTAGATACTTCATATTTGATATTTATATGGTTTTATGAATGTGCCTGATTTGCAGCCAAACTCAGAAACTTGGCCTTAGAGTTAAAAGTAAATGCAAAGGAACGGCTGACGAAAGAACAGCAATAAAAATCAGGCTTAACAAGTGTCATGTTTATAAAGAAGTGGAAAATTTAGAGTTTTGTTATTTTGCATTGTCACATTGTATATCGTTTTGTCCATATTCCTCTTTAGGGATGAGAAAGGATAAGGCCCGAGTTAAGAGCTCCCTTTATGTGCGAAAAGAAAAGTTGGCAGAAGACACAGAGACCGAAAATGAAGATAAGAGTCTTCTGACAGAGTGTAAACTTTACCTCACCAATATCTTTGTTCACTGGGAGCCTGCTTTCCAACTCTGTGAACCCCAGCCAGCTCTGCCAACAGACAAGCTGGATCCCAGCTGGCTGGCCAGGATTACTGCGCACCTGGTTACAAAGTGGTCCCTGAGGTGCTTGGTGGAGGACGCGTATGATGAAAACAGGGCAAAAGAATTCTTGCTCTGGCTTGAAAAGGCTGTGATCAAACACACAAAAATTGTGGATGTTGTACTGCTTGATCTTGGCTTGAAAGCGGACCTCCTTCGGCTCTACCATCAGGCCTTTGAAGCTCACTGTCACTCCAGCATTTCAGCAAGAGCAGAAACCTTACAGCTTTTCACCAAGATTATGATCTCCTTGCTAGAGATCCAAGGCAACCTTCCAGAGCTGCATCAGGCAGTTGTCTCTGCTTGCATCCCAGAGGCCACACATGATCAGACTAGACTTGGTAAGAGCCTGCTACTTTTTCCAAGCCCTCATTCTGAAATTGTAACTGATGAGTTATCTCAGTTAAACAAGTGGGATGTAGTGTTAACATATATAGTATGAAAGGATTTAAAATTGAGATTATTGTCCCGGTCCCTAGATGTCACAATGCTGCTGCTGCTGCTGCAGGAAAGTTACATTAACAAACATAATTACTTACAAAAGATGGAAGCCCTGGCAAAAGCATACTGCTTTTACACTTTTGGTAATTACCAGAATCGTTTATTTTGTCATTTTTAATCTGCCAGTATGCAAAATATCTTTAACTGAAATGATATTTTTAGGACTTAAATACAATTATTGTTATTAGCCATGGCTTTTCAAAATTACTGGTTTATAAAAGGGAAGGAACAATAGTAAAGCACATTTTTATATTTTTATTAAGATGATAAATTAGAGTTGCTTACTTGCATTCCAGAAGAGAAAAAATAGTTTTACTGGTTAAATGATTAATTTCTGACTCCTCAGAGAAGCTCAAATGTGGGAATAAAAATGTTTGAAATTCCTCACTCATGCTCAAAACGGTGAAATGTTGAGAACTCGCTGAAAAGGAAAAGGAAAAAGTTTGCACTTCGTGGTGCTGCATGGTCTTTGAGACAAACAGGGAAATACAGAAATTATTGTCACAGTGAGGTCGAGCATGCCCTGAAGTCAACTGCTGAACTGGTATTCACGAAAAGGCCCAGAGGAAGAAAATGAAGCAGAAAATGAAAACTTACAGAAGTGGATGTGAATCAACTTAAGATTTTAAGTACTAGAGACAGAAGGAAACCAGTGTTGATCTTCAAGTAGAGATAAATGCTTCTAGATCAGTCTGAGAAGGTCTCCACAATTACCTCCACAATTTATTCAGACAACTGAATAAAGAAGACTTAAAAGGAAGAGTAGCTGCTGGTATAAAGACATTATTGGGGCCTGTAAACATCCAGAAACATCTCGGATTTGCCAAAGAACACAGATGGTAGACTGTAGATAACTGGAAAGAGGTACTTTGGAGAGACGAATCTAAGTTTAAACTCTTGCACAGAAACTGTTTGGCTCATATACCAACAGGACAATGACCCCAAGCATACTTGAAAGCTGTGCAGAAACTATTTGACTAAGAAAAAGGAATTCAGACTGATGGTCTGATCATGTCAAAGTCCAGACTTGAATCCTTCAGAGATAGTTTGCACAAACAAAGAGAACAGCTGGAAACTATTAATTTAGTAACAAAAGAGATTGCAATGCCAGCAAGAATGACAACTCCTGTTAGGATCAAAGGATTTTGCCTAATAAATGGCATAATATTTAGTTTTAAACACGTTTTAGAGATTTCTTAAATATTCTTTTCTTTTTTTTGACAGGTGGTCTAAGAAATGGTTGAATATTCTATATTTGGTGTTTTTTAACAAAATGAAGTTATGAATTCAACTGTATATTCTCTACATTGATTAGATACTCTGTATTTGCCACATTTGTCAAAGCATGAACTAAAAAAAGAAAGCCTACAGTAATAATATATATTGTCAAACATATTTTAATCGTGATGTAGAATCCATCGTACGTAAAAATATACATTTAAATATAGAAGAAAATAGTAAATACATGTTTACATTTTCTTTTTCAGTATCTTTAAAGTCCCAAAGTGACAATAAGTTTTAATAGGTTGTTTTGTAAATGAGTTTGATGTCTTGTTTTCTTGTTTCCAGAAGCAGGGTTGTCTCTGCTGTCACTGTACATCCATGAGGTGTGGAGTGGAGCCACATCGGCTGATCTCTTCCTGTCTCATGTCAGTTTGGTGACCGGAGCCAAGTGCAAGAAAGTGAAATCATCCCAAAAGAAAGTAGACATAAGAGCCATCTGTAATGACATCATCACCATGAAGAGTTGAATATATAAATTATATGTGAACACTTAATGTGTTCTTTAAAATAGACCAAATGAGACGTCACATACTTCTGTTCAGCTGCATTTATTTCCTGTAAATAGACTTAAAATATTTTGTAAACTTTTGTAAAACCGTCTTGTCATAAAATGTTGATTTACAAATCTGTTGTCAATTTGAACGTTATTTTAAACTCATTAACCTCAAGTGTGCCTGCAAGTGTGTGTGTGTGTGTGTGTGTGTCTTCAATCACCGTTTTTTATTTTGAAATTTGCTGCTTTATTATTCATTTTCAGTCCAGTCCTTGTACCTGATATTTTTATAGGAATATCTTTTGTTAAGCCACCTAATTCTGACCTATGAATCATTCAAGTATAAAGAAAATTCACTTAATGATAAACTAGTGTTGTCTAAACATAACAAACAACTTGACAAAAGACTAATTTTAAATTGTATCTTTAAAAATAATTGGTACTTCTGGTTTTGTGCGTATTAATTGTCCTTATATTGGGAAGTCACAAAGAAGGAAGAGCATGTGGATGGAAGCATAACTTATGTTAAGCTATGCTTTGTTTGCAGGTGGAATTCTTGACATTGTTTCCTTTAGTATAAAACTAAGGACATATGTATCAAAATAAGACATCTAAGATTTTTGTTCATATTTTTATGTAGAGTACTGTCCCAAAGTCTTGGGCCACCCCTACACGTCTTCATATTTTGCTTGCAAGGAATCAGAAATCTAGTAATTTTTAATCATGTTCATGCAAAACGGGGGGAAAAAAACAACAAATGACGTGACGCAGGACCTGTGAGATGCATTTAAACCTTCAGTTTTGTTCATCTACTGCTCACCAAGACCTTTAAAAATAGTCTCAGTGGAAGGGTTGCTGGCAAGAAGCCATTCTTAAGGAAGGAAAATGAAGTGAAAAGGCTGAGGTGTGACAAGTTACACAAGAACTCCTGAAAATCGGTGGCAAAGGGTCTTATGGTGTGATAAATCCAAATGTAAAATTTTTCATTCAAACCATTGTGGAAATGTATGGAGGAGGTACAACAGTGGGTGTCTATAGCCTTTTTTTTTTTTTAAGTGGAGGCTCTGTCATGGTTTGGGGCTGCCTTTCAGCCTGTGGTATTTGACATCTTGTCATTAACACAGTAAAGTATTTTTAGAGTTTGATTGGCAACAACTTCATTTTTCAGCATGACAATGATCCCAAAACACTGAAAAAACACAATGAAAGTTGTGGATTGATTTGGACCTCAATGAAGAGCTTTAAATGTTCTTCAAGAAGCTTGGAGAACCATTCCTGAAGAATTCTTAAAGAAACTACAAAAAGTCAGTCATACAAAAGGCGACTTTAAAACTTGTTAGAACTATACAAAGTCTGTTTTGCCTTGTATACCGTATGTCCCTGTATGTTTACATGCTCCCATTTACCTAGTAAAATGCAAAGAAATGAGAGGTGGCTCAGAACTTTTCCAAAGTACTGTATGTACAAATTTTGAGCAGAAAGTTTTGGGACTAAAATGAAAATGGAAGGAGCAAAGCTGCCTAATATACTCTCGCTGTCCTTGTTCTTATGTACACACACACACACACACACACACACACACACACACACACACACACACACACACACACAGTGGTTTAAAGCTCAAAGCAGCTGTTACGTAACATTTTTTTAATGGTTAAGGAAGCCTTGAACTTTGCAGTGATCTTGCGAGATGTTAAGAATGATGGTCACTTCTTCTCATTTTAAATTTCATTAGTGCTGTTGCACCTTATCATCACATTTTGAATTTGAGTCCATCCCCTCCGTTTTTCACTATGTTCTCATAAAGATCGAGTCTCTAGTGAATTAGTTGACGTGTGATTCCTGCAAAGACAACAAGACAATTTTAAGTATGAGCAGCCCTTTAGGGATTACGCATATTGAAACGCATATACATGTTTCAGTTAGAAAACGCACTTTAAAGGCATTAAAGGCAATTGACCTTTATACTTACTTTGGTAGGTTTCCACTGCGAGACAGTAGATTCAAAGTGAGAAAAAGACATGCCACAAAGGTAATGACGACTACCCAAAATATTATAACAACGGAATCTGGGAGGAGAATAGAAAATGTGTTATCTTCGTGTAATAAAAGCAAGACAGAACAATTATGTAAAGCGTTAAAATAAACAACTTACATTTATAGTACTTTAACTTTCTCTCATCCACAATCACGGGATCCAGGTAATCATAATAGTATTCATATATAATCCCGCTGGTAGAGTTCTCCATTCCAGCCATCTGAGAGGGAACGTGTTACTGTCTCATTCACAAAAATCAGCTAAAGAAAATAATAGCCATTTACTGCTATTTCTACCATGAATCGTCTTAGAGGAATATCCGTGAAATCCTCACCCGCGTGTGTGTTTAGCGATTCAAGTCCAGCTGTTTCTTCTGTCAGTACTACTCGTTTTGTATTTTAAAGGCTGGATGCAGTTTGCAGGTTTGGTCACAAGGGGGCAACATAAAGCCATTCAAGAAATGCGGCATTCTGGTTCTGCGCTCGATGGTTTTAAGTTCCATGCACTTTATATTTTACCTATAAATGTAATTGCTATAAGACACAGGTGTCGAACTCCAGGCCTCAAGGGCCGGTGTCCTGCAGGTTTTAGATGTGGCCTTGATGCAACACAGCTGATTTAAATGTCTAAATTACCTCCTCAACATGTCTTGAAGTTCTCCAGAGGCCTGGTAATGAACTAATCATTTGATTCAGGTGTGCTGACCCAGGGTGAGATCTAAAACCTGAAGGACACCGGCCCTCGAGGACTGGAGTTTGACACCCCTGCTATAAGAGATTTTGTGGATTTTATTCTTCAGACACCCCCATCGGGTGGGGGGCGTGGGGCGCCAGCAGGAATTAATGGGATCTCATGGAGCTCTAACCCAGCAATTGAATTTTCATTGTGTTTTCAGATACTATACACTTAGAATTTTAGATTCGAATTAGTTTTTGTTTTTTTTAGGGACGTTACAGCATCATGAGTCACTTTACGATATCCGACATTTTAGTTTCAGGCATGAAGCTAGCTGCATTGAATTTGTAACAGCAGCCTCCTCTTTAAACAAACCAGTCCCTTCTTATCAAATCGTGCACTTTTCTGTCGTTGGTTTAATTCAATTCTAATGTCTCGTTATCGAATAGGTGCCATCAAGGAAAGGCATATAGTCGCAAATCCAGAACTCGTCATAAGACTGTAAGAATTAGCAACACGCTTGATGAGATAAATCGATAAGCAAAAGAAAATTCCCTAAAAGAAAAAAATAGCTCCACGGTGTCTTTTATTTCACACAACATTGATACGGTATTAACCAAAATAAAATGTGTCTCGCTCATTTCAGCCGCTTAACTCCATGTCATGAGCGCCACCTGCTGTGCTTCGTGCTGAATTACAAACAACTTCTTGATTGGCTCTGGTCTTTATAAAATCATTGGAAATTAAAAAAAAAAATCAGTATACTAGATGCTATTTTTAACAGTTTGCTAATAAGTACATATAATTCCATCTTTATTTTAGTTATGTTAAAAAATAGGAGCAGACATGCTGAAATATGTAGAGTACACAGGGACTTAAAGAACCCAGCTCTAATAAGTCGTGCTGAACTTATGACACTGGAAATTGTTTGATTGTGGACAGTTGTTCTCGTCTATAAAGGGCACTAGGTATTCACACTGACAGTTTTGGGCACATGGTCGTCATTCCAAAGGTTTGCCCATAAACTGCGACTTATCTAAAGCCGGGCCAAAAGTGCATTACCCCACAAGACAGGTTGTGGGAATTTCACCTGTTACAGTTGTCACTTCTCATCGTCTACTGTGGATTCAGTCATAAATTCCCTATGAACAGTTTAACTCAGAACAATACTCATTTTGCCTTTGCATGATAGGTCCGAAAATCAGTTAATTTTAGTAAAATGCTTCCAAAAGTCATCCAAACGATTTTTGTAGAAACATACGGAGACGCCAAATTTTCCGATAACTGTGAAGGCAGCATTACCTCGTGACATCACAGGCGCTGTCTACAGGGTGGAACCGTTAAGCTAGCAGCAGTTTTTAGCTTAGCTGAGCTTTGGTTAGTCCACGTCGAAAGGAAAATAAAGCTTCCCGATGCTCGTGGTTGTTATGCTATAGTTAGGTGAAGCTGCGCGTGGTTATGGTCAAGGTAAAGTAATCAAATATAAAGACTAGTCAGTTGGCTTTCAACATTAACCAGTCGTTATGGATGCAGTGAACGCCTTCAACATGGAGGTAAAGTTTTTTCATGTTTTACTTAAGTCCCACGAGCCAAAAGCAAATATAATGCCAGAGCTAACGAATGCCAGTTATTTTCTTATTTGACACTTAATATTAGTGGTTATTATTTATTTACCATGGGGACAATGCCAGCTTAGTGTCCAGTTGCAACGTAAACATTGTATCTGCTAAGCATTAGCTTAACTGTAGTTTGATGCTAGTACGTTAATCCTAGACGGCCTTTGAGTAATCATGTAGCTTAATTATTAACTTAGCCCTACTCTACTTTATTTATAAAGATGCACAGGCCATCAATGATTGTTGTAGGGACATACGCCACTTTTGTAGAATTAGTGAAATACAGCTGTCGTTAACACATTAGCCTAAAGGTGTTCGGATATTTACTTTTGCTTCCAACGAGTTAAGCAAGCAAAGCTTTTCATAAAGGCTACTGGATTATTTAATGTTTTGTATACTTGAAGTGTGTTTATTATCGGCTCACTTAAGTAACACTTTTGAGTTGTGTATTCTTTAAATTTGTTGCAGCTTTAGAAAACTCAAGTGGCCGTTTATGTGATGTCTTGCATATTGTTGTGTCAGCGTTGGTTTGTTGGTGAAAATTAAGTATTATACTAAATTAAGTACTATACTAAAGCATAGATATGATTAAAGAGTATTAATAAATAAAATTTAACAATACACAGTCATGTTGGAGTAAACTTTCTGTACAAAAAAGATACTGAACTCTTTACATTAATGTAAAAACTGTAAAAAAGAAAAAAAGATCAGCACAATTTCATAGATGGGAATAATTTTGTAAAATTTTAAAAAGCTACAGACCTGAAGCCAATGTTAGAGAAAGTCTTGTGCTGTCTGTCCAGTAAGTGGTGCAGAGGTTAGTCTACAGAGGATTTAAATATGATCATTTGATTGACTGCTGTGTCAGCACTAACATCACTATCTGCTCAGAAAGTCCTACTGCCAGATTCACTCACACTATGGTCAGGGAAGTGTGAGTCTGGCATTGTCTCTGTGAAAAAGTTATATTACACTCATTGTTGTCTCTGGGTTTTAATCACCTCATCAAGCTTGTATTTATTTTATTGTCCCTGGACCTCACATTTACCATGATGATACTGATATTTCATTCTCTGAGCTCTCCACTTAGATCAAATCCTGTAACCTTGCTGTCACCATGAGGACGACAGTCTTCACTTTGCTCAGTAGAATAACTAGTGTGATCAGCTGGTAAACATTCTCCATTGTTAACAGTACACTGAGAAGAAACCCCAAAAGTAGATTTGCAAAACTTGACTTGACTAGACTTCCATAAAAGGAAAATCAACTGTATCACTTTATATCCAAATAAATTAAAAAAGCAAATATAAGAGAACTGCTGTAACAAGCTGCCACTTATCACAGCACCAGAGGGGAAAATATAAATTTTCAAACTTTTATTAAAGACTTTTTTTTTGGTTTTTTTTTTAGTTTTGAGGTTTTCCTGTTACTGAATGGTCTATTTGTTGCTACATTTGATTATTATTTTGTCCTTTTGTTTTATAAAGGACACCACATATCTAGTATAATTGAATGCCAGTTTCTCTTTTAAAATGAACTAATTTTACATTTTTCCTCTTTCATTACCTCTTAGTTGTTCTCCATGATTGACATGAAGCCGCCAATATCCCGTGCTAAAATGATGTCTGTAACAAAATCAGCCATCAAGGCTATCAAGGTAAAGTGAATTTTATTGTTGGATACCATCATGCATAATGAGCAAATATTTAGAAAAAAACCCAAGGTTGTGGTTCTTACACAAAGAAACTTAACAAACAAACACTGTAGGTTTATGTGTATTAACTTTCTGATTTTTATTTTTTTATATTTTTTTTAAACAAAATGCTTCAGTTGTGTGTGGTAATTAATGATAATCATAATATCTTAAGTGTAGAGACTTTATATACACACATGTATATCTCTATTAGTCTATATCTGTGCCTGTGTGTGTGAATAATAATAGTAATAATGATATTAATAAAAACATCAGGCAATCACTATGAGCAAACGGTTTTGTCATAGGTCTGGGGAGGTGAATATTATTATTCCACATATATTTTAAGCATATTGAGTTTTCTACTTTACCCTATCAGAAGTTTTGCTCTTGGCAAAATGAGGTGTCACTTGTTTTGGGGTTTTTTTTGTTTTTGTTTTTGAAGCTTCAGCTGAGAAGAGTAGTTGAAGTGTTTGATGACTCTTTCGACTGATTACAGAAATCATGCAGTAAATGAGAATTTATTTTTTTTTAGCACAAAACAGCATGTTTTTATTTGTCTTATGCTACCATTTTGATAGTCATCCTGTGACTGAAATATTTTTTTTGTCTCATTAGCTTTACAAACACGTTGTCCAGATTGTTGAAAAGTTCATTAAGAAGGTATGTATTATTCAGCCGTTTAATCTTTACTATGTTGCCAAGTTTAGATAAAAGTGCATTTTACAGTTGCGGACTGTAATTTCTTTTGTTTCTTTTCAGTGCAAGCCTGAGTTAAAAGTTCCTGGTTTATATGTGGTTGATTCCATTGTTCGCCAATCACGCCATCAGTTTGGTGTTGACAAGGATGTATTTGGTCCAAGATTCTTGAAAAACTTCACAGAGACCTTTCAAAACCTTTATCGCTGCCCAGAGGATGACAAGGTACTTTGTGTTTCAAGTAATTTATATAAGTACAATAAATGCTTTAAAAAGAATCTCATAGATTCCCCCCCCCCCCCCCCCCCCCCCCCCTTTTTCAGACTAAAATTGTCCGTGTCCTTAACCTGTGGCAGAAGAATGGTGTGTTTGACATGGACATCCTTCAGCCTCTAATGGATATGGCAAATGGTGTTATTGCACCTCGCCCTGCTGTGGAAGGTAGTAGAACTGGTAGTGGAACTTTGGGCAGTGTTTTTAACTATCTGAGAGTAAATTATGTTGTAATTAGGGAGGGGGGAATTCCTAAGAATTTAGCGATTCCAGTTCAGTTATCGATATCACTTATCAATTCAATTACTTATTGATTCTCCTTGGGTGCTAATTCTCTCTGTTTTGAGGGTCACCACTATCGCTAAGCAACATTTTAATTAATTGCATGCTTTGTCAAACAACTGTGCATGTTGGAGTCATTTCCCTGCTTTGTGGTGATCATTTTTGGGGTCATTACTCAAAAAAGTAAGTCTGGCTACTGGCCCGAGGTCAGCATTCATTGCCCAGCCCTTTAACATCACTCTTTGTTCTTGGCTAGCTTAACGTTAGCATGTTGTCTGTCTAGGTGGTTTCAGTTGTTTCTGTCTTGTATGCAGTTTACTGTTGAATTTTTGTCTTTTTGAGCAATAAAAATAAAGGTAATGGCCACATCCATGCTACAGACTACACTGCTATTTTCCTCTCCTGGTACTGGAAAAAATAAATTAATAAATCCAAACTGAAATCTGGTGATTGTAGCAGAAGTGCAAGTGTAACCAATATGTGGAATTGTTAGGCAAGCAGAATAACATTCAAAGAAATTAAGTTATTGGGAACCAATTCTCACTTCCTATCCCTAGTATTAATTCATCATGCAGACACAAGCTGTTTTATTGTATCTGAACAGTTCCTACTGAGCCCCAACCAGAGACACGGCCTCCTGTCAGTAATGTTCCAGTCATGCCTACAGTCCCCCAGCTACCCAGTCCTGATGCCTTAGCTGCTGTGGCACAGCTGTTTCAGTCTCCACATGGTCAGGAGGTAAGTAATAATGTGGTTTATGTCCTCCAGCAGTTTAACTAATGTTGTGTTAGGTCTAAATGGCCCCTGTTGTTTTGTTTGTTTGTTTTTTTGTTTTCCTTTTTTTCTTTCTAGTTGCAGAGGATGCTCCAGAACATCCAGCAGGCAGATAAGACCCTAGCAGCCACCACTGAAAACAACATACCAAAACAGCCTCAGATCCCACTGGCCCAGCTCAACGCATACAGTGCACACACTGAAAAGAAAAGCTCATTAGCTGAGGTACTGCCACAGCTCTCATTTACATAATTGTTTAATAAATACAAGCGGTTGGCATTTCAACCAAAGACACAATGGGCCTTGTTTTCCTAAATTCTATACAAAACTTTTTGATGGCTGCAGTCGACTTTGCATATTTGTCCCATTTGTACAGCACCATCTAATCTCACCATGTTATATGGATTTTATTGGTGTGATATAACCTGCTTGTTAGTGTTCATTTCCACTTTTGTTGTTTAATGGTGGTTGGTAAACAGCTTTAGGGTAGACAAAAAGGAGTTGTGTCCCTATCCTCAAAACATTTTGTATATTTTTCTCCAGAAACTTCTTGACCGATTTGACTATGATGATGAACCTGAAGACACAATGGCTACTGAGGGCAACATTCACTCACAGTGAGTTTCTGAAAATGTACTCGTGCTTTTACACATGTGTGTAGGGCTGGGTATCATCACTGATTTCTATAACTGATTAAATTCTGATTTACAAGATCCTGATTTGATTCAATTCCGTTTTGACTCCGTCAGAAATATTATAATTATTTATCAGTAAATATCCATATATTTTTATATCCATTTATAAAATCTATGTATAAAAACAAAGCTGACACTTGTGAGACTTCATCAGAGGTGTAAGCATCACAGCAGATGCCTTTGTGTCAAAGTAACTGAGGAAAGTATTAAGGAGATTTTGCTGCCGTAGCTTTTTATAGAAGTTAACCCCCTTAAAAATATTCTTCAGTAGATCAAAAACTGAAGAAAACCATGAACCAATAGATGAACATTACCTGATGCTGCTGAAGTGAAGCAGAGCAAAGTTAGAGGTTTTATTAGAGACATAGCTAAGTGTTTTGTGGTTTGGTACAATTTGTAAAAGTTGAAATTTCTTCGGTATTGAACAGCAGATATTAGGCTTTCTTGTCGGAGGTCATTTTTTGGAAAAACAAAACAAAAACCAGCAGCTGACAGCACTGTACTCAACGGTAGACTGGTGTGTAATATGCAAGCAAATAATGCAGAAAATAGAGATTTCTGATTGGACACTGGCTGAAAGAAATAAGAAGTAAAGTAAGAGCGAATTCATGACAATGCTTATCAAATGTGAAGCGTAGTTTTGATATTCTTTTTCTGCTGGTTCAATGAATTTTAGTTGGAGAGTGACGAAACCTGCAGCTTCAGAATCTGTGAGATGTTGTCTTCAGTAGAGCAGGGCGATATGGCCAAAAATATTTATCACGATATATATTTGAAAATTTGCGATAACGATATAACCGACGATATAATTGATGCGAGACAAAATACAACTCCACAACATTACTAGCGCAAAAAGACAACCTTCCATTTATTTTCACTTAAACAAGAAGCTGGTTTTTATGTACATTAAAGCTTTATAAAAATGTAACAGTGCAAATGCAAATTCCTTGCTGAAAGTTTAACCAAAAGGCATTTCCAGTAGAAATGGGCTGACATATCCTGAGCATAACCATGTATAATATCCACTGAAGTTAAAAAGAGGTGCTTTGCAACATTAAACTGCAGTGTGCAGTACGCATTTTTCGGACCATAAGGTGCACGGGATTATAAGGCACATTAAGCGAAACAAAGCAGTCAGATAAATCAAACTTTATTAAACTCATTCTTCTTGCTTCCTCCACTTCTGTACCATTGATTCATTAATGTTGAATTCTCTGGCAGCTGCTCTATTCCCATGTTGTTGCAGTATATTAATGACTAACCTCGTATTGTGGATGGATTATCTCAGTTGTTCTCCTGACTGAAGTTTGGTCCGTTTACAGTATCCTGCCATGCGATTGCATTTGTCTCTAACCATGAAGAACCTTCACGTTAACTTTTATAAGTGGAAAAGTGTTAGTGTTCGTCCTCCAGCTTCACTGTTTATGTTATGCTAACATAGCTGTGTCGCTAGCGATCACGTAGCACATCATTATATACCAGCTAGCCCAACTTCAGTAACCCTACAAACGTCACTGCTGTTTAGTTTCCTGTCTTCATTTATGTTGGAAGTGATAGCAGAGATGCACGTTTGATTTTTTTCAGAAATCTCTCAGTCAGAACATGCTATATCATGCTTAGGTAACTAGCGAAACTAGCGAGCTAACTTCCGCTAGCTTCCTGCTAACTTCTAACTCCGTTAAATGTAATAACTTTTGTTTTCATGGATGCCTGGAAGTTAAACTTTATAGTTACACCTGGTAAAGCAGCAATGCTGATCGTTTTATTAAAGATGAAAGAATTTAGACAGTTTTTAACTCTCAGTGATGCTGCAGTGTTGTTTGACCTGAAGAATACGGAGTTTAGGACCCAGATTACTCCCAGATTTAAGAGCATCTTAGTCCGACAAATATGACAATAACAACGGCCGCTTGCATGTTCTGCAAAAAAATGTGCTTTGTCGTGTATCTGACGGACAAACACCAAACCAGTTCCACATCACTGAAGTTGCACCATTTTTACAAACCAATTCTGGTTCATCTGTTTCACTCAACAATCGGCCATGTGCGTATGAAAACAAAGGCACTGCGCATGCGCGTTTTACTCCCATTCTATCGCGATATTTCATTTTCCTATCGTTGCCTAACATTATACCGGTATTACCGCCCTAGTCTTCAGCACCCGGCATGTCCGCGTACATGCCGTCGGGTGAATGCTCCGTGCTTTGTGTTGAGATATTTGTGCGGAAATGGTTTAAGCGTAGTGGGCTATGTTGCTTGTTTTGACTTAAAAGGTTGTGCTTTATTTGCACATTTTATCACTCCCCTCAACATTATCCACACATGCTATATATCTGTGTATGCATGTGTGACTACAGCACACGGTCTGTGGTTGCATCCTACTGAGTAGCAGAGCCTGAGCGCTGAGAGTAATCTTGTGGTTGACCAGTATTAGCCAAATAGGAAGAGACAAAACACAGTGCATTGCAGTGAATATCAGAAATTGAAAATGAAAGCACTTTTACTTTGATACTTGCTCAAGTGAGTGTGTGAATTAATGGTATAGGGAGGAGCACGCTGACCACACTGTTGTTCAACTAGTGTCCACCAAAACTGTCACTCATAATGCTATAGTTTATACAGCTGAAGTTGCCCATTACTCTTGTAAATTAAAATGTACTTGTGCACCACTGAATCAGAGCACACAACACAAAAGTTAAAACTAAAAATCCCATGTTGAATGTAGATGTTTTTGATCATGTTATTGACTGGTTTATGTGTTATGTGTAAGTGTCTGTAGTCAAAAAATGCCTATGATCACAGTTAGGTTAAGTGTTGTTTTACTTTAGTACATTTACCACATGTGTTTGTAATATGGAGTGTGTATTTTGTCATAACAGACCTGAAAATGTGATGAACCAGTTTCTTGGTCTGGGGCCCAACACAGATATTAATCAGCGTATGATGAGTCAGACTGAGGATATAAAGGTACCCGTCTATAACAGTTTTATATGATTACTTTTCTGCCTCTCAGACGTTTTCTCTTCATATTCTTGCAAATATATCAAATTGCTTTTTTTTCCCCCTCTGTCATGCTAAACAAAATTTTTTGTTTGGTGATTTTTATTTTTAAGATTTATTTTTTTTAACACTTCCTTTTCTGGGGCTGTCTCTTTGTCGATCCAGCACAGTGGTGGAATGAGTCAAACTGAGCATCATATGATTCCAGATGGATATCAGTCCACAAATGAGGTTTACTCTCGATCCCAGGTAAGCATTTGTCTTGAACGTAAACTTTTTGTTTCACACGTACTTTGTCATAGTTAGTGGTAGGAACATTTCTATTTTGGCCTATGCTATGAACTGTGGAAAATAAACAAAAAACCTGTCTTGTTGTCATTCTCCTAAAGGGAAGTTCAAGAGAAGATTTATCTATGAGGCGGGAAGGCAGGCACAGAGGCCATGGGAGAAGATCCAGATCTGGTTCCAGGTAGGTTTGGGCGATATGGCCTAAAATCCATATCGCGGTATAATTTGAAGCATGTGCGGTAACGATATATATCTCGATATATTCTTTTCTTCTGTATAACGTATTTTACACGCAGAAATCTGTCAAAAATGTTTTCGTACGACTTTGGTAAGCTACGAAGCCGCACTGCTTGATGGATTGTCGGAGCATTACGGCTGCCATAGTCAGGAGCCTCGCGGAGTAATCTGGGTCCAAAACGCCGTCTGCTTCAGGTCCCAAAGTCAAACGAACACTGCAGCATCACTGAGAGTTAAAAGCTGTCTAAACTCTTCATCTTTAATAAAATGATCAGCGCTGCTGCTTTACCAAGTGTAACAATTAAGTTTAACATCCTGGCATCCATGAAAACAGAATTTATTAAATTCAACAGAGTTAGAAGTTATCAGGAAGTTAGTTTCCACCTAAACATGATATACCATGTTCTGACCGAGAGATTTCTGAAAAAATTCAAACGTACAGCTCTGCTATCACTTCCAACATATATGAAGACAGAAAACTAAACAGCAATGGCTTCTGTAGGGTTACTGAAGTTGGACTAGCTGGTATATACTGATGTCCTACGTGATCGCTAGCAAAACAACTATGTTAGCATGACATTAGCACAGTGAAGCTAACCTTTTTCCACTCGATAAAAGTTAACATGAGGGTTTCTGGTGGCTAAGGACAAATGCAATCACATGGCAGGATGCTATAAACGGACCAAACTTCAGTTAGGAGAACAACTGAGATAATCCATCCACAATACGAGGTTAGTCTCTAATATACTGCAACAACATGGGAATAGAGCAGCTGCAAGAGAATTCAGCATTAATGAATCAATGGTATGGAAGTGGAGGTAGCGCAGTTTTTGGCTTTCCCCATATTCCAAAACTGATTCGCCTCTTCACTTTTACTGTCGCCTGGCATAATTTGCAACCGCTGCAATGCTTTCGACCAAAAGAGGCGCAGCTTGATGCCACCATCAACATGCGGTATGGTCAAAATCTCTACCGTTGGCCAAATTTATATCGTTTCTACCATATACCGTTTATACCGCCCACCCCTAGTTCCAGGTAACCACTTTGCTCATCAGTTAAAATTGTGCAAATTGATTTTTGAGAGTTGTGTATTTCAGTGTTCATAGAGTGACACAAGAATAAAGCCCTAAAACTGAAAGGTTGTGTTTTTATGCTGCGGGTGCCCTCATTTCAAAGTCAGTGAATTTATTTGCCTAATTTTTCCGGTCAATGCCAAGGTTTAGACAAAAATATTTGGGGTGAAGTAGAAGAAAGAATTTTCTCTTGGCTACCTCTGAATAGTTTTTCTCATTCCTTGAAAAAAATGCTACATCTTGTGTCAAAATATAATTGTGTTTGGGTCAGAGTCCATAGAATACTCCAAATCTGTCTTGTTTTACATGTATACGAGTCATGATTCATGAGACAGTGGTTTATATAGCCTAACATCAGTATTTTACATCCAAAGCCATAGACTGTTATTTTTGGAGATGGTGAGAAAGCCTATGGAAAAGTCTTTTTGTGTAGGAAACAAGGTCAATACTAACTTTAGGCTATCCCTGCCAAAATCAGAAAGCCATTGCTGTATTACTCCTTTAAACATGTGTTACAGTTACCAAAATTCTAAATAAATGTAAATATTTTTCGTATTATAGTGGACCAGGAAAGTATTTAATAACCTCAATGCATTATTGAGCACAAATTACAAGCAGTGAAGTCCCAAAACACTCTGGTCATCTTGTCATTTCTTTCCATCTGAAAAGAGTTGTTTTCGCCTGGGGAATTGGATTATTTTTGAAACAGTGTTCACTGGTTTTATTCTTTTGTATTTCAGATCTCCAAGGAGAAGAAGATCAAGATCTTCATCTCGCTCAAGAAGGTCAAGGCGTTCCCTCTCCCGAGAACAGCGCTGGAGATCTCATTCTCAGGATAGGAGTGAAAGAGAGAAGGACAGAGAGCGCAGACAAAAAGGTCTTTCCAGCATAAAGAGTCAGACGCTCAGTGGTATGTACTCAAACCAATAAACACGACTAAATGTCACAGATGATGGCGTGCATAAAGCTCCAGGAATCACTACTCAGTTTCACTTGCAGCTACTGTATCAACTTGTCTAAACCAGAAGAGAGAAGCCGATTTAATTTAAGAGATTCAAATGTGCAGTATCTTTAAACTCCATAAAGCTTTATATTCACTGCAGACAAAGTGAAAGTTTAAGGTGACATTTTGATTATTTTATGTGAGCTCAGTGGGATATTTTTTTTACTTATTCATTTATTTTGGTGAAGTGTATTTTGTAATGGGGATTATTTTCTTGTACATCAGAACACCTAATGAACTTCTTTATATAGTAGTAGTCTATAGTAGTGGTTTACTAGGGTATGTATTGTAATTTTCTTAGAATAATTTCTTTTGTATAAATTCATCTTTACAAAATCTGTGGCTTCAGGAGTCATGAGTTATATAAGTCAATACATTTTAGAGCTAAGTGTGAACTCTTGCTTAAAAAAAAAATCTAAAAGCCTGGATCTTTAATGTAATTAGTTATTCTGTCTTTTTGCTTATAGTTTGCAGTACTACACTTTGGGTTGGACAGTTAGACAAGAAAACCCAGCAGTCTGATGTAATGTCTCTTTTGGAAGAGTTTGGGCAGATTGAGTCCATCAATGTAAGTTTGGACAATTCATGTCAGAGATGCTTATAAACATTATTGATTTACTCAAGCTTCAATGATCTTAATGCATTTCACCTTTTGTGTCCAGATGATTCCTCCAAGGGGTTGTGCCTATATTGTTATGGTTCACAGGCAAGATGCCTACACAGCCTTGAACAAACTCAGTAGGGGGTCATACAAAGTCAATCAGAAACCAGTTAAGGTATGCAATGTTTTTAATTTCCATTTGTGTATTAGTTTTGTAGTAGGTTTTTTTTTTTTTTTTGTTGTTAGTGTTATTTGATAACTTTATTATACCAAACATCATTCTTCCCTAGATTGCTTGGGCCTTGAATAAAGGTATAAAACCTGCTCACAAAAAGTTCTGGGATGTGGAGCGAGGAGTTACCTACATCCCCTGGAATAAAGTCAAAGTTGAGGAGTTGCAGAGCTATTGCGAAGGTGGTATGCTGGATGTAGAAACACTAAATCCAGGTAAACAATTAGCCATTATTTGAGTTTCAGCAAAATTCACCTGCTGCAAGAATATACAAACTTTGTACTTTTTTTGTTTGTTTGCAGAGTGGAATATTACCAAAGACATCAACAATCAGGCAGCTGTTAATGGAGTGTTGGAAAGTGTACCAGATGGAATCGTCTCTGCTCATGTTCAGGTAATGCTAATTGCAGTCCTTAAACACCTTTTAATACTACAAGTGTTCTTTTTATGGGTTTAATGGTCTTAAAGAAAGACTTAACAATCTTTCTTGTGAAAGCTGTAAAGCTAATAAATTTTTGTTGAACAATGAGTAGTGGAGCCTATCTGAATCATCCTCTTTGTCGTCTTTTAAAAAGTCACATCACTGCGTTGAAGATTTAATAAATTATTTAAGAGAAGGCAGAATATTAAAGAAACATGTTTCACATTTCTTTCATTTCTAAGTTCTGCTCAGTGTGTTAAAGCATTTATAATGACTTTCACCATGAGAATGGGATACAGCTGGCTGGGTGGAGTTGTGTAATGCAACCAGCTGATGTTGGGAGAATGCAGACATCATCGCTGCCCCTGCTACTGCACACAGGTGTAAGAGGAAGGAGGAAAGGAAATGGAAAAAATATGAAATGAAAACATTTGTTAAAATATCAAAAAGATGAGAGAAAAAACTAAGAATTAGTATGTTGCTGTGCATTGCTACATTGTGTGTAGGTCAAAACATACTTTTTTAAGGAGCACTTAAAGATCTTTAGGGGTGTGATTAAAAATGTATGAGATGTTTTTCTTAAATGACCAGATTGAGGACAATTTCGGTTGTTTGATCGTTTGGCAGCACAAGGGAGACCAAGAACCAGCTGGCATTGAAAACTGGTTTAGAAAACACTGGCTGTGTCCTTCAGGTTTACTGTAGTGTTGTGGTGTAGCAAATATACAATAACAATACACAACACAAGATAATTACCTTCCAGTGGTGATTGTGTCTATGTGCAGAATGTAAAGTGCAGTTTTTGAGCACTTCAGGAATGTAAATGGTGAGGAAATAGACAGTGAAAGCAAAATATGTACAACATAAACATGCTGGAGTACATCACAGACTTGTGCTTATTTCTGGTAAAATCACAACTGGTGGGCTGAAGGTCAGATGGTACCATGCACAAATACCAGGGAAAAAGTGCTTATCAGCTTTGTTCTCAGTGGTGAGACTGCTACTCTGGCATACATTTTGCCAATAACCTGTAAAGGAAATAAATGTAAATGCAACTTGTTAGTTGTGTTTAAAAGAAATTTGTAGTAAGCTTACACTTTAGCCCTTGTTTTAAATCTGCATGCACAAAGTTGAGCTTCGAGAAGGGAATAAACATTATCATGTGTTTATGCTTCAGGCATCTGCATCCTACAGTTACCATGGTTTTTACTCTTTTTTTTATATGCACAGTTTTGTTTCATGAAGGTGAAAAAGCAGTGTAATGTGTTTATGCTTGAGTTATGCTTCAGGCCTCTGTAAGCTTTAGTTACCATTTTGATTCTTATGCAAAACGTTTTTTGTCAAGTTATCCATAGATACTTTAGAACAGCGGTCCCCAACCCCCGGGCCATGAACTGGTACCGGTCCGTGAGTCGTTAGGTACTGGGCCGTGGGAGTTGAGGCGCGGGTGTGAAATTTATGGTTTTTATCGGTTTTTATCTTTTTTTTTTTTTTATCGTTAACTCGGTTTCCCTGGGTCTTTTCACGTGTGTTATGAATAAATCCTGTTTTGTATTGTTTTTTTATACTGGTACTGGTTTTATTTTGTTGTCTTTATCCCCGACACCTTACGTGAAAATATTGTCGGACATAAGCAGGTCCATGGCACAAAAAAGGTTGGGGACCGCTGCTTTAGTCTCCAAACTGGCCTTTTTGTGGGAACGTCAAAGCCATACCCATAAAAATACAATTTGATAATTCTACAAAATAAGTTACAACTGGCACACATAACAGATCTATTCATTTGGTGGCATATAATTTAAAAACATAAATGCAGGGAGAAAACTGTTATAATAGCATTTTTAGTGATTATTACCTTTACCATATTATTACCTTTGCCAAAATCATTTCACTGGGAACCACTTGGTTTCTCTGCTGAGAGAGAGCAGGGCCAGCTACCTTCAGCCCACAGTAAAGTTTACAAGAATGCAGCGGTTTTTCTGCATAGGGACTTTATTTTAGCTTGCACTAGTCATATTAGTTTAACATGTGCGCTGTGGCTGTATAAAACATACCAGTATGGAAGGGAGGAGTCAAAAAGATCACTTATGTATATGTTCATTATTGTTGAGCAGGTTTTCTGATAAGTAATATAAGTTTGTTTTTGGCTCTAGAAAAACTTTAAAATAACATTTGTTCTCTGCAGTCTGTGGGTGAGACAGAAGTTATATCTTTGATAACTGCGTCATTGTCACTGTGGTTGTGTTACACATGTGTTGATCAGACAGAATTAAGCTTCTTAGGTTAAATTTGTAAATACAAACCACTTAAATACAAACTACTCACCTTCATGCTTCTGAATGCATTTTATCATTTATACACATCTATCCTTTGTTTAATTGTAGGCTTTTGCAAAACATGGTGGTCTCAATAAAGGATCTCTTTCCTGTCTAAATAGGACAGGACAAAAACACAGTTATTGCAGGTTAACATGCACTCATGAAAACTAATTATACATATTGTCAAAGGACTACAATGTTCAGGATGACTGAGAACCTTCGCAGACATAATTATACATATTAGTTTTCCATGTTTGTGAATAATTCCCCTGAAAGCCAACACATTGATCCATATTGCAGTTAAAAGGGGAGCTGTTCTGTTTGTTTACCCCTGCAACTGTAAGTGTTTGTTAAAACGGACTAATCTAAAGCCATTGTCGCACACAGAGGATGTATTTGAGCTTTTATAGGCATTACTTCCTGTAGCTGTGTGAGAATGAACAGATCCAACGTGGTCAAATCAGACCAAACGCTCTTTTATGTGTTACGTTCTTAATATAAGACCCTATTGTGACCATGTGAGAATATAGCAAGGTCTATTCTATATAGTTTAAATTCATAAGTAACCTGTGGATGACCCACCTCCTGCATGTTCTGCTCAGGTAGTCTTTGCCTAAACCAGACTGAGCACTACAGTTAGTGAGAATGCTTTTACCATTTTTCACTAGGTATCCTACACATAGGGAAAGGGCAGCTGTAGGTACCAGCATGTTGTCAGGGTAGGAATATATTATAATCTTGTATAGTCAAAGAATACATGTTAAACTTTCATGGGAAGGGGAATAGTTTGAGGCATAATCAGTAGAGATCATATACTGACCTTTGGCAGTCTTACTAAAGAAATTCTCGTATTTCTGTTTTAAATGAATTTCAGACTATTTACTCTCTGCATCCAAAAAATCTGCATGTCCACAATTCAGATAGGCTCCTCTACTGGTAGGCCTTACATTCAGCAGTGCTTATCTTAAATTCTTCTTTCTGTCTTGAAATATGCTTGCACCTTAACTCAATAATCTTGTACTGTATCATATAACTTATTCCAATAAAATGGGAATCATACAATCTTTTAATTATTGTGGTGTGTGTAGAGGGAAATATTCCTGTTATCCTTTCTCTGTTTCAGTATTCAAGCTGTGCTTTTCAGAATGTGTGCTGGGCAAATTTATTAGTAATTGTGTAACTTTTACTTATTACAAAAATCACGAGTTAATCATTGATCAGTGCTTGAATTACAAAAATATATGAAAAATATGGGTTGGAGTGGGTGTGAATTTTAACATATAACCAAGTAAAAAAAAAAAGTAAATAGTTTTCATGAAAGTATAGACAATAATATAAAAGAGTGAGTCTCACGTTTAATCACGATTTTTATTTTTTTTTTTTTAATAAACCTAAAAGTAACATTTAAGTCCTCCTGACTCTAAGAACCTAAAGCTACAAGCTAAAATAGGCTTTCTAGCACCTCACTTGGAAGAAAAGTTCGAATTGACTATGCGTGACTGTTGGCTGCTGGTGGGACTTAAAGTCCAAGTGGGAAGAGGAATATCAAAGTGGGAGACAAGGTAAGCCGACAGCAACTGTAGCAAACTGGCCAATTTTTGAGTATTGGAAACATGATTTTGTTTGTTTGTTCATTTCTTTGTTTTTACGCTATTACCCAATTCTTCAAGATCTTGATCTTAACGGAGTTAGTCTCACCCCACATACAGTCAAATAACATTAACCTCTAAGAATTTATCTTTGAGGAGCAGCTGAACTTATTTTAATAATACAGCAGGTTTGAGGGTCACATATAACTCCAACTAAATCTCTGCTGGACTTGGAACATGGATCAATTATGAAAGGGAAAAACTCCTTAATGCCTACCAACAATAAAACCATTTCTCTTAGTCTGGTTAGGTGGGTAGGTATGAATTAATCACAGGTTTCTTGTATGAAACTATCTGTTTTGATAGTGTTGTCTTTGCCCATTTCCTACTGAAACAACTGTTTTTATGCCATCCTCTGACTGATGCTGAATGATGACTGACTGTCCTCACCACCAGATTATATTAATAAAGACTATTTGCTTGATGGCCAGATGTCAAGCTGTCTTGCAAGTAGTCATTGCAGTAGTTTGCACGCTGAACCACATTATGCCAAAGGATATAAAATGGATGCAGAGAAAAATTTCAGTCAGTGAAGGAACTTGACAGACCATGTTGGTCGTTTTGACAGACCGTGATACCTACAGGTATCACCATTTAATCCTTCTCAAGGCGATAATAAAAAATAATCCAAACATGCCTTAAAGTCACTTAAATGCTTTACAACTATACCTTTGTTACATTCAATGTATGCAAATTTGTGACTATACAAATTTGACCCTGCTTTTCCCTCATCCATTTGCATGTAGCCTCTCACTTTCTTGCTGCATCTCCAATAGAAAACGCCGGCCCACACTCTGGTCCGTACTTTGTTTTTGTTCAATTAGAGAGAGCGGTCTCGAAAACTGACCAGTCAGGTCTTTTAACCAGTTTTTCTTCACCTCCACTTGATGCGTTTCTGATGTGAACAGGCACATGAGATGAGCACAGTAAACACATAAATGTTGAAACAGAAAAGAACAAAATTTCACACTGAGATGAAGTGAATGCTTATAAACCACATGAGTCTTTTTCTGGACTTCTTCATTAAACAAATGATTTGCTGCTAGTGTTGTTTAAAATAGTTGTGGTCACTAGCCTTGAGAAGTTATACCCACCGCACTAGTTGGGGGATTAGTTTATGTATGTGATCTTTAAATGCTGTCATTACTAATCCTGCAGCATCTGCAGAATACTGCAGCAAAAATACTCATGTTGTTGACTACTTGTTTCGCTAATGACATCTTCCCTCTGCCTGAACTGTAAGATCATACAAAAATATTTTACCAACTTATTATTTCTTTGAAGTTCTGTGGCAATAATCCTGCACGTCGAAATAATGTCCATCCAAAGTCTGTTTGAATGGCTTTTGGGAAAGTTTCACTTTGGATGATATACATGGCAACCATGTGAGTCATGTAGACCTGAAGTGATTTTGTCTTTTGGAGTTAACCTCTTTATATAAATGTTTGGTCTTCCTCTGTGCTCTGCTTGGGAAAGTCAGAAGAAGTTGTGATTATTGCAGGAGTATACAAACCACATGTTTTGAATACTGAGTACAAACTGAAGAAACCTTTTCAGAAAAAAACTTCTGTTAAAAAAGAAACTGCATTCCGTAACATCATCCGACTAAAATAACTGAGTATCTGAGAAAAAATACTGACAAAATACTAGAAACTTATACAAAATACCGATTGTTTCCTATGTATGTAATACCTCTCAGCATTGATGTCTTGACATTGTCTTGACATGAGTACATCACAGGATGCACCGGCAATCTTTTTTTCATACACTGATAGACTTCAGCTGTCCAGAGAAGCTGCAGTTTTACAGTTTTCTCCTTGGATCGGCACATCCCAGCTACGTTTACTGGCTCTTCCGTCTGTACATCATGTCACCTGGGAGGTATGAGCGTCAAATGAAGTCAAATAACATGAAGCAGTAAGTGTTGACTGACTCTGTGGAGTTTTGATGTCAGCCAACATCAAGAGCAGCAGCAGCAGGAGAGAAGTGGTCGAGGAAGAGACATTGGAAAGGAGGACACAGAGCTAAACAGTGCCAGGTAGAAAATGTATGCACCAAACATGCAATTGAATCAAAGATTGACATGCTCAACACAGTGTGGTTGGCTTGTCAGCAAATCATTCCAGCTTCTGCATCTTATTAATGAGGAAACAAGCCTTGGAGCTCGTGGCTTGTGTCATTTTCAGCCTTTACACTTTTGTCACTTCACAGAAGTTTGATGGACCGAGCTTTGTTGGGGAAAAAAATCTGTAGAAGTAGAAGAAATATTTTGCATCATAACACCCTGTGAATGTTCTGTTTTTTTCTTTTAAAGGTTAAAGTCCTGCTCTGCTTAATGGCAAATATTACTATTGTTTTAAGCAGAGTGTCTCAATAGAAGCCCAAAAAATTCAAACCAACTCACATAAACATGTTGATTAATTACTACTTATTTTTAATCATCAGTTATAGCTCTCATAATGCATTATTCACTATTGACAAATAACCATAGAATATTTAAAAAACAGACATTCTTACGCAATGTTTCACAGACATTATAAAAGATGTTTCTTTTATTACATTTGGAAAAGGCAAAAACTATAAAGACCAAAACTGTTCTTACTCTGGTAAAGACGCATCAAAATGATGAAAATACCTAAAGTAACAAGAAACAATCAGTTAACTCATAGGTCATCCAGACTGTTGACACAGTTTAACTTCTGTTATAGTGTGGCAATCCACGGGCAACAAAAACATTTTAACAGCACAAAGTGAACAGCATTTTTATGTAAATTACCTTAAACTTCTATATGGTATTGTTTTCATTTTTCTGAGTAACCTTTTTCTACAACTTGCCATGACCATTAAGGATATGTTATCTGGGGTGGGGGGTGTTTTGTGTAGTAGTTAACACATTAACCTTACACGTGAAGGGAGGAGACCAAAACCTAGCCTCAGGGGATAACAAGCTAGTGTACTTCTTGGGTTGGGCCCAAGCTCCAAAAAATAGAGTAATAGGGTTGTGTCAGGAAGGGCAACCTGCGTGAAATGTGTCCCACATTAAACTTGGGGTTTCATCTGATTTCACAAATTCTTGAGGAAAAAAGAAAGTAGCTGAATGTACATGTATTTATTTAATTTTATTTATTTAGTATTAAACATGTTTTTTGTTTGTTAAAAAAACAGGTCTTTTAAAATTTCATATATCTCTTTTTAGGGATCCAACTATGTGTGTTCAAAGTTCATTTCCATTCTAAAATATTAAACTGATTAAAATGCACAGTATTTAGAGGCATGCATTTCAGGTTCTGCTAGTTCAGCATTCATTAACTTGTGTTATGAAAAATATATGCAGTGTTGTTTCAGTCATATTGAAATGAGGTGAAATTTCAAGAAAAGAGGGGATTCTTCGGTTACATCGAGTAATACAAGAATGATCTAGATCCATGTTTGAAGAACATCAGGCTCACATGAGTCTCCACAAAGGTAAGGGTCATAACAATTATTTTTGGATGTGCTTCGCACCCTGATGATGCCATGGGATTGTTGGAAGATGATGGAAATTTTCATCATAATAAAATGGCTCTTTGAATATTTGTCCTTAAAAAAGAGAAGAATCCTAAATTGTCGGTTCTTAAGTTCCGTTTATTGTAGGTTATCTCGCTACTGTCTTTTCACAAGTCTTCTAAGTAGCACAATAGGCAAAGACCAAATGAATTATTTTGATTGAAAGCATTGAGTTGACACTCATCAAGGATCAGAGCTTGATCAAACAGCTTATGCCTGGCTCCGTGCCTCATGGGGCTTCCTCTGTGGGAATAGCCTGCAGGAAACATGAAGCAGTTGTTATACTCTGCTGATGGAGTGAAACACCAGGGTAAGAGCAGACCATTATGTTGCTACCCAGTTATAACTTATCAAGTCTGTTTTTTCCATGCCAATAGCCATATGTTTTGTTTTTTTTGGGGGGGGGGGGTCTTTTCAACAATACACTTTTTTTCTTTGTATATATTGTACTGAAATGAAAGAAATCTTGAGGGGGAAATGAAACTAGACATTTTAAAAAAGTTTTTTTTACGTTTGGCTAGTGCAGAATTCACATGACTTAATAGATTAATTTGATCAGCTCTTATCAGTAAATTTCATCATCTGCCAAAGGCTGATAGCTGTGTCCGGAAGGCTAACACATACTTTCTAGACAAACGTGCTGGGCCACCTGAATATTACAACTATTGGAGCTGGAACACCATAACTCGAAACTCCCAGCACACAGTGTTAGTACTGATATTCATGCCACGTGAGGTTTAAAATTGGAGTCATTGAGTCAGCAACAAGTCAACTGTTGGTGATTTTTACACACTATGCGGCTCAAACCCATGGTAACCCCATCTGAATTTTGTGGCTTAATTGCTGTGGTTCATAAATGTTTCCATTTTACAGTGAAACCACTTACAGTTGATGGTGAAATATCTGGGAAGGGCCCCTATGACAGTACCATGCTTGAGTTCCACAAACTCTTTTAAACGGCCCATTCTTTCACAAATGTTTGTAAAGGCAAACTGCATGGCTGCATGCTTGATTTTATACTATGGCAATTGGACTAATTTCAAAGATTTAAGAGACGTGACAGAAAATTTTGAACATATAGTGTATTGGTCACAGCAGCAGGGAGTTAAATTATACATTCCTGCCCCAGGTAGTTATTTGTAAAAATTTAAGAAAAGGTAGATGTGGCAATGTTGGAAAAACTTACTATACTCTTGCCCCCTTCAGTGCCTTGACCATTTAAACTTCAGACTTCAGTGTGGAAAAATCCTCCCTTTGGTTCCCTCCAATGGCAGTATCAAACTATGCAGTATTGCAGACAGAAATGTACACCACTGTGGAGTCTCAATTTGGCTTTTCAGTAAAATTATAAGTATTAAACCCTGGTGACTGCTGTCCAGATTAAATGTAGCTTTTTTTCAGCATTCCTTTGTCTTGCCTGAAGAAACAAATCAGCTTTTTACCTAAGATTAAAACTGCTAATCTTAAATCAAGTGATGGTAGTTTAGGCTGAATGTAGAATGGGTATGTCCTTCATCGGAGGGCCACAAGGTGTATGCGAACAATGTTACATTTCCTACACGCTGTGACTTCAGATAAATGCTTACATTGTTAAAAAGTTGTGAATGATTTGGAATTACTGGGATATAAACTCAATTATTTATTAAATTATTTATAAAATGTGATCTGACATCCAAACTCTCAACACAGAAGCTCTTTTTTTAAAGTTATTTTTTTCCTAAACACTCTTAGTCCAGATTTGGAAAACGTAAGTGAACTCTTCACTTAGTCAGAATTATTTTGGCTCACAGCCTCCATCAGACACAGTGTGTACATTGGTAAGAAGAATTTTTGTTTCCTTACAATCTACAAAACTTAGTGTTCATCAGTATTTCTGTGTGTTTCAGTGGCTCCCACTGCATCCATGCCCTGTAGCACAGCAGCCCCATGCCATTCATCATGTTTCGCAGTTGGAATGAGGCTATGAAGTTGATGTGTGGGCTTCCCCCCCCCCCCAAACCTGTATCCAGAAAGCTGGAAATTCTTCTCAGCTACCTACAGAAAAATATTAATACCTACCGTCATCTGTTATATATCATTATCTGGAAAGTGTGAATGCTGCTCTTGGTGAGATTTTTGCAGGCCACCCACTGTGCCTTTATTTATAGGGAGGGACTACAACCTACACTTCTCCCATTTTAAGTGTCTTTTGGAGAAGTTGGCAGCACAGGTATTGAAATAATTTTTTTCAGCCTGCAATTTGAATTATTATTTAGTATGCTCAGTAAAGATATGAGAAGTACAACTGTGGTTACTAATTTACTGTTACTTTTAGTTATTAGTTTAGTCAGATTCTTTTTCAATAATTGTGATTAGGCTCAAGATCAGATCACATTTCATGAGTAATCAATGGAGATATTACAATATTCCAAATGCTTTGCATGCTTTTTGTTGTCAATGTACATCATACAACCGACATGTGGAAACTGTGGGTGCTGCAACGTGCAGTTAATATGAAAGTGGTTAGAACTGCATTTCCTCAAGTGGCCACTTGAGGTTGGTTCAAGCAGTGAGTCAGTCCCCATAGACTTTCATGTTTAAATGGCCAACTTTAAAAATAAGTTTACAGTAAGGTACTGGTCCGTCCTGGTAGCTAAACTACACCTACATAAAACTGTACAGATGGCATTATTTTTATTAGTTATCTGTTTATACTTGTGTAGCTGTGGCTAGCAGCTATCTGCCAAGCTTAATCTCTTCTCAATTGAATCACAGAGTTCTCAACCATGTATGCTATCTGACAAATATTACTGCTGGCTGTTTAGCCAGATGGACAGCAACCTGTTTGTGCTTCAGTCTTTGTTATTGAAATTGTAGTATTTTCTGTTTGGTACTAATCAGAGTGTGTGCACGATACATGGATCCACCTTGCGAACCTCTTCTGTGACTTCTGGCTACAGATACCCTCATGAATTTATGAACATTAAGACTTTAAAACAGGGATACGGTGATATGGTGGCCACATATCTTTTAATAATATATCTAAATTTAAAAAAAGACACGTGCATGTGTAGTTGTCTCCAAATGTAATTCATAGTGGTGGCATTATGAAAATCATTAAATATGTGACGAATGATTAATTGGCAACTCCTGTGAGTTACTGACGACATTCATGACATATTTAAGATTTACATCTAAAGAAGATTGTTTTAACGAGTGCACATCAGAGGTTACAACTTAACTTTTAACACATGAATCCAAATATTTCTGGTTTGTGTGTATTAGTTGTCCTGATATTAGGAAGTCGCAAAGAAGGGTGAGCAGCATATTGTATTCTATACAAGCACCAAGATTTGTTCTCCAGTTTCCGTGGCACCAAGGAGAGAATGTCTGGGCAGAAACAAATAGTGATCAATCTGCAGCATTTGCTAGCCTTTTAACCTCATGTGTTCACTGATTTACTGATCAGTGATTATCGTGCATTCAAGGGGTCACAAGCATAACTTGCATGAATTTAGGTTTGCAGATGGAATTATTGAGAATTATTGAAATTCTTTCCTGTAGTTGAAAACTAAAAAAAATAGGATGTCTATTGATTTTTATCTTATTCTTAAGATATATATATATATATATATATATAGTACTGTGCAAAAGTCCAGGTCTAGTTCTCCAGGCTTGAGGTCTTTCAAAGTTTTGCTTTTGACAACCTTCTGCTTTTTTGCTCATTTTCAGTCCAGTCCTTGTACCTGACCATTTTCACAGGACTTTCTTTTTTTAAATCTGTCACCTAACACTGATTCAAGAATCATTAAAGCATAAAAAAGACACGGAACTCAGTGAACGATCCAGTGTTGTGTACATATAACAGAACCAACTTGAAATTGTATATTTAGAGACTGTGTTACTTGCATCTTGTCATATTCAATGAAAATTATTCCCATTTCTGTAATTGAATCAATGGAAAATGCCAATGGTGACGCAGTCTGACAGGCATGAAATTGTATTTTTCGCCACCAACCTCAATTCCAAAGAGCCTGTAGCCAGAAATTTGGCATGTATTGATATAATGCAATATGCTCTTAAATATTTTGAGGAAACTGGACAAGAAGAGGTACGAAGAAGAGGCAGGCTTTAAAATCTGCAGCAGATGAACAGTGTCAGAAAGTCATGTCCTTAAGAAACAGGAAAACAATCCAGGAAAGACCTGACAAAAGACCTAAGAGATGCATCTGGGCCTTCAACTCATTCATCTGCTTACCAAAGACTCCTATGTGGTCTTAGTCGAAGGATGGCTGTCAAGAAGCCATTTTTAAGGACGGGAAATGGGCAGAAAGGGGTGAGCTATGCCAAATTAAACAAGAACTGAACTGAAACTCAGCTTTATGAATGAATCCAAATGTAAAATCTTTAGTTTATATTATATTGGGAGATGGGTGCAACAGTGAATGCCTACAGCAACCTCTAACATACTGTGGAGGCTCTGTCATGGTTTGGCATTTAATTTCAGCCAGTGATCTTGTCAGATTTAATTAAATTATGAAGGCAGAAAAATAGCATCAGATTCTGACCCACCATGCAATATCATCTTAAAAACATCTGATTGGCAAGAGCTTCACTTTCAGCATGTCTGTTATCCCAAACACCCTGAATTCAGTGAAAACAACAAAATGTAAAGTGTGAAACAAATAGTAAACAGATAAGGGCTGCCTTAATACTCGGTACAATACTGTATCTAAACTAAATTACCTGAGGATGCATTCATACAGCAAGCGTAGCATCATGAAAATGTTCCTTATTATTATGTATTGTTATACTTTAAATAATGTAGTCAGACCTAAAATAATAAATGGTAATTTAGTTAATTTTTTTTAAATTTTTGTTATTAAATAAATAATTCTCATGAATTATATAGATAAACATTGTAATATAACTTTTTTCTATAGTATTTTTATTTTAGAAAGATTAATTTTGTTGCTAGTAGCAATGTATACTTCTGATATTGCATATGAACTTAAATTTCATAAAACTTGTATTCTTTTATTTTAAAATGAAAGGGGAAGATGAAACTTTGGGGATTCATCCATTTTCTTCTGCTTATCCGATTTGGGGTTGTGGGAACCTGGAGTGTATCCCAGCTATCATAGAGTGAAAGGCAGCCCTATATTACTATGCAGAGATGATGGAAAATGTAAACCATAGCTCACACATAACATTCACAGGACTTTAGAGGAAGCATAATAGAAATGCACAAAACTGGAAGTTTACAAAAGTGTATTTTAACTTCTAGTTGTTCATCCATTAAGAAGAACATCAGACCTTTTCATGTGTAATCAATACAGAAATCATGTTAATACCAAAGGCTTCACAAATATTTTCCTGCGACTGAATACAATTAAAAGTTCTATGATTAGAAAGGCAGTTCAGTGATATCCATGATACTACAGTAAGCTCTCGGTCTGTGTCATAGAGGTACAGTGTTTGTCTGTTTGGGTTGCTCTATGTTACTTATTTGACCCTATTTTGTGATTTGTTTTTTCCTATTTGTGATGAACACTATTTACAATGCTTCACTAAGTAGACAAGTGCTGGGGTAAAAAAAACCTTTCTCAGGTCAAACACCTGGACATATTTAATGTTTAATCTTTTCCCTAACTATTTGAGCTATTGTTGTGCGGCTTTTATTCAAACTGGACTTTGTTACTTTAATTTTTAAAAAGAGAAATAAAGTCATTCATTGAATAAAGCCTTATAACCTGACAAGCTAGAAACTATGATTCTTACAAGTGTGCTGTACATTATCAAAATACAGAAAGTACCTTATACAGATTTAAAATGTCATGTTACATTGACCTTTGACCTCTCTTTCAAGTTCAATAAAGTGATCCAAAGTGATAATAGTGCTATATAGAGCTATATAAAACTTTGTTTCTAACTGCCATTGTTTACGTTGTGAACATATAAATATAAAGGAAAATATATTTGGGATTTTTAAATATCGTGTTACTCTGACCTCTGACCTCTCTTCAAGGTCAAATAAGGTCAAGCTTTTATTAGGTCAGCTTTCATAAAATGGTTTTTATCTTTAGATCTGTGTTTACAGTTCTGCTGCCTTTGTTTGCACTGACAACATTTTGGGATTCTAAATCTCCCATTATAGTTTGCATCCAAATATCATGTTACATTTGACCTCTGATCTAATTTTTATATTCAACATCTGCTTTTTTTTTTCAAGTTAACCCAAATTTTGTGATATATTTTAAGAAAATATTGTCTAGAGAAAAAGAATGAGCTGACGATTTAGTTAGAAATATACTGTAGTATAAAACTGTAATATAAGCTCAAGTTATTCATTTGCAATTATTCACAAATCAGTAACTATTATCCATTACTCCTACATAATAATTGTGTTGTCAAAGAAGACATCCTCCATGCAACCTTTATTTGATTTTTATTTACTGCACTATAAACTTCTTAAAGTATGTTTAAAGTAAAATGTAATACAATTCTCTTAAAAGTAAGTGAAATGATTAAACTGTTCAGTCTGGCAAAAGTGTCATATCTGACGTTTTTGTTTATGCCGGTTCAGAGGTGTGTGTTTTACTGTTCGCTGGGTATGTAGAGACAAATGCAACTTCAAACCTCGGATACTGAAAGTGAATGGAAAAACTTTATAAAAATACAGGGAGTGCAGAATTATTAGGCAAATGAGTATTTTGTCCACATCATCCTCTTCATGCATGTTGTCTTACTCCAAGCTGTATAGGCTCGAAAGCCTACTACCAATTAAGCATATTAGGTGATGTGCGTCTCTGTAATGAGAAGGGGTGTGGTCTAATGACATCAACACCCTATATCAGGTGTGCATAATTATTAGGCAACGTCCTTTCCTTTGGCAAAATGGGTCAAAAGAAGGACTTGACAGGCTCAGAAAAGTCAAAAATAGTGAGATATCTTGCAGAGGGATGCAGCAGTCTCAAAATTGCAAAGCTTCTGAAGCGTGATCATCGAACAATCAAGCGTTTCATTCAAAATAGTCAACAGGGTCGCAAGAAGCGTGCGGAAAAACCAAGGCGCAAAATAACTGCCCATGAACTGAGAAAAGTCAAGCGTGCAGCTGCCAAGATGCCACTTGCCACCAGTTTGGCCATATTTCAGAGCTGCAACATCACTGGAGTGCCCAAAAGCACAAGGTGTGCAATACTCAGAGACATGGCCAAGGTAAGAAAGGCTGAAAGACGACCACCACTGAACAAGACACACAAGCTGAAACGTCAAGACTGGGCCAAGAAATATCTCAAGACTGGTTTTTCTAAGGTTTTATGGACTGATGAAATGAGAGTGAGTCTTGATGGGCCAGATGGATGGGCCCGTGGCTGGATTGGTAAAGGGCAGAGAGCTCCAGTCCGACTCAGACGCCAGCAAGGTGGAGGTGGAGTACTGGTTTGGGCTGGTATCATCAAAGATGAGCTTGTGGGGCCTTTTCGGGTTGAGGATGGAGTCAAGCTCAACTCCCAGTCCTACTGCCAGTTTCTGGAAGACACCTTCTTCAAGCAGTGGTACAAGAAGAAGTCTGCATCCTTCAAGAAAAACATGATTTTCATGCAGGACAATGCTCCATCACACGCGTCCAAGTACTCCACAGCGTGGCTGGCAAGAAAGGGTATAAAAGAAGAAAAACTAATGACATGGCCTCCTTGTTCACCTGATCTGAACCCCATTGAGAACCTGTGGTCCATCATCAAATGTGAGAGTTACAAGGAGGGAAAACAGTACACCTCTCTGAACAGTGTCTGGGAGGCTGTGGTTGCTGCTGCACGCAATGTTGATGGTGAACAGATCAAAACACTGACAGAATCCATGGATGGCAGGCTTTTGAGTGTCCTTGCAAAGAAAGGTGGCTATATTGGTCGCTGATTTGTTTTTGTTTTGTTTTTGAATGTCAGAAGTGTATATTTGTGAATGTGGAGATGTTATATTGGTGTCACTGGTAAAAATAAATAATTGAAATGGGTATATATTTGTTTTTTGTTAAGTTGCCTAATAATTATGCACAGTAATAGTCACCTGCACACACAGATATCCCCCTAAAATAGCTAAAACTAAAAACAAACTAAAAACTACTTCCAAAAACATTCAGCTTTGATATTAATGAGTTTTTTGGGTTCATTGAGAACATGGTTGTTGTTCAATAATAAAATTATTCCTCAAAAATACAACTTTCCTAATAATTCTGCACTCCCTGTATATATAGAGCTGCTGTCATGTATGGAAAAGGTATCCGAGGTCCTAGTGGTTCAGTTCAGTTAAAAATGACCTGAAAGTAAAACATTTGTCTAAAATCTGAACTTCGTAACTAAAACCTTTTTTAAATGCCATGCCCTTTAAAGTTCAGTTCGTTCACATAGAAGTGGTGGTCTTTTTCTTTGTAATCAGTGTCACATAACCAACTTATTCTGTTTCTGGTAAAGTTTTATGAGACTGATTCCTCTTAAAATGATTACTGACTTGTAAATGATTGCCTAAATGTCAACATGGCACACTTTGATGCCTTTCATATCTTTGATCATAAATCAGACTGGGATGAATTTTAGCAGATTTAAAGACATAAAAGTCATATTTTACTGGTACCTGACCAAACATTGGTGCAATTTCAAAAATTGTATTGCAAATAAACAAATACAGTGCTTAAATCTACTGTGCAATCTACTTTCCAAGGTGAAGGTGTTAGCCTCTTGTTGATCTGTGGGCATCTGCCACATGCCAACCTTTTAACCTTTTGCAACAGCTTTAATGTTTATTTCAGTTTGATATTGTGTGATTAGCAGCAGAGAACTCAGTTTTCTGTGGATTAATGAAAACTTTGAGGAATGCTGTAAAATAAAATACCAATTAAAAACTTTTTTTTTTCAAGTGACACCAAAAAAATACCAGTGGGTGTTATCAATGAGCAACATTATGCTATGGAATCAGAAGATGCTGAACCAGAATCAGATGTTGCTTCCTGTTAAAGGGAGTGTTTCCTTCACGCTATTACCAAGTGTTTGCTTAAAGGGAATCGTTTGATTGTTGGGTTTTCTCTCTATTATTGTAGAGTCTTTACCATACAACAGCAAGTACCTTGTGGTGACTGTTGTTGTGATTTGGCGCTATATACGTAAAATTGAATTGAATTTAAAAAAAATCTTTAAGGTCACATCAGAAAGATTATCTTTTTCATTTACACTAATTTTAAGGATACCATTATATTTCTTTGTCTTCCAGTTACCACCAGTTCAACAGACAGAACTCATCGGAAGTTCGCCTGTCTTCCCAAGCCCTATTATGCTATCTCCTACATCCATGCCTCCAGCAGGAGTTCCTTTCATCCCCACAGAGTTTGATCCAACAAAGTTGGCAGCCGGTGAGAAATCTTCGCTAAATGCTATGGATTTTAAAATCTGTTATCTAAACCTAAGATTCAGTGGCAGTCAAAGTAGATTGTGTTTAAATTTAGTAAAAATCTATGCTGCATTTCTTTAAATGTTTTCTCTTTTTTTTCCTGCTGCAATTATACTTCATTTCTGTTTGAAAATCAATACAACCTTATCTTAAACTCTTTTGCAACAGGAAGTATAAAATCTCCAGAGATATCCACAGAAGATCCTAAAGGAAAGAAAGGTGCTTCTGTTGATGTCATGACTGCCAACCAGCTGGGGCATCCCACATCACCAGTAATGACCCTGCCGAGCCCTGCTATCATGCAGGGACACAGCCCGGGTATGCCACCTCTGCAACCGCCTCCCGGCATGACAAATCCTCATATGCCTCCTTTCCTCTCACCTCCAAGCATGCCACAAATGCCCCCGCAAATGATTCCAGGAGGACCCATGTTTCCATCAGACAGGTTCAGAATGCCCATGCCGTTCCCTCCTCGCGGTCCCCCCTTCCATCGACATCCTTCCATGGGACCCGAGAGCATAAATGACAGGGAAGGAAGGCAGTTCCGAAATGCGAGGCCTGGATTTGGGTGTCCACCTTTTCACAGAGGGAGGTGGTAAATGCAAGAGGACTAATGAACCTATGGAAAGGAGCGGGGTTTATGTGGAACCACTGTGACAAAGACTGCTGTTATCTGTGAGTGGTGCATCAAAAAAACTGTTTAAAATTGTCACTGCACCAGATCCCTTTCCCAGCGTCCAAAATGAAAAGGAATACACTATTTTGTGATGTGATACCAACTTCTTTAAGTTCATCAACCAAGAGATTTGTTGCTGTAAATAATGTAATTGCTTGTAGCTGTTTGTTATTTTTTTTGTATACCTAAAAGTTGTGGAGTTTATGGTTGAGTCTTTAATTGGTAGGTGCAGGTACAAACAAAGGCAATGTCTGTATTTTTGAGCATATTCCTTTATCAGAGTTTTGTGTATGGAAGAAAATTATATAACATTTTTGGTATTTTGTTTTTAGTAGACTGCCTTTGTACTACGTTGATATTTAAGTCTTCACATGGAAAAAAAAAGGTTGTCATGTGAAGAATATTTCATTCCTGCCAGTAGAGGGTAGAGTACACCCTGTTTCCTAAGGTCACACCTTGTAGGATCATGTGGAGTGAATATTGAAGAGTTACTGCCATTTGATCATGTGATGTATTTCTGTTGATCAAAGTTATTTTGTTAATAAATTGTCCTGCATGAGGGGGTTTAACATAACAGAAATTTCAGGAACCTTTGGAAAGGCGCACGCAGATCCTGTGATATTTGTTTTAAAGGAGTTTGTTTCATACCTTGGCGCCTGTCTTATTATAACTGGTCACGAATTTGCAGATTTTAGCTATGAAATCTCGACAGTGATAATGACTGATGGTTGCTTACACTGCTTAAACCGAGTTCAGTCTCCATCACATATCACCTCGCATAGATTTGCTTACACAGAAAGACCTCCAGGCGCTAGACGCGCAAGCATTCTGCAATAAGGAGAAATGCGCAGAGATCTTTTTTTATGGTCTCCGGTTCTTATTATTTTCTTTTTGTACACCAAAACATTTAGTGGACAAAGTCACTGGACGCCGATTCGAAGCTGCACAGCCGATTGGCTGTGAGAAAACATAAGTGGCATTCTCATGATCCACTTGTACTCCGTCTCCAAGGGCCGTGGGCTCCGCCCCTCTCAGCGGTGTGGAAACAACACGCATGGTCCGTGGACAGGCAGACCTTGGAGAAGCGACTGGATTGTGAGACATGGATGGGCATTACCGGTGTGTGAAACATGGGAATTTCAATGTTAGAGCGCAAGCGGGCAAATCATGACCGAGGCGGAGACAGGTAAGGAGACCCGGCTTACCACGCCGCCCGCATCATTAGAAGGAAAAATCGGCTCGATATCCGATCAAACTCCCGCGTGGTCCTAGCGCCGTCTCCACGCATGATCGCATCACTCAATCATACAAGTTTATCAGTGGTGACAGACGCTGCCGCACTGAAGCTGGCGGTGCGGTCGGTCCAGCGGACGAGCCGGGCAAGATGCGGCTTTTTTGTGCGCGGAGTGTTGATGCCCAATAATTCAGTCTCACCTCGGTTGTTTTGGGGGTGCAAACAGTCATGTGCTGTGCCTGAATGATGGGAGACACGCAGCTGGGTTAACATGCATGTCCAGCCGTTCGAGCCCAGTGTATGAATACACCAGCATGAACAAATTATGCAAGACGTGCAGAGCGGGCAAGATGCCCGCCTTGACACCTTGCAGGTTTTTGAGCACCTCCGTGGTCATTTGGACAGTTTCGAAAATGAGAAGCGTGTGATTTGAGTGCGGTACATTGTTGCATGAAGCACAGCACATCACTGATCCAGCGCTGTTTGTTGGTGTAATGAGACTACACCTTAGTAAACAGACCGTATGCAGGTGACTCAACTGAAAAGCGGCAGCTCATTTGTGTACTCCAATGACCTTATGTCACGTTTGTTGCAGCGTCACTGCCATAGACTGCTGCTGAAAGTGTTACTTCCTGTCTTGTCACTGTGTAGGTCTTTAGCCGCATCAGATTTCATATATATGGAGGGAAAATAGATAGATAGTGATTACTATTAATTTACAACTAGCCAACGTGTTTTTGCAGTTCATGCTATCAGGAGAAACATGGGCTCATAAAAAAATATCTCACCCTATTTGGTTGTGGTGCAGCTTCTTAGTCAGCAGCTCCTATGTCTTGCGAGCCAAGACACTGCCTACTGTGCAAGTGATTGAAGCACTTGTAAAGATAATACCAGCAATAACATCTTAACTGTTACAATACACAGCGGAAAATAACTTTTATAAAGACTGAAGTTACAGTAACAGGATGGCTAGCAGTCATGTGTTGTTGCATCACTTGAAGTGCAGCTGAACCTTTGAACATCCAGGGTTTGTGAAGTACACTTAAATTCACAATTGCCACGACAGCTTATAAGCACATACATGCTGCAGACCCACATGCAAATGCAGTCAAGTTGTTGCAAGTATTAATGAGGAGGGAAAAAACGGATCAACTAGTTTTTGGGTATCAAAAAATGCTGAATGACATCCAATAAAACAAGCCCAAACCACATCAGGCATACATTTAGAGATGAAAGGTATCAGGAAGGGGAAACTTGATTTAAATACCACAGGGCTAGTTTTCAATGCAAATTATGCGCTTCTTTTTTGCCCTGTTACATGATGATAAACTAACACGATGATAACTGAAAACTAACACTGTTCATATCTGTCTTTGGAATTAAGTCAGTTTCAAAGGTGACAGAAGAAAAAATGTATCTTTAAATGTTCATAGAAGTCATTGTGGATGGATTTAAACACCACAGGTCTGTTCAGCATACCTCCAAAAGGAATAAGGTGGGTGCCCTTTGAGTTTTGTTTCTTCACGCAGTAGTTTTTAGTTAAAATTCCCATTATTTCTTGAGTTATCTCAATATTTAAAAGATCCTGCACATTTTGGGGGGTTGTTTGGTTTGTTATGGTGAGTACCTATTTGTGGATGGCCTAAAAGCTTAAAAAGGAGCAGGTTTCCTTACATGTGTTTGGAAGGTATTCTTCCAGTGTTTACAGAACCTTTCCATAACAATGAAAGTGGAGAACCACGGAAATCAAACGACCATCTTTATGAGCATCCAGCAGCTTGGCCTCAGGGTTTCCTTCGAAGTGGTAACTTGAGTGCAAGCTTGCATGTATGACATGCCTGCACAGAGACCTCACTCTTTCTCTGCCCCCTTATTTTTGTTGTAAAGTTGCACTTAATATTTCTCCCCTCTGGCTTGCGTCAACAGTTGTTAACTTTGCATCTCAAAGATCTCAAATGTTAGACCAGCATGAAGCAGTCCAACAACTCTGCTCATGAAAGAATCCCTGCACAGTTTTATGGTAATTTGTTGGCTTTTGGTACAATCCATGACTTTGTTCTTCATGCGTGTACAGAAATGTACTACCAAGCAAAGTTGATTTCTCGAGATGCGCATAATCTAACCCTCATAAGTGCTCTTTTTGAATTATTCATTTCCATCCCACTTGCACATAACTCTTCATTCATTTGCAAATTGGTGCAAAGTAAATACTGAAGGCAGTCTAGTGTTTTTTGCTTAGTGCCAAGTGAATAACATACAGAGATCAGTGTGATCATACTAACGCCAACCATTCACTGAAATGTAAACTTACTACTACCTTTTGCACTACAGTGGTTTGAATTGTAACTTCACAACCACGGCTGGATTTTTGTTAGATCACTGGTATCCCAGTGTTGGCTTTTCAAACAATCCATTTAAACAGTCAGCGAGTAGGAGAGGAGGCGTGTTGTGGAAATATTAATTACAGAAGTTAGACCACAACCACAGAGCTGGAAATCCTTTCCAAAAGGAAACTTATTTTATACTGCTAAGCCGCTGATTGTAGGTATTACAATGAGAGTATTGAGTTGAGCTAAAGCCTCAGTGCCATGTACACGCAATAAAACAACCACCTCTATATTCCTAATTGCACATTGCTTGCAAGAATTGTAAAGCATCTGAACAAACTCCTGGCTTACATGGAGTTGTGAGTTTCTGTCAGTATCCTACTTGCTTTAGCAGAGTCCAAGCTCCCCAAATATTTAATGGTAGAACTACTGATCAGCACTTGATTGATCCATTGACTCTGAATGAGAATCAAATGGGAAACCAGCAACTCTGAACATGGATATATCATTTAAATTCTTGTTGAAAGGTAAAAAAGTTTGTCAAATGTGAGAATTTTCTTGCCTTCCGTTTTTCATAACGGAACGTTTAATGTTTTGAAGTTTAAGGTAAAACTTGAATCAGGTTGTTATACACAATTTTTTTTTTGTGATCTGACACTATTGTGTAACATTGATGTTGCAGCTGCAAACTCTGCTATCCAGAGTCTTGTGATAAATATGGTCTTCAGAGGTTGGTTGCCAGATTTATCTTGTGAGAATTATGTGCTCTAATACTCCATGGACCGACAGATTTTTATAACAGACTAAGACATATTTCACATTGCAGCCATATGCACAAGTGAAGTTATCCATTTTTTTTTTTTTTTTTTTTATCCGTTGATCTCAAAATGTTTAGTACAACAGTTTTGAGTAGATTAATTAAGGACACCCATGCTTTCCAATCCACTTCTGTTTACATCCATGTGATACGGTGTGGCAGACGAGAGCTCGGCATTCCCTCGTTTCTCCTGACAGGACATCCGTCTCCATTAGAGAATATTATTAATATCCATCTTAGGATGGTTAAGAATGTTGCTCATTGTTTGCTACACGTGTAGTCAAGTGTAGTAATTTTATTCTAAATCTTAAGCATTGTACTTGAAACAACCTTTGAACCCCGTGTCTTCATATCACATGCATTTCGAAAGGTCTTTCATGTTTTTCTAATTTAACACAGATTCTCAGGAAGTCGCCGTGTATTCCTGGCTATGAAATGTCTGTTATGTTGAATTCCTAATATGCTGACAGTTTGCATTATCTCGAGAAGCATCTAAAGGGCTTGCCAAGATTTGATCCCAGATGCTTCCAGAGGACAACGCCTCCAGCAGTGCTGCACATCAGTGTAACTGTGATGCACTCCATATACTGTGAGAGAAACTTGTGTTGTATTCCACTAAGCTTAGAAAGCAAGAAAACCAAAGGACTTTAACTTCCTAAGTTTTAGCTTCGAAAGTGCTGCAGAGGCATTTTGTATGACTGTAAGCCTGACCTCTAAGCACAATGAAAACGCAGGCTTCTCATAAATTATTACAGACTTAGATTAACATTCTCAAAGACGGCATGAATAACATTGTGCTTCTTTGTCAAATCAACTTCACAGCAAACAAGAGCTTCAGAACCTTATTACCTTGTTATTGGGATATTATTGTGTACATGCAGTATTCAGTAGCGCCTTTAGTACGCGTTTTCCGCAATGGCTTTTGGAAAGATAAATGAGTATTTAAACATCGTGTTAAAGCTGTGTTCCTTCTATTTCTGAGCTGTGAGAAGAAACGTGTGACCAGCTGTCAAAAATGCACATGGCGATGATCATCAGCTTCACGTGGCTGATACAGCCTTGTGGTTTAGGATGAATAATAGATACTAAGTGCACAAAACTGCTGAGGCTATGAGTCACTTTGGGGTGATGGGAGTTGAGCTAACTTTAACACACCATTGGTCACAAAAAATAACTTTTCAGAGCCCCTTTTTGCTTGCCTTGGTTTGAATCTGCGTCGAATGCGCTTTCACCGGCATACAAAAACAATTGGTTGCCAAGGATATGCTTTCAAAGCTCCCTCAAAAAACATTTATTTGGTCACATGGAAGTTAATCTGTACTAAAATGTGGTAAGATAAGTCTAGGTCACATAAAGTACAAGTGCTTTATGTCGCTATTGGTGTTTTAAATGCCTCTAGTTAAGAGAAAGGTAGATTTTAGATAATTACTTGACTTTTAAACCGATTTATACATTTAAAATATTAATAATTTGCATGTTTCAGCTATCCAGTTGCTATTGCTTTTGCCTATATTTTTTTTTATCTTTTATGATATAATAGACATATTAAATGATATTCTGATTATTTTTTTGAAAGCTACCAGAATGTATTTAAAACATTTACATGAGCTTACACGTTTTATAGGCACAACTGTGTATGCTTTGTGTAACTGGCTTAGTATGTATCAGACTCTACAGAGCAATTTATAAAGACACTTTAAAATATTACTGGCATCTTTTAATAACTAATATTGGGGAGCCACCTATGCTGCACAGGATCAATCCCAACCAATCAGTTCCAGCGTTTTCTTTACACTCTAAATTATTTCTCTCTCTATACCAGCGTCTTTGAAGTCTACTCTTGAGAGGCAAGTCTCTGCTGGAGACCACTGGATCCTCCACTAATGATCTCTATCCAGGCTGGGCTTGCTACTTTCATGTCTTGCGTAACAGTTGCATTTTTTTCTCTTTAGATATCATTCGTACATAGTGCTCCTCTTCAGTACAATGGATCCACAGAAGGGCACGGATGAGGGAGGGGGTTGGTGATTGTGGAGACCTTCAAGAAAATAAGACAAACACTTAAACCCTCGTGGTGATGGATGTTCTTTTTAATGTTAATGTCAATTTGGTGGCTGAACCAAATCCTGCATATAGTATTAGACCCAGCGTGATGTGTGAACAGTTTGTATTTTTCAGAGTTGTTGATTCAACATCTTGAGTTGTGGGTAAAACTCATCTGTGTCTATTTGAAGGAAGACGATAATTGGTGTAAGACAAGAAGGTATCTTGGCTTTGTAGTTTGTAGTGGTTGCTGTTTTTAATACACATCCATAGTTTCATTGTACTCGATTTGTTTAGCATTTCGTATAATATTGCAGATGCTGCTGAATGGCAGGCTTTGCCATTAAATTTTAGGCCTAGTCAGGAAGTCATACTACTGCAACCTGATAATAATAAGCTACGTAAGCTTGCATGGCCCTTCATGGAAATGAGTTTTTTGTGTGACCAGTAATGTTTTTGGTTGCAAAAGTATTAATGCAAAATGATGGTGACTTTAACTTCAAAGCTACATCACGTTGAATGACGCACCACTTCATGGTCCATTCAGAATTGCTATAATAAAGCAAGTGTCGTCAATTATTAACTGACCTTTATTTAAAGCTGTTGTGGGGAGCAGCGGTTTGATTTGGCTAGTTAGACATGTTGGGTTTCTTTGCCTTGAAAAAACGACACTGACTTTTGCCATGGCTTGAGGAATCAATGACCTCACTACGGAAGAAATTAGAATTTATGTGACCGAGTAACAGTTATAGCAGTTATGAAAAAACAAAAAAAAATCCCCCCCAAAAAAACTCATTGTCTTTGCAATCACATTCAAAACCCACCTTGGGGAAGCCATTCTCCAATTTAAATGAGATTGTTTTTTTTGTTGAAGACAAAGCACAGCTTATTACTAACACCACCCCTGCTGCGAAGCCTTGTGGTGACAGCATCCCCTGTTTTACTGGCAAAGTTAAGACACAAATTAAAGGGGGTGTAGGTAAATTTAAAAGGGGGGAGAGTCAGGGGCTTCCTTACTACCTGAATCCAGCTCTGTTTTGTTGAACATCCAATACATGTTTCTACTCTGTCATTCTGATCTTGAACTTAACTATATCCTCACAAAAGTATTCCTGTGATTACTTTGCCTTCAGCTGATTTTTTTCCCCCTCTTGCTATGGCTGAAGGTGATTGGCATTGATTGTGGTTGGTTGTGACACCTGCACAGCATCAGCAGTCTGAAGTGCTGTTGTGGATCTGTACCCGTAGTCTCACCTGCCAAATTGCTCCAGCGGTATTGAATGTCCTGTCAATGTATTGGATGTCCAATTCAATCAGCATCCAAATTGAGTGCAGGCAGCGCTGGTTTTAATAGCCTTGTGCCAGTGATGAGAAAGCAGAGTATTTTTTTTATCTGAGCTCCATGCAAGCAGTCTACATTTCTGAAATGCCTGTGGTGACAGCAGAGGAGGATTCAGCATTAGCCTACATTTCACTGACGGATGCATTTATTGCAATGCTGTCTTATTCATTTTTTTTTTCTTTTTTGGGGGCAGGGAGTAATTCCAATCTCATCTCATGTAACACAAATTTATTAAACTTTAATTTTATTCTCCGATGTTGTTTATTTGAAAAGTAACTTTAGATTTGTATTGGGATGTGGGTTTGATGGCCCGTTGTTTTTAAGCAATACTCTCATAATAACATCCCTAGTGTGTCATGTGTACTGAGATCTTTTCAAGATCAAATTCCACCTAATTGTTTGCTAATTGGAAAAACAATTAGTGCCACATGGTACAATTTGTGTGTCTAATGCTGACAAATTACAGGTTATGCTTTTGCATGCTAGAGATATTTTTCTCTATGATTAAAACTTGGTGGTTATGTTTATTATCATTATCATTTTTTTAATATTAGTGGCATAACCTTGGTAGAAGAGGAAGCCAGCATGACAACACTGTAGGGCCATCCCCCCCCCCCCCCCCTTTTTTTTTTTTTTTTTTTTTTTTAGGTTTTTGTCATAATCATCCAAAAGTCTAGACATGGCAATTCATCCCACCAATCTCTGGACTCTTTCTAGACACACTAAGCTCTGTGAACTCTATGCCTCTTCTCTCTGTGACTGTTAGGGTGTCTATGCTCTCAGCTAGCTTGGGGCGTGTTCAGTTCAGTTCAGTGTGCATGCAAAGCTGCTTCTGAGGCACATGATGCAGGCTGCAGCTGAGCAGACACTGCTCTGCCCTCGCTTCCCTGTCCTATCCTTTCTCTGTCCCCGCGTCCTCTGCCGGTTCCGTCATTTCAAAATGAATCCCACACCTCTGTCACTGCTGATGTGAAAGCCACACGACATCACTGGTGCTATGACAACAGCAAGTCCTGCCTCTCTCACATTCACAAGTGCATTGTGGGCTGTCAGTGAATATACCAATTACAAACTGCAACAGAATAACTGTGACCTTTCAGCCTTCATTGGCTTAGAGGCACACATTAATTTCATTTTCCGGAATTTTGTTTTAACGAATCTTCAGACCCCTTTATCTTTGGCAAAATGAAAGTGAAATTTACATTTAGGCTTCTGATCAAAATCAAAAATGAGCAACACAGGCCTGAATCTGACTGTTCTTTGTCCCATTAGTTTGTTCCCAATAAACCGTTCTGCAGCATATAGTGTAAATATCATGCTTCCTTAAAGGGAGTGGAGGGGCAATTATAGAGGAGGAGAGGGAGGAACATGCATTCCTGTTTGTAGTTTAGGGGGTTGGAATTATAGAGTGAAGAGGGAGCAACAAGGGAGGGAGTAAAGAGTGTGAAAGAGTCAGCTGGAGAAGGGGAGGGGGTACAAACGGCACTCCCTCTCTCCCTCAGTTCTTCAACTCATCCTTGGATACAGGAGTCAGTCTGCTGTGGACTTGCAGGAGGAATACCAATCATCACCTCATTTATATTTTGAAATATCCCTCTTATTGGTGCATCAGATTTAACTGGAGGAAGAGTAGAATTATAACTTCCATGAGAACATTAAGGTAAGTCACTAGTTGTGCATTTTCTGTGCCATGCCACGTGTTTGGTAGTTGGTTAGGAGATAGAAAAGGCAAATGGCTCTTTACCCTCAAGCTTCCTACTTTCTAAAAGTGTTGCTAAATATCAGCAGTTCAAATGTCACACATTTTCTGGTACGTTTCAGTAGTTAAATTGGTCAGATGCAGCCAGCTCTCTCGTGAACCATATTGTTCCCTCCTGAGATGTGTAATTTCAGGATTTATTAGCTTTGACTGCAATATTCTCATTAGTGTCCACTCGTTTTTGCAATCCCATTCTTCCAGCAATTTAATATTATATTAAGTTGTAACCATACCCTGAGGCCCCGTAGCCTCAGGGTATGGGGATTCCTCAGTGTATGTACCTGTAGTAATCCTGTGTATTGCAAACTTTAGGCAATAAGGCATTGTGTTATCCACTTCACTCCTAGATGCAAACAATGCACCCTGTGTCTGTGTCATTGTAATGACAAAGCAGTGGTGGTGGTGGCAGGTTTGTGATGCTGACAAAGGGAGATGATGAATTGCAAATGTGAGAGATGTCCAAAGCCAAGGAGAATTCCCAGAGCGCATCACGGGGGGAGTGGGGGGGAGGCTTTACGTTGTGAGTTCATTTAAAACCCGAACTTTGTGCTTGAAAGCTGGTTGTGACTCCTGCAGTGGGGAGAGGGCGAGAAATGGTCATCTGGTGTTATAGTTATGGTAATGTATTGACTGTTCACGGCTTAGCAGGACAGGGGGTCGGATTCTGGCCTTCAGGCTTGTAAATCTTGATGATGCTCCTGTTGTGATTGGAGGAAAGCAGGCTTCGAAAAACACAAACTCTGAGTTCCTGTTAAAAGCTTGACACAAAAGTCACATGCAGTGTCCTCAGTCTAAATTTGTCTTAACAAAATTATTCTCAGCAGAGGAAAATAACCACTGATTGGTTTGCGCAATCTTATGCGATAAGCTTCACTTAATTAAAAGTTATTACCGTGTGCCATGAAACAAGGGTTATATTGTAGGTTTACAGGCTAAGAGTTCATCTGAGATCACGTGGTATTTCAGATACTAAGCTCATAAGATTTCAACTGAACTATTTGAGGCAGAATTCAGCATGCTGGAACTTGCTCTGCCACAACTCAAATTATTTTCAGTTTGCAGTTTTATGTGCATAAAACTTTGTTACCTTTCAAAGGGACTAGAGCATGTACTTACGATTGCAGGTATTTTCTTTCCTGGTAGTCACAGAATGTTGGGTTTGCTATTCAGTTTACTTATAAGCCTGAGCTAGGGTAAGAATAATATATACATATGCACTTTTTTCTTCTATAGCATTTAGAAAAGCAAGTATACAACTGTTTATAAAAATAAAAATTAACCTAACGTCGGTGGAATTTGTGCGACATCCCACAGTCTTTAAAAATAGAAGCATACTTTGATGCCTCCATGAGATTGAATTACTGCTGGGCTGTCATAATAAACACCATTTACATCCCACTGAGCTTTGTGAAAGTACATTGTATCTGCTGTCGGTAAATGTAACCTAAGGTGCAGTCAAAAAAAAAAAAAAAATCCTTCAATATCCATTAATATATGAAACCTAATGGGTGGAGGTGCTGTACTTTACCTGAAATTTGACTTTCTAAGTGACATGCCACAGGCTGATAAAGGAGGCTTGTGCTGGAAATTGTAATCAGGGATGTTTGGAGGAAGTGGAGAGATTTCAACCAAGCTTTGTGTAGTCATGTGTGTCAGGACTGTGCTCAGTTCTGCCTCACTGCACAATGCAACACAGTGGGGACCCGGGAGCTTCAGGGGTGTTGTGGTGAAGGTGGAGCTTGGGAATGACTTCATGGGCTGTTTTCACAGATACATTGGTGTCAAATCTCCTCATTGTGTTTAAATTGTATAGTAAAGTCTTAAAGAAACACAGCAGCCCAAGGAGCCGCATGCACTTGCATATTGAGAATGTTATTTTGGAAATCCCAAAAAGTTGATTCTGTTCATCTGGATGCAGCGTTTTCAGTGGGAGAAACGTTTTGTCACTCATCCAAGTGACTTCTTCAGTTTCCACTGAAAACGCTATGTCCACATAAACAAAATAAAGTTTTTGGGATTTCCTTAACTGGATGATTGAACATGCATCAAATGTTATTTTGGAAAGTTTTTCTTCGCTCAGATGAACTCGCCTTTTCCTAGTGTACCAGTATTAGACACACTATTCCATCTGTTTGGAACACAACCTGAAATGTGCATTCCCTGCTCATTAATATTGAAATCAAAATGATGGAAATGGGTCTTGACTCTGACCCAGATGTGATATTGAGTGGGGTTTGTACTTCTGGTGCAATATAAAAGGAAACGCACCATACTGCAGCGTGCTTAGTATTCCCACTCACTGACCTGGAAGCAAAGGATTGGGTGAGTGAGAGAGCCTGAGTGCAAAACATTGTCCCCATGTTTTTGTTCCCCACTTCGTACTATCTTCGTACTTCATATTATCTCTGTGCAGACTTTTAGCGTTCTTGTGCATATAGTTTACTTTTATAAAAGTTGTGTAAAATTTCATATAATCACTAAAGTTTTTTTTTTGTAATCTTCCAGATGTTTTCATACACCATCCCGTCCCAGTCATCAGTTGGTAATACCTCCTGGTGCATTTACAGATTTGTCACACCAGATAATGTTTTGCTAACCACTGGGTCCCGTCATTGATACTGTCGATCGCAAATCTATCATCGTAAAACTGCCAAGAACATTTGTTTCTTGTGTCCAGGGGAAATGGCTGGGTATGTTTGGAGTCGGAGTGTGGAGGAGGACATTGGAAGTCTGGAATGTGAAGCATGTAAGACAGAGTACTTTTGATGCTCCATGTACTTGGGGGAGACCTTTTCTCTGACAGTGACGGTTACAGGATATGAGAAGGTCAGCTCGTGTATGTGCTGATTGTGGTTTAAATATTTTGTAACAGCGGCTCAAACCTTTTTCATAAAAAAAGAATTTGCCGTTTTCATCCCAGATTCACACTTGTGTCACAAACTGTTGAGTCTTGATCTTGGATTTTTGTTTGATCTGCCTATCATTAACGTTTCCCCAGCTTCTGATCCAGTTCCACATTATCAAGACTAAAGTTTAAATTACTCTTCAAAAGATTTGCTTTTTCTTGATTGGGTACAACACTTTTATTTTTTTTTTTAATTTTCACATATCAAACAGCAGATTGTAGATTTTAGAAAAAATCCTTTCAGATATTAGCGGAAATGTAAAAGAGCTTTTTCAAATGCTCTGATACAGTCCTAAATGATTACTACACAAAATGAGCGTTGCTTTAGAGATTCAGAGAAGTGAAAATAAATGAAGGGATGAAGGCAGGAGGAACATTTGGAAATATTGATTTAGTTAAAACAAATAGATATAAAGTGATTTTAACAGAACACTTCATATGAAACAAAAACAATCACTTCCACAAACCTGTGTCGTCGGTCCCCCACCCCGCATGTCATAACAGTTGTCCACAGCTTAGTTACGCCTTCCACTAACAGCTGTTAAAGTACTGTTAAAGTAACTTCAAAGGTTGTTAATGAGGAGGCAAAGAGCCATGAGCAGGAAGTGATCTTATGGCACCTTAGCTGTGAACCTCTACACAAGCAAATTGCTGCTATTAATGGAGGTGAAAGTATTATGACCTCACAAGATCTTGCACCTACAATGAATTTGGACAAATGTAGGATAATAGATGATAGTTTCTATTCTCTGGGCGTTTTATTACACCTCAAACTCTGGTCGTCATTTTGACAGATACTGTGGAAAAAAAGACGAGACATTAATTTTTCATAAGTTTGTTTTTATCTGTGACCACAGAACCGTATAAAGTACTCTTAAGTCTGCAGAGTGGACAAAAGACATGTTGACCCAATAAAACCTGCAGTTTATGCTGTATGCAGCTTAAACATCAGCAGAAGAGTTGACCTCTGCACATGGCATTGAGGGACAAAGGTGCCACTAGGCTAAACAATACCAGCTGCTGCTCAGCAACAGGCTCACAAAAGCATAGCGTTTCTTTTAAAACGACACAGCTCCAGGTCATTGCTGTATCCACATTTTGCAATCAAGAATGATTTATCGACAAAATCCTTTCCACTGAGTGGAGCTCACTTGCATCAAACTAGCTCTGCTGGCGTTCATAATTCGGCTTTGTATGTTCTGGCATCCTTCGAAGGGTTGCTCTCCTACATTAAAAATGCTCCATAACACCCAGCCACCTGAGCCTCTTGTGACAGGGTCAGACAGGTCACACACAGCAGCCTCACGTGCCCCGCCGTACTCTGAAACACATAATCAGATCAGCAGCGAATGAAAATGACTCCGTGGCTTGGCTGGTGATTTGTTTTTGCTGAAATGTTGCTTCACCTGCTGCTTTGTCAATGCGGCTGTTAAAGCCATACATGCTCTATTTGTTATTTTAGAGGTAAATTTTGAATAAAGCTGCATAAATAGTGTTTTGGCCGATCCTGTCTAACCTGATTTGTTTTTTTCATGATGCATTCAGCAGTGTTAGCAAACAAAGTTGAGCTGCTTTCCATATCACTGAAAGCCCCTCTTTTCAGTTTGTTTGCTATTTAATGTTTCCAGGGTTACAGATTACAGTTGGAAATTACTCTTTGAATATATAACCGTAGTATATTGTTTTAATCTAAGCTGTTAAATTACTTTTAATATGGATGGGGTTTTTTTTTCTGGCACAGGAACCTTTTGAAAATGGATGCAAGCTCTTGTAATACCAAATTTCCCTCTGGCCTAATAGAATCTTGAATACAGTTGAGCCCACTCGAGAGCAGAAAATGAGTCATGAGAACAAGGGTTTGTGTTTAGTGCTTCCATTTTCACAGACACATATGACTCCATATCAGTTGGGAAATGTGAGCTGTCTTAAGTGCAGTCTTTCAGTGGTTAAACCCCCTCCTCTTGCTGCATACAGCTACCTGTGTTATTATCTCTGGAGACCAGAGTGTTCAGATTACAGGGTTTTGTGTTGGAGCTTGTTACTGGTTGGGCCTGGCTTGTTTTTCCTTTCACAGTTGTACCTAGGTCAAATGGCAGGAATGTGTTGCAGGACTCCAAACAGCTTTTTAACAGAGATGTTTATCATCACATTTTGTCATATGTCTTTACGTAAGCCTTGCTTTTTTCAAAAATGCACTGTAGCCATTGATTATTTTTTTTTTTTTTTTTTGAGACGTAGCCTGATGGAGGTGCACGTCAGAACTGCAGACTTCCTAATAAACAGTCTGTGTTGATGTAAGAATAGTCCAGATGATAGTCTGATGAGTTCACAGTTAGTCACTGACTGTCCTGTGTCTGGCGTCCAGCACTCACTTGTTGGGGAGCTCCTGCAAAACCAAATGAAATATTTCCAGTAGAGAGAATGATGCTGGTGTGAATTATTTTTCACTGTGTACTACATGTGAGAAAAGAAGACTTTAGACAAATGACTCAACCTGAATCTCCTGGCATGAAGTTCAGCTCTGTCCATGTATACAGGAAAGTCTGACCAGGTGTTTCATGGTCTTTACCTTGTTTTCAAAGACCTTAAGTTGTATTTTGACCATGGGGCAACAACTTGCATGATGTCTGAAAATGATGCAAGCGGCTTGAATTTCATTCCTTGAGGACCTAAAGGGGGGTGGAGGGTTGAGACAATTTCCCCTCATACCTGTTCCAGCAGGCCCAAGAATTTGTATAAGAAGGACTTCAAAGTGGTCTTTAATAACAAAAGGAACTTAAATCTACCAGTCACATATTTTAGGGATGACAGCATTCCACACAACAGGTCATTCAGTGTAAAAACAAGTCACTGCTCCAAGAAGAGTTGATTCTGGCATAAATCACATTGCATGATTTTAATGTTCCAGTACAGTCCTGCGGTTATGAGGGATACATTTGAGATTACCATAAGTGCTGACATTATCAACCGAGTTGAAAGTGTACACTTAATGACTCTCTCTGACTTTTTTGTAGTGTAAAAAATATAAAAAATAGAATACAGAATGCCTGTATATCATTTCCAAAAAAGAACTGAAAACCAGAAGATCACCACAGCCCATCTTAACTGAGCTCTGGACCATTTAAGAAGAAGGCAGATGTGTTTCTGCATTTTCTTTATAAAGTTTCTTTATTTCTTAAATGATATTTTGTACTCTAGATTATGAAATGTCCCTTTTTTTTTTTCTTTTTTACAGTTTTAAGATGAGAAATCTTAACCATACTGTCCAAACATAAGCCAAAAAAGTCACCAGGTTGAACTGTGGTTCAGGCAGCATGGGAAATCACTTTCTCACGTGGATTGCCCACTACAAAGTTCAAACCTTGTGTTTTGCTTTTGCATGTCATTATAGTAAAGTTACCCACCCCTTAATAATCCTGGAACCACTTTAATTTTTGAAAGTCTCCAGTGGGAACTCTTTAGATTTGGTTGATCTTTCATGGGATCACCAAATTCTGATCATCCAGTGGAATTAACTTGTGATGTGTGTTAGTCTGTATTTCTAAAAGAATCCACTGGGTGTATGCGATGGGATTTTAGCGCCCTAAAATATCTTTTCCAGCCGTGGCATTTCTTGCTCATGTATTAATAAAGAGCTGATGGTGGATTCTGTGCGGCAGCAGCATTGCAGCTTCAGAGAACATTGTGTTTGGGAATTGAGGCCATTTAAAAGTTGTATTCAGATGTTCTGGTAGCTCCAGTGCAATTAAATTTAATAATCCTGCGTTTTCATTTTTGAACAATGCATTCTTAAAAATTTAGTATAACATTTCTCTGGGTCAGCCATTTAAATTATGTGTTTTGCTATACCCGGAGCTTCAGTGTAAATCATGTTCAGTAGGAATCTGTGTTGTGTCTTTTAAACAGTGCCAATAGAAACTTGCTGACTGTTCTGTTCCCTTTTCAACCTATTTATGGTTTTGTGGCAGAGTGATTGGTGGCCATGTATTCTGCTGAGAATTTATCGGATCTTTTTCTTTAAATCTGCTGATTTGTTAGGAGATGAGTTGCATTTATTGCAACATTTGGTTTGGTTTGGTCTCATGGATTTGGCTGAATATTCATTTTGTACATTTTACTTCCAATTTCACTCATAAGTTTAAGCGTACAGATATAGATATGTAAAGATAATGTGTTGTGTGGTCACAGTAATGCATAACTTTGTTGCAATTCTATTGTAGTCCAAATTAATCAGTAACGTTTTTGGTCTACAACACCTGGCTCCTGAACTTCAGAGATTAACAAATGAGATTCCTGGGTTCCAGCGAGATCCATCTGCATCACTTGTAATTTAGTTCTGGTCATTTTGCCATTTTACATACACAATAACACATTTGTGCTACAAATAGCAGAAACTTCAACCATAAAGAGCAACCATTACAAGGTGGACATTTTTCTCTCCTCTTCTCCATTTTTAAAAATTAAGGTTATTATGTAGGAATGCTACGTGAAAAAACTCCAGAAGTGGTCCACAGTATATTGTAGTGCTTGCATTTTGTGAGCAATGCTTGTATGCCTCAGTGAATATCATTTCCTGTAACAACTTTGGTGTTTTGTTTTTTTTCATAGTTCTTTCCCTCCTGCGTTTCCGCTCTGTTCTATTTTGTACCAAATGGGATTAAATGAAATAGCCAACACACTGCAGAGTTATATAAAAGATGAATGTAGTTGTGTAAAGTTCAAACATGGTACACTGCAGTACCAGTGAGAGTTGATGAGTGGACAGAATAAGGAGGGAGGATAAGGATCACAACGTATAAAAACGGGGTCAACTTCCATTTATGTAAAGCCCCTCCTCACAGTAAGCCTGAGGGCAGCACCAGAGGGTTGGGCTTATTTGCTTATTTGCAAAAACACAGTACCCCCCCCCCCCCTCCCCCAGAGGGTCTATCCTAAAAAGTGGAGAAGCACACATCGTGAGAAGCAGCGGCCACAAATGAGTCAGCTAATCTTCTGTCCCATCTGTTGGTGGTCCCAAAGTGGAACAGGACTTTTGTTTTCCTTTTTACATCACACTGTCCGGCCTAAAGGCGGATAAATAGAGTCCAAATGTGCATTATAGTCAAAGCTTCTGCACCCTCCTGCTCCCAGTCCTTGTTAATGCAGGAAGCAGTGCCTGAGAGCAAACAACTATATCTCTGCATGGATGGTTCATTCCAGTTCTGAATAACTCATGTTCGCTCACACTTTCATTAGGTACCCTCCACTTCACAAAATCCCTGTACATATTGAAGGGGGCTTGAGTGGCTCACATCCTCTACCAGTCTAAGCACAGTGTTTATTTAGCTGACTTTACAGATAATTACTAAAGAAATAACTGCAAAGCAAGACAAGTTACAGCTCTGCGTTTATAACATCTACCATTATCAATTCTTTTTATGTGAACAGTGTCCTATGTTTTAGGGGAAAGCCTAGGATGGAAACAACATGTCATGTTCCGTCTTTACGGGTCCATATCTGTAGACAGATTTGTTGAAAGAGTACAAATATTTAGCTAAGCCACACATAATTAAGAGCACACAGGTTTTGTACTGATTTTTCATCTAGATATCTGTTTTTCAGAGGTTTGTGGATTATACCAGCCAAAGGAACAAACTGTCTTAAGATCCAGTGACAAAATGCCAGAAAAGTCATTACGGCCCTGCAGGTAAAACACCATTCAGATACAATTCTTTTCTTCTGTATGTCTCTCCTTCATGTCCCCCTAGGTTTATTTAATCTGTTTCCCCCTGTCCGTTTAGCCTTTGAATCATGGGAAATGCTGAGAGCCAGAATGGGGACCATGCCCTCTATGGACGTGGCTATTTGTCACGTAAGCACATGTCTCGGTCTCTTCGCATCTCCAACAAGCAGTCCAGACGCTCTCGCCATGCTTCATCAGGAAAAATAGAGCACAGGAACTCTGAGACAAGCACGCGCTCAAGTAGCACACCCAGCATCCCACAGTCCCTGGCTGACAATGGCCTGGAACCCTTCAATGAGACAAATATCCTCCCAGACTTTGGAAGCCCCATTTGGGTGGACCGGGTGGCCATGAATCTGCGTCCAGTATCCTTTTACAATGACCTGGCCAATCCCTCAATGCACATAACCCTACCTGGTCCCATGGCAGAGGAGGTGCAGGATGAAGATATGTACGCAGGTGAAGTGAAATACCTCCAGAAAACCCCAGACTGCTCCAAGGAGACTGTTGGCTTCAAGAAGAGGTCTAAATCTGCAGACATGTGGCGAGATGACAGCCTGGAGTTCTCCCTGTCTGATGTCAGTCAAGATCACTTGACCAGCACAGAGGAGATTATAGACTTGACTAACGAGAGGGACTTCACTGGCTGCGAAGGCCACCTGCAGTCCAGCCCAACAGACTCCACTGACAGGGCAAACTCACTGGATGAGCTGTATAGCCAGATGAGTCCTGCCTCCAGGCAACTCCATGGCCGCTATGCAAAGTGGCACAACACCAACAGGGCTATCAGGGAGGGTGAGGACGATAAAATGCTATCTCCATCAGACGAGGATGGAAACACCTACGGTGCATACACCCTTCCCTGCCGACGTTCACACTGCTTGTCTGAAGGCCTGACCAGCCACCAAGTTGAAATGTGTGCCAGCATGCAGGGCAGGAGGGCGCAGACTATACAGGTAAGATCTGTAACTATTTTATAATGTACTGCTTGTTTGCACATTAAATTTAGCTTTAAAAAAGTAATTGAAATGTGGTTATTAGAAAACAGTAAAAATTCGAGTGCTGATGAATTTTTGATAGCCTGTTGGATACATATATGTCAAGGACCTTCCTTTGTTTAATGCCGTCGTGGATATTCTGTTCTGTTTTGGACAGAGCATGAAAAGCTGTGCTAAATCTGAAATGATCTAGTAGTAGTACAGCTCCCTTCATTCACTTCCCCAATGAATCTGTGAGTTTGTTCCGCTTCAGTCACCTCACAATAAGCTGTTAAAACAAACTGAGTGTAAAAAGAAAGCTTGTGTGGGACGAGGGAGTCGTAGTTTCCTGAAGAAACTGTTGTTTTTCTTGTGAGAGGAGATTGCGATGATGGGAGGGGGCGAGCACAGCCTAAAGTCACTCTCTGTTAGAAATACCTCGGCCTTTGTTATGATAATGAAGGGAGGCCTGTGGAAGAGTGTAACAGTAAAACGTGCATTGGTGGCCCTGTCTCTACGGGGCACCGTCAACTCTGGTGAATGGAGCTCTGGACCGCATGATTAGGTCATGTGACCAGATGGAGATACCAAGCTCAGTGTAACCCCCTTCATCTCCCAGGAGCCTTTGACCATGTGGGTAGGAGAGGGCAGACCCTGTGGTGCCACAGGCCGGGCAGGCTGTGCTCACACAACGGCAGACGCTTTGCTGTTGGCAATTAATTTTAAGCAGAAACTCAGGGTTAGACAACCTGTGGGCTCTCATTAAGCATCTGTTTTTTGTTTGTTTTTTTGCAACATGTTTGCTTTTCAAAAATGCTTCTATCCTTTATTTAGAGATAGACGATCAGGTGAGGGCAGCGGTTGTTAATGACCAGCTGCCCTCTTAGTGATGAACAAGAAGCTGTGATGCCGTCTCACCTGTTTTGTGCTTCTGCCACAACTCAGGATGTCACAGGCGGGGAGGGCAGCGAATATGAGGACAGCGGCATCGACGGGGTGACGGTGGAGCCGGAGCACCAGTCTCGCCGCTACAAGACCATGTCGGCCTCCTTCTCTGTGTTCTCAGTGCATGGCAGGAACATGTTCACTGGCAGTGACAGCGGGAGCAGCAGTGGCGGCGGAGGGGCCAGCGAGTGCGTTCAGGGCGTGTACGAAAACTTCCGTCAGGAACTACAGATGAGCTCCTGCCAGACTGAGAGCTTGGAGGAGGCGGGGTCTGCCCTAAGTGATGAGCAGAGCACTATGAGCTCCGCCTACCAGTCCGACCTCTTACTCAGTGTTGTCCAAGGGATGGTGCGCAAAGCTGGCAAACTTGCTGTTAAGAACTTCCTTGTGCATAAGAAAAACAAGAAAGTGGAGTCAGCCACAAGGCGCAAGTGGAAGAGTTACTGGGTTTCTCTCAAAGGTGTGTCATGGCCTCAGTGGTATCATTAAATTTACATTTTATTGCACTGCAATCCTGTAATGTCAGCCTGTGACATCCTGCTCATGCAAGATAATATGTTTGATGCTATTTAGTTACATGCTGACATTCAAAAGGGAGAGCAAAGGTTTACTTCAAATAAGATTTCTTTAAGGCATTATGTCACTGGACTGGACTTGAAATCAATTTAGAAGCCTGTGTCTAATAAAGCCTTTCTCCCTGACTCTTGCCATGCTGCACTTCTTAATGTTGGCCACTGGAGAGCAGAATTAAATTGCTTGAGGAAATCTGACTTTCTTGTAAAACTAAATAATTAAATCAACAGTTCCATTGTGTTGGTTTTCCAGGTTGCACGCTCTTCTTCTATGAGACTGATGGACGCTCAGGAATTGACAACAACAGCAATCCCAAACATGCCATCTGGGTGGAGAACAGTATTGTCCAGGCTGTACCAGAACATCCCAAAAAGGACTTTGTGTTCTGCCTCAGCAATTCCCTGGGAGATGCTTTTCTGTTCCAGGTAAGAAAATGCATGTATGTCAACTGTTCTGTGAATAAATACAAATTTAATTTGCATACATTGCCCTGTATTGACTGTATTTTCTTTTTATGATCTTTAAAATTCTGGCCTTTTAATACATCAGGAGCAAAACAAAACAAAAACAAAGGAGTTTGTGTGCTGTGTAACCTTTGACCTTTCATGGTCCCTCCCCCTGTAGACCTGCAGCCAGACAGAGCTGGAAAACTGGATCACAGCCATCCACTCAGCATGTGCCACTACTGTCGCCCGCCAGCATCACAGAGAGGACACTGTTCGGCTACTTCGCGCCGAGATCAAGAAGCTCGAGCAGAAGATCGACATGGACGAGAAGATGAAGAAGATGGGAGACATGCAGCTGTCTGCTGTCACTGACACCAAGAAGAGGAAGACGATCCTGGATCAAGTAGGTGTCATGCTACTTTCTTCCTTGAGCTCATGTCAGGCAGGTGTGCAGGGGGAAAACATTTCTGAACAAGGCATGGAAAGACGACTTACTGCTATATTATTTCTGATTACAAATCACCTTTCTATAAAAATAGATTATTTCAAAAGAAAACAGTGAAGTTAAACAAAGTTTTACCAGTTTGATTTCTTAATGCGTCTCTATAACTTCAATACTGATAGAAAGTATATATGAAAAAATGGGTTGAGTAGCTTCAAAAAACACCTGGAATGCAACATAGTGACTCCTAGCTTGGCTGAATATTTATCAAATAAGGATGGAAGTATGAAAAATGCCAAATATAACTGTGCCCCATCAGTCAGTTTTAGTTGTGACATACTTGTTTTTCAAATTTAAGCTTTTGCCCATCCCTCCTAGTAATCAGCCCACAAAAGTTCAGTTTTGTCTGGATTCATAAGCATGTCAGGAAGACGTATAAAAAAAGCATTATATCTATTTAAGAGCTCTTAAGACATCTGTTAAACCTCAATGAGAACCAATCCTGAGGAATCTTTAGCTTAATTAAAAAATGCTAAAGATCATTTTTAGTGATATTTTAGCTATTGTTACAATACTTACAGATATCAAATGTAAGTATGTATTTCAGTCTTGTATCCTCAGGTTTTTAATACATGGAATATGAGGAAAAGAGAGAAGCAGGGAGCAATGAGAGAGGATTAAGTTGCAGATTTAGAGGAATCATCCGCTAGAGGCTGCTAATGCTACAAATGTAACAGCCCCCAGATTGCTTTTTATTTTTCTTATTGTAATATGCACTTTGCTCTGGTCAGCCTGACATTCTCAATTAATTGCAAAGTTCATATTGTCTTTAATGGGTCTGTTTACAGAAAGGGGAGAGATCGCTGTTGTTTGGTCCGTTTGGTAGTGGCTGGTTGGAGCTGTTCTGTTTGGCAGTGTCAGGTTTCAAATTGTGAGAACTGAATGGATGTAGGACTGCTCCTTAGAAAGCTGAAACGCTCCCAGCCTCTATCTGCCAGTGGAATGCGCAGTATTGTTTCTTTCTCGTCTCTGGGCTACTTGGCAGTAATACAGAGCACTCTGCCATGGAGCTGGCCGCCTATTCCAAACACCAGTGCAGGACCATGACAGGGAGGGGACAGCCCAGTGAATAATCACAATGTCCTGCTCTACTGCCCCAATAAACATCAAACCATTAGGCACAGAGAGAGTGCAGGTTGGCAACACTTTGAGAAAAGTGGTAACAGAGCTTCTATGGAAGTGAGGAGATGCCCCATCTTAGTCTGAAGTTGACAGACAAGGGCATTAATGAACTATTACTGTTGTGTCCCTCTCAACCTGCAGATATTCTTGTGGGAGCAGAACCTGGAGCAGTTTCACATGGATTTATTTCGCTTTAGATGCTACCTGGCCAGCCTGCAAGGAGGAGAGCTGCCTAACCCCAAACGCCTTCTGGCTTTTGCCTCTCGCCCCACCAAGCTGGCAATGGGCCGGCTGGGTATATTCTCGGTCTCTTCCTTCCATGCATTGGTAAATATTCTCTTCTTTATTTTTGCTGCTGAAGCAAACACAATGGCATATTTTACTGTCCTTTTCAATTTCTTTTTTTTGTGGAAAAAGAGACCTGGAGACCTCAAAAATGTACCTTGGAATTGATTATTATATTGGGGACAAACATCTATCTAAAGTGCACTTAAGTAACAGTAGCTGTCGCTGTTGCAGAGCTCAAACCTGTTCTCATAGTGTTAGTAAAGGACTGTGAAATCTCACTCAAAATACACTTTGGCATCACTGAGCACATCCAGTGATGCTCTTGGCAGGACAGTCGAGTCCAAAAACTACAATGCATTGTGTCAAACCACGCTTTTCTTTTTTAAAAATAACGACTATGCTATTTATGAGCTCGGGTCTCACGTAGGTCACCCGTTTGTGAGGGTTTTAGTTCAGTTTTGGCCTCCCACTGCTGCTGCAAAGAGGTTATGTACTTCACATCTAAAAGCACTAGTAGTAAAAGAAAACATCTGATTTTTTAGCGATGTTTCGCAGATCACTGAGGTGCTTTTTCCCTCACCACCACCAACGCAGTGCTACAGAGCAGGTGGGTGTTTGAGCTGGGAGATAGCAGTTAAGGATGTCTAACAAAAGACAACTGCTAAGAGCTTTCCTACGCTTTCACTCCTCTTGAATTTACTCTGTATCAGCACTGTGCACTCACCAGAATGGCCTGCAAAGTGTTGACAGAACAAATGACAGAATGAGTGCCTAGGCTAGTTTTAGAGCCTGCTGCAGGCACAGTGCTGATATGTTTAATTCAGTATTTATTTTAAAAAAAAAAACCAAACCTTTTACTTATTTCTTAATAGTTAAGCAGCCTAAAAAATGTCCAAGTCTAGTTTTCATGCATAATATTTGACTACTCTATATCTGTATGATTAACACGACCATTTATTCAGTCACTTAAGACAAGGTAATTTCCATAAACCACTCAGTGAAATGTTCCTTGATCACTTTTTTTATATACTCAGTTTTATTTCTTCTTTCTCTTTTTGTCAGAACTGTAGCTTTCCTCTCTTGAATATTTATGATTTTATTTATTTTAAAACCCCCTAAAATATGCTGATATGCTGCACTTCTCAAGTCATTTTGGCAAAATGGGATTTGACGCGAGGTCAAACAGATAGCTGTCGATCTCATTTGATCCGTTTTGACCCCACTTCGCCATGTTACGTTTTCCAGGTGGCAGCCCGCACAGAGACCGGAGTGAGACGGCGAACGCAGGCCATGTCTCGTTCCTGCAGTAAGCGCAAGAGCAGGTTCTCTTCCCTCTGGGGTCTGGACACTACCTCAAAGAAAAAGACAAAAGCCCACCCAACGGTCAGCCAGGTCTGTGAAGTGTTCCACCTCCTTCCAAAATTTCCGCGCTTAATCACAGCTGACAAGTTACTTTTGCCCATTTCTCAAGCATCCATCCTACCTGACTGGTAACTTGCCATTTTGTTGTTTGCTCCTGCAGGTTTTTGCTGATGGTGAAGAGCCCATTAAAAAGCCAGTAGATGGCATATATGTTGATCCTGCTAAGGAAAACACAGTAAGGATGAATAATTCAGTTATCTGTTTGCATTCATTTGTCAGTGAGCAGTTGGTCAAACAGAAGTGCGAACTTCCTCAACAAAATATGTGGCCAACATTGACATCAGTGAAATATTACCCCTTAATGTATTCTGAGTAAGCGCCAGAGCCAAAGTGAAGAGCTTACAAGCTGTGACAGCTACTCAGGAAAATTAGAGCTTTTAATTTTTCTTTCATTCCCCATTTAAGCAAATGCACTATATGGCTTGGAAAGTGTATTCCGACTACTCTGTGATTTAGAAGGAAGATGCAAAGTATTGGTGAAGATGGATTATTTTGGAGACTATTTTAGAAGTATTATCTAATTTGAAGAAGTCAGACCTTGCAGTAAAGTGTGTTTAATTACTTTGGATGTCTCCATTTCAAGAAAAGTGAGGAGGGAACTGTGAAAAGCCTTCCACGACCCAGCACAGAGAGCGATATCTGGGTTCCTGACCACCTTACACCCTCCTGGGTATGTCTCCCAAATGACCAGCCCGTGCTAACAATCATCCAGCCAGGAGAGTCTGCACTGTGTGTTCTCGAGTCCATCTGCAAGGTAAAAAAACACAGAGCCTCGAATGAGCTACGGTTTAAAGCGATATTCATAAGACGCTTAAACTGAAAGCCACACTGAGCCAGAGAAATACCATCTGTTAGGAAAACATGAAAGATATCTCACTGCTGCGATTCTGGATAAATTTCTGTCTTTTTGTGCTCATCCCACAGGCTCATCAGCTCGATCCCACTAAACACTACTTACGACTCAAATTCCTTATAGAAAATCAAGTGCAATTCTACATTCCCAAACCAGAGGAGGATATATGTGACTTGGTATGTCACTGATATCTTGAATATGATCTTTCCTCCCCTCACAGGCTGTTTTGAAAATGAGTCAAGGTCAAGAAATGTATTTAAAAAAATGTCAGGAGTTGATTTACAATGTATTAGGAATCACAATAGGAAAAAAATACTACAGCAACAAGGTTTATAATAAATAAAACTGTGCCTGGGAGATCCATGCACCAAAAATAATCATGGAGAAGCTTTATAAACAATATCTGTAACCTCTTTTGTAATTAAATCATGTAATCATGACATAGCAAAGAAACTCCTCTATAAAGAGCTGCTAGAGCTGCTTTGTCTGAAAGTACAGAAAATTAATGGCCTCCTTCCATGCTGTCAATAGCCCACCCACCACGTCATGAATGAAGTAGGCTGTTGTTTCAGGATGTATAATGACTTCCTTTTGTTCCTTGCAGCTGTACAAAGAAATTGAGCTTTGCTCTAAAATAACTAAAGTAATCCAGTTTGACAGAGATGAATCCTGCATGATTGGTTACGGTAAGAATAATTTTCTATCTTTATTTAGAATGCTGCAATGAAGTCAGTGTTAAAGACTCGTATTTCTGTTTTCTTCAGCATAAGAATTGATTTTCTTTGACCTTTTGTTAACCATCCCTATTTGTCCCTCTGATGCTTGGCTAATATCATCATTTTCTCTCTCTCTCTGCTTTTCTTTCTCTTCACATTTCCCTTTTGTGTTCAGGTTTCTCCATTTCGGTGGTGGAGGAGGATGGAGTACAGCAGCTCTACATCACTGATGTAAAGGCAGGGGGATTAGCCTTTGCTAAAGGTTAATTATCCTTCATTTCTACTGAAAGAACTCTTCCTAAACACACTTTGTATCTAATAAGCCACACTTTAAAGGAAAATATAAACAATGCAGGTTGCCTTAGCTGTTTTTAGTGCTTCTCCATTTTCTCACATCAAGGCCAGGAGAGTTTTCATCTCCTGCTTGGTTTCTCTTTCGAAAAATGCATTAGCACGTTTATTCAACAGGTAGAGAAGGTTTTAGAGGACACAACACTTCTCAAGGGTGCTGATTACTATAATCATGCCTCTCACTGGCCTTTATGAAGAATTATGTTGAATCTGACACTTAACAACGGCTGCTTCACACTGGCTCTCCTGTAATGAAGCTGAAGAGCTGAATGATGTCAAAATAAAGATAAAGAGCATTGATCCCAGAACAATTATGACTGATGTTGGACAACAAGTGTTAATGTGTTACTGGCTAATATTTCACAAAAAATAGAGAAACGGGTCATGCCTGTGGGGCTGAAATTAAAACAACAGTCTCCAAAGTTGTAGATTGTGGCTCAAGAGTTGGGAGTTTGTCCGGTTTGAGCCCCGGCTTGGACAGTCTCGGTCATTGTGTCCTTGGGCAAGACACTTCACCCGTTGCCTACTGGTGGTGGTCAGAGGGCCCGGTGGCGCCAGTGTCCGGCAGCCTCGCCTCTGTCAGTGCGCCCCAGGGTGGCTGTGGCTACAATGTAGCTTGCCATCACCAGTGTGTGAATGTGTGTGTGAATGGGTGGATGACTGGTTGTGTAAAGCGCTTTGGGGTCCTTAGGGACTAGTAAAGCGCTATACAAATACATTTTACTTAAAACACCATTTGAACATTTCAAGCAGGAGTTGTTTGATTATTGCTAAAGATTAGGTCATTACGATCTGATATTAGAGAACATTTTTTTTAGTAAATGAAGGAACAGGAGACCGTAAACTGGAGCTGATGCTGAAAGCTGGTTGTGCATGTTTTTGCAGGTCTGAACGCAGGGGATGAAATACTTCAGTTAAATGGAAAAGACTCCCATAGTCTTAATTTCTCTGACATGAAAGCAGCATTCTCTCAGGCTTCACTGGCTCTGACAGTCAACACCTTGCCTGCGGTGGACCGCCGTCAGCTCTGCTACTTGCCGCCACGCCGCTCAGATGCAGAGGAGGATCTCTACACTGACATTTTCTCCCAAAGTCAAGGTAAAAGGAAAAAAGACACAAATGGTATACTTTAACATTATGCAGTGCTGTGTGGAGTTTAGTCAACCTTTCTTTCTTTTGCTGGGGAAAAAAGTGCAGTGATTTACTGAAATATATGCAAACATAAATGATACTACAGTCAATAAATAACAACAGGATTGAAAGTCAATATTTGCTTTGAATTCCTTTATTCTTTAGCACAGAACTCTTTTCTTTCTTTTCTTTTGAAGTCTCTTAGCCAAGCTTATTTTAATTTCTTTAAGTAGTCTTCAGGAATAGTTCCAGGCTTTCCCGGCTTGAAGGACATTTAAAGCTCTTCTTTCGATGTTGGCTGCTTTTGGTTTCGTTCTCTGTCACAATATTTGTTGCAGCCCAAGCTTTGGGAAGGCCAATCCATGGCTGGTAGTTTTCCATTGTGTGTTTTTTCTATCCAGGTTTGCTTTTGTTGAATTAACAGTATGTTTGGGATCACTGTCATGCTGAAAAATGAAGCTCTTGCCGTTAAGACACTTTCCAAATGCGTAATGATGGTATCTGATGGTGTTTTCCTAAATTCTTAATTTCCAACATCACTAGTTGAAATGCAGCCCCAAACCACCACAGAGCCGCCACTGTTTCATAGATGCCTGTAGACACTTTCTGATGTACCTTTCTCCTGACCTTCTCCACATACATGTACATTCATTCACTTCATAAGATCCGCTGCCACTGATTTTCTGAAGTCTGCCTTTTTCTCCCCGATGCCCACCCTTCTACTTCTACGACCATTTCCGATTAGGCTTTAGTGAGGAGCAGATGGATCAAATGAAGGACCAGATTCATCTCTCTGGTCCTCATATTTGTGCTGAATTTTTTTTCCTGTTTCTGGAAGACTTTCACCTACTGTACATAGATTTTTAGGCATGCCGCTTTTTCCTCCACTTGCTCTGTTTTTGGGGTTTTTTTTAGGCTACACTGTACACCATGCAGAGAGATGCCAAGTTTTTGGATAACAGCTATTTTGGAATCACAATTTTGGTCCAGAAATACAATTGCATCTTTGTAGGACAGATTAAGAGGGCCACATTAACAAAAAATGTAGATTCCTGAAAATGGTCAGGTACAGGGATTGGATGAAAAAGCAGCCAATGCCCACAGAAAGATCTCAACTTTCAGAAAGTGTGAAGAATGACTGCGCAAGACCACTTTAATGAATTACAAGAAACTCCAGCTTCTTGGAAGCCAAACATAAAGATATGATGGATGGCTCAACACTTTTGCACAGTACTGTATTTCACTTACTAATTTAAAGTGCCACTGGTGCTTCCATCCTTGCATGTTTATAGGTCCAATTAGCAGAGGTTAATGAACAGTTTAAATTCAATTCCCACAAATCTAAAGCGTATCAAAGCCATCAGATGCTCACAGTGTGGTGATGTTTACGTACTCACCTGGCATGTAAATGAATCAGAAGCGTGCAAGTAGGCAAATCTCAAGCGTATATTTTATTTCCATGCAAGAAGAACTGACTTTCAGACCATCATCCTTAGCGACATCAGTTTCATTAATGCAAACACAACAGATTTACTGGATTTAAATGAGGAAAAATAGGACATTCTGAGCAGTTAGCTTAGTGGATTAGTTTAGGAAGGTCTTAAATCGTAATAAAATGACAAGGCAAGTAAATGTATTAATCTAATTTAAAGGGGGGGGCTTTTGTGACGCATATACATGACTGTTTTGTTTCTCTCAGAGGAAATCCTGGATGATGGAGTTGGACTGTTTCTGGAGAGCTCAGGAGACAGCCTGGATGACGACTCTGAGATCTTCAGTGAGTTCGACGAGTGCACAAAGGTAAGAGCACAATGTTTATCATCACTTTTATTATTATTATTCTTAGTGTCATCACAGAAAACATCTGACAACCAAGCTTTCGTGTAATATTGCAGCGCCTATGCTTCTTTTCCGTCCTTGTTCTTTACAGCACACCTCTTAGCTCTGGTATTATGAAAAAGCACTCACAGGCATTTCGCTTTGCCACAGTTTGACTCACCATCTGTTACTGGCTCATTTTATCTTGTTTATGAAAGCAGAGCAGCATCCATAATCAACATGAGGGTGTTAACCCCATGCTTCTCAACACAATCTGTATCAGGTTTCTCTTTTCCCTCCATGACACACAACTCTAATGGAATTTCATAGCTTCTGACATGATTAAATCAAAGGGACCTAAATACAAAAATATCTCATCATTGCTGCATGAAGTGTATCTTATGCACTGGAGACAAAGGACAGGAGAAATGATTTGCTTTGAATGAAACAGCCGAGTGATGGATGGGTTTGATTAAGCTTGCATTGTTATTGCTTGATTATGCGAGGTTAGTAGGACCAGGTAATAACTGGGGGTGGATTCATTTTTAGCTATAAATGAACAGAGACAAGTTTAAAATAGAAAGCACAGACCACTACTGCCAAGACAAGCAAATAAGTCTCAAAGACCCACGTGTTGCTGTTAAAGTGCTATGACTAACAAAGATGTCTAATTCGAAAAAAATGGAAGAAGAAGAAAGGCGAAAAAATAGTTAAAGCGGCAGTCCTTAATCTGCTCTCTGTAACCGACTTCAAAGGATCACTGGGCACTTGCTCATGAAATGCTGAATGAAAGCACTGATGTGCTCTTGTAGATTAGTTTATCTCTCATCTCTTATGACAACACTTGATAACGACATCATTTCTCATTGTACCCGGTTAAATTGGGAGCTCACTGCAAGAGCTCCAAGGATCAATGTGATATCCTCAGACATCCTACTTACCCTTCAAATTCAGGGCTGGTTACATGACTGCTTCTTTATACGTTGTCTGTTTTAATCACGCCGTTGAACTTGTCTTGCTTAATGAGCAGCAGTTAATCAAGTGCAGCTCTGTAACTGCCTTTGTAATTATTAATGATATTATAGGGATGAGGAAAACGAGTCTAGATTATGAGTAAACTGAAGGACAAAATCTGTGGTTAAGATTGTGATCTGCTCTGTTAAATACTGCTTTTTCAGCTATTTTTTTTTTTTTTCTTTAAAAAAACATTGATTGCTTTCATTCTCCTTTGGGCTTTCTGTTTGAAAATTAACCGATAGGTTCCTTTTGTGAGATCAGAACTCGCTTTCTTCTTTGTGTAGCATTGACGGTATGTGAATCATTAAAAAGATGGCCCTGTGAAAAACCTCAAAGCAAAGAAAAGCTGAGATTTATGTCCTCGTATCTGAAACATGTCTATATGTTTTCTTGAAATCGGCTCAGGAGTGGCTTAACAAAGTGATAAAAATATTAGTTGGTGTTGTTGTGCACACCATGACTTTGTATGACAACAGCTGAAAAGATGATCAACGATTTCCTACTTTCAGTCATTGTCAGACATAGATAGCCAGCCTAACCTTTGTAAGATTGTATTTTGTGCTATGAAAAACACATAGATTTCTAATTATTTTATGGGGCAAAGTACTATCACTGTTTTTCTGTCTTGTTATTAGAAAAGCTATGTGCAACATAACCTCATTACGTACTACATATTCAAAGCAAGGACTTTGGCACAGACCACCTACATCATTTCTCAGCGATGCCAATTTGTGTGCTCTGGCTACAGGCTCAATAGAGAAGAACTCAGTGTGGCATCATTTTGTGATCTGAATAACAGCCTCTAAACTGTTTAGCTGTACACTCCCATCTCTCAATGACAAATGTGGAGTCTTTATGTGGGGCATTCTGGGAAAGTAGGAAATTACTGACTGAGTCAAACAGGACACACAGTGGAAAGCAAGTCATGCAATTCAGTTGTTATGCGGGGGGGGGGACTGGATGTTTGGTGAAAACAGCAAGTGTGTATTTTTCTTCCTCACTGCTATGGTATTTTCAGAGCTTGTAACTTAATCACAGGGACCATTGCTTCTTTTGTTACTTGTTAAATGCTGCACGGCAGTTCACCCCCTCTCCAGCCTGCTCCTCAGCAGCTCCCCTCTCCCCTTTTCCTGAAATCCTGCATTTGTATTCTACTGCGGCGTGGCTTACCCAGTCAATCCTGCTCCACTGCAGCCTTGAGGAGACTCTTTCCCTCCTGCTCCTTTGCTCTCTCCCCGGTCTGGAGGATTATTGAGACTAATTTACAATGCTGCTAGAGTTGACCAGATCTTCACACTCACACAGTGTGCCTAAGTTTACCCAGCCTGTAGAGAAGAGAGAGAGCCAGAGAGAGAAAACAGCAGAGTACTGGTGACAAAGCTACAGCAGACTGTGAAGGAGCAAAAGAAGGGGAGTTGGAAGGCTCTAAGTGCTGGTGGGCGGAGAGGAGGAGGCTGAGCAGCTCCACTCATCCTTCATCACAAGCACCACAGCATCTTCTCCTGTTTTTTTTTTTTTGTTTTTTTTAAACCAGGGAAGACAAAAGGGCTCAGAAATGTATTGGAGAGACACAGTGTAGACTTTGCTCTTTCTAAAGCCCGGAGTCTTTGTTTTCTCTCTGGTACTTTAACTGACGCTGGCTGTCCATCTGCACCCGGCTATGTCTATCCTGAAGTGGAGCAAGCACAGCAAGCGCTCCACAGACTCCATCTATGACATGCTTCATCTGGTGAGCCTCTTTTCTTTCATGCACGTCGTTTTTTTTACCTGCTTAATTCTTGGTGCTGCTGTGATAGCTGTTGTCTCATTCCAGTGAGAAGAAAAACAAAATCACCTGTCCTTCTCAGTGTTAGTTTCACACCTCTCGCTGGCTGCTGTAGACCAATGGCAGGAAGCTGTGAGTCACTGTCGCCGCAGAGTTGCCCCATAATCACTGGAATGCTCCAGGAGATGCCAAAATAAAATACTGCATATAGGAGCCCATGCTCTACAAGTCTTACTGCAGATGACTTGGACTTTATGCGACTTGGACAATCTACTGACTATTTCTGAGTTTCTCTCTTAGCACCTTAAGCTGCGATATCGGGCTTCAGTTTCAGAGAACAGACATGCAGTCTTCTCCTTACGCCATGCTTTTATGCTTTGAAGTAGTTTATTTCCCCCAGCAAATAAAATATAGATTAAAAAATCTGTGACAGGTTTTTACATTTACACATTGTTCTTTTAAATAGATACAGAAGCCTGTGATTTTCTTTTTTCTCCCCCTCTGTACTTTCTCTCCTTTCTAACATGTCATAAGTGTCCAAGCACGCAAAGCTGTCATAGTGTTAATTAGCCTAGATTGTGAAGAGCATGTCTTGACTGTGACTGTCTTACTAGGCTTAGTAAAACTTTGCAAAATGTTCAGAAAAGAAACAGATTTGAATTTTCCCCTTTTTCTGCACTCTTGCAATCTGTTTGTGCATTTCCATCTATCATTTCATGCTCAATTTTATGTGTAATGTACTGGACCTTACATATCATCAGCTCTAAGTTTCATAAGACTTTTTTTTTTAAAAAAACTTTTATTTTATTTTTTTAACTAAATCACTCTCTACATCCAGTTGGTTTTACTTACAAAGTATGTGTTGTGTTCACTCTGACCAAAAAATATCACATCTAACAAATCACAAAGCATTTGTGAATTAGTGTAAGATCCATTTGCAACATTGCATTTACAGACACAGCACCTCCTAGTTCATCTGTTTATGTGAGAGCTGCCTGCTTAATTTGGGAACATTGTCAAGAGGAACAAATGGCTGTCGTGCCTCACATATCAATGTCTCTTTGATTAGATAACAAAGCTGATAACCACGGTCATTTGCAAAGCTGCACGGGAATATCTGTAACAGTTGCTGGATAACAGTATTCTTCTTGTACTCTGTTCTTCTCGCTCTTGCATTTTTCCATCATATTTTTGTGAATGACGGCAAAGAACATCAGGACTATGGCCGTTTTTCATCAGCATTTTGGTAAATATTGGAAAAATTGCACACGCATTGCTTTTTAGAGACAGCAGAATCCTTATGTTTGTTTGTCTAAAACTAAAAACAAAGTTTAGATGTGAAGACTGACAGCAGCTAAGATCATAATTGGGTTTTCTAATATGAGAACCACAACCTTTCATCCTCTGCAGCTATGTTGATGTATAATCTCAGTATTTCACAGGGGAGCCTATAGGTGTGAGAGGACAAATTGTTTCTGTCCAGCCTGTAAAACTCCATATAAAACAAAGCACACATCTCTCAGCTTCCAGTTATGAACTCAATAATGACTACAGCTCCTAGTGGTCCCTGTTATGTGACTGTCTCATTTGATCTTTATCATGTACTTTCAAATGAAGTCTGGCCTCACAGAGTGAATAAGGCTTTGATGGATATGATTTATGCTCTTTGTGCTTTCTGCTTTGTGTTTGTATTGATTATTATTATTATTTTTTTTTAAAGCCAAAATGCCAGTTTATATTTAGGGATGCTGAGGCTGTGGCCAAAGTAACAAGTACTAGTTCAGCCATGTAGGCTGCTACTGAGTGGGGTCTATTTTTTACCCAAAATGATAGTCTAATGCACATCAGCGCTGGTCACCACGGCAACCCATACTGTATGTAGACAGACACCGTTGTGTGTATATTTTGATTCTGTGAAAGAGCTGAATCATTACACCACCGATCCATCAGTAGGAGGAAAACATCAGGGAAAAGAGCGATGTGAGTGAGAGGGAGGTGGAAAGTCATTGTTATGACAGACTGAAAATAGACCAAATTAGTGCAAATGATTTTTTTTTTTTTTAGAGCTGCCTCACTGCCTCTTTCCAGGCTCAGTTGCTGTACAGTCATGGATGTGTGCACAACAGTAGGTAGAAAGTGGCATCTGCTTCCTAATGTTTGCGGCTCCCACCTTTGTGAACATTGCCGTTTTCTTTTATGAAGGATTTTATCACTCTTGCCTTTGAAACGCTCATCTTTTTTTGGTTGTTTTTCCCCCCTTTCTTGCAGAGCACGGAGCAGGTCGCCGCTTTCTGCCGCAGTCTCCATGACATGAATTCCTTGGAGTGTGTGTCCTCTTCGCCGAGCCCGGAATCGCCCTTTCCACCTCCTGCAACTCCCAGACAGCTCTCTGATGCCGACAAGCTCCGCAAAGTCATCTGTGAACTCGTGGAGACCGAACGCACCTATGTCAAAGTCAGTATCACTCATCTTACTTGTAGGAGGCAGATGGTGTTTGTGAGTGTGCATGTTCCTCCTGTCCATCGATCGATATTTCTGTCTGCCTTAGGTCGTGTTAGGCTTCCACATTACCCATTCAACATGACCTATCCATATTTATCTCTGTGTCTCGGGAGATATGAGCAGGACACAGCTGTGCCCTTGCTTGGATATTGCCTAATCTTTTTCAGCCCAGTATAAATATGGCTCAGTGGAATAACTGGGTTAGCGATGCTATATAATGGAATAATTTAGACTAACTAAAATGTTATGCCCTATTTCACGGGCCACAGATATAGTTATTATAGAAATTATACTGCAAGTGACTGATGGTGTATTGTTCAAACAGACATGTGGGTGCATTTTTATGTCTGTGTGTCTTGTAGTAGGAGTTGCAGTTTTGTTGCTAATGCAATAAATACAGGCAAAACACTTGAAGGGGTTTTGATTTCAAGTTGACAAAGCTTTAATGCAATACCACATAATGTGTTTTGTTTGCTACAAGTTTGAGCACGTCATTTGGAGTCAGTCTCATGTTACTTTTGATTGCCAGGCATTTGTTCATTTCTTAGGCTTTCTACATTTCAGCTCACGTTTGTATTACCAGAGTCATCTACTTAATTTGGTTTCCATATAGCCGTTCTTTCTGAAGAAAAAGGCACCCACCAGCTGCTTTTGGTTTGAGCTTGAATTACTTATTTGTCCTGGTGTCTGACTATCCCTTTCTATACCTGTTGATTTGTTAAAAATGTCAAAGCCTTATTTAAAAATGCATTTTTTTGTGTGTGTCCATATTTCACACGGTGGCACAAGGCAAACCTGAGTAAAGCACAATTTACCGACTCTTTTTCATGGTTTTCTTGCAGGATCTTAATTGCCTCATTGGGAGATATTTAACCCCACTGCAGAAAGAGACCTTCCTTACTCAGGATGAGGTATGTCAAATGCTCCCCATGTGCCTTTATGGGGTCCAGGCTTTTAAATGCCAGTACTGTTGAAATGTTCTAAGAAAAGTAGGTTACATAATCATGTGAAGTGCAGCTCTGTGTGAGGACAAGAGGGTTGGATGATGTGTGAGAGAGATGGGATGTTTGAAAATAACATGTTTTATCTGCACTTTCAACAACGAGGTTCATTTGGTTATATTCAATTTTTGGACATTTTTGTGGTTTAACTGGTAGCAAGTGATTAATAAAAATAATATTTTGAAATGCACTGGAAGGTGTTAAAATTCTTTCTTTATTTCAAATCATCTCAAATAATTTTTCTTTCAGCTGGATGTTCTGTTTGGTAACTTGCCAGAAATGGTGGAGTTCCAAGTCGAGTTTCTCAAGACTCTGGAAGACGGGACGAGACTGGTTCCTGATTTGGAGAAACTGGAGAGAGTGGATCAGTTTAAGGTATGCACTTATTCTTTGAAATATACAGCAAAAGACTAGCAACAGGTATTTAAAGACCCGACAAAGTCTTTGAATTACTGGTTGTGTGACTCCTTTTTACAGAAAATCCTCTTCTCCCTCGGAGGCTCTTTCCTGTACTATGCAGACCGGTTTAAGATCTACAGTGCTTTCTGCGCCAGCCACACCAAAGTCCCTAAGGTCCTCGTGAAGGGTGAGTAAATGTGCTTCAGAGATGCATCCCTCCTTAAAGGAGAAAGGATGCATTTAGGCTCCCAGGGCTAAAAGCTTTGCACAAATGTATGGTATATAATGAGCAGTCTCGAACACTGTCTTCTAAGCTAGTACACCCACTCCCTTCAGGACTTGACTGGATGGCTTTGTTTTCTGCATTTACATTCAGTGAGTCAACTGGTTATCTGCCACACTGTTTAAGGAGGTGCTATTAGAATAAAGCTGTTTTTCTTTTTCTTTTTCTTTTTTTTTGAAACAGTAAACAGATTTTTGTTCTGCCCACTCATGTTTAGCTGCTGTTCGATAAAAATGACCCTTCTGTAAAAACAAAACAATTCAGACCTTTTGATGTGGCTTCTAATCTCTAATGCAAGACAAAGCATGCTTGTACGCCAGTAATCTGCATAATATCAGGCTAAACATAAGCAAGCAGACAACAAACTTATAGATCTCACCCCAACCGGTCGCAGCAGATGGCCGCCCCTCCCTCAGCCTGGTTCTGCCGGAGGTTTCTTCCTGTTAAAAGGGAGTTTTTCCTTCCCACTGTCGCCAAAGTGCTTGCTCATAGGGGGTCATATGATTGTTGGGTTTTTCTCTGTATCTATGAAGCGCCTTGAGGCGACTTTTGTTGTGATTTGGCGCTATATAAATAAAATTGAATTGAATAGACCATTAGTGAAAATACTAGGAATCCAATGTTTATCAGTTACATAGAGGATAATTAAAAGTAGGTAAATAGGTAACATATGGAGGCGTTTCACTAAGTGTTCTTTTTCGGTCATTCCAGCCAAAACTGACCCCAATTTTAAGGCCTTTCTGGATGAACGAAACCCCAAGCAGCAGCACTCTTCCACACTGGAGTCTTACCTAATCAAACCCATACAGAGGGTTCTCAAGTATCCCCTCCTGCTGAAGGAGCTCTTCTCGCTCACAGACCCAGACAGTGAAGAACATTACCACCTCGACGGTAAGACAAATTCTTATAGCAGATCTCAAAAATATGTACAATCCCAACAACCCGCCTCATAACGCGATTTGTGCTGGACTGCAGTTGCCATGAAAGCCATGAACAAGGTTGCCAGCCACATCAATGAAATGCAGAAGATCCACGAGGAGTTTGGAGCTGTGTTTGATCAGCTTATCACAGAGCAGAGCAGTGAAAAGAAAGAGGTAGATCGGAGAAACCTGGCTTGGTTCTGTTATGTTAACCAAAAATGACACGCAATTGGAGCAGATTGGTTGATTATTTCGTTCCAATTACCAGGTTGCTGATCTGTCAATGGGCGATCTGCTTCTCCACAACACTGTGACATGGATTAACCCACCTGCCTCCTTAGGAAAATGGAAAAAAGAACCCCAGATGGCTACATTTGGTATGGCAGGATTGTTGATTATGTAATAAATGAATAATAAGTGTATGTATGCTGTTTGGATTCCATCTAAAAATGTCAAAACATCTGATGAAAAATGACAAATTGACTGTGATGGCACAGTCACACACGTTGTGTAAAGCGTGCACATGCATCAGGGCACATTTTGGAAAGAACTGCCTAGTAATTATGGAAAAATTCAAATGCCTTACACTCCATAAGTGACAGATTAGCAGCATTTGACAACATTTCAGTTAACTGTAATGTGGGTTGCATAGCAGTGCAATAGTTAGCACTGTTGCCTCACAATGAGAAAGCTTAGTCAGTTAAGGTCTCCCTGTGTGGAGTTTGCATGTTCTTCCTTTGCCCGTGTGGGTTTTCTTTAGGCTCTCTGGCTTCCTTTCACATCCAAAGACAGGCATGTTTGGTTAACTGGTGATTCTGAATTCCCCAATAATGTGAGGTAGACCAAGTACTTGGTCTAGAATAAAGTGCTGTAAAAATGTAGTGCTGTAAAAAAAGGTAGTCTAAAGTGCTTTGAGTAGTCAGACGGGCTAAAAAAACCCATGTGTATTAGTTGCCCCCCGACTTCTGACCATATATAGTATTAATAATAACAACAATGGTACTAATAATAATATTAACTAAGGTTTGGATAACCCCAAGGATGCTTTACAGAAGAGTAAAAATGAACTAAAACATAAATAAACAAAAAAGTCTTTTCATTTTAGCAAGAATTGTTCACAATTGTGCACAAAAAAGAGACCAGTAACCCTTCCTATGTAGTTTTTAATGAACAGACCTGTTGTTAACTTCAAAGTTACATATGTTGATTTGACATGTGACCTGAACCCCAGTGATTACTAAGTCTTTTTTTCCACCAATGCTTTCTAGTGTTCAAAACAGCAGTGGTCTTTGTTTGCAAGGAGGGGTCCAAGCAGAAGAAGAAAATGGTAGGTTTTCACAAAAACAGGATTCCATCAGCAACACCAAACCCCAATCGCAAACACATTGTTGACTTGCCTTTCCTGTGGACCATTTTTTGTCTGTAAAAACAAAAACAAAAAAATTCTTTACTTGACTGAAGGGAGGTTCCCACCGGGTCTCTGTATCTTCTGAAGAAAAAGATCCCTTCAGATTCCGTCACATGATCCCAACTGATGCCCTTCAAGTCCGGTCTATGACCAATGCAGGTATAGTAGATTACAAACTTTAGTAGCACACTAGTTCTAGCTTCAGTCCGACTAATGATTATCTCACAATATATTACCAGATTTCTACGTATATGAGACATTAGTGATGATTTCTCCCTCAGATGGCGAGGGCTCTGCTGTGTGTGAGATTATCCACACAAAATCGGAGTCAGAAGGAAGACCAGAAAGGACATTTCACTTGTGCTGCAGGTGAGGATTTCTGCTAAAGGAGGTTCAATTACACTGCAGATTACAGCTTGCCCACTACTGATAAAGTCCAGTCTGCTATCTAACGAAGTGACAAACTGTCTACCTTTCTCAGCTCTCCGGAGAGCAGAAAAGACTTTGTGAAGACAGTCCACTCCATCTTGCGAGAAAAGCATCGCCGGCAGCTCCTAAAAACAGAGAGCTTACCACTCAACCAGCAGTATGTACCCTTTGGAGGAAAACGGCTGTGTGCTCTGAAGGGAGCCCGCCCCACTATAAATAGAGCAGGTAAATGCCAGTCTGTAGATGCATTAACCCAACAGCTTCAAGTGCACAATTTATTTTTGACAGACAGGCAGAATCCTGTGGTTTTATCCTGAGTTTTTCATTTAAGGTTTTAACCAGTATTGTAGGAAGATAATTACTTTCAACCAAACTCCAAAGGGATGTACTCAAAGTAGTAAGATCATAATAATTTATCTCTCTGATGTTCTGGGGTTTTGCAGCATCTGCCCCGACTAGGACTCTCGGCCGAAGGAAGTTAGTGCGCAACCGTTTCACCATAGACACGGATATTGTTTTTGATGGTGATCCTGAACAGCAAGACCTCGTTTCACCAGAGGAGCCTGGCTCAAAACGGTCCCAGCAGGATGAGGAACCAGATCAGCAGCAGCAGCAGCAGCAGTCTGACTTGGCAGGTGACACAGACCGCTGGGTGGAAGAACAATTCGACCTAGAAGAATACGAAGATCAAGAAGAGGTGAAGGAAACTGACATCCTCAGTGACGACGACGACTTCTGCCAGACACCAACACCTGCGTCCATTGAGACTGACCTGGAGGCCCCAGTCATGGCTTTGACCTTGGAGGGTGTGGAAAGAGAGAAGATTAAATCCCCAACAGCCAGTGAGACATCTGACATGGCGAAGCAGAGAACCATGATCAATGACAAGACGGAGGATCAAAATCAGAAGGAGAAGGATGAGATTTGGGTAAGAAGGGAGCAATCAGGTTTATCCCCAGACTGTGCCACATAAAAGCAGATGCCAGAAGATAGACAGCGAGTGTTCTAGACAGCTTTACATGGGCTCCATAAAAACAAGTCATCACAAACAATGCATGAGCATTGATGTATATTGCACAGCTAGTAGAAGATATACCTTTCTTTATCTTATGCTGAATGCTTTTTTTTTGTACAGGTAAGAATATTAGTGGAGCAATACAGGAATCCAGAGTGAGGGAGCTTTTCCTGAATCGAATGCTGTTACAGGAAAGTCAAGTGTAAGCTTTGAGGGTTGAAATAATGGTACAATCACAGAGTCTAATCAGTTGCTTTGATTGGCATGGTTTGCACATTTGGGCGGCATTCTTTAGTCCTGCCTGCTGTTGCCAAATTTGGGTATTGTGAGAACATAAATATTTGTTATGTCTGTGTTACTCAGAGATATTATCATAGTTAAGGGCTGTATATTATTTGTCCTTAAAGAAATAGAACAATTAATTGCAAAGGACCGTTGTCTTGCATAGTTTACTATACTTGTGGATTTTCACATGAATATACACTGACATGTTTTGAGTACAGACTTCCTGATGTATTTGATTTTGATTTGCTGTTTATTAACTTAAAGCTATCTTTTTTTGTTACATTTAATAGGATAATAGTGGAATTATGTAAAACTCCCCTTGTCAAAGAAGCAAGGGGATTTCATTGTTTTGATTTGGCATAATCCTGTTTTACTTGAATTTGGCTGTTTCACGTGTCTTTGTTTACTGTGAAACCGTTTTGGTGACATTTACTTTTCCTCTTCAGTATTACCACTCATACACATCGATACTTAACACTCCACTTGGAACCACTCAGTATTGTACATAATACATCTGGGGTCTGTTTCAGAAAGCAGGTTTAGTAAAATAGCTGACATTGTTAACCCTGTCACAAGAGAAAAAGTCAACAGTAGGTTTTCTTTAACAAATCTGTCCAGGAGTTTCTCCCTAAAGAAGGGCCTTGGATTCCCAGACAGATACGCCTTAATAAATAATAATAATAATGATAATAATGGATACTTTATTGATCCCCATGGGGAAATTACTTGTTTTTCTCTGCATTTGACCCATTCACTCAGTGAAGCAGTGGGCAGCCCACTAAGCAGGCGCCCGGGGAGCAGTGTGTAGGGACGGTACCTTGCTCAGGGGTACCTCAGGGTAGCCGTTAAGTGGATTCGAACCGCCGACCTTCCGATCATGGGGCGACCACTTTACCTACTGAGCTACCCCTGAGCTATCCCTGCCCCCCAAATGTGACTGTGTGGACATTTAGGCGCCTGTCAGGTTGTGAACCACTTCAAAGCACTGGAACATTTACCTTGTATTACTGTAGTAATCACAGTTTAGCACCAATTTGTATCAACATTTAGACACATCAAATACTCATTCATTAAACATGTGTCATGTAACGAGGAGTGAATAATGTTCATGATTACATGATTGTGTAAATACATGTCAGTAGAGCTGCAAATGAAATGACTAAGACTCTAAAAATAAACTAGCTATAGTTTAAAAGTGAGTTTTTACATATAAGCTGATATTGGTTTAGTATGGTCTGACAGCATTACATGTTGAGATATTTACAAACTTTAAAATACATCGGCTCACTATCATTAAATCTAGAGCCCATAGCTAAGAATTCCCATTCAGTTTGAACCTAGGCACAACCTCATATCCATATTTTATTCGCTTTATTTATTTCTGTCCCCATCGATTGAACCAGCCTTTTTTGAACCCTATCTCAGGGTTTATCAGTTCAGAGTTCAGGGTAAGCTTAGAGTTTGTAAACCTGCTTCCTGAAAGAGACTTCAGCTTCTTTAAAAAATGTCTTGTGTGTTCAAAATGATTGTTCACTAGTATTGGAATACAATGCAATGTTCTTATTTATTCATATGTAAATTAATTTGTTAGCACCAAACACAGTTGTGTTTTTTTTTTGTTTGTTTGTTTTTGTTTTTTTCCACTGAGAAAGTCCAAATTTGCTCAAGCAATCAAGGGAAAGACTTGCCGTGTGCAAAATGAAAGAAGTCATACTTGTAAACAATTCATTGTGCTACTAAGACTGCGTTTTTATTACTGTGTGTATATAGAAATGTACTGATATCATAATAAAAACAGTTGTTTCCTACTTATAATTTAACATGTGTGGTTGGTGTGGTTTTAATCAGCAGCCTCATTTACTCCCTGCAGCTCAGCAGATACCAAGTCTACAGGACCATTTTGTGATGGGAGAAAACAAAAATGTCAAGTCGACATGCTTGTAAACAACAGAACTAAGTGACTAATCGATGCTCAGCTACCTTAAAGCAACACTTAGAGACTGACTGCAATTGCAACAAGTGGAAAACTTAAAGCTGAACTTTAGAAGACATTAAGAGCCACTCAGAGTGTTTGCTAGCTTCGGCTCACTAAGTGTCTGAGTGATGGTGCGCAACCTAAATCGCCATTAACAGAGAAAACACAAAAATGTCTGCAGTCAGTGTTTAGTGTTCACATAACAGGAATGAAGCAAGCTGAGAATTATTAACAACGATTGATTTAATCTAAATCTATACATTCTATAACTGGATATAGAAAATGAACACCGTACTTTCCAATATGCCTCCTCTAAATGAGTAATTTGAGGTGTGGTCATTACATGGACATTTTTTCTAATGAGAAACTATTGCATTTCAGTGCTAGTGAGTCATTTCCTATTTCGTTAAAGCTCTTTTTGCCAGTCAGGTTTTTTGAGAAATACAAAGGCGGGTGCAACAGATGAGCAAGGGGGAACGGTGGCCAAAAAATTCAGGAAGTGCATGAGCAAAGATAAACAATGGTTGCAGGAAGACCCTTCTCTGGCATCTGCTTTTTGCACACAACCTTAAAAAAGATCAAATCACAACAATATGAACTGGAACGTGTTTTAGCAAACTGATACTGAAGGGCTATTGTGTTTTAAACGGTCTACTGTCTTAAGCGGGAGAAACACTGCTGCAAAAAGCACATGGAACAAGAGTTCAAAAGAACAAATCTACATTCCAGATTACAGAATGCCAAAAATAGAAAATGTAAGTTTAAATTGTCTATTAAAGGTAACGTCCTCTTGTACATTAGTCAAAACATTACATCTGTAACCCTGTTATGAGCTGTAGACAACTGTCTTCCACCATTGTTGAATTCTCTGCTTCCTTGGAAAAGAACAATTTCTTCAGTATTTTCAAGCTAACATCAGGAAGAATGGCAGCACTCTACAATCAGTGGGTACCTTATCTCTTTTATAACTGAGCTCTCTGCCCCCCACCCCCAGCCAGCACATCCTTGTCAATCACCACCCCCAACACAAAAGCTCTGGTGCTCCTTTTAGATCAAGGGGAAAGATCTCTTCAGACTTACAGCCTTGTGATGTGAAGCAATACAGTACAGTTCTGAATGACACGACTCCTTGATTAAATATCTGCCAAGAGATAAATGGAACCATCCTAATTTATGGGATTATTTATCTTTTAATATCTCTATTTATAATCTTTATGTATTCATAAAAGGATATTACAAAGCAACTAATAAATGAATGATGAAAGAAAATCAAAGACTAAATCTAAAATCAAAAGAAACAGCCAAAACATTAGAAGAGGCCAAATGACCCATGTGGTACAAACACATTAGCCAGCTCAGCAACACCAAAAGGACTGAAAAGCCACAGAAAGCGAAAAATATGGGGAAAGAAAGGAAAATTTATGGCATAGGCATGTAAGGCTTATTGATGATGTGACTAGTGATAGAAGTAGCAGGATGAATTCTGTACATGTGTACACATGTACAGGGCTGTACTCTCCTCTGTTTTAGCCAAATGCTGCTAGCCGGATTATATGGTGATTTAAGGTGCAAATGGATAATGACCCAAAGCATTTTGCAAAAGCAAACCAACAGTTTCTCAAAGCAGAGAACTGAAATATTCCCCAGTGTCACGACAGTCCCCTAAGCTCAACTCAACACAGCGTGCTTTTGAGTTGTTAAATACCAAACTAAATGCAGAGAGCTGCACAAAGAAGCAGTAAATGTTTGGCTGGCAGAGCGTTTCCAGCGAAGAAACACAGTTCTAGGCTGTTGAAAATGGGGGGCTATGTACAAAAGTAGCTGTAATTGCTAAAGAAATAATTATGGACCGTAAAACACAAAAAACAAGTCAGCAGGTGGGGCTGTTCTGTAGCAGTAGGTACCAGGTACCTTTTAACCTACTTCTATGTGTATTGTCTTAAGACAAACAATGCTACATTTCTACTAATCTATAAAACAGGGCTTTGCCTTGCATTAGATTTTAAAAATACTAAGTGCAAAACAAGATTTTAAGCTTGGTATTAAGGCTTAAAATATGGTTCATATTGTATGGATAGCACAGAACATTTGGAATCTTAAACTATGCAATGTTTCTTATACAACAGATAAGAAATAATTGTCTTGTCCTTCCCCAATCGCCCACACTTAGATTGGAAGTCTTCATTTGAAGTAGTTCACCAAACAGTGGATAATGCGTAACATCCCTAAAGAGGTGCCTGCTTCTCACTCTAATGTACACTGTTTATTCATGCGCCATTTGAATGCTGGTAATTGCTAGCAAGATCAGTTTGGCTTCCTGCTTTCAGTGGCTCCTGCTACTGACACCCAAACTTCAGGATGGAGTGTAAGGTGTATGTTTCTCTCCTGGCCCTGACTCCTGAGCTGCAGCCAGCAAGGGGGCTGACGTGCTGCTCTCTGGCATTGGTTAGCCTCCTGCTGCTCAGTCAAATGAGTCTGCAGTGGACATCATGCATCTGAAACAATCAGCAAGCTAACCAGTTGGTCCTCATGATTCTAATGAGCTGTATTAGGTTCCTTATCCCTCTATCATCGAAAGGTCACGTTACCCAATGCTGATCAATGCCAAGCATAGGGAGCTTGGAGAGGTTTTCTACACTAGAATAATTTTTCTCAGCACTACATTTTGCATATATAGTTAAAAACAAAAAAAGAAGCAGAAGTACAAACAAATTACATCGTGCACTTTTCCAAATACTTATGGACTAACGAAAGAAATCAGCAGGTGGTGCTGCGGATTAGGTATCCACTGAACCTGCTTTATGTGTAACATCCAGAGGCAGACTAAACTAAGTTTCTAGAGTAATCTAAGTAAGAACTAATATCTCTAAATTTGACAAATTAGCACTTTTGGGGTAAAAGAAAATTGTATACACCACTTATAACACTTAACATCTCCAAGCAAGCACCCATTTTCCACTCTGACGTATGCGGTTGTTTCGTGTGATGTTTATGTGCCAGCGCTTACTTGGAGGCTCAGTATTGGTGTCAAGCCTTTGTGTTTTAGTTCTGATGTTCCTGAAAAAAATATTTTGCTGTATGCACATTGGTTAATTTGTTTTATTGTTTTTAGTAATAATAAAAATATTAGGAGTAATAGTAATATTATGCAACTGCAGTTTATACGGTACTATACTGTAGAACAAGGGAGTCCACATGTTTTTAACCATAATGAAATGCAGAAAATACTGAGAGGTTAATGCTCACAAACACTGAGATTTTAAATTTATCACAGATTTTTCTAATTTAGTTATAGTTTTTTTTCCCCATCTTATAATCTATATACAAGAAACCATAAGCCATCTTATTTAGCTTTATGAAAATGATTACTCTAGTAACTGTTTTACCAAATTTAAAGACTAACTCATTTCAGTTGAAACAGTAAAAGAATTATCAGCCTTCTTCCTGGAATGTGTAGTCATATTTACATTCAACAGGTGCCACACTGCATCTACAATCTTGTACCATTTTATCTGAGTTGAATCTATATTTTCTATATTTAATCTATATACATTTTTTAATTAAAATTGATCTAAAATCAAAATTCACAGCTGTGAATACACACTACAACATAGGTTTCTTCACAGCTGCAGGTTTCTCCCTATGAGGATACATGTTTACATTCAAAGCAGGTGAGGATGTGATGATGGTATCACTCAGCAAACCTGTCCAGCAGGTTTTGCAGTTTCTGTTCCTGTTTTATGACCTCTCCTGTTACATCTCTCTCTCTGTCATTCTTTGTCTCACCTGCTTCTCAGAAACGAGGTGAGCAGCAGGGCATTGCACGTCCTAGACCAGGTTTAAATAAAGGAGTGGCTTTTTCACCTTGTAATTCCCTGCTGTTTTTTTCCCTCTTTACCTGAAATCAGACGGACAGTCTCCCTTGTAAATCGTGCCAAATACCTGGCACAATTCAGGAAAACAAAATCGACTTAAATGTCTAGAAAGCATCCTTCTACGAACAAATTAATCTATACTTTCAATCACAGGTGGTAAATAATACCGGGTTCAATGGCCACAACAGATCATTTTGCTTACATCTGATGTATTATATACACAAAAAATGTAGCTTTGAATGTGAGCTCTTGTTGCAGGGAAATGGGACCATCTGGATGTAATCATCTGTATGTGGGCTTGCATTGAAAACAGTGAATGCGTTGCTTCTGAGAATGACTAAACATAAATTTTTTCTTGGATTTTTTTCAATATTCAACAGGCTAATTCATTGCTGTTCACTTCAAGGCTTGTATTACTTGTAATACTTAGTCTAGTTACTCCAGGCTTTGTTTGGGTGGCCTTGGAATATATTTATAACACATAAGACCCAAACCAATCTTATAAGAATTTTACAAGCTGCCACTGTATAGTAAAATGGCCTGTAAATGGCCTGTATTTGTATAGCGCTTTACTAGTCCCTAAGGACCCCAAAGCGCTTTACATATCCAGTCATCCACCCATTCACACACACATTCACACACTGGTGATGGCAAGCTACAGTGGGGCAAAAAAGTATTTAGTCAGCCACCGATTGTGCAAGTTCCCCCACTTAAAATGATGACAGAGGTCAGTAATTTGCACCAGAGGTACACTTCAACTGTGAGAGACAGAATGTGAAAAAAAAATCCATGAATCCACATGGTAGGATTTGTAAAGAATTTATTCGTAAATCAGGGTGGAAAATAAGTATTTGGTCACCTCAAACAAGGAAAATCTCTGGCTCTCACAGACCTGTAACGTCTTCTGTAAGAAGCTTTTCTGTCCCCCACTCGTTACCTGTATGAATGGCACCTGTTTGAACTCCTCATCATCTGTATAAAAGACACCTGTCCACAGCCTCAAACAGTCAGACTCCAAACTCCGCCATGGCCAAGACCAAAGAGCTTTCGAAGGACACCAGGAAAAGTAAAGTATTGTAGACCTGCACCAGACTGGGAAGACTGAATCTACAATAGGCAAGCAGCTTGGTGTGAAAAAATCAACTGTGGGAGCAATCATCAGAAAATGGAAGACATACAAGACCACTGATAATCTTCCTCGATCTGGGGCTCCACGCAAGATCTCATCCCGTGGGGTCAAAATGATCATGAGAACGGTGAGCAAAGATCCCAGAACCACACGGGGGGACCTGGTGAATGACCTGCAGAGAGCTGGGACCAAAGTAACAAAGGTCACCATCAGTAACACACTACAACGGCAGGGAATCAAATCCCGCAGTGCCAGACGTGTTCCGCTGCTGAAGCCAGTGCATGTCCAGGCCCGTCTGAAGTTTGCCAGAGAGCACATGGATGATACAGCAGAGGATTGGGAGAATGTCATGTGGTCAGATGAAACCAAAGTAGAACTTTTTGGTATAAACTCAACTCGTCGTGTTTGGAGGAAGAAGAATACTGAGTTGCATCCCAAGAACACCATACCTACTGTGAAGCATGGGGGTGGAAACATCATGCTATGGGGCTGTTTTTCTGCCAAGGGGACAGGACGACTGATCCGTGTTAAGGACAGAATGAATGGGGCCATGTATCGTGAGATTTTGAGCCAAAACCTCCTTCCATCAGTGAGAACTTTGAAGATGAAACGAGGCTGGGTCTTCCAACATGACAATGATCCAAAACACACTGCCCGGGCAACAAAGGAGTGGCTCCGTAAGAAGCATTTGAAAGTCCTGGAGTGGCCTAGCCAGTCTCCAGACCTCCGAAACCAGTATGATAACATTACAGGAATGCTGATAGTATCGCAGTTTTAAAGCTTTGTAAAAGAGGTGCACTGGGCAGTGTTTTCATTAGACAAGAGACGAGAGACGAAACTTTATCCTTCCAAACAATGCAGGCAAAATCTGAGATTTTAGCACTGGTCCTGGGCGCCCTGGGCTTATGTGGGACAATAGTCACCACTTGTCTGCCCCATTGGAGGGTTTCTGCCTTCATCGGTGCCAACATCATCGTCATGGAGGAGCTCTTAGAGGGCTTGTGGATGAACTGCTACCGACAGGCTAACATCAACATCCAGTGCAAGGTGTATGACTCGCTGTTAATTCTCCCACCAGAGCTGCAGGCAGCGAGGGGGCTCATGTGTGTCTCCATAGTCCTGGCTTTCATCTCGTTGTTGCTCACAGGATTCGGGATCCAGAAGAGCAGCTGTTGTGGTGACAATTTAAAGAGTAAGAATATCACCTATGCATTAGGAGGGATTCTGTTTCTACTTTCCTTTTTGACCACACTCATCCCCGTAAGCTGGGTGGCCCATACTGTCATCAGTAACTTCTATAACCCAACAACGCTGGATGCTCAGAAGCGGGAGCTGGGATTGTCCCTCTTCATTGGCTGGGCCACTTCTGGTGTTTTGCTAATCACCGGGATCATTGTGCTGGTTAGGTACAGCAAACGCAGTGCAAAGGAAGATCAGCGCTACATTGAAGCATATCATATGGTGGAAAGGAATGAACAGAAGGCGGACAGTGTTGACTTTTCAAGAGCGAAATCTAGTTTTCATACAAATCAGGAATATGTGTAAATAACTGTACTGCAGTGTACTAATTGCATATTAGATGTCTCTCCGTATATTTATGAGCAACATGTGTTTTATTTGCAATGATATATTTAAATCAATATGTAACCATGTTCTATTGTACTATGCATTTGTCTTGTCTGCACTGTTTGGTTTACAGATGCAGCAAAAATATTTGGTTAATATGCTGTACACGAATAAACAACATTGCCTGTGTTTAAAGTAATATAATTTTTGGCAAATCTATATTATCACTGATCAACAATACACTGCTTGCAGTGGCTATCACCGATCAACTTCAATCTTAATGCAGCTCTTACTCCAATGACCCTGAGAATGTCATCACTGTTTTTAAGTACTTTTTTGGCTGCAAGTCTGTATTTTCTGTATTTATTTAAGTCATTTTTGTTGTGCTTAATGATGAATTTCTCATCTGAGACATGACAAATGCAACTGCTTCCCTGTCTTATTTCATTATATTTCATGATCTAATAATCCCGCCAACCAAGTGAACAGATAATTTATTAAAATCTTTAATTCAGTTTGTTTGTGTGATTCAATTCATAGAATTTCTACTTTTTTGTGGAAAGCAAATACTTGACCAACACTCCATTCAGGTATTTTTCTTGTACTAAAAACCTAAGGTGGAAAAGTGAAAACAGCCAATGAAGAAGTGCCTCATTTTCACATTTGACAGAACAGAAACTAAAATGTTTCTGTGGCTGCAACAAGGGAACGACCCTGTGTGATAATGACAAAAGGCCCTCCCTCTCAGGTTTCTTTGTGCGACACCTTTTCATCAGCTCGTCTTACGTGTAGAGAAGCAGTGCGTTTCACATCTGTGATCATCCACCCATCAGCTTTCTGTTTGTGAGATGGAGTCGTTTCCTACGCCCATTAGTGTAGTTGGATGCTACAGTTGTTATATTAGTTTTATTCATTTTTTCAACATTTATAGCAAGTCTTTTTTATCTGGCAAATCCTTTCAAATGATAAAACTGGCCACACATTGCATTAGTTAATTTTAAGTTAGCACATGTAATAGTACTGAGATATTACATCGTATGTTCACAATACATTTTCCCTATGCTAAATGTTCTCTAAAATTACGTCAAGTATTTCCGTGTAGTATTAAAAATATCTTACATACTTTTCATTAACTTTGACTTTTTTTGCTTGATTTTTTTTTTAAATATGATGTTGATTAAACCTTGATGTTACTGTGGTAACAAGATTTAGTGATTTTTAATAACTAAAAACTAACGACTGATCATTAGTACTGGAGGTATTCAAAACAAGCAGCACTCCTTTGTGTCTCGCCATTTATCTGATGGCTCTGAAGCAGCTTAACCAGTAAGGCTGCATTGCATCATTAGCATAGTTTTTGTGGGTGTATAAGTTCCTCAACTTGTTGTTGTTCTCAGATTTTTCTCTTCAGCTGTATAAGTGCACCAGAAGGTTGAGATTAAGCTTTCTGTGTTAACCAGAATGGCCACTTACACTGCTTACAGTGGCTACAGCAAGCCACCTCAATCTTATGTTGGCAGTTACTACGATGGGAAGCCGGCGCTGACAAATGGAGAGTACGGAGAGTATGGGGACTCTGTATATGAGGAAAAGAAGAAAATTGAAAAACGGAAGCAACAAAATGCTATCTGCTGTGAAGTAGTAGCTCTCATCATTGGCTTCATTGGACTAATTGGCGTTGCCGCTGTGACGGGCCTGCCGATGTGGAAGGTAACAGCCTTTATTCAGGAGAACATTATTGTCATGGAGACCCGCTGGGAGGGTTTGTGGATGAACTGCTACAGACAAGCCAACATCAGAATGCAATGTAAAGTGTACGATTCCCTGCTGTTTCTGCCTCCTGATCTCCAGGCTGCCAGGGGTCTGATGTGCAGCTCTGTGGCTCTGACCACCTTCGCCCTTATTGTTTCAGCAGTGGGGATGAAATGCACAAAAGTGGTGGACCACCGGGCTCGTACCAAGCATATTGTTCTTGTGGCTGGTGGCTGCCTGTTCCTCATGGGTTGCCTTACAACCATAATTCCCGTGTCCTGGACAGCCCATGTCATCATCCAAGATTTTTACAACCCTCTACTGATTGATGCCCAGCGTAGAGAGCTCGGGGAGGCCCTTTACATTGGCTGGGTGACTTCAGCGTTGCTTTTCAGTGCCGGAGTGATCCTGCTTTGCCGCCATGCTCCCCGCACCCAAGATCCAGATGAAAGGTTTCAATACAACCCCACAGGAAGCTTCTACCAACCCGCATACACCTACCAGCCAGCATATACCTACCAGCCTGCTTACTCTGCAGCCCCACCAGGATCTGTGATATACGCACCAAGTCAATACTAAAGATTTTTGGACTTTTTTTAAAATAAACTTGCCAAAATTTGGCACATTTGATGAGGAGAACTGATTAACTGTCGTTCACTTGAAACAACCAGATATTTCTTTACTTATCAAAGTGTACTGCAAATACTCCGAATCATTATGGACTTGAATGTGTTTCGATGCTGACAAACTGCTGGATTTCTATATTCCTTGTTTGGGGGTTTTTTTTTAACCCTTTTGCTTAACTCACACTAAATTATATTCTAGCACAGTATGTGTAATCTATTACATCTGTTAATGTTACAACAATTGCATGTTGATATTGCGTTCTTTACAGTTTCTGACTTGCTCTCCAAGAACAAATTGTCAACTAGGCCCTTTTTTCAGATTGTAAACCAGTGATTTGTTTTCAACACTGTTATAAATTAAAATATTACATACAAGTTTTTTCAAAATGCTGGCCAAAATATCTGGCCAAATTTATTTTTTTCCTAATAAAGTAAATGGCTTGTAAAAGAGAATCTTGTTGTATTTTTTTCCCCAATGTCTAACACAACAGTACATAACTGATCAAGAAGTTAAAGGTGCATTATAATGTAAGCAGTGTTTCAGTGCTGACAAATGATCTTAAATTTGTTGTAAATTTCCAAAACCTCCAACTGAAACTGCACTTTCTTCACTCACTAGTGAGCAAATGGAAATATATGTCATTTCTATTGTAGTGTGTGGAAATGTGCCTAAACTAGTAAAACCAGGCTGTTTACACAGATCCACCCACTGTACAAACCTACCAGGTGACTTTATTTCAACCAAACAGGAATTGGTTGCTTTTTTTTTTTTTTTCCCCTGAGAGGAGAGTGACACAAGAGACCCAGACAAGAAATCCAGTACTGACAGTCATGCATGTGTAACATTTGAGACCCTTAAAGCAAACCAAAATATATAAGAATATTTAAAAAATATACAAACGCACACACGCACGTACAAATTGTTTCCTTTTCACGGTACTTCTAAAATGTACTTATCAAATGTATAAAAAAAAATGTTGAATATTTGTCATAATTTGCCATACTTTGTTCTTTTTCCCCCCGCCGTTCTACTACTACTCATATTCTGTTAAAACTACACATCTCTCATATCTTTCATACACACACAGAAGCAGACTTCCCCCGACCCCACTGTTTGTCTTGTCTGTTGTGCGCTCCTGTCTTTAACAGTGTGCTTTACAAAAATGGGGGACAAAGAGTTTTGTCCATTGCTGTTATTTTGTGTCTCCAGTTCCCCTACATGCCCATGTACCATGAGGCCCTCCACAATAGCAGTAAATGATTAAAAATAAAGATGAAGTAATAAACAGGAAGTGAATCAGAACTGATTTTTGATCTGTAACTATAACTGGTAATACATTAACAGAGTATGTTTACCAGTGATACATTTGACGATTCTGAACATGCCCCCATTGTTAAGAAACACCTCGTCGTTTTGTCTTCTTTTAAACCGAAGTCCAAGAATGTAAACTGAGACTTCTGAGTAAACAAAGGGGGAAGCTTAGAGCAGCTACTGGGTTGCTGTACAAAGAATTAAAGGCCCAAGGGATTCAGTTTCCTAGCAACATGTCACAATTCCCACTACCTCCCATTCTGGTGTTATGTCCACAGGGAGGAGGGTGTACAGGTAAACATGAATCTGCTCCTCCTCCATCGGGATGCAAAGCCACTCCACAGAGAAAACCTACTGCTTCCTACAGCAGTTACACTGTGTCCGCACACTATTGCTCTTCTGAGCTTGGATGAGTAAGTGAAGAACAGGATGGCAAACTCAGCACTGGAGATTGTGGGTCTTTTAGTATCCCTAATCGGGCTGATCGGGGCAGCAGCAACTACAGGAATGCCTATGTGGCGCGTCACAGCCTTCATTGGAGACAATATCATCGTGTTTGAGACTCTGTTTGAGGGCTTGTGGATGAATTGCTACCAACAGGCAAGCTTCAGGATGCAGTGTAAAGTGTACGACTCTCTCCTGGCCCTGACTCCTGACCTGCAGGCGGCAAGGGGGCTTATGTGCTGCTCTCTGGCACTGAGTGGTCTTGGTGTGCTGATCAGTCTGATAGGCATGCAGTGCACATCATGCATCCAAAACAATGATCGAGCTAAGCGGCTGGTTCTCATCATTGCTGGTAGCATGATCATATTGGGTTGCTTCTGTGTCCTCATCCCCGTCTCCTGGACGGGTCACGTCATCATCACTAACTTCTACAACCCCTTGCTGATCGATGCCCAGCGGAGAGAGCTTGGAGCAGCTCTCTACATTGGCTGGGTAACTTCGGCTTTCTTGTTTGCTGGAGGATGCATTTTTATTTGCTGTAATATACAGTCGGATGACAAAGATTCAGAGCGATACCTATACTCCAAGGCCTCAGACTATTCGGTCTACCCTCAACAGCCACTACAGCCTCTACAGCCTCAACAACTGATGACGCTTCCCCAACCACGATCTCAGCCAATGCTATCAAGATACCCATCGTCTGTCTACAGTTACCAGTCCAGATATCCCTCTGTACACAGTGCACACAGTGGGGTCGCGTTTCTGTAAACACTTATTTTTATTTTTGTTTTTTTAATTGATCAGAAACTGCATTTCAGGTTTAAGAGAAAATGTGTGTGAACCAATACACCATTTCTACTGCATTATGTGTATTAATTCAATTTTATACTAACAGCCTTATATTTTATACAAATGCTTAAAAAAAGTGTACATTTATGCTGTATATAACAATTTAATTCAATCTTTAACCACTGAAAATTATTAAAAAGTTGACTTACTGTAAAACATGCACTTTGTTAATGGGACATGTCATCTCTGAAAAACAAGCGTAGTTGTAACTACATTTAACCCTCTCAGGCTCAAATTAAGTTTTTGTTGCTGATGCACAAAAGAATACCTGCAGTGGTACTTGTGAGTAAAAAAAACTCATAAAATATGCATGTGGGGTAATCAGGTTGTTAGCTTTTAACTGTTGCAAATCTGCAACGCCTGCCTTGAGAGCGTTAAAGCTTTAGTCATTTCAAAAAATATTTCTTAACTGTGTCTGAGCTGTGCTGCTAAAAAAGAAAAGAAACAGCTCAAACTCATCTCTGTGGCACAAATAGTCTCTCATTGTCACATTGTCACATTCTGTTTCTTCTTTTTTTTTTTGTTAATCGTTACTAATCAGTTTCAACTAGTATTCAAATCAAAAGTAATAACTAAATGATGGCAGGTGTAGAAGTAGTACAAGAAAAGACCAACAAACACATAACGCTTCATGTGTGAAATGAAAAGAAGAAACAGTTTTCATTTTTCATTATGAGAATTTCACTGGAAAGTAAATGCATCTATCTAAAATACCTCCCAAACTAGGACGTTTATGGCGTTTATGGTGTTTGCTTAACCAAAAAAATCCTGAATCTGTTTAAGTTGGCCGGGTAAAGAGGAAATAGTTACATAAAAACAAGATACTGGGTTAAGGCTACTTGCTTAAGGTGTGGCAGCATAGCCAGATAGTTACAAAGAAAGCATTGAGACAACGGCATAATCATATGATCCAAATTTGCAAGTCACTTTGAATAGAAAACCAAGCAGACTGTGTTAAACATTTCTGTCTCTGTTCAATAGAATACGACTTCTTAATCGAACAGGTCGCTTAATTTCAGTTTTAGTAAGTTCAAATGTAAACTGTACAACTTGAACTTCAAAATAAAACAGTAATGTCACTGCTGTTGGGTAACGCAAATACTTGTGACGTAAGGACAATGTAGTGTTTATTGTTGCTTGAGGTTTCGCGCAATAATTTCTGAAGCCATAATGAATACATGTTGACAAGTTCTGTACATAATTTAAACTTAGACATCTAAACTGTAACTATCTAGAACAAACTGTATTTGGCCTGTGTTATGTGAGATCCCCCTCATTTCACTATCCTCTAAGGTCATCTCTGCTCCCCTGTGGACAATATAAGAACTACATGCGCTGTACTAAACTGTACCACATATTAATGTTTGCTTCTGGGTTGTACCGCATCTAAAGAGTAAGAAAACATGGCAAATAATTAAAATTAAAATAAAAAAAAAATAGTGCTTGGTGTTGTCTTGTTTTGTGTGTACAGTGTTGGAGAAAGTAATGACTGACCCCTATCATCTGAGAACCATAAACACAAAATAAGCAGACCTCCTGCTACCCTCATCCCTCTAAACCAATCAGGTGAATGCAGGGCCTCTTACCCATAACAAACTGTCTCGTACAGCAAGCAACTGTTGTGGATGAGAGCCATTCTAATTCTGGATTTAACCACAACTGGAGTTTTGGAGATTTAACCATGATTCAAGGTGCTTCAGAGCTAGCTGCAATATGCGTGGGCTTGGTTGGCTTGATCGGTGCCTCGGCTACCACGGGGTTGCCCATGTGGAAGGTGACCGCGTTCATCGGAGAAAACATAATTGTGATGGAAACCCGCTGGGAAGGCCTATGGATGAACTGCTACAGACAAGCCAACATCAGAATGCAATGTAAGGTTTATGACTCCCTGCTGTATCTGCCCCCTGAATTACAGGCTGCCAGGGGTCTGATGTGCTCTGCTGTGGCCTTGTCAGCGGTGGGGCTTCTTGTGGCTCTGGCAGGAATGCGATGTGTGTCCTGTATTCGGGGTAATGATTGGGCTAAGACCATTATATTGATGGTTGCAGGGGTTATGCAGTTCATGGCGTGCATCTGTGTCTTTATCCCAGTGTCGTGGACAGGTCATGTTATCATTACAGATTTTTACAATCCTTTGCTGATTGATGCCCAGAGAAGAGAGCTAGGAGAGGCTCTTTACATTGGATGGGTGACAGGTGCTGTGCTTTTCGCCTCATCCCTGTTGTTTGTCTGCCGCCGTTTGCCCAAAGGCAAAGGCTCGTTTGATATGTATCACCCACCAAACTTACTTAGTTATAAGCCAACGCCCAATAGGCCAGCTCTGATGAATTATCATCCCCTGTCCAGCCTTCGATCGACTGGTTCCGTTGGACAAAACGCTGCAATGCCACTGCAAACTGTCATTCCAGTAAGGACAAATAATGGAACAGTATTAAACCCACCTGTTGTCTATAATCTGACTCCTCAGGAAAACGCATCACTGCTATATCAAGGCAGTATGTCTCATCACCCCTCAGTGCAGAGCTCTAACCACAGTGGAAACTTGTATGCTCCAGAGAACTCCTTATACATGAGTCAGAACACCATACCATATTCACTCACTTATGTTCCCACCACGTCCTACCAGTCCAGCTTCCATCCAGTTCCACAGACTCCTATTTTCATAACATATAAAGAATCAAGAGCTCAATCAGTGCCTTACAGTGAGATGAGAGGTGGTGTATACATATAAGGAAAAATCCACAACTGAGTTTAATCCTAATGCATATACTGAATAATACTGAACGGTGTGTTTAAAGTTTTTGTACTGTTAATAACTGTTTTAAATGTTTTGCACTGTGGAAAAAATGTCTGCTTTTATCAAATGGGACACAACCATTGTTATTAGTATACACAAAGATGAGCCTTTGTAAACCATTTAACCTCTGTAGAAATCACCAGGATGGAAAGTTATAGCTTAATGTTTTGCAACCTTTTGCAGCCATTTGTTCAAAAACCTCTAGAATTGTTATCGTTATCACGATGTCTCAGTGTGTGTTTTGCTATCATGATGTGTTTTCCACCAGCCAGATGTATAAATAACTTGTTATTATTATTGCTTGCCTGTAATTTCGATTAGCAATGATCATTAAAACCACATTTTAATTTACAAATGTTAGTAGCTGGCAGGTGTTTTTTTTTTGTTTGTTTTTTTAATGCAACACTTCACTCTGTAGGTGTGTATAAACTGTTTATATTTCCCAGAGGGAAAACCTTTTTTTTCCAGAGATAGCAGTGAGGGTAGATTAAGGGTATATGCTCTGTGAGGTCCCAGAAGCCCGTTGAATTCTTCTTTCTGCATTTTGAGCAAGTTTGATTATGGAAGACATATTTTATGGTAAAAAAAAAAAAAAGCAAATGTTCCTAGAAAAGTAATGATGAAATTTCTTGTTTTAAAGCTCTACTAAACTAAACTACTTAACTAAAAACTCAAACCACATTAAAATCTAAAACAATGAAAAATTAAAGTTGCTAAAAATGAATTTGACATGCATATTATATATATATATATTTTTTAAAATATTTTAGATATGTAACAAAAGATTGTTTGAAACTAAAGACAAGTGCGGTTCACACAAATTTGTGAACCGCACATTGGACTTATTTGAGAAATCAGAAATTAATCGAGCATAACAGTCAACCACTAAAACAAGCAAGCAAATAATTTGCATTTCTAAACATTCTAATAATAAAATGTGTTTTATTATCATTATTTACTTTTTTGTAAATCAGTGAATTTTAAAATTTAGCGATAAAACAAAAATAGTTATATTTTAGCTTTAAAATACGATCTTAATTAAAAACCTTCCACACAGTGGTGGATTAACCATTACAGAAACATAAGAAATTATTTTGTTAATCACCAGCACTATTAATTTAGGGCGTCTTTGGCATAAATCTTGCATTAGGTGGTGGACTAATAAATGTGTTAAACTGTGTACTGTATATACTTATATATTTTATGAATACATGCTGGCAATTAAAATCTCTTCACAATGCAAATCTTCAAAACAAATTTTCATTACTGACATCATATCACCACTAGATGACACCAGAGATCTTTCCAGGGCAGTTTTTTAAGTTGGCGAGCTCCAGATAAAGAAGATACACATATTATGAAGCTAAATATCATAATATAGGAATAAATTGGGGGGGGGAGGGAGCACCAGGATTAAGCTTAAAGCAAAGCAAAAACTATCCATGGTCAAGCAACAGTATCTTTTTGTTCTCCATTCACATGTTCAGCCACAACAAGAGATTTTTTTTGATCATCAGTTTTGGAAGTCTCATGTTAAAATATGTCCATAACATGTATGCTGTTGGATGTACGTAAACTATTTTATTTGACATTGTGATAAATTCATTACATTTTACTTACTAGAAAATGAATTTTAAAGAGTACTTTACAGTTGAGGATATTGAGCTTTTACTTTGTGAGTGGGAAAAAAAAACAGCTTAAATATCACTCTCTAATTTAGCCAATTTACTGATAATCAAAAATATAGTAATTACACTAATCTCAAGAAACCCATCAGACATTCTTGGTTCAGAATGGCCACTTCAAATCTCAAGCCACTCTTCCTCAAGGAATAAAGCAAAGAGTATCAAGGTAACCTGAACACATTTTATTTAACTACAAGACCGCGGCAGTTGAACGGTTTGAGGTAGTTAATCTTCAAGGGAGCGTCAACGACCAGTATGGAGATTAGATTTGCGTTTCCATCAGGACTGGACCAAAGATTTAATCATTCCTCGGTGTACCAAAGCAGAGATCTTGTCGAGGTCGAATGTTGCCAGATTTGAAGTTAATCTTCAGGACGTATCCATGTTTGCGGATCAGCGGCTTGGCAGTGCCCTCAGTTGAGCGCCTGTATGGGAAGGATCTTCAACTGTGTCGAGTGAGCCGATGACACAGTGAGCGACAGCGGAAACGAGGCGAATTTGATTTCAGAATTAAAGCACTGAAATAAAAGGTGTTTCGGACAGAGGATGCCAAATGAGTCATCAACATATTTATGTGATTAAAGCCTCGGGAAAATAAAAACACACTTTGCTCAGTATAAAAATGAGGGACATTCATGGCTATGTATTTTATTGGGGGGAAAAATGTATGTATGTGTTACATTATTATTTGATTTCTATTCTTTGTTAAATTAAATAAAAGAATGTTGTTCATCTTCTGTATGGTTCCAAATTGATTTCCATTTCATCTTTTATTGTGAAATTTGTAAGCAGAAGCTGTTTCCCGTTGCTGCTTACTTGACAACAGGAGCCCAGTGCGGTCCTCCTCCTCAGTTGCAGCCTACAATTCAAGTGTGCACCGGGAAAAACATGATAAGAAGGCTATCTGGACAGTGAATATGGGAAACAAAACCTTACAGGCATACAAAGGATCCTAGAATGGAAAAATCTGATCAAATCTTTTGATCAGTGACAACTTCAAGTGGAGTGTGTGGTTGTGTTGTTTCTTTTTCTCACCACAATGTGTGAGGGATGGATATGGGTCGGATGCCAGTTTATTTTCGTTACGGATACAAGGACTGGCAGGTTATCAGCATGAATTACTAAGGGGAAAAAAGAAAAATAAATTTGCCATAAATGTTAAATTCAGCTCTGGAGGAATGACCATGGTGAAAAGGAAGGGACTGTTATTTTCGCTGCTGTACTTTATGGCAGAGTTTTGGCTCACTTCGCAGCAAGTCCTGAGAATTGGTAAGTGGTAAAAGTGTCCATGTCATAAATATTTATATAATAACTGTTAACATGTTGGCTGCCACTGCGCTCGTCAGCTTTTTCCATCGCTGACCCAGTTATTATGCAGTCTGGGTTGCATCTCATTTCCCACTGGGGTAAAAAAATATTATGTATCAAGGATTTCAAGCTAGAGCCTTGAAAAATTGGCAATACTTTCTGTGCAACACTGATTGGAATTGTTAAAATGTATTTTCCCTATAGAATGGCACCTAAATAATTAAATGAATACATAAAATATATAAATACAGTTTTGTGGTTTCTCGTAATGCAAGGCATTCTTAATCTCTCTCAGTGCGAGTGCAGCATGTTGTTTCATTTCTTTTAAAAGAACAAAGAAGGCAAATTCAATTACGGCCAAGATTTGTGAAATGATGTCTGTTCATTGCAAATGTACATCTCAGTTACTGTAGTTGAATCGCTTTTGAATCCTGATACCCTCGACCACAAGTTAAATACCATAGAGCCAAACGAGATCGAGGCACATCACATATGTTGTTTTTAGGAGCAAATTTTGAATGTGCAGTTGTTGTTGCGTCTTGCCATCATGTAACTGTCGCTCACTAAGTTGCCTAGCATGCACTGAGTACAAAGCATTGTCAAAAAAAAAAAAAAAAAGACATATTCAACTTTATTCACCTGTTGTGATGTTTGTGCAATAACCTTATAATTTTTATTACTGTATTTTTTTTTTCTTACTCCAAGAGAGGGTACTGCGGACCGAGCTGTAGGTTATTCAAATGAAATTTTTTATTTTTTTTTTAATCAAAATTGTGTTAATCCACTTTGGTTGACCAATGGCAGAGTCTCTCTTTCTCTCTCTTTTCCTTCCATGTTGACAGCAAAGAACAGGAGGAGAGACGGGTGATTAAGTTGGCCTACTGCTACATCTGAAAGCATATACTGTTGGCATAATGTTCTCCTTGGCACACAGCACTGTGAAATTGATACATCACTAAAGAATAAAGAGTGGGCAATTCAGCAAAACTTATATATATATATATATATATATATATATATAAAATATATTTGGCTGCTCCCTACCCTTTCATACTCAAAGGTTTTTTAAGCTTTGTGTGCACTGATGGCCAGTGACATCTGTAAATGTGGATCTGAGTCCAAAGCTGTCTGTTAAGCCTTTGAGGGTTGACAAGAAGAGTAATTTCAATTTCCCTCTGTGCCTGTAATTAAACAAACAGAGCTCTTGCTTCAGTATCCCCCCTTTGATCTCTGATGTAACTTTGGAACAATTAGCCGGTGTTTGCTGCAAATTAATACTTTCGGGCTCTTTGCTCTTCTCCCATTGGTTATTCACATGGGTTAGAAGATTGCATCACAAAAATGGCTTTTAAAATTTAGCCCTAAGGACGCGTCGTTTTACTTAATGCCTGCAGCAACTCTGAATTTGAATATATATTCAAATTTTTAAAAGAATATAATAAACGTGGTGTTGCATAACTTTAAAAGGCTAAGAAGTCGGTGTGACTTCCTGGTTTCAACAGTCCCGATCTGTGCTCTATATTGTTAATCTCTCAATCATCTATCACTCTCAAAGGCCACCTAATCTTTGTCATTCTCTTCATGACCCACACACATCATAATCCCTCCCATATGGTGTGTGGCTTGGCTCAATTAACATTTCTCCGTCTTGGCTAGCGTCTGCATCAGATTGTGACAGGCTCCCACTTTTTTCACTGGGACTGGTAATAATGGTAAATCTTGTGCTCCAAGCCCTTAAACAACTAACTCTAATCTTCTTTATGCATTAAGTCTCTTCCCCAAATATGGTACTTAGGCAGTGACCAAATCTCATCACTGGGGAGAGCACAGAATCAACACAGAATTAACAGATGTAGCTGGGCCTTCTGTTTACTTTCCCTTTTGTTAAATTTCTTTTTCTCCTCTTGCTTGCATACTTAATGATTACTTTCTGATACATTATGTTTCATTTGTGTATTTATAGCTCAGTCCATATAATGAGAAATGTGGCACCAGCTCAGATCAACAACTGAATTATAATTTGATGAAGTATATATATTCCAGTATACAGTTTTTAAATCTGGTAGAGTATTACTCTGGCTGTATTAATATAGAAGATTACTTATATGTTTATTCATTTTGAATGTTTCCTAGTGAATCGCAAGGATCTTTCACATAAACAGAGAGACCTCAGTGCTCTACATCAAACAAACATAGTAGGCTGTGAGGACCTTCTCATTCATTCACAGTCTGGCATAGCTCCAGGTTGGAGTGGTGCTGGTGGTGTTGTTGGGGTGGGGGCGGGAGGTCTCTTTGGGAACTGGCCCAGGATGGGGAGAAGGAAGAAAGCACAACACTACGTCATTGTGTTCCTCTGCCTTAAAAGACTCTCCTTCATGTGATTATTGCACGGTCACAAAAAAAAAAATAATACAAAAAGTGGATTAAAATAATTATTTGAAGGACACTGTCTCAATGTCAGCGGGTTTCTGGATTAAAATCAAGTCCATCCTGTTGCCAGAACCTGAACCCGGTTATTTTTCTTGCTGTCTGCACTGAAGTGAGGAAGCCTATAATAAGGATCAGCCTAAAGGTTTCCGCCTGCAGCATAAGCAGAATCTTTTGTTTTTGTGACCTCCTAGCATACATTACCCCAAACCATTGTCTGGCCTATTAAGGATGAGACGGAAGCTCAGTGATCCTGAAAATTATATCATACACAAATTAATGGTAACTATTCATAGGTTGTTTCTTTTTTTAACTCTCAGGACTCACATTTGAAAGCTTCCCTACTGGATATTCACAATTTTGGGAGGAAAATATTTCTAGTGATTTCTGCTCTATCGTTTAATCTTTATAAAAGTATAAATGATCCTTTCTTGTCCCTTCATCTGTTAACCTGTTGAGAGGGAGCACTGATTCATGTGTCATCTGCAAACAAACACTTATTTGTCTTCCAATTTATCAGTATTATATTTGAGAACTGACTGTCATGACTGGTTTGAAGTTATGAAATGTAGATATTCAAAATACTATAAAGATACACTGAGCCAAACAAACACACAGCATCGTCTAAAGGCTTGTATATGTCTGCTGCAAAAGCGAAAAGATCAATTTCATAAAAGATACACATTTATTAGCCACATATCTTGATCTCTAACCATTTTAACATAAAATTAGTAGTTAATGGAAAATATGTATATCACTGTTGCTGTGTGTTAAAGGGTACATGTTTTTATAAAACACAAACTCGAACATCAGTGTCTATATCAGCTGGACTCCAATTTGATGCTCTGTTTGGATCTGAGGCTGTGGTAAAGATTTTCCACCAAACAAAGGAACAGATGCGTCATTGTCTATTGCACTGACAAGCATTCAAAGCTTTTCTGATTTCCACATCTTTCAGACGATTCCTGGACTATATGTGCAACTTTAATAATGTCTTCCTAAAGAGACAAAAGAAGCACTGAATCTTCACTTGACGCCAGCTGTTAGAGCCTTGGACGAAGCAAACTTCAATTATTTTCTGGTGATATACACAGAGTGTTTTTGTGAGATCTTAATTAAAAAGCCTGGACTGAATTTTCAATCATATATATATACTTTAGCTAATTTAAAACCATTTCCCCCTCCCCCCCAAAAAATACCCTGAGATCTGCTCTTCACTTCAGTTGTCTGGATGGTTGATGGTGGGTTAGCCTTGCTTAGAGACACCCTGCTTGCCAACTACTCGCAGTTAGACTTGTAGTCAAGACCGCCTAAACCAAGACCAAGACAATACCAAGACCAGAGGGTATTGACACCAAGACCAAGACAAAGTCGAGACGAGACCAAGACTGAGACGAGACAAAAAGGTCTTTAAACTGCAGCCAGATGCTGCTTCGTTTACGAGTGTCAGGCATATTTTTGTGTTTTTGCGATGCACTCGCACAGCCCTCTTCACCACTGTCTACTGTCTCACTCACTTACTGAGAGGACAGGCTCACGCTCCACTTGACTGTCACGTCTCTCACCCTCTCTGTTTTTCACATAATGATATTATCCTATATCTTCGCATGTGATTGGCCACAATATGGAAGGATTGGAGCATAGCTGAGCCACTGTGTGAGAGCTGAGCAGCGAAAGGAAATTAAGTGAGGAGACGGCTCTCGCTCAATGGGAGTCGACTCTTCTGATTCACTACAAAGCACTCTCTAAGCACGGCTCTTAGAGCTGATGCTTTCGCGCATGACACATTATCGAAGGTTACGTTGTGTGTCATGGATACTGTTGACTCCAAATCTCTCTACTACTATGTCGATCTGAGACAGCAAGACCGAGACAGCGAGACCAAGACAAGACCAAGACCTCGTAAAAGTGGTCTCGACACATCCAACTCTACTCGCAGTAATGGTGAAATTTGAAAAAGTGCAACACAAACCAGAAATGGAGTTTCATTTATATTAAAAGTTTAATAATTTACCTAGTTATCGCTAAGTCCTTTTACTTTGAAGGCAAAAAGTCAGCCTTTTTCCACTGAATCACTACTTCATGGTGAGCAGTTAGCATCTTCCTTACGAACTATGACAAGGGTCATCTGCCAAAACAGTCAGAAATAGGTGTTTCAGTGCAGCCCTGCCACCTCTTTGTGACCAATTTCACCTTGACAGCCAGCAACCACTTGCCAACTGGTTGGGGAATACATATTTTTCCCTGGTGACTCATGGTTGCCAGAGGATCGCAGACTAGTTTCTAGGCCTGTGGTACTGAGCTAATAGAAAGATGGGAATTTTCCTGCAGAGTGAAACTACCTTAGGTAAGCTGGTGATAGTTTATATTTTTTACTAGTTATCTAATGACACTGACTACTGACAGTCACCAGCCTTCCTCAAATCAGGTTCTTTCTCAGGAAATCAAGCAAGTTGTTGCACTTTAAACAAATTTTAAGGCATTATTTCAAGGTGAAATGAAGGGAAAGTTAACCAGTTTGATTTCCCTGCTCCCAAGCTTCAGAGAGGAAATTAATAAGCTTTATTATGTTGGCAATAAAGATTTCATGGCTACAGCTCATCTTTAAAAAATTATAGCTTTATCAGTAAGTCAAATATAAGTCGAGCTCCTAATAGGTTTGTTTTTATTTGGCAGCTTTTAACATATCGGTGAAGCTACATTAATTTTTCATAGTCTTTGAGTCTTAAAAAGACATTTTGTATTATACTGTTAGGTGCAAATGTCATTACATTTTGAGCTCTTAGATCTGAATGGAAAAGTGATTATGTATAAAATTAGACGCCAACTGCAAATCATATAAATCATAAAATCTTAAGAGCAGCAGCTATTTTTAACTCCCTCAGAAAGTGGATGATCCATTTTCACAGCCTTGTTAAAGAATGAAAAACAAAATCTCTGTCACTGAGGATGATGACGATGATGTTGTGATGCTGCTGAATCCTTAATAAAGCCCGTGACATTTGCTGCAGCCTCTGCACTTTAAGCAAACAAACCTCAGGATCCAGCTGGTGCGTACTCGTGTGCATTTCCTATTCTATTACCTTAAAAAAAAACACCTTAAAAGGAAAAGAGGCACCAAAGACAGTGAAATAGAATCTACTTCCTCTCAAATTTATAAACTGACTGATGTATCTTTTATATTTCAGTCGAGTGAATTAAGGACTTTAACAGGTCCCAGCAGCTGCTCACTGAGGCTTGGTAACCATAATTAGGATTGGCACTTTCAAGCATGCTTTTAGTGACCAGGGAGTCCAGACAAGGCTCTCTCAGTTTGGGGTTTGAGGCTATGCAACACCAAAGAAAAAGGTCATTCACAATCAAGGTCTCAGGGGGAGCTTTTTAAAGGCCTTTTCTACTTCCAAATCAATCACAATTTCACAGGAAATTCTTCAAAGACTGAGAGTGCAGTGACCTATTGCCATCTGTAGCCTCAGTGTTGAAGCGGGGTCATGCGCAAACACTTGCACCATCTAAATGGGATCTATAATTTGTGATGATTGTTAATATAATGCCTGATTAACATTTCTGAAAAAGGCAGAGCTTTCAAAAATGCATTATTGTAGTCTTTGTTTTGTTAGTTAAAAATATGTCAAAGTTGAAAGCAACTTGCTTACCCACAGCATTCAGCACTGGACCCAAGTCTGTTGACACTTGTGAAGTGCAATGCAATAGGAACAAACATTTAACCCTGAATATATTAGATGAGAAATCCTATCACTGAAGGCCCAGATGTTAAATTATTTACATTTGAAAGGCTTCAGTGAATCGAATGAGCAGGGGAATTTTCGGCAGGCATAAGCACACTGAATCTCACACGCGCCTGTCTGCACGCAGGTAGCAACAATCCAGTATTTTTTTCTGGCTTTAATCCCAATAGTTTTTAAGCTGCGTTTTATGTAACAAATGTAAAAGACTGTGCATGTGCCTGGCTGGAGTCATATATGTCTTTATTGCCAGCTGTGGCATGCTAGACCCGCCATCTTTCTGGAGCAGCATGATGGATTAAGACTTGGATGTTTTTCAGTATGATCTTCTCAACTCTGAAATAACCCCCCCTTCTCCCCTCCCTCCTCCTCCTCCTCCTCCTCTGTGGCACTGGCACAAACACCAACTGTGGCTAAAAGTGACTGAATTTACCTTTAAAGCCACTTAAATCTCAGTTTAAAGGTGATGACCAGTGCTACATAAGAACAAGTACCGTCGGACTGTACAGAGACGTGGTGCCTCTCAAAAAGCATATTAATCGAAATTAATAATTTAAATAATTGATTAAATGAGAACTTCTGTGCTAAGTGTATCTTTATAGTATTTTGAATATCATATATATTAATATCATATTTGATAAATACTTCTAATACATTTTAAATAACTTCTCCCCCTTTTTCATGCTTGTAAAATGTGAGGACTTTGCTCTTCACCATTACTGTAAACTGACAATAATCATTTTGTTTTTGTTACCTTGGGCTCCTAAATATTGTTACAAAGTTGTACATGTAATATTAAAAACTAGAAAAGAATTTACAAAATGCCCGATAAGCCTAATTTACATCTAAAAATTGTCCTCTTGACTATGAGGGACATTTACTAATAGTAAATGAAACATGTTTAGTCTTATGATATCAAGGTTTTACACGTAAACAGTGTTATGTTTGCAGCAACTACAGTTAGCTTCTGGGAATATTCCTTCTGTTAAAGTGTTTCATGCAGCGACAATGATGAAGCTGTCCATGTCATTTCCACAAACTGCATTTTATATTAAAATCTGAGCTTAATTCTGTTCCTCATTTCTTTATTTTATCTTAATATACTTCTCATTTTATGTTATGTATCATATTAAAGTATATCTGTAACTGCTGTGTGAAAGGAACCTACTTTCACTGCACAGTACAAACCCACTGTGGTTATTTACACGTGCATATGACATTAAAATAGCTTGTACTTGTACTTAATTAGCCCAAAGTTGTCAAAAAAATTTCTAGCACCAGAAAAGCATTTCACAGTACTTACAAAACAACAGATGCAGGGAAACTCTGAGGAAACATCTTCATTACTGCATCTTCAAGTAGTTAAACGCAGATGCAAACGGATGATAACTAAAGTCATGTTACTTGAAATAAAGAAATTTATAGACACTAAAAGTGTCTATAAAAGCACTAAAAAGCACGGGTGCTTTGGCACCTTTAACCCTTTCACAGTAAGTCACCTCACATCTTTTGGCTTCAATAACTGATCTGTAAATCACAAGCTGGTGACTTTATATGTTAGGTATGATGACTGTTTCCAGTAGCAGTAAGTTGCAAAGGAGACAAAACTACAAAACAAGATTAATAAGTATGAATGTCTTTTGATTTGGAAAGGGGTTTTTCCCCCTAATTGAAAAATGTGTAAATGCATAAGAGAATAAGGGATGGCTGAAATGTTTCCCCTGATTATATGTGCTAAATGTTTAATCTGTTATCCTTTATGTGAAAATTAACTGAACAAATGCCAAAGCTTTCATAAAAGTTATTGTGACAGCTTGTGAAATTCAGGCTCTGTAACAGGCTGAAGCCAGGAGAGTTCAACTTTTAATTTGAATAATATTAAATCCTGTCATCTCAACTGGGTCCCTTAGCAGCATTATGTGACAGAAGTACAAACGAAATGGGGCCGTATTATGCAACTATTACAATTCAGCTGTGGTAACCTTCAATCTTTAAAAAGACACTACGTGAATATCTATACCGAGAGAAGCCAATTGATCGATAATTTTTCTGCTAGCGCTTTGATGTGAGCTGGGTAAAACTCCTTCCACTTTTTTCTTCTTGCAGGGGGCATCTTTGAGACTCTTGAAAATGAGCCCATTAGTGTTGAAGAACTGGCCTTTAAATTTGCCGTAACTAACATAAACAGGAACCGGACCTTAATGCCAAACACCACGCTGACCTATGACATCCAGAGAATAAACTTATTCGACAGTTTTGAGGCTTCAAGAAGAGGTAAAGATCTTGTCATTTAATTTTGAAACCCCACTTGAGAATCAGTAAGAGATTTTTGTTGAGATTTTATTTTCTTCCCACTTTCTGTTTGATTACTTCAGCCTGTGACCAGTTGGCGCTGGGCGTCGGTGCTGTTTTTGGACCCTCTCACAGCTCATCGGTCAGCGCAGTCCAGTCTATCTGTAATGCCCTGGAAGTCCCTCACATCCAGACACGCTGGAAACACCCATCAGTGGACAACAAAGACAGCTTCTACATTAACCTCTATCCTGAATATGCCTCTATAAGCAGAGCTGTGTTGGACATAGTGCAATTCTACAAGTGGAAGACGGTTACTGTGGTCTATGAGGATGCAACTGGTAAGTTGAGATGGGAATGAATGATACAACATAAGATCTGGAGGGAAACACAGACTTCACTATCATACTGAAGGGCCGTTAGTGATTTAACACAGCAGGAAGAACATAAACTTTACTTTTAAAGTATAAAAATGTGGCAACTGTTTGTCATATTTATAAAGTGCCCTTGAAATAAGAACTACAACTCCTGCAAGTCTTTGCCTTAGCAACCCTGTTAAATTACCTTGAAGCTATTTATAGATGAGTCAATGTGCCCTGCACGTGCTCTAAAACTTTTAAAGAACAGAAGTCTTCTGGAAACAGAAGTCAGTCCCAACAGATGGTGAGACAAAAATCACTCCTAAATAAACAGGAAGAAGCAAATATAAGACAGAACTAAGAAGTGAGGATAATGCACAAGTAGTTATGATGATTCTAAATCAAGAGTTTCCAATGCCACTGTGATGTACACTCTTTCAACCTGGCTAACTGTGCTAGAATATGTCATGGTCCTGTTACTGTGAGCAGTTATGAGAGGAGAAGATGATCAGACCTTCAAAGGACATAAAGTCAAAGATAAAGCTTTCTTTTTGAGAGTTTAAGAAAGACTGCTGTATTATTTGTTGCATTTTCATTTTGTGCTACTTTACAAAAGATTAAGACCTTGAGATGTTAGGGCTATGGCTTCTTAACAATTACCATGTGACACAACTGTATTTCTGATTACTCTGAATCCTCAGACCTTGTCCTAATGATCAGCAGCCATGAGCTCCACTAAGCAGTTTTCCAGCACTCTATGAGTTCAAATAATTTTCCCACCATGTAAGAAAAGACTAAAAGAAGATAACTGAGCATTTTCAGGTACCAGTCTCCTCATTAATAGGAACAGAAGATTTGGGATTTAAAGCACCAGAAAACTTTCCAATTGATCTCTTCCATGATTGCTTGGAAGGTAAATAAAGACCCAAGGTGATGGAAAAAGCCCTTAAGAACTATATAGTCTGGAGGGACAGTGTTGGGTTTGGGCAAAACTGCCCCATGCTAGCTGTGAAAAATAATACAGAATGACTTTCTTGGGATTATTCTAGTTTTAAATTGGACAAAACCAGAAAGCTAAGCCTGTGAACCAAACAGAGGAGAGTGTCAATGTCTACATCAACAAACAGGGTGGCAATACTGCATGCTACATTGTTTAAAATCAGGGTGCAGAACCTATAACGTGGTTGTGCTCAGAAATTCAAAGTTCTACACTGGCCTTCTGTTTAGCAGTACCTACAACATCAGGTCTCTAAGGTACTACATGCATTCATCGTATAAATGAATCTCCGCCAGTCTGTGCAAAATTCAACTTCTTTTAGCTGGTTCACTGATTCAACCATAGTTGGGGCAGTTTCTGTGCAGCAACACCTGCACAAATATGACCCTCAAGAGCCATCAAGTCCTCACATTACAGTAAACCTTCTGTCTTTAATCTAAACTCCATCAGTCCAGATGATCCATTTACATAAACTTTTTTTGGCCACAACAAACCAAAATGTGCTTGGAGGAAAAAATAAAAGAACAATGGTTTCATGAGAACAATACATCTCCAGCTGGTGAGCACAGGGATGGATTGGTGCTCGTCTTGCAGCCAGTGGAAAAGGGAAAACTTAACTTTGAGGCAGAAGAATGGATTCAATAAACAGCAGCTAAATCTGTGTAAATAATACAAGACTTAAGAAATAAGCAGTATTCACCATTAGGAATGCACTTTAAGTGTCAGTGGTGCATACTGCTCAGTGTCCTGATTTGTTGTTTCTGTTGTTAAATGTGATTCATCATTGTTTTTGTAATGATGCTGAAGTTCAGATTTTCTGTTGGTTGGGGTACTCTACAACTTTAGGTGAAAACCATATAAATGAAAACACAGATTAAGACTAAAAGGCTGCAAAGACTTCAGTGACTAATTATACAGTGGATGAAAATGTATTTCAGCAACTGTTTATCCTTCTCATCTATGAGGAACTTTATATTCATTTTCTATTAATGCAAATATAACTGATTTTAATTCATCCTCTTTTTGCTCAGTTTTCCACTTATCATTACAGGGGGGAAAGCGAGACAAGCATTTTCTCCATTTTGAAACATTTTCTGAAAATGAATTGCGATGCCCAAACGAAAGCTTTAAAATATATCGTCATATACTGTATATGCAGTTGTCTTGTACTTTAACCTCATGGAAAATTCTACAATCTGTGCCTAAAACTTGTCTCCAAAAGCATCATGGCCCACTTCAAAAATCCGAAATCTTCTGTGGCCCATCCAAATTTTTTTTTTAATCACAACTCTGATCATTCTACTGTGAAATATTTTTGCTAGTATCATTAACAGCTTTATTTGAAACACCTGAAAGCTATTGCAGGAAATGCAGAATGTGGTGTATTTATTTAGAATACCTTGGCTTTGTTATGCGCTTCTTTTTTCCTTTTTTAATATTTAAAGGAAATGTAAAGTTTACAATTATTTACATTTTATAAATTGCCGCTATGTTTTGACTTAAAAAACTAATTTAAAACAACTAAAATATCACTTGTGAAATTAAAAATATTTTTGCAAGTCACTTTGTGTACAAAACTTTGGGAATTACTGATTGCCACTGAAGTTTAGTTTCAACTATTTAGATATGCAACATAGCAATCCATTGACAATTAGCCTTTAACACTAATCAAACAGACAACTGACAAAAGATAACATCGTACTTTCTGTGACTGCTGCCAAACAAGTGCGACAGGCTGTCGCAGAGCAACTCCAAACGACACATACTCTGTCAAGGAAAAAAAAATATGCAGAAAACTAAAGGAACAGCTTTCTTACCTGGAGAACAGGGAAGGCAGAGTGGAGCCCCTATTCTGGTTAGCAAGCAAATCCATTAAAAGGTCTGGTAGTTCATAAGATGGCAATGCAGTGTTTCGTTTGAATTCTGTTGTCCTACTGCAATGGAAAATTATAAAACATTATCACAACTGGCAGACTCCCACCATTTCCTTATGCGTGGCTGAAAAAAAAAACATTTTTCCGACACAAGATCCAATGTGGAGGAAGCTAGTTTCATGCTAAAGATGTCTAAAGCAAAGTAAACTCCAAACAGTAATGACCAGAATACTTACATATTCTAGCTATAGAATTGCAAGAGACAATTTCTAGTTGTTTTTGTTTGAAAATCTCTGCAGGAAAATATATATATATTTTTTATCATGTTGATGTTAATTTGTTGTTGTTTTTTTTAACATGTTGCTTTGTTAATTTAAGGTTGTAAATTCGCAATGTGACCACTAGAGGGCACATAACACATAAAGAGCCTAGTAGTGACGTGCGATACCAATAATTTCCTTTCCGATCCCATACCAAGTCAAATTCAGGGTGGTATCGATGATATTGATACTTTGTACAAAACTTAATGTGTTATTATATTTTAAATTATAGCTTCGTAACATTGCAGGACTTCAGACTACTTTTTCTTATTGTTTCAATTATGAAGAAATCTCATATAGAAATAAAATCCTGAAGTTGTGATAATTGATGCTATTTGAACATGTGTATCTTGTAATTTAACATGTATATACTTGCCTAGACGTTTCAACAAAAACATTCAACATTCACACTTTCCCTCATTCACAGTAGTGCTGTGCCACACTACAAATTTTGGTATGATCCAATACCAAGTACACTGAACAAAAATATAAACGCAACACTTTTGTTTTTGCTCCCATTCCCCATGGGATGGACGTAGAGACCTAAAATTCATTCCAGATACACAATATAACCATCCCTCCCAAACAGTGGTCACAAATCAGTCCAAATGTGTGGTAGTGGGCACATCTGCTATATTGAGATAATCCATCCCACCTCACAGGTGTGCCACATCAGGATGCTGATCTGACATCATGAGTAGTGCACAGGTGTACCTCAGACTGCCCACAACAAAAGGCCACCCTGGAATGTGCAGTTTTGTCTCACAGCAAAATGCCACAGATGCCACAAGCAATGAGGGAGCGTGCAATTGGCATGCTGACAGCAGGAATGTCAACCAGATCTGTCGCCCGTGCATTGAATGTTCATTTCTCAACCATAAGCCGTCTCCACAGGCGTTTCAGAGAATATGGCAGCACATCCAACCGGCCTCACAACCGCAGACCTCGTGTAACCACACCAGCCCAGGACCTCCACATCCAGCAGGTTCACCTCCAAGATCGTCTGAGACCAGCCACCCAGACAGCTGCTGGAACAATTGGTTTGCACAACCAAACAATTTCTGCACAAACTGTCAGAAACCGTCTCAGGGACGCTCAACTGCATGCCCGTCGTCCTCATCGGGGTCTTGACCTGACTCCAGCTCGTCGCCGTAACAGACTTGTGTGGGCAAATGCTCACATTCGATGGTGTCTGGCACGTTGGAGAGGTGTGCGCTTCACGGATGAATCATGGTTCACATTGTTCAGGGCAGATGGCAGCTGAGAATGTCCCAGTTCTTGCATGGCCAGCATACTCACCAGACATGTCACCCATTGAGCATGTTCGGGATGTGCTTGACCGGCGTATACGACAGCGTGTACCAGTTCCCACGAATATCCAACAACCTCGCACAGCCATTGAAGTGGAGTGGACCAACATTCCACAGGCCACAATTGACAATCTGATAGACTCCATGCGACGATGTGTTGCACTGCATGAGGCAAATGGTGGTCACACCAGATACTGACCGGTTCTGGGTCCCCAGACCCCCAATAGCGCAAAAAACTGCACATTCCAGGGTGGCCTTTTGTTGTGGGCAGTCTGAGGTACACCTGTGCACTACTCATGATGTCAGATCAGCATCCTGATGTGGCACACCTGTGAGGTGGGATGGATTATCTCAATATAGCAGATGTGCCCACTACCACACATTTGGACTGATTTGTGACCACTGTTTGGGAGGGATGGTTATATTGTGTATCTGGAATGAATTTTAGGTCTCTACGTCCATCCCATGGGGAATGGGAGCAGTAACAAAGGTGTTGCGTTTATATTTTTGTTGAGTGTACAGGGCCAGTATTGACGATATCAGTACGAATTGGTTATTCAGGCAGCTAATGGGGGGACGAGTAGTGTGCCATGATTTATAAGATGAATTCTCAATTTGCAAATTCTGAACAAATTTTCACCACCACTGTGATTGTTACTTTCCACAATCATTAGTTAACACAACAAAACACAACTTTCAGCTTTTTGTGTGTTTTGAAACTGAAATGTAAATTTTTCTGTCTGTAAAGACCACAAAAGGTTTGGAGATTTTTCATAATGCACGTTTGAGGTTTATTTTTTCCAAAGAAATAATTAACACAGTTCAGTGGGCTACATACTGAATTTGAAGGATAAAAGCAAAGTATCGATTCAATTGTGCTTGTATCGATCCAATACCAATACTAGTGTTGGTATCGATACGATTGATATTTGGATCATCCGACCGCCTCTTATTCTTACTTAAAAGTAATTCCGGCTTCCAGTCATGTCTATCTATAGAAGAAAATGTCCATAGTGCAGTGTGAGGTGATTTATACCCTAAGAAGTAAAACATCCCTTCAAATCCCGGAAGAGACACAAACTGCTGCACGAAAGCCTGTAAAAATGTTTTCAATAATATGTGCAGATCACAGTTGTATAATTCATATTTCTTTAAAGCATTTACACTAGTGTGAAATGATTTGCATACTGCTGCATTATAGCATTTGAATATTACTAATATATTTTTAAAAACATTTCCTGTTGCAAATTATACTATTTCAGTATCATTTATTTATTTGCAACGATATGTTATCAACATGCATTTAAACTGCCCGGTAAGCAGCAGTGACTGTACTTGCGGGAACTATTTCAAGGCTACATGACCCACGTGACCCCCAAAATTTCAGGGGCTCTGGTTATCAGGGTGTCTAGCCACTAAGTATCAGGCTAGCAATCACTTATTTTAGGTATGTGACCCCTCCTGGTCACTTTGTGGAACTGCAGCATTAACCAATATAGTGCCAGAGTAGGCATAAATTTAATCTTCTGGCAAATTACAGTAACTAAATATTTTTTAAATATAGTTTTATTGCCGATGTTGAAAAAATCTCTCCTTTTGCAGAGGACAGCATTGTACCTCTTTAAGTAGCATTCCCATAGTTTGAGGAAACCTGGGATTTGAAAACACTGAGGAAGGAAGCAATGAAAGTGCAGATGAGGCAGCTTGTGGTTAAAAGATGCTTTTAAAAACAAAAAAAAAATCCACATTCAAGTCAAAATAAAATAAATATTTGTTTCATATATAATAGCTGCCATTAGCTGCCAAATGTTGTGGTGGGATGCAAAATAATCAGATTAAATGATTAAATGTTTAAATTCTTGCTGCTCCTACGACATGACACCAGAGAACTGTTGACATGATGGATTTCTTTAAACAAGGTTTGCTTTTTTGTGCTCTGCTTAATTTCATATAAAAGGCCCCTAAAAATAAATGAGAGGTGCTGTAATACGAAGCAGGAGAAAATGCAGTGACCTCAATCAAGGCCAATTTTTCATTTTGCAGTTTTAAAGAGAGTAATCTAGATTTTAAGCGCATTGAGCCAGCTGTTGTGGTGAATAAATATAATGGAAGTTAACTGAATTGAATTTGAACTAAAATTGTGTGGCTTGATCCTTTGCCTTCTTCTTCATCGCCTTATTTCGGCTGCTCCCTTTTGGGTCTCCACGGCAAATCATCTTCCTTTTTCCTCCATATCATCTTATTCCTAGCATCCTCTTCTGTCACACCAACACTCTACACATCCTCCTTTATTGCATCCATAAATCTTCTCTGTGGTCTTCCTCTTTTGAATGGCTTTAACATCTTCAGTATCCTTTGCATATCCACTATCCCTCTTCTGCGAATGTCCAAACATCTCCACACAATTTTATTGAATTTGGCTTGGTAGCTTTGGCCTTGGAGGTGGAATTTTAGTTTTTCCTTACATCATATAAGTAAACTTGTACAGTTAAAATGTTCCAGGTGGAAGGTTTCCATTAAAACGGGGACTGTTGTGTTTAATAATTGCCTCCTTGTCTTTTGATTCAAGGCCTGATTCGTCTGCAAGAGTTGATCAAAGCTCCATCCAGATACAGCATTAAAATAAAGATCCGGCAGCTGCCCACAGGAAGTAAAGATGCCCGTCCCCTGCTGAAGGAAATGAAGAAAGGGAAGGAGTTCTATGTCATCTTTGACTGCTCTTACCAAACATCAGCTGATGTTCTCAAGCAGGTGAATAACATGCACTTCTGCCAGTTTGTGGGCCACTGAGGGTTCAGCCACACGCCACATAAAGTGAAAATTTGATCAGATAACCAATGTGGATTTTCTTTCTTCAATGGAAAAAAAAAGCCTCTAAATCTCTTTTCTGAATTGCTGTTGGTTTAATATTCACTACGTGCAAGATTAGTGCACTTCTATCCCCTTCAGAAATCCTGTGTTCATTACCAAATCCAAGCAGAGCCTATTTCTGGGCCAGACGTACACGTTTAGAACCAACAGCTGCTCGGAAGATTAATTGAAGACACTTCACTAACAGGAGAAAATTGTGACATATACTCACTCGCATAGTTGTTAATGTGAGCCAAAGAAATATGAGACAATTCAGGAAATGGATGGAATAAATAATTTGCCGCTCGCTGTGGTTGTGGGTATGGTTGGTTGGTCTTAGGCGGAAGAGAAGATTATTTATTGTGGCTGGAACAAACCTCCACTGTACCGTTAAACAGAAAACTCTCAAACACTTTCTCCCTGTTTAGATTCTGTCCATGGGAATGATGACTGAATATTACCACTTTTTCTTCACCACATTGGTAAGAGACAAATCTTTTACAAAAAACCCTCTTTCTGATCATAATAACTGTGACTCCTGAAACTTGATAGATAGGTATTTTGCTATGATGCCACATAACTACACAATGCTGGCCTGCCTAAAGTCTGTTTTTATGCTACACTACTGAGTTATGCTGATGAGCCTGCACATCTGTGGTTTGTTTTATAATAAGGCTGCTGGGTGCCCTTGGCATAATTCCATGTTATTACCTTGTACTCATGTTGTTCCACTGTTTTAATCAAGTGTTGGTTTACCCTTTCTCTTCAGTTAACTATATCTTGGTCTCATATTGACATTAGGAGTGAAAGTCAGTAGAGGGAAGACAGAATGTGTTTAATTGACAGACAGGCAGGTTTAACAGCTAAGATGCAAGGAGTAAATATGGAGGAGGAGTAGAAACACCTGGGTCAACCATCCAAAGTTCCTGACAGTGCGCAGGGAAGATTAAGAGGAGCGTGCAGGCAGGGTGGAGACAGGTTTTGTCAGTGATCTGTGACAGAAGGACAGCAGCAAGAGTGAAAGGGAAGGTTTACAAGATGGTAGTGAGATCTGCTAAGATGTATTTGGACATTGACGCACTGTTGAAGATGTTAAGATTTTCATTGGGAGTGAAGAGGATGGACAAGACAAGTGATTACATCAGAGGGACAGCTCAAGTCGAGCAGTTTGAAGAAGCAAGGCTGAGATGGTTTCGGACATGTGCAGAGTAGGGATAGTAGCTATATTGGACACAGGATGTAGAAGATGGAGCTGCCAGGCATAAGAGGAAGACCACAAAGAAGGTTAATGGATGTAGTGATGGAGGACATGAAGAGGGTTGGTGTGACAGAGAGGGATGCTGGGGACAGGCAGAGATGGAGGCAGATGATCACCGCTGAAAGAAGAAGATTATGTCATGTCACATCAATCCCCTTAGGACCTGTTTGCCCTTGATTTGGAGCCGTACCGCTATAGCGGGGTCAACATGACGGGGTTCAGATTGCTAAACATAGACAATCCTCATGTGGCTTCGGTGGTCGAAAGATGGGCCATGGAGCGACTGCAGGCACCCTCCAAAGCCGAGACTGGAATGATGGAGGGGATGATGACAGTAAGCCTAGTTTTACCTAATGCTTTCTGTATTATCGATAGAAACTTTCAAATCAGCACATGAAATAGACATTTTGTTAACTTTGTCTCCAGATACTATCAAGTAACAATGTAATAAAAAGCCAGACATGTAAATGTACCTACTCAAGCTTTATTTGTAACACTGCATGAGATCTTTAATACATTTTCACTAGCTCTCATTGCATACACTTGGGTCAAAATACAGAAATTTTATGAATTTTCTAAAACTGCTGCTGTACCTTTGAGTGTGCTTGCAGAAATGAAATGCTGCTGTTTATGTACATAGACAGCCCGGGTGTGATAACTGGATGACATGTGATTTGCAGTCCCCAGTAACAGAGGATGATGGCCACATTTCTCTTTCAGACTGAAGCAGCTCTGATGTACGACGCCGTCTACATGGTGGCTGCTGCCTCACAACGCACCTCTCAGATCACTGTGAGCTCCCTTCAGTGCCACCGACACAAACCCTGGCGCTTTGGATCACGCTTCATGAGCATGCTCAAAGATGTGAGTCTGCCTAATGAATGTGTGACACCGGCGCTCCATCCATTCATCTGTCCTTTTCATAGCCCGCTGCCTCTGTGTCACTTGCTTTTGTGCAAGAGCAGAAACAATAGAGTTAGGAGATTAGATCTGGTGAATGAGCAACGAGTGTGTGATGATTATATTGAAAATAATTTTTTCAAGACATGGTGATTGACGTCATGCATCACATGTTGGTAGTCTTGTAAAGATTAGAGCTGTCCATGGAGGAATGCTGCTCCTTGTGTGAATGTTTATGAAAGCAGGTAAAGACAATGTAGATTTGAGACAGCTCCTCATGAGCTAATAATAATGCTAAAACTGAAGACTCGTGCTAAGGATCATGTAGCATGCTTCTTGCTCTGTTGAACACGAAAAATATTTCTGCATGAATTGTTGATCTAACAGCAGATTAAACAGAAACACAATGAGACAAACACTCAGCAAAGCCTGACAGGTTGAAAAAAACACGCTGCCTGCTGTGGAAGCAGACTTTTTCATCTGTGTCAAGATATATTCATCTCACTTTAATAAGCTCTCTTGTTATTGCACTCTCTAATTAGATGTTTCTTTAACCAATGAGCTCTTCTTGTTGTAAGTGAGGAGAGAATATTGACAGCAACAAGCAAAGCCAAATGACCCAGGCAGCAGAGTGTAAATGAATGAGACTTTTAGCTGTATGGTCTTTAAAGATATTGTCTGTCATTAGACTTGAGAAAAGTATTTTTACATAAAAACAAAGCGATGTAAAATGTAATTTTCTTGTCGACTGATGACTGCCACTGTAATATTCTTTCTTCTACACACAAAAAAGCCCAAACATCCTAAAATGAACATTGTTGTTTTAGTACAGTGGTTAAATTTAAAAGTGCCATTCCAGTGCTTTCTTTTTACTGTTCTCCCATTTACAGCATATTATGCATACAACACACGTCACTACCAGCCAATATTTTACTGCCATACTATATAGATTTTCAATTTACTGGTAAACCTTAGCTACTAGGGTCCTCGGCTATGGTTGTGAACCTGGGTAAGTGATTGAAAGAATAAGACTGGAGATACAAGTGACAGAACTGAGCTTCCTCTGAAGGGTGTCTGGCTCATCCTTGAAGGTAGTTTAAGGACCTTGATCATTTGGGAAGTACTCGGAGTAAAGCTAAAAGAGAGAGTGGAGGTGATTCAGGAATTGTATGCATCCTAAGCAAGGGGTTCTGGGCATATCCAACCAAAAAAGAAGCAGGGAAGATTCAGGACATGCTGGAGAGATTACGTTTCCCAGCTGACCTGGGAAAACCTGGGAAGGAGAGGGGAATATACAGGTTGTGGATGGGGAAAGGACGGTCTGGGCATTAGGCTCGATGGCTGGGTGAATGAATTGATAGAAACTTAGCAGAGAAAGTAAGGAAATGTGTGTTAGCAATAAAGCCTATATGGTTGGATAAAGAAGATTTGGCAAGTTTTTTATGGGCGCAACCCACATGCTCAGCTCTGCTGCTCAACCCACAAATGCATTTTCCTTACAAATGTGGCACCATTTAATGAGAAATACTGTAAACAGACTTTCTAGCAGTATAAGATTTATTGCCAGGAAGCAAAGAAATAATCGACCGAACATAAATGTCCTTATTTTTTGTACTAAGTTTAGCTTTTAAATTAGTCATTAATGGAAACACTTAGCAAATCCACGACACACAATCTTACAGGGAACTTAGGGAAGCTGGTTGACAAATACTGTACATCTATCATATTTTGCTCATAAGTTTCATCTTATTATCAAACATAAGTTCTGCACTGCAAAGTAGTATACTGACTATGTGTCTGGTGGAGCTGACAGGGGTGTGCTTATCTGGAGAATGCTTAAACTGAGTATTTGGAATATTCAAAGGAAATGATGTCTTCAGCTTACAATAGACCTGCCATTATGCCTCTCCTTATTCCTGTTACCGCTTGTATGAGAGGCACTCTGATTTAGTCCATGATGCATTACCACACAATAATTATGTAACTCTAACAGTAATCAAACCAGACGTGATGTATGCAGAGCTGAATCATTTATAGCAGGTCATTTCCAAGCTTCTACAAGACAAATTGGATACCTTAAAGAAACGAGTAGCTGCTTGAATGGTGAAAAACACATTCACAAATAAACACACCATTTAGAAAGTTAATGTGTACATGCCTATATAAAAGTTTAATGGTGGAAAAGTTTAACATATGTAGAGACTATATTGAAAATATGTAAACATATTAGTATGGTCCTTTCAGACTGTATTTTAAATTAAGAACTATAACTTAACAGCATTAGCTGATGGGCCCTTGAGCAAGACACTAAGTGCTGTTCAGTAGCTCAGCCTACACTCTGCTCTTGTGGGGGTGGAAAGGTAAACTGACAAATCTGCCTGCAAGACTTGGTGCTGTGCCACACATTTAACAGGGAAAGTTAAGTTTTATGAAGAACTAACTGTTCAAGAATATTAGGGGCACTTTGAACGCATACAGATGAATGTGCTTGGATCTGATTTTAGATACAGTATTGATGTGGAAAAAAGAAAATATTGTTTTTTCTCACCGTTTCCTCTCATGTGGTCATGGGTTTTTAATGGCGGCAGTATCATTATCTTACAAATATAAAAAATAGGTCCACTTCTTGGACAAAGAGTGGTTTTGCCTCTCTATACCACCATAGATTTTAAATCAGTTAAACAACTGTGATTAGAACCAAGATTTTCCACTTTAATTCAGAGGGCTTTGATAAAAGTTTTGCAGAATTAGAAACATTTTCATACACGGTTTCAGAGGCTTAAAATACTTTGCACAATTGACCAACAACCAATTTCAAGGTTAGGTGAGGCCCGTTCTGTTGTTCTTTCAAGACAAAGGCTGCAAACCGCTGGTTACACTCAAAAACATGGTTACACTCAAGAACACGAGTGTAACCAGTAAACATCTAAAAGAGTCTTCACAGAAAAATATCTGGACTGATGAATCCAAGATTAACTTGTACCAGGAAGGATGATGGGAAAAATATGGAGATATGGTAGAGGCAAGTGGAACCAGACCAGCAGTGTTTATTGATGATGTGATTGGGCTATATTCTCTGCTCAGATTCAGATTAGGCTTAAGATAGTCACTGACTACAAAGGGTTTTCATTCAAGGATTAAAAACAGTCCTAATATTTAAATATATGTAACTATATATATATATTTATAGATAGGAGTACTATCTATAAAAATGGCTGTATTTCATAAACAGTAGATACAATATGTTTGTTAAACCCCTTCAATTACTTTTTGTCTCTTTAGTTTAAACTACAAAAAAATTGTCCAACAAAATATAGACCTAACTGCATATAAACTGCAGTCGTGGAAACACATTGTCAAGAGAGAGAAAATCTGATTGGTGAGGATTTAAAAAGGAGAATTAATCAAAAGAATAAATCTGGACTGAAGGGTCAACAGATCTCAAAGATGTGAGTGACGACACTGGAAAGCAGACATATCAAAGGGCATTTTCATTGAATGATACCCTCTAACCTTCTATATGTATTAAAGAAACTGATGTTTCTCATGACGTGATCAAGTTTAATATGAACTCTTAAGTTTATGTGTGATTCCTGACATGGAATACTATCCTCCTTTTCTTTCTTTCTTTCTGCAAAATCAATTTCATCATACTGCTTCAGAATGATGACATTGGATTACATTTTTTCTTAATCTTGTTTTGTTTATTGCTCGTTGCGTGTACTAATGGCTCAAGATGAATTTGCTTCGGTTCCAGTCGAATTAATGGAATATTTTTCACTTCAAAGTCAAAGGCTCACTGTTGGTTTGCATCTCTAAATTCACCTGTATGCTATTTCCAGCAGAATAGATTTTAGTGGAATATTTTGCAGTGTTTAATACTAGCATGACACTGTATTTCTTAAAATCTGTATATATATGCTATAAAAACTTTTTGACGGCATGTCCTCGGTGTCACTCCAATACCATAATGCCTTGCTCTTAGAGTAAACAAACATTAAGTTGAACCAATTCTTTAAAAATACACAAACCACACTGTTCATGTCCTGAATACCATATGTTATTTCCCATGTTTGATATTTGTGGCTGCTTTCAACATTGCTTTAAAAAAAAAGCAACGTTATATTGAAACCTAACTGTAATATTGAGATGCTTTTTTCCCCCGAACTTGACATTTTTGTTCTTACATTTAAATGTAATGTAGTGTTGTCATTTAGAAATCTGGCTTTGTTTTACATTTGGATCAAAACGCACTGGTATTGTGAGAAAGTCCTGCACCACCCCTCATTTCTGTATATTTTGCCTCCAAGAAGCCAGGCTTTGTTATCAAGTGCTCTTGATGAACAATAGTTCTCCGGGCTCCTTTCTGAAGTTTTTCAACATTTTTGTTTCAGCATTGGCTGCTTTTTTATTCATTTTCTTTCTGGTCTTTGTACCTTCGCATGTTTGTTTGTTTTTAAGTCACCTGTGAATCTTTTAAGCCTAACAGGATATTGTATACATAATTTTCCAATTATCATTTCTTTAGATGAATCTGTGAAAAATATCAATTGATACCACAGTGTGTAAAGATAAGGATAATGACTCCCGTGCATTTGAATGTGCTTCAAGAAGTCTTGAGAACTATTCCCAAAGACTACAAAGTAGAGCTAGTGTAAGTAAAAAGCTTGCCAAACAGATTTCAGGTTGTGATGAAGACTAAAGGTGATCCAACCAAAACACTGAGTTTCAAGCTTGTTAAAGCTGTGCAGAGACTGAGTTTGTACACATTTCAATAATGTGCTGCACCTGTTTCCCATTTTCCTAGCAAATATAAAGAAATCAAACGTGAGTCAAGACTTTTGCACAGTACTGTACAAGCATTTTATTTGGGGGTCAACTGACAATAATTATCTTTTTTTTCGGCTTTACAGTTAGAATGTCATGGTAAAAATGGTAAATGGCCTGTATTTATATAGCGCTTTACTAGTCCCTAAGAACCCCAAAGCGCTTTACATATCCAGTCATCCAGTCATCCACCCATTCGCACACACATTCACACACATAGACGTCATAGGAATGTACTGAAAAGGTCTATTGATGTTTCGTTGTTGCATCTTTCCATAAAGAAATTGACTTCATTCTCTGTCAGTGCAGATATAAAGCTACTTTCTCTGTGCTCTCTGTAACAGATTTAACCTGACTGTAATTCAACTGAGCTAACTTCATTATCAACTGATTTCAAATATATCTGAGCGCTGCTGCCCACCCACTGCTCTCTTCACAGACAGAGGGCATGCCTGCCTGCTCCATTTACATCACCATCCTCTGTGTTACAGACTCGGAGACATTTAATATTTCCATTGAGAATCTAGCCAATGCAAAAACATCCATTGTGAGCCAAGTCAGTCTTCTTTGCTTAATGAAGTACTCATCAATTATTCATGTTTAAAAGCTGTTTTCATTTTTTCCGGGCTCCTGCTTTGTTTTGCATTGATATGATGTAAAAAAGGAAGAAAAAAAACAGGAAACAAACCTGAGGGGGTCTTTGCTTGTGTTTTCTGAAACAGGCACAGTGGAATGGCTTGACAGGACAAATAATAATAAACAAGACGGACGGTCTGAGGAAAGAATTTGATTTAGATGTCATCAGCCTGAAGGAGGACGGCTTGGAGAAGGTGAAGTGTCTAACCCATGTTTATACCGTTAATACACATTAAAGCAGAGCTGAGTATCATTAATGAGCATAGACAGAGCTGTTAACTGCATTTTCCCAAAAATATGCAAAAAGATGACTTGTCTTTAAACCAACATATAGACCAATTTAATTAAGACTACATAAATCTTGAAATGTGGTGTCCTAATTATGCATTTAAAAAGTAACTTTTTGAACTGTTTTGACACACTGCTCTCTCAAAATAACTTGTAGCTGTCTCTTCAAGCTTGCAAGTGTGTGCATGTTCCTTTAATCACAGTGACAATGCTACTCTCGGTTTTGACAGGTCATTAAGAAGCTGTTACCTGTTCATGCTATCATCACTGCAAAGACTTTAAACCTCGGTTAACACAGTTGGGTGTAAAAACTGCTAACAGAAGAATTATTCCCCCTTCTGTGATCTGTGATTAAAATGCTTTCTCTTTATTATTTTTGCAAGACAAACACGGGCAACAACCGCTTGAATAAAGTGTGGAAAAAGGTCTGTACTTTAGCTGCCACGGCACACTAAAGGAATATTGACACCTACTAATTTACTATACCTTTGTGACGTTACCCCTTTTCATTAAAAAATAAAAAGGTTCAGGTACTGGTTCTTAGAAATGGTGTACATTTCTCTACTGGCATTTCAAGTTTATAACATTTTGTGAGCCTTTCCTTTTTTTCCCCCCTATGTCTGTGTTTTTCATATTAACTTTTCTACTTGTTACTGCTTTCTTTTCCTGTCTTTACCTTATTTTCCTCAATTGTGCGAAGGTTACCCAGGTAGCAACTATTTAAAGTCCAGCCACTGTGGTTATTTGGATATTTTATTTGTTACAGATTGGTGTGTGGAACTCCCAAACAGGCCTTAATTTATCAGAAATTAACAAGGATTCATCCACAAATGTAACAGACTCAATGGCCAATAGGACCCTTATTGTCACTACTATTCTGGTATGAACAGACATAAAATCATTGCTAGTGAGCATTTGATTTCAAATGTATTTGTATTATATAATCCACTGAAACCTTTCTGTCGTTCACCAGGAAAATCCTTATGTCATGTATAAGAAATCTGACAAGCCGCTTTATGGAAATGACCGCTTTGAGGGTTACTGTCTCGACCTGCTCAAAGAGCTCTCTAACATTTTGGGCTTCTCTTATGAAGTAAAGTTGGTGTCAGATGGCAAATATGGAGCTCAGAATGACAAAGGGGAGTGGAATGGCATGGTGCGGGAACTCATTGATCATGTGAGTACTGATCAGTCAGTCTTAATGTAAGAGAGAAGACGTCTTGTTCAAAGCGTCACAGTGTCTGCAGCTGACAGTGATTTTTGCTCTTTACTAGGTGGCTGATCTTGCTGTGGCCCCTCTCACTATCACATATGTCAGGGAAAAAGTTATTGATTTCTCGAAGCCATTCATGACGCTGGGAATCAGCATCCTCTACCACAAACCCAACGGCACAAATCCAGGAGTCTTCTCCTTCCTTAACCCACTCTCTCCTGATATCTGGATGTACGTGTTGTTGGCATGCCTTGGTGTCAGCTGTGTGCTTTTTGTTATTGCCAGGTAAAGAAAAAAAAGTGCTATTTGATGTGAACTTATTATAGTTGCTTTTACATTTAAGCAACACTGTTTATGTAAAGGCAAAATTTCAGTTTAACATTTTGACTTTCAGTCTGTAACAGGCCAATAGTCACTTATTAATTTTAACCGATGATTTTTTTCATTCATAACCTTTAGGTTTACTCCTTATGAGTGGTACAACCCTCACCCCTGCAACCCAGACTCGGATGTGGTTGAAAACAATTTCACTCTAATAAACAGTGTCTGGTTTGGAGTCGGCGCACTTATGCAGCAAGGTATCCCTTTATTATCTTTTTATGCAGGCAGAAGTTTTCCTTTGGTAAAGCACATTTAATCATTCCTTTTAAGTATTCATTTAATTTCAAGTAAGTAAGTATTCAATTTAATTATGAATCAATAATGTGATTTGTAATCTTATCTGATAGGATCTGAACTGATGCCGAAGGCTCTCTCTACAAGGATAGTTGGTGGGATATGGTGGTTCTTTACCCTGATCATTATCTCTTCATATACTGCCAACTTGGCCGCCTTCCTCACAGTGGAAAGAATGGACTCGCCAATTGACTCCGCTGATGATTTGGCCAAGCAAACCAAAATAGAGTACGGTGCCGTAAGAGATGGCTCCACCATGACCTTTTTTAAGGTAACCGTCTTTTTGTTTTACAGGACAATTGTAGGGGAAGAATGGAAATAAGAACACTGCTTTTAATTTTAATTAGCCTGGCAAGTTTTACCCTTGAGCCAACAGTCTTCAGTCATGTGCAGCCTGACTGGCTGGCATAAAATTGATTTGGTTTGGAAAAAGAGGAGGGTTAAAGGTTAGTGTCTTGGAAATTTCCCCATGTATCAGTTTAACAAGAACCTGTGGGAGACTGTTCCATAAAGATTTGACGGATTTATTATTTTGCCTGCAGCAGACCCAGCAGTTTATCTAAATCTATGGTGAAAATTGAATGAACTTGAAGAGATTTGTGCTCTGATGCACAGCAGGAGATGGCACCAGTCAACAGATACCCTGCAAATATGGTTTCATTTTAAATATTAGAAGCAGGCGCCAAAGGTGTGGAAAGGTGTAAAGATGCTTTCTTTTGTCTAAAATGCCGTTTTGGTGCTTGTAGATTTGACCGTGGTTTTAATAATCCACAAATGTTGATTTTGATTCAACAGAAATCGAAAATCTCTACTTATGAGAAAATGTGGGCTTTCATGAGCAGCAGGAAAAACACAGCATTAGTGAAAAACAACCGTGAAGGGATTCAAAGAGTCCTCACTACAGATTATGCCCTCTTGATGGAGTCGACCAGCATCGAGTACATCAGCCAGCGCAACTGCAACCTCACACAGATCGGAGGCTTGATAGACTCAAAGGGCTATGGTGTTGGAACCCCAATTGGTAAGAGTGATCACTATATAATAATTTCAGTAATAACCATTAATTACCATGCTCCTTCTCAGAAACCTAAAGATTACGTTACTGTAATTCCTGCTATAGGCTCCCCTTACCGAGATAAGGTCACCATTGCAATCCTGCAGCTTCAAGAAGAAGGGAAGCTCCACATGATGAAGGAGAAGTGGTGGAGAGGGAATGGCTGCCCAGAAGAGGATAGCAAAGAGGCTAGTGCCCTGGGCGTGGAGAACATAGGGGGAATCTTTATTGTATTGGCAGCTGGACTAGTCCTCTCAGTTTTTGTAGCAATTGGAGAGTTTATTTACAAATCCAGAAAAAACTTGGACATCGATGAGGTGAGCGTCGGCCAGTGCGAATGGCACAACAAGTATTAACAAAGACTGTTATGACCATACTACACGCTTGTGTTGTCGTTCCAGGACTACAGCAATCACTAGGCCAATAAAAACTGAAGTCTGAATGTGTCGAACTGCATTGTTACAATCAAAACAAGTTTTTAAGGCAAAGTTTTGTGTTTTCAGTAGTTTTTATGTAGAGCACACAAACATTTTAGTCTCGATTGGAAGAATAGGTTAGAAACCCTTTTTATGATGATGACAGATTGTTGTTGACTTCTGACATCGTGACTCTTGACCATCTTGGCCTTGCTCTTTGTTTTTGTTTTTTTAAACATTACTCCGTGTGAGAGAAATGTCATTTTCATGGTGTTATGGGTAAGTGATGGTAAGTGGTATCTTTCCAGTAATGACTGATTCTCTTATGACACGTTTGTCATTTTCATATTTACAGCGCACGGGAACTTTGACACATTTACAAACTTGTTGATTTATTTGACAGTTTATGAGTGAGTACTCCCTCAACATCTTATTCATCAAGTTGCTTAATGTCTGTACTTTTTTTGTATCATATGAAGTTTATGAAATGCATGGATACGTTTTGTCATGTTGGAGCTGTTTCAAAATGACTAAAAATATGTGAGAACATTACATCCTTTAACCTTTAACTTTTTGATTGTTTTGCTTTTGATCCTGGGCCTTCACTGGATCGGGCCTCAACTTACACGCACTTGAGGTCGCATTTAGAAGACTAAAGCCTTGTAACTTTAATATGACTTTTATATTGCAGCCGTCTCCCTTTCTCACATTCAGTTGTGATGTTTTTCAGTCTGTCTTTTCTGAGAAACGGCTTTCATGAGACACATTTACTCACGTTATCCAAGAAAAGAGGTGATGTGATTACTGACTTTGGGTTTTTTGGCTTTTGGGTTTGAACTGCACTATTAAAAAAAAGCCACTGCATTACACACAAACACACACACACAACTATATTTACAAAAGTTAAACCCTTGGCACACATATAAGCTGTTGGTATTTTTAGTACAGACTAACAAACAATCCTGTATTTCCAAGTCACTTCTCCCACATTCACCATGGATATAAAGTCGTGTATTAAATTGTGCATCTAAAACCATTAGTTCAAATGGATTACAAATAAAATGTAAAGGATAGAGATGTAACCTCAGCATTCAAGAAAAAAATGGGTTTGATGACACATCCTACAGTCCATTCATCCCTGATTCACCTTTCTCTTTGCCTACCTGTTTCCCCTCAATAAGGCATAGCTTTGAAAATAAAATCCTCATCCTCATCATTATAAAGATCCACATTAAACATTCCTGGTTTAAAATTGGCCAGGCCTTGTCACACATATTTGAAAATCCTGCAAATGTAAGGAAAATATTTTGGGTGAAAGTCTGATACTGTATCCTGCTTGTTTTGTCTATACATGCAGGATTAATGTCACATTTCAGATGATGGAACAGGAATAAGTGTAGCTATGACTAAAGACTGTTAAATTACTCATTAGCTCAGTTTAGACTTGGACTGTTTACAATGTCTATCGAGTGCCACAACAGTTACCTAACAGATGATTGCAGTTTCTGGCATTCCTAAACATTAGTGATGTACTTTATTGTACCTTAGGTACCTAAATATTGAATACTTAACCTAAATATTCATAAAGAATCAAATATTAAATATTACAAATTTGCTAGTCTGCTTGTATGTTTATAGTTTTTTGTATGTGCTGAAGAAAAGTTTTTAATATCTAAAAAGTTAGACATTAACTGCACGTGGCCACAATTTAAATGTATAGTATTTACACAGTGGTATGTTTGCGTAAAGAACACAGCTTGTAATTTTTGTCATGAAGCTATAAAGAGTTGTTTCAACAGCTGAATGTTTTCAATGCTAACATATAAGACATGGGTATATCTTGTTATTATCATATTTATGTCAGAGTAAAGTCGAGTACAGGGTAGGCAGGATTAAAGAATACATTCCTCTGTCATCCAAAAAGACTTTTGGAAAACAAAACAAAAAACAGTTGCCTATCAATGCATTTTTTTCAGCTTTTCCCAAATATAAATATAGTCCTACAGATATCTACAGATATGATATTTGCTTTGGGAGCGTTGATGGAAGAGCATAGAGACAGTCAGAAGGGGTTGCACTGTGTCTTTGTGGCTCTAGAGAAAGCATATGATGGGGTGCGAAGCGAGGCATGAGGACAGGGTGAGGTGTGCATTTGGAGGGACAGATGTGTTTAAGGTGGGGAGGGGATTATATCGGGGGTCTGCGCTGAGCTTTTTCTTCTTTGCAGTGATGATGAACTCTCTGTTCAGAATGTTTTTGATGACTGAAAGAGAACATTTAACATGAAAAATAATATAAATGTTAATTCTGTCATTGAGATAGGTGTACTTTTTTACCGTTACTTAAAATACACCTTAGAAATGTGTTTTATATTGTTAAAAGATCTGAAATGGATGAAAAACCTACTCTGTTTGTCTTTGTTCAAAGGTTAATGGGTTCCTTTAAAGCTTTGTGGACTTTTTTCTGCACAGCTAAGCTGAAAAAAAAGAAAAAGATTCTCTGCCGAATCTCTCACAACAGTGGTGTTAATTAAAAACCAGTGTACTTGGCAGAATTGAAGGCATCATTTCTTTGGTTTCCTGCTTGTCTTTTGACACTGATAAATTCTAACAATTTCCCCATGACTAGTAAAATAATATACTCTGGTACAGTATGGTGAGATTTTGTCCTGAAATACCCTTTCTTGTGCTTATAGTGTTCTAAATTCAACACAGGGAGGATTGTTAGGATGAGAAACAAGTGTGAGTGTAATCTGTCACTGTACAACCAGCTGTTGATCTGAAGGTTGCAGATCAGGGTGCTGCCTAGCTGGGGCCAGCATGTCCCCTTGTTCCTCTCATTTCTCTGTGAGATTACAGTATTATGGTCCTCATTCATATAATCCTGTCAATGAGATACAGCCCCTTTCTCTGCACTACCCCCAAAATGAAGTTCAGCACTTCAGCATGTAATCAGTTAGGAGACAGTAGGTTATGAGACTTATGTGGTGCTGCAAGAAGGTCACAGACCTTATGCAAGGATTAATTATACAAGTATTGTGTCTTTCTCCAGGGTTTAAACTAGAGAATATTGGTATATAGATCTTCTCTCATTAGTTTTGCATTCACAGTGTTTCTATTTTGGAAACACCATTGGAGATGCTAATTGACATTTCAGGATATTAACTGCTATTTACTGGGTTTCAGACCAATATTCTAATAAGGATCTTGGTTCATGTTGGTGTGCTATTCCAAAATTGAATTGTCAACTTTTCTTCAGCGCTTTGTTGTGTTTATCTCACAAGGAGAATGGATAAGAAGTGTCATATTTGCAACCATAATCATGCATTCGAGCTTAAAATATTGGTGCCTGCTACCTTCTACATATTATTTGCATCTGTGCCATAAAAAGAAACTCTTTGCAGTCCTACACTGAGCAATGTCATTGTTATTAGCATATATGTTCTCCTTTAGCAATGTTGTGAGCAAGCTAACTTCCAGATGCTTTAATTTCTAATCTTGTTTTTTTCCCCTTTCCCTCCTGTTTCCTAATCCTTGCTCCCCGAGTGTAGTACGACTCCATCGTCAAGAGGATAATGACTTGAATCATTGCATAAAAGGGACATAAACGCTTTATGGAAATATAATCATGTATTGAGTGACAATAAAAAATCAAGGATTTATGATTACATCGACAATAAGCTAAGCCAATTCAAGCTGTCACTTTGATTTAAAAAATAAATGTCCCAAATAAGAACAAAGAAAATGAGAAGGGGAAGAAAAACAACAAACAACACCAAAGAAAAGTCTGAATTCAGATTTTAGGGACAAAAAAAGGAAATATAGGCTATGACACAGAATATGTATCAAGACGGATACTGAGGTCAAGAGGGCTTTGCATTAATCTCACATTATGACAGTTTAAGGTTTTGGTATTCTGATGAATTCCAGGATTGGGCTTTAACTGCTTTCATTTTGTTTGCTGGTCTTTAATCTTCTAACCCTGCGTTCTTAATCAGAACTCAGAGCAGGTTTTTAATCTCGCATGAATGAGGCCGCGGATTATGGGCCTCTGACCTTGCCATGCCTCGCAGCTGCTTCCTCCTCAAATCAAGTCTTTCGTCCTGTGTAGCTTGCAAAAGAGGGATCATCTTAGTCTTGCACTACAATGCCGTAAATTCTGAACCGTATATAAAAGACAAACACTGTGGAACTGAGTTTTAAGATGGAAATTTGTAAATAGGTGCTTGCAGTGCTTTTTTTTGAGGGTGATATTCACGCTGACACGCATCAAATTGAAGATTTGGTACAGATGCATCGTTCCAGCGGACAGAGATCATATCTGATGTCTGTAGTATTATAATGATCTAATCATTTTGCTTTTTCGATGGAAAACCAGTTGTTGTGCTCGGAGTGACATCTCTTTGTCAGGGTGTGAGGTTACTTTTCAAAAACAGGTTCCAGTTTTATGAGTTGCTCCATGGCTGCTGGTGTAATTACCACTTTAACCTTGAGGATTCTGTTCTGAGGAAAACAAAATGAGATTGCTTTTTCTTTCATTGTCCCCAAGTGCTACCGTAGTTACTTCAAAGGACACAAAATAATAATTCACATCAGAAGACAAAAACATCTTGACAAAATTGCTTCTTCAACTCTGCAAGACTTTCTTAAAGTGGTGTTTCTGTTCTGTACTGGTTTGTTTGATCTATGATCCTCTCCAGTCTGCAATGAAAGAGGAGCACTCAGACCAGTGTCGGATCAGATTGTTGCTTTGCTTTGTTAAGCCCCTAAAATTTAAACCTTAACAAATGCACAACCCAATTTTCTTTTGGCAGCCTGGAACACGAACAGTAAAATGAATTACTAGTCATTGCTACTGATTGCTAAATGTTACTGCTCACAGATGAATCCTTGAGGAGGTTGTGCCACTGCAATAAATTTTAACTAAATGTTTACAAGAGTGAGAGAGGAAATAATATTCCTTGTTTGGAATATTCTTGCTGTATCATTGTTGAATTTGTGAGCTTTGGCAAATGGCTGATTATTATAAAGTATTACATAAAGATTGTTTGACAACAGTTATAAGTGAGGGGTCACTGACTAGCAGACTGATGTGTCATCTTAGCGTCAACCTCAGAACATCCAAACCTAATGTTTATTGTGTATTTGGGATGTATTTTAAAGATTGTTGTCTGCATCATCGATACCTGCAAAAGGACTAAATGTTGCCCTAAACATGTGGACATTTAGGTGTGTGCCATTTACAGACAACAGACATGATGATGGCTAAAATGCAGTTAGGATTTTTTTTTTTTTTTTTAAATAACATCTGTCTATGTGAAGGAGACGACAGATTGCTTTTCATTTTTATAGGGGCTACAGGTTTTTATTGTGTAGAACTACCACTTCTATAAAATAGGCAAAAACTTTACAAACTCAAATGATTGGTCGGGTGCTTTTTGAGGAAAGCTATCTTTCCTGCATCTACAGAATAACCCTGAAATCTTAGTTGTTTAAACTGCAGGGATTACAGGGATAGTTGTCAGATATGCCGTACTTTTTTAAATTTCCTGTCTGCAGATTTCCAGGGTACCTTTGCTCTTCAAAGTGCTAAGGTCATTCATCAGCCTCCATCTGACTCTGTCTTTAATTTCAACCTTTTTTAGAGCCTGCTGAATTATTCTTTGCAAAGCCACTGCAGAAGTACTAAGTCTCTAGACAACTATGTTACATATTGTGTTTATAGATATGAACTTATGAAGACATGAACTTGTATTGTTGATTTTGTTGGTTAAAGTTTTTTTAACTTTGAAGGTTAAAGTTAATTTGTTGGCATGGCCAAAAGATTTTAGTAAGAGCCAGAGATAAATCACAAAATTGTTTGTTTGTTTTTTAAACCTGGGTTTGTTACTGGGTTTTCATTTACTCAATTAAATAAGTTTTGTTTAATCGGATGACAGATAACAGGAAATTGCACATTTTTCTGTCAGGTGGATTAGCACAAACTCCTTGCCTTCCCTTATTTAGAGTTCAGTGTGCAGTTACCCTCCCTGAAGGTCTAGTCTGAGCCTCTTATGTTACTCTAGTCACGTCTGTCTCATCTGGTGAGGTAGAGTTATACTTCCATCTACTGGCCAAACTCTGGTAGCGCACACAACCAAAGATTGGAAGTTGAAATAAAACAATGAATGATAACAAAGTGTTGTTTATTTAAATTTGTAATCCATAAAAGCATTTAATAAAAATACTGAACATGCAGACAAAACATGTAACACAATGCCATCAATATTAGCTCTGGGTTAATGTGCAATAGTGCTTGAAACAAGCATATACAAAGATGCCCTCATCTTTTTGAATCCATATTACACAATTGCATAAGGCACATTTTGCATAAAATGAAATAACTTCTTATGTTCCCTTGTAACACTTTTAGACCTACTAGAGTTTAAAATACATTAGTATTCAAATAATGCGGTTGAAAAGTTAGGTTAGCTGTGTAAATTTGTTAGTCTACTGGAAAAGATTCAATTAGTTCTATGCCTATTTAATCAAAGAAATAGCATAGTTGTAAATATTAATACAGTATGTGTTAAGATTAAAACAACAGACTAATTAGCGTAAAATAAAACATCTTTTTCATACCTGTTTGGGTGCGCAGCATGATTCAAAATACAGTCAGGTTATGAGCTTCCCTGAGAAAAGCAAACCTACTTTTATCCTCCTAATTTTCAAATGGAAACTTTTAGGAACTACCTGAAAATTGCCTGCACCTTTAAAACAATGAATACTGGTTAATTTTTTTTGCTACAGTAAAATGAAGACTAGAAGTACAGCAAAGAAAACGCCTGACATGATAGTTGCCTCTACCAGGCAGACAATTATTTAGTGAAACACACAGGAAAGCATGTCTATCCCAAAAGAGGATTACAATATAGAACCAAGTTTCACCCTTTGACCTGTGGGCCTGCATGATTACAAGTGACCATGTAGTTTAAGTCCAGTTACTATAAGCTGCTGTTCATATCCAGACAGGCACTGAGCAGAGATGTAGGAACAGGGCAGCCCGTGTCCTCTGTGCCGGCCTGCGGCTCAGCGACTTGAACTGTTTGTACAGTTTGCCCGCTCTGCTCACACTCTGAACTTACCAATTCAATTGCTGGAACAATGTTGGGAGAAGGGATGGGAATATCTTGCGAGGAGAATCTGGAAAGAATCTGTAACTGGTCCTGATCAGAGCAAGATTCAACACTTTTACACAGGCCACAAAGGCTCTGCTGCATGTCCTCAAGGTTTTGCTTCAGTTCTGTTTGCTCCTGGAGCAGCCGCTCTTTCTCACTTTTCTGTGGGGAGGATAACAGTAAAGCTCACTCATTTTTGACCTTTTAATAATGCATTTGGTTCATTTCATCTACAATTTAACTGTACAATTTTTTTGAAAGCCCAGTTACTACTAACGAGTACCACCTCTTGTTTCCCTACCTGCAGGCTAGCTAGCATTTTCTGCTCTCTGGGATACATACTGCAAAGCTGAGAAACCTGCAGCAAGTTCTTATGAAGAGAGCAAGGTGTACCACTGCTAGCTGCAGCTGGAGTTCCAAGGAATGACGTAATCAACATGAGCTGAGGCTAGCTAATTAGCACTTAATAACATACATAAAAAGACATCAATCAGTGGAGCTGGTAGCAAACATTTAACCAAAATTTCTCATATTCTCTCTATAGTATTTAATATACTAGTCCAGTCAGTTCAATTTATAAACCTATCTCTACCACTCATTATTAAAGTTATTTCAATAAAACAGGATACATTCAGTTACTTTTACCACCCTACTTACAGCCATTTATGTTATATAAAGTGGACAAGAACTCCTATGATGATGAAGAAATCAAGGTTCCAGTTATCCTGCCCGGGACAGGATTACCTGGGTACAACCTTGAAGCTAGAGGGTGAGTGCCTGGTTGCTGCACTTGAGGACAGGGTTCAGTGCCATTCAGATTGGGGCGAAGGTTCTGGCAGTCCTATCCCCAACTTCCAAAGCTAGCTTTTGGTACACAGAATGTTGCTTCTCTGGTGGGGAAGGGGCCTAAGCTGGTGCACAAGGTGTTGAGATACAGTCTAAATATAGCCGGCTTGGCTCAACACATAGCTCAGGCTCTGGAACTAGTTTCCTGGAGGAGGGCTTGACTCTGGAGCTGTCCTAAGAGGTGGCAGCCAGGGGTAGATATGCTTGTATCCCCCTGGTTTACTACCAAAAAGTTGAGGGCTTTCTTCATTGGATAAGAAGGTTGCTTTCCTGAGCAAAATTCTAGAGGTGGCACTGCTGTTGTGGTGTTAAACCAAGAACCAGATAGTGACCTATGGAACTCTAGATGCAGCTGACAGGTAACAGCAGTGGACTGCAGCTCTTGCAGTAGCTGAAGCAAAAAATGTGTGGGAGGGGTTTGATGTGACCATGAAATGAGACTTTTGGTCTGACGACTCAGGAGGGGTTAATGGGGCTCTACTCACATTAGATACAATAGGTGTGGGATACTGCTGACCTCCACTGAGGACTGAGGTGGTGGGAAGGTGGGAAGTATGGGGTATCTGGTGTGTTGTTATGAGCCATTCGGACCCTGTGCAACCACAGCGAGAGCTTGGTTTGCATTGCTGGCAGAAAATCGGATTCATTCAGATGGCTGATGATCTCCGCTGGACACAGATTTGTCACAGATTCTGTTCAGTTTTTTGGACACATCATTTGGACGTAGCCAAGTAGGTCTTAGTATTTCAGGGTAGCATTTTGCGAATGATGTGGTTGTGTTGCCTTCATCAAGTAGTGACCTCCAGCTTGCACTGCAGCGATTTGTGACCAAGTGTGAAGCGGCAGAAATGAGAATCAACACCTCCAAATCCAAGATCATGATTCTCAACCAGAAAAGGGTGGAGTCCCCACTCCGAGTCTGGGAGGAACCGCTGCCCCAATTGGAGGAGTATCTTGGGTTTTGTTCACAGCTCAGAGAATACTGGAGACTGAGACTGGGTAACCAGATAGGGGTTGCGTCCACAGTGATGCAGACACTTTACTGATATGTTGTGGTGAAGAGAAAGTTGAGCAGAAAACCCAAGCTGTCAATTTGTCTGACAAATTACATTCTTACCCTAAACTATGGTTACGAGCTCCGGTTAGTGGCTGAAAGAATGAAGATAATGGATACACTCTGTGAAATGAGTTTTCTTGAGAAGCTGACTGCGCTGTCCCATATAGACAGGATGAGGAGTTTGGATATTAAAGAGTGACTTGTAGAGCTGTTGCTTCTCCACATTGAAAGGAACAGTTGAGGTGGCACCTGACTAGGATGCCTCCTAGGTGAGGTGATTTGGACATGTGATACCAGGAGGAGGCACCCCCAGTGCCCAATGGTGAGATTATTTCTCTCATCTGGCCTGGGAACAACTCAGTGTTTCCCTGGACAAGCAGGAAAGCAATGGTAGGGAGAGGGAAGACTAGACTGCTCTGCTTAGACTACTGCCCCTGTGACCCGAGTGTGAATAAGGGATAGAAAAAGGTGGTAAGGATGCGTCAGAAAGAAGTGTTATCCACAAAGCTGCAGTTCACAGTGGTCATCATGTCAAAGTTAAAAAAAAATATTACTAGTTTATGAAATTACATTATAGCATGTTTAAGAGTATGTTTGGAAAATCAGGCATGTTAGAGTCAACTTACTAATCCTTTGATTTCACATTCTAGCTGGTATATGCTGTCCAGTTTTCTCTTCCGGCACCGCTGTGCAGCCACACGGTTTTTACTTCGTCTACGGACGTCATGGACGAAGTCCAGCTGCTCCTGGGTCAATGAATGTTTTTTCAGAAGCTGCTGAAATTCACTCCGGCTCAGCACTGAGATTTGCTGCACTGGGAATGGAAGCTGAACCTGAAGATTAGAGTTAAACAATTTAGATTAATTTGATTTTCTATCTTCCATTACCAATAACCAAACATCAGACGCATATATAATAACAACCTCTTCCGCTCTTTTGTTGTTGGCCTCAGTATCGCCATCTGTGTCCAGGTCAGAGTCATCAGCAGAGTTTATTGAGGAGGACATACAAGGGCTCTTCTCTGCCTGAGACAAGCTGTCGGTGTGTGTAGCTGCATCATCACCTGTTCCAAGGTCCCTGAGAAAGGGACAGTCTCCTACACTGGCACTCAGGTCCAGCTGCTTAAGCCAGTGAAAGTCAGATGCTTTTGCTAGATTATTTTGTTCCACTGGATCCACAGGAAGTGGCTGAGCCTGAGACGGGCAGAGGTCGGACCAGAATCCTTTTGCCAGATGTTCAGCCACCTCCCTCTCCACGCGACTTCTCTCGCCACATCCTTCTTCATGGCTTAGAGTAGTCAGTGCAGAGTTTGAAAGATCACCTGTCATTCCCTGTTCAAAGTGAGCCTCACTCTGTTTTATTAAAGTACTGCAATCTTCTGCCCCTGAAGTCTCGAGTGGACATGAGCTAGGGATGCAATTGGTTTCTGCACCAAGTGTCTCAACAGTTTGTTTAATTTCTCTGCCTGGTGGATCAATGAGTTCTGGTGGATTCACATCCCCCGAGGCTGACAGCTCACAAGATAAGCCGCAGTCTGCCAAACGCATCTCACTTTGACTGCACACGTCTCCCATCTCTAAAATGTCTTTTTCACAAAACTGAGACGGATGATCTGCTTTGTCAGAGTTTGGGCAAGGCAGAGACAACATGGGGCACATGCCATTTCCTGTTAACTCCAGAGATAAGGGGGCCATTTGTGGTCCACAGTTCTCCAAACAGAAGTGTTCCTCCCTGCTGTTTGTCTGACCTTGTGTACTCTGTGGACACTGCGACGGGAAGTCTATTTGTTCATCACCTCCTGAAGGCACTGAGCTGTGTGACTCACATGATTCTGGTTGGCTACTCTCTGCACGAGAGCCAAAACTTGCACTAGGATCCCGGCTCTGGCAACAGACTTTTTGCTTGACCTCCTGTGAGGATTTTTTGCTTTCACAAAACTTTGGGATGAGAAAATCAAAGCATGTCGACTCCAAGTTGTGAAATCCTAAAACCTCAGCACTGCTGTGAATAGCATCAATGTTTTCTTTGGTAAAAAGGAGCTTTGATGTATAGGCAAATTGAAGCAAAGGTTCAAACCCCTCTACGGTCACCTGCAGGGGAAAGACATAAATTGTTGAAACATAATAAAACACAATGAAACTCAGGCAGCTCAAAAATTCAGTTTCAACAGGTCTCTTATGTACCTGTATTGACCTTTTTAAGTTGAATTTTCCAAACACTGCATATAAACTGTTTTTCACTCACATTATGACACAAAATGGACCAAGTAATAGAAGCTAGTGGACAGACAACAAATCTAACTATGCATACACTTTTCATGGATAATAGGGATAAAATAATGGTGCCTGTATAACATTACCACCATTTACTTTCAACAGTATCACCCATATTAGTTTTTTCCCTATATAAATTGGCTGAACCCCAAGGCACCAACCTCATGTGGCAAGGTGATGATGGGATTCTGGCTGGTGACACTGGTGACCCTGCTGTGAAAGTATTCACTGCAAGAAGCCAAGACAGAGCAATGAGCACGGAAACTCCTGTCTTCCACCACCACCGTCACATCACACAGGACGTCCTGCTGTCTCTGCTCATTCAGACACTGCAGAACGTGGGCGCTGTGCACTGCAGACTGGAAGGTGAACACCGATGTGCGAGGAGCTTGGAGCGCCATAGTTCTTACAAGCTCAGCCTGTGCAAAAAAGAGAGCCATATGGAGTTAACAAAAATGTCATGATTACACAAGAAACATTTCTCTAGGTTTATCAATGTGTATTATATTATAGTGGCTACAGAGTGGAGCAGTTTACACATTTGCCTAACAAGTGAAAGATTCCCAGCTCAAGACACAAATCTCTTTGAGTTGGAAAAAAAATCTGCCAAATCATGCAGAAGTAACTATAATTATTTTCTTATTTCGTCTAGATTTTGCATCCATTTTAATTAATTTGTAAAAATAAATAAATAAAAGACACAGTACAGAAATTCATGGGTTTCTGGTTCTCCGATGTTGGTACTGTAACTCATCTATGACGACATAAACCGTTCCAGATTTTAGACCAATTGTAAGTTGTCAACGTGACTTTGAATGTATGTTTTCTTAAGAGTTTGCAGACATTCTATGGATTAAATAACTAAAAAATGAGCAGAATACAATACAACTAATCATTGCTTGCACTAAAGGTGTCTTTAGCAAAGCCTTCCGTGTATCATGAGGCAACCACAGACAGCTGCAAGGCACATTTTTTTGGTGAAAAAAAAAGAAAAAGAATAATGTATCACAATATTTTGTGTGGCAATAGCATATCAATACAGGGACACCAAATATTTATATTTTATTTAATTAATTAAAATACTGGGAATATTACGAACAAGAGGGTTCATCTCATGTATGACCGAGATAATGTTAGCCGAGCAAATTTATAAATCATGAATGTATAAATCAGCAAGACTGAAAAAACAATGGACACACTTAGCTCAGCAAAGCTAAATCCTGATTCAGAGCAAACTAACGGCCCAGTCACTCAAGTAAAACAGGACAGCAAATCCCTTGCAATCAAAAATAAACTAATACATTAAAAAAAAAAAAATAAATCAGTGGCTGCCTTGTGACTGTATTTAATTTTTTTCTAAATGTCTAAATGGTTGCTCACAGCTTGAGGGTGTTGCACAAAAATGACCATTTGGGACTGCACTGATCATTCAGTCCAAATGAGTCTTTATCAGTTTTCTTATAAAACAGGGAGATTCCGGAATACAAATCTAATAACTAAGTGCCAGCTTCTGTCTATATAGACAGCAAAAAAAGTAGCTTTCAATGATTTATCACAGTTAAGTGTTATATTAACAGAAACAGACTGCATGTAATTACCAACTTGACCCAATTCAATCAAAAACTGACGGCAGACCCTCTTATGGTAACATTTATTGCACATTTTAGTGACAGTGTTTATATGAGTAACAATCTCATTTTGTGGGGAAAAAAATAAGCGAAGTGAAATAACTTTATTTTACTGGATAAAACAGACTGACAATGTTAAACGTAATATGCAGTTGGAAAAAAAGTGAGAAATCCCAATGTTGAGTATTGCAAGGGGAGCTTTAGTATTATGTAAAGTTATGTAAAGGTTCAGGAACTTAAACTGCTGTTATGGGCAGCAGAAGTGGTACAAGACATCCAACCAGCTACTTGGCGAAACACTTGATTATGAATAAAATTCTCCCTCAAGGAAATTACTGATGAATAGTTAGTCAAATAGAATTTAATACCTATATAAGTATAACGACATGTAAAAACATGCTCCAGTGCGTTTTTCTTTTAATCTGACTAAAGTAACGAAGAGAAAAATAACTATAACGTTCGCTAAAATTACTTCTAACATAGTCCTTAAGTTAGGCGACTGCCTCTCAATATTTAACTATCTAACTTCGCAAATATTTAATCTTGCCGATAACTAATAGTTCCCCACAGCAAGGAAATGTGGGTTAAACGGTGACTCTTTAACTTGTACGCCAAGTTCAACGCTAAAATGCTGACTCACGTTTAGCCAAGTTAATCAACTGGGCCTGGTGGATAAAGGCAATAAAAGCATGTCCAAAATTATGATCAGTTCGTTATGTTACTGACGACTTATATTAGATTCGTTTAGCTAAACAAATAACAGTGGTAATTGTCTGCAAACGGAAAAGCTTGAGGCTAGGCCAGACCGTTAGCTTTAACTGCGCTCAGTTCGTATTTATCCTTTGCTAGCAAAAAAACAGAAACTGAAACATTCCGCTATTGTGACTTTACTCGATGCTCTTTAAAAAGCCAAACGTTTACTGACCTGCCATGCTACCTGGATAACACTGCCATTAGTAAATTTAGGGATAGGGTACAGATGCTTCTGGCCATTCCGAGCCTGACTTCACTGTAGTCATGTGACAGCTTGGACAAGGAAGCGCTAGCAGCACTTACTGCGCAGACTCATAGCAAGTATCGACAAACCAGCACACAGGAGAGGAGTTTGTTTTTGCAACATTTAATTACATGACATTGATTTAAAAAAGAAAAAAATATATATCTACATATCATCTATCCCAAGCTTTCATTAATATACTGAAACTGTGACTTCCAGTTCCATATTGTCAATTCATTGTCCAACTAGGTTTTCTGTACTGGTATGAGACTGATAAAAATGACCTGTTTAATATTTCAGACACTGTCATACAATTTCAGACACTGACAGAACAGGTAGAGGCGGAAATATTCTTTGAGATCCCTTAGAAGGTGAAACTGAAGCAGCATTGGTTTATTTGGATTTCCTGAGTGGTGATGCACAATTAGAGGAGCCTTTCATAGAAGAGGAGGTAGGCTTGGCAGCTCTGGACTTTACTCTCACTCACAGGTTGAACGCTTGTGTCGCTGATGTGGAACCAGGATCCTCTGGATGGCTCTGCATCTCCTGAAGGGAAACGATGAGTTTATACATTTCATTTTTAGAAGTGTTTATCCTATTAACGGTCAAGCCAGAGTACACCCACCGTCTGTAAGTCCATTGGATGAGGGCTGAGGGCACTCGGGCCGCACTTTCACATAGGCCGTGTAATGACCTGACCTCATTGTTCCACTGTGCTCTACGATGCCATACAAACCGTATAAGATCTGACTATGTCCCTCTGGTATATTCTGTTTCAAAACAACTAGTGGTTAGTGCTTCTACATTTAATTCACTTATAGCCGTCTTTGTACAGTATAATAAAACATGTTACTTCCCATACTTACCTTGCATTTGACTGCACAGAAGGGAGCTAGATCCAGTATCATAGGAAAGGTGACATGTCTATTCACCTTACAAATACTGTAGCCATTCTACAGGTAAAAAACATCATTAAAATCCAAATAGTGATTTCTTGATTGCCTTACCATAAAGGGTTCAATGTTCTTTAAAGCTTGGCTCATAACTCTGTGATAAAAACCTTAGCTGACAGCGAACTGGATCAGTGCAGAGCATACCTGTTGAAATCTCTTTAAATGAAGAGTAAGGACTGAAGGTGGAGAGGAGATAAGGATTTGCTTCAAGGCATCAGTGTAGATATTCTTCTTGGATCCTAAACACAGCACAAAAAAGACAGTGGGTTTTAGTCGATCCCTAAACTATGTATAAAGAAAGTTTAATAATGGTATTAGAAAAGAAAATTACACATTTGTGATACTTCACTATGTAAAATTGCATGTGCATAGACATGCAAAGGACATTAAATAGCAGACTAAGTACTAAGTACTGATGTGGAAGCATTTTAAATACCTCCAGACTTGTTGTTCCCCAGCTGCCGTTTGGTGCAGGTGACACAAAGTAAACTGTTGTTTTGCGTGAGGGTTTCTACTTCTGTGAATTGAAAAAGGCACGACTGCACTGAACACTCCTGTTTCTCTGGGATTGTCCTGACAGCCATCGTGTGGAAGGCCAGCTCTGGATCTTGGTTTATTACTGTATATTCCTTAGTCTCCATCACTCCATCTTCACTCTCCATGCTTTGTTCCATTGCGTCAGTGTCTTCTATAAAGGCATCATCCAAGGTTACTTTACTCATTTTCCTCACCAGCTGTGTGTCTTCCTCTTCTGTCTTGTCTTCTTCATGACCCATGTTAGCCATTTCATTGCATACGGTGCTGTCCTTTGAGTGCTGTTCCACTGATAAGGCAGTAAACCGGTTGCTGACTGATGAGTCAGGGTCACTCGCTGAATCCTCATCCTCTTCTTTTTCCTGCTCCACCTGCACTGCGTTGCAGGGCTTTTGGTCCTCTTCAGACACACTGACTGGAGCAGGATGTTGTGAATCTTCTTCAAGTGTTTCATTATCAGTGTTTTCCCTGTCCTTTGACTCTGCTGTAGCATCTGTGTGTTCGCTCTCAGCCTGGCTGGGAGAGGTGAGACTGTCCAAAGTGGCTCTACCCTCAAGCTTCTGCTGTCTTTTTTGATGCTGAAAGTCGAGATGGATTAATTTGGATTAATTAATGAATTAAGTTTAAGAAAAAAGAAACTTCCTTCAGTATGCATTCACTGACACACCTTTGCCTGCTTCTTTGCTTGCTTCTTGGCTTTCTTCTGCTGGTACTTGCTGCCAGCCCCAGTGGGAATGTCATCATTCCCACTAGTCCGAACAGGGCTGCTGCTGTCATCCTGGCTTGAAGCACTGGTCTTCTTTTTTTGGTTCTTCTTTCTATATGCCTATAGGATGCCACAATAGGGAACAATAACTGATACAGACATTAACAAATAACTACTCAAGTAACTATAAAAAAAAAACAAAAAAAAAAACCAAATGCCTGCTTTACCTCATCAGAAACAGGAAGGGAAAGATCTAAAAACATCTCTGTGACCACAGAAACCTGTAAGGATGAACAAGTGGATATTTTTAGAGTGACATCATCAGGATATATTCTCTTACTTACTTTCTGGTCTTCATACATACCGTTCTACACTGCTGACACATAATAGTGCTGGTAATTTCACCACCAAAAACTTGGTCAACAAAGTTTTTTAGAAATCCATTTTTCTCATACTCTGAAAGAAGAAATTAAACGTCAGAGCCACATTTCTCAAAGAAAAGCTACTGTGCAAAAACTTTAGCAACGTACTTTTATTTAACACTGATTAATAATACATAGCAGCATTACTTGCCTTTTAGTAGCGTTTTCAGCTCTCCATCTGTGCCTTCTCTAGATTGTTTCAATGTGTCCATTATTCCTGAGCTTATTCTCTGTTAACACAGATACAACCGTAATATTCAAAAGATGAAAGATACCTTTGATTAACCACAAGATGGAGACATCCATTCTTCACAAAACCTTAATTTTAGGGCCTTTACCCTTAAAATTTGCTCCTGTTAAAACCTCTGCACACAGAAAATTAACCAACTGTCTGAGAAGAAGAATTATAAGGTCATTAAATAGGACACAGAAAATGTTTTTAAAACACAATTTCTTACATTTAATGCCGCCACATAAAACAACTCACTACAGCAGTGTTCTGCTGTCAAACCAATCTATTGCAATGTAACATATAGCCCTCTGAAGAGCCACAGTTCTCATTTTAGTAGAAATCTATCAGACTTAAATATGGGGAGATCAGTTTCAAACTCAGTACACACATTGTGCTCCTCGGCTCTCATGCCATCCAACAGGTAGCGCAGCAACTCCTGGCTATCTTGCTGCTGAAATCCTTTGAACCTGGCAGCCCTGCACAGATAAGATGAATGATGAGCCACGCTTGCACTAATGCTGGGAGCTATACTTTTAAGCACATTTTAAAGTTGACTTTTAACATAAAACTATAGTCATTCTTACTTTCTACAAACTTGTGTGAACAGCTCCCGTGGTGTTACTACACTCTTCTTCGATTCCTGAATCTCACAGAGTAGGTGATACATAGCCAAAGTTAGAGATCCGGGACCGTCTAACTGCACTTCTATAGGCTCCTGTCATCATAATAAAGAAAGTTAGTTATAAATAGTAATGAGTAGAGGAACATAACTACTCTATTAAGTGGGGAAAACACACCAGATCTAAGGAAGCACCGGGTTTAATGTTGAGACTTTTCTCTTCTGTCACTTTGTTGAGAGTCTGTTTTAAGAGTTGTGTTTGAGACAGATTCTGGAAAAGAAAACGATAGCAATCAGTAATAACTCTCACTGAACTCAAGACCGGCATCCTGTAAGGATCAGTCTTACCTGGATGACTGCATTGAAAAAGCAGGTGTTTCCCAGATTGCTCAGACCCTTTACTGAAACACCACAATGCTCTTCAGTTGTGCTCTTCTTCTGAGATTTCCCAACAGTCTCTTTCTTTGTGTTTTTCTTTTGGTGATCCCCGTTTTCTTTGTTTTCCTTGTCCTCATTTTCATCTTCTTTTACAGTCTCCACCTTCTGTTTAGCTTCCATCAAGGCATCTTCCTCCTTGACCCCTAAAGAAAGCAAACAGGGTTGACATGGTTAGAAGCAGTCTAATGTATGTGCGTGTTAGACTTCCCCAGTGGTACCTACGTTTCTGTGGTCGTTTTATAGAATCTGAAGATGTTTGCTTTTTCAGGTTGGTTACTAGCTGAGCCAAATGCCCTGTTCTGGAGTAATGGACTTCATCATCACATATATAACACCTGCGAAAAACCAAAAACATATTATTCTTATTTCAAACTTGATGTAGAGGCCTATGATTAGCAAAACAACATAAAATGCTCACCACACACTAAAGTTGTCCAAGCTGACCACCAAGCAGTGTGGATCAGACCGGGGAGTTTCATAATGTTTGATGGCATGCTGATTCTCAGAATTCCGTCCACATCCCTAGTGGAAAAGACGCATTTAGAAAAAAATGCACGCCATTTTAAACCCAATGACAAATAGTTACAAAAAAAAAAAACCTCACTCTATGGCCGCATTTCAAGCACATCCACAATCCTGTTTCTTCTTCTTCCTCAGCCTCCTGTGGCAGATGGTTGTTGATATTTTCTTTATTTTCTTCCTGCTTACAATCCTGACAACTCGTCCAATCTGAGGTACCAGAAAGTTTCTTGAGAAGAGTTTGGTCTGTTCCCTTCTTAATATGCCTACAGGATGGAACTGGGACAATAAAGATTTAAATGAAAAGGAAGTCTCACACTAGGCTTTCCACAGGTTGTTGCATGACATGAAAGATGATGAAATATTCTTTACCTGTCAGGTCAAGCTCATCATCCTCCTTGGAGGTCTTGTCCTTTCCCCTCTTCTTTCCCATTTTCACCTTTAGAGATGGGAATCGAACACAGCACTCAAGTGAAACAGAAGGCTAGCTTTGGCTAATACCTACATGAGATTATAATGCTGCTAATAGAGTTCAGTGACGGCAAATTCTGTTAAAAAAAAAACACACACACACACAATAAGAAATATATCGTTAAATTTAATCATCACCCTCATGGGCCATTCAACTTACTGTGACAAACCGAGCCTAAAACCCTAATCGTCTTCAGTTTCGTTTACTTTCTATTCCTGACTTCTCTAATTCGGACATAATTACGTTAGACTGTTGACTGGAGAAATAAATCGCGAGCTTTAGTGTAAATACGTTGATTCGTAAAGTTTAGAACACGCAAAAATAACTCCAGTGATTTGGCAGGAAAAAAAATCCCAGCTGACACATGCAAAGGAACAAAATGTGATGGGGCCGCTGTTTCTGCTGCCGTGTGTTTCCTGCGTGCGTCGGCCAAAAGAGTCCGAGTTCAAACAAAACTTCATTATTAGACGTTGCGGGACACTAGACAGTGGTAAACTGCCTCTGTATGTCTATACTGTATACATAAAAATACTATTTTGTTTTCAGATTTCATACTGTTCTGTAACGAAATCAATTTTAGAGGCTGGTTTACGGCCGGAAACATGGTATGTGTTAGCATAAGTGAGTCATATTTTTGGACGTACCAGAAAACGGTGTAACTGGTAACTTTTTAAATGAACATTAGAAAAGATTGACTATTTTAGTTCTCGACTAAAGCAGCATGTCTTACTTGGAGTGGGCTGAGTCTCAGCTTGCAGAGATAGAGCTGCTAACCAGCATGTTCCCCACCGTGGAGGAGCTGGAGTTCACTGACCAGCTGGCACTAGCCGAGCTCAGGGACTACGTGGAGGGCTCAGCTTCAACAGGCGGCCCTCCACCGTCCAGACCCCAGTTTCTCATCAAACAAAAGCTGGACTCTGCGAACACAGAGGGGGTAACTAATCTGTCATTATATATAATTTTTAAAAAAATCATTATTTAGTTTAATTTCTCATGTTTTTTCCCCATACAGACGGTGTTCATTCTGTCCTGTGCTTACCCATCTGAATATCCTAGTGTGTTACCAGAAATAACAGTCCGGTAAGCGATTATCCTCATTTGAACTCCTAACATAAAGGAAAATAGTTAGGGAGCTCACTCAGGAGAGTCTCACCTGCCTGTGTACAGACTTGTTGAAAAAAACGAGAGAGAGCGAAAACAATAGTATAGTGAATAGAATACTAGTGGCCCAGGTTTTTCTACCATATAGGAAGCGCAGCCTGGATGAGCACAGATAGCATTCACAGTGTTGCCTTTAAATATAGTTTTGAATGAAAGAAAATTTAATTTGTGTAACAATAACACAGCCACAGCAGTAAGTGGAAGAAACAGTGCCTCTAATTTGTTTAAAGTGTATCATTAGTCACTATAATTAATAGCGCTGAACCTCCTGAAGCTGTGCTGTCATTGCTCCCAGATATGGAAATTCCCAGTGCCAAGTGACCTTAAATGTTCTTTGAAACCTTCTTAGAACATGTGTTATTCTTGCTTCAGGTGTTCTGGTCTCAGTAGGGCCCAGCAGACACAGCTCCAGGCACTTCTTAATGCATACCTCATGGGAAACTGCCAGGGGGAAATATGTGTGCTCTCTGCTGTTGAATGGGTGAAAGACAACCTCCAGCTTTTTATTGATAAGAGCTTATTAGAAGCCCCAGGTCCTAAGAAGGAGTCTGCCTCACCTCGGATGCCTGAAGTGTTCAGCCGGCTGTGGATCTACAGTCACCACATTTACAACAAGTCGAAAAGGAAGAACATCTTGGATTGGTCAAAGGAGCTGGGCCTGTCAGGATTTAGCATGCCTGGGAAACCTGGTATTGTGTGTGTGGAAGGTCCTCAATCTGCCTGCGAGGATTTCTGGTCCAGGTACCTTGCCTGTTGATTTGGGTTTTTTGGGGATGACTTAATCACAGCCAGAAGCCTGCTGAGGTGTCAGGTTTAATATTTTTCCAATCTTATTCCCCTATTTCACAGAGTGAAGGTTTTGACATGGAAGAAGATCATGATTCGACACAGAGAGGATATTTCCCTTGATTGTCAGAGTGAGGACAGCAGGCTTGTTGAACATATAGACTCCCTGCGCAAATTTACAGGCTTTGAAGAAGCAATGTTTGACCCCCATGGAAACAGAGGCAATCACATGGACCTTGGGCAGCTCTACCAGTTCTTGAATGAGAAAGGCTGTTGTGAAGTCTTTCAGATGTATTTTGGCATTGAAGGGAGGTAGTAGTCAGACCGAGATAATGGATGTACATAGTTTTTGTACCGGTGCCTTGTCACTGAAATTACTTATTCTGAAAATAACTTTTAAATGAAATGGGAATGGAATAAGCTGATAAAATGAAACAAATTAACTAACTAACTTTTTGAGTTTCAAAGTTGTCATACCTGCAAAATTCACTGGAATAAAAAGCAGAAAGAACATTTCTGCAATTTTGAGGAACAGTTTTCATTTCTTTCTTCTTCTTTTTTTTAATAGGCACATTTTATCAAAAGAAGGAAGAAAAAAGATGTTTATCTGAGAGTTTCCTCAAGGACTTTAGTTATATTTGCAATTTTAATACTCCTGCATATCACGAATTGCCCCAGGTGTTTCTTTTCTGAAATGGCACCAGTGTGTTATTACTACGGGGCTATTATAGGATTTTCAGGTTTGATAACATTTTAATAATTGAACAACATTGTCAACAAAATGCTGGATATCTGTTTTTTTAAATCTGTTGATTTTCTTTTTATGAATTATAGATATCATAAGCATGGAAATTCTTTCTCCAATTTTCTTTGAATGATTAGTTGTTAGATAAATTATGCGTTGCTGTGGATTATACACTGGCAATTAAAACGTGTGGTTATTTATCATTAATCTTAATTTCTCCCCCACCAAGCCTTGGATGAAAAAAACAAACAAGTTCTCTTTGTTGATTCCCCTCTGGAGTTGTGTCTAACATATTATGATATAAATGGATATTCTTGATTTTCTTTTTTTGATGCAAAGTGCACTCCTTAGATACAGCCTTTAAAAGGTATCAATTCACCATTTTTATCACATAATAATAAAGAAATACAGAAGAATGTAAAGTCTTCAAACGAGTCTGAACACAGAGTAATTTAATTTAGGAAGTTAGATTGCCAAAGTTATATTACCAGTGAGACATGTACTTTTAGTAATTCCTGTGATTAATTTAGTATTAAAACTAACAATAAAAGGTATGATTAAGTCTGGTTCAGTGCACAGTTCTACGCTGAAAGGAAATAATACAAATTGAAGACAAAGTTGATGTTTAGATCCATGCAGATTGCACTTGCAGACTCTGTTGGTCTACACTGTCCAGCAGATGGCAGCATAACATAATTAAATTGGGGAAACATGGAAACAGTAATATCTTAACTTCCTAAACATGTTTAAAATCCTAACTTCTGTCTAAAAGCATGAGAAAAAAAGCTGGAATAGTAAAGCAATAATTTGGATTAATTGGTGTTCACTTGTTACTTATGTGAAAACTGACTACTGTGATTTACAAGCTCAGACAGTATGGAGTGCTGTAAAAACGGAGGGGTTGTATCTGCATTTGAACACAAATTAAAGCAGCCAAAACATCACAAAGTCCTTTACAATCTCCATTTGTGATTTTTTCCAAATAACATTTGAAATATTATGTGTTGAACAGATACTAAATCTAGAGGCAGCCACGAGCAGGAGTTCCTCACCTTGATTTTAGTCCCAAGCCTCCATTGTCCTGTGAGATGCTGGTTCATTTTACAGTCTTTGTGCTGCTTCTTTTGACAGTCCCTTTTCTGCCCCTGCTGATTTTATGGGTTCTTTTGTTCTTACAGTGTATATTCACTCTTGTCAGAGGTCTATTGGAACAAGGACTTCTGACTTTTATCTTCAAAGTCTCATCAGAGAGCCCTTCTGTTTCTTCGTTGAAGAGAGCTTGACTTCCAGGTGCATTCACATCATCTGATTCCTCAGGATCCTCAGTAGAATACTGTAAATCAGAAGAAGTGACCCCATCCAGATCCACATTATACATCTCTGGGTCTAATAATCCTTCATTAGTTAGCGCCTCTATATGAAGGTCTCTGCACTGAATCATTCAGCGGGGATGTGCATCATTACTATACTCTGTAAAGTTATGACTAATGATGTAAATCACATCACAGCAGCTTTGATAAAGGACTGAATCATGGAGTATGGACTGCAAATTACTGTAAGAAGCAGTCATGTTTCAATAAAGTAATTTGGTTTTCATGTTAAAAGTAGACTCATAGAACAGCAGATGACATATCCTAAAAACTGACCTGAAAATGTGCTAATTCTAAGGAAATTAGTCAATAAATGCTTGATTTATGGCTAAATAGAAAGCTTTGTATGGTTACTGTCAGACACTGTAAGTGTCCTTTCCCACTTATTCCTTGAATAGGTGAGCTGACGAATGGTGCTTGTGATGTTCCAGCACGTGATCGCGACATGTGACAATGACTGCTGTTCTAAAGTCATGATAAATTTATGCCTTGAAATATGAATGCCAAAGTGTGAAATGGCTCCATACCGTAGTTATGCCTGCTCCATCAGAGGTTAATTGGTTTCTACCTGCAAGCTGAACCTCAGTAAATGTATTTGTAATAGTTCATTGTTACAATTAAGATATTAGGGAGTGGAAAACTGTTATTGACCTGTACTGCAGCTCTAGTGCAAATCATTAATACATGTTCACAGAGTCAATACTAACTTCCTTCTTGCTGTAAGTAACCTGTAGATTCCTTACCTTTTTACCTACTGGTAGATAGAGAGAGCAGTCCAGTGATTACTAAAGAATAAGAAAGCATAAATAGAAGCACAAATAATATTTTTTACATAAAAAATATTAAGCATGGTCTTTTTATTGAGTAAAATGATCCATTAATCAGAATCATCTAAGTCTTTGGTTATAGTATCTGGTGGGACCCCGTTTGCAACTGAATGTAACTGTGGATCAGCACGAGCTTAAAGGAATTTTATTTTGTGGGGACTTGTTCAAAAAGGTGTGTATACAGTAAATCTCTGGCAGGCCAATTGTAACACAAACACCGATAAACATTTATGAAAAAATGAAACCAAAAACATAAACGATCAAGGAAAGAGGCACACATCACTTTTATGCAGCAATTACCATAGGAGTGTGACTGTTGTTTAGGCTTGTCATGTGATATGAGATTCATCAAGATCTAAGTGGCTTGCCATCTCCACTATGCAATTTCCTGTGTGAAATACTTTAAGGGCCAAGATATCTAGTTTGTGTACACAATGCACTGTTGAAGCTGCAAGTCAGCACAGCTAAGTCATTATTTCAGATTGTCTCAGGAGTACAGAATCAAAGCTATGGGAAATATCACTGTCGGTCACAGTAACAGTCACACTGCACTGTGTAGCTACAGTGAAGTCCATTAATTTTAGGACAAGGACACAATTTTTGCAATTATGCCTCTGTGACTATCACAAAGGATTTTTAAATGAAGCAATCAAGATGTGATTTACAGTCAAGGGGATTTACAATATTATTGCATTCACCATTAATTTTACTTTTAGTGCTTACTCAAAAATAAATAGACATTTTAAAAATTTGAGTGAATGTGGACAAATTAAAATGATCTTTTGAATATTAGTCTTTAAAATCTATTTGAAACAAACATTACTGAAGGCAATGCAAAATTGGAACTTTTCAGTTGATAAACAAGCAGCAGAAACTGCAAGAAATACCGCATGAGGCATTTTAAGGTAGGAAAATGCATTTTGTGTTTCCAGTGGGTTTTAAACTTCAGTCATTTATTGGCTACAAAGAGTATGCAGCTGATATGTTAAAACAATTTCAACATTTAAAATGACCTTGTCTAATATAATGGGATGCATTATATATGTCCACTTATTTAATTACAAATTTTAAATTGCTGTAAAGCCTATAAAATAAAGGAAATATTTTTCTCAAGTGCCTTGAATTAAAGCTGCAAGTCTTCTAAGTGGCACCTTGATTGCTTCATTTTACTTCTGGCAGTGCACAAAAGCAAAATAGCAAAAATTGCCCCAGTGGACCTGAATGCACCTGGGTGGCCTGCGATTTTCTACTTCTACATTCAGATAGGACTGAGATTATTTCATTTGTCCCTAAAATTCTTAGAAACATGGTATCTAACCTGATCCTTACTCTGGATGGGATTACCTTGGCTTCCAGTTCTGCTGTGAGGAACCTTGGAGGCATTTTTGACAAGGATATGTCCTGCAATGTGTGCACTAAATAAATATGGAAGACTGCATTATTTCATCTGCACAGTATCGCTGATATTAGAATCATCCCATCTCATAGTGATGCTGAATTTGTTACTTCTCAACTCGGTTTATGTAATTTCTTCTAATCAGGCTGTTCTAAGAGCTGGGAGAAATGCCTTCAGTTGATCCAAAAATGCTACAGCGAGAGTACTGACGGAGACTGGAAAAAAGATCTTATTTCTCGCATATTAGCTTATCTACATTAGCTCCCTGTTGAATTCAGAATTGAATTTAAAATCCTCCTTCTCACATGTAAAGCCCTGAATTATCAGGCTGCATTATGTCCTAAAGACCCCAGCATCATGTTATCCCACTACGGCACTTTGCTCTCAGACTGCAGGCTTTCTTATGGTTGCTAGAGCTTTAAAAGTAGAATGGGAGGGATATCTTTCAGCTATTAGACTCCTCTCCTGTGGGCCAACTCCCGCTTTGGCTTCACCCCTTCCTTTTTGATAAAGCTTATAGGAAGGGCTGGATCAGGTGACAGTGAACCATCTCTTAGTTATGCTGTTCTAGGCTCAGGCTGCATAGGGAACTTGTTGGGACTTGTGATACACAGTTCACTTCTGATGTGTTTATGTTCCACTAATGCATGTCCCTAACTTTTATCTGCTTTCATAGTTTGTGTTTCATCCTTGCCTAGCTAAGCTCGCCTTTTTTCTTTTCTCTTTCCTCTCACATCTAACCGATCAACGCACATGGCTGCCCCTCACTGAGTCTCGTTCTGCCAGGGAGCTTTTCTTTCTCAATGTCGAAAAGCAATGTCGAAAAGCATTTGCTCATAGGGGATTGTCAGATTTTTGGATTTTTCTCTTCTACAGTTTAAAACACCTTGAGGAAACAACTTAGAATTAATGGTTTATAAATAAACTTGAAGTGATATCAACTGAAAGGAAAAGTGCTGAGACAGACTTGTGACCTGTCCAGTGTGCACCTTGCCTCTTGCCCTATGATAGCTGGGATAGGCTCCAGCCCCCGACTGACCCTGAAATGAATAAGCAGAAGTAAAAAGATGGATGAAAGGAATACATTACGGTAAGGTGATCACACTTAAGTGATGTGTTTTGTATCCTACTGGGGGAACCCAGCACACGCTGAAGAGATTACATCTCACAGCTGGCTTGGGAATGCCTTGGTGTAACCTCGGAAGAGCCGATGGAGATGGCTGGGGAGAAAGAGGTGTTAGTGTCTGCTTAAACTGCTGCCCCCATAACCTGGACCAAGATAAAAGGCATTAAATGGATGGATGGATGGTAAAGGAGACAGTTCAAGAGATCAAAGTTCTTCAGATCTGCAAATTTATTGGGCACTTTCCTTTCTCTGGAGCCTCTGCGACTCTAACATCAGTGTCACAAAACTGCAGACACAAAGGCTGGGACGATGGTGGCATTTATTTCCCTCCACTTACTTTCCTCATAGAGTTTTATTCTTCTGTGGCATTAATGCTTTCCACATTAAATAAATGGCAGGTAGACTCTAACTAAATGGCAAAGATTACTGGTGAGATGGCTGTGTACTTTTATCTCTAATGCGACGCTTACAAGCTGAATCATGATCAGACTTTTAACCTTAAAATCAATCAGTGTTGCTTTTGAAGACTCTCATACCCTCAGACAAGATTTCTGGAATCTCCTGGTTCTCATCATGAAGCTTAACACTCATATTGACTTTTCACTGATACATTCAAATCCCACGTTTGATGCAATGAGCTGTCAATCGAAACCCCAAAAATCTGGCCTTAATTTGAATAATTCTGCCTATTCAGTAAGAAACAAGAATATTGTTGGCATTTTTAATGTTTATTCCTTCAAAGCAGTGCCTAATGCTTTTTTATTATGATTCAGAGAAGTTATACAACAGATGCCTTCTGTATGTATATACACTAGACTTCAAAAAAGCTTCCACTATGCTGTTTTTGGCCCTACCTCACCCCTACACTGTTTTCCTCTTCACTATAGCCACTATAGCAATGATAAAATACCTTTGAAGATTCACATTATGCACCTCTTGTTGATGAAGAGCAAATAGCTTGGAAGATTACTGCAGTAACCATTATGCCTTGTTCTTGAAGCCTTTTTTGGCAACTCTTTGTGAAAATAATTTTTACTTTACACTTCATTCACTCATGATTTACTAGTATTTTTCTTTTTTCCCATCATTTCAGGCAATAACTCAATTCTGTAGGTCTATTGAACTGGTCATGCATATAATTGAATTAGTTTTTAACGTCATGGTTTTGTATTTTAACACAGGGATTTCATCATGTCTGTAGCTGGCACTCTTTCACAGGAGTCAGGCGAGTAGAAATAGTATTCTTTTAAATTGTGTGAGGCAGAAAACACCGAACAGAAGGTTTAGAAGTAAAAAATTTCCAAACTTTTGCTTATGAGTCTTTGCAATATTGAAACAGATGTACACCATAGCGGTGTCATACTACATTGTTCTGTATACACTATTCACTATTCACATGCAGTGTGACACATACTGTTTTCCTTTTAATTAGTTTTACTGTGATATTATAAATGTGATGCAATAAGCGGTGAATTATAGTTACTAAAATATACTTAAATTATTTGGGTAGTCTTTTACTAGATTTTTGTAAGATAATCGATGGTATATTTCTGAATGCTTAAGTTTTCTGTAATGATGAAAGAGGTTAAATATGTGCGAAATATTAATTTATATCCTCTGCTTGAGGTTCAGCACTTCTTATTCTGGTAAATCTATCACAATGTCACAAGAGCTGCACAACTGATCTCCTTTTCACAGCATATCAGTTTGTCAATTCAGTGCGTGTTGCATTACCATTTTCAATTCAGCTAAAGTAAACTTGACAATCAAAGTAATTAAAAACACAATCAGTTGTGTTTTCAAATGTTATGTGGAAACTTGGCCTAGCTGCTCTTTGGGATTCTGGACCTGCTCTCCTGATGACCCCTCAAGGTGAACTCTTGTATGGCTCTTCATCCCATGAATACTAAATATGGCTGAATTAAACATTTCCTCTCTTCTCACTACTATTAAATCAATTGTCTTACTGAGCTGTCTGTCTGGAGTAATCCCTGAGGCCTACCATCAAGCTGACTGGCATCATAAAGACAACTGGTTTGCTACTCTGGAAGTATTTAAGCTTTAGATATCTCATTGGTCCTTCCACTCATTTTGTATGCGCTATTTAGCACCTACCACATTGTAAATCAAAACAAGCTATGTTACACACTTAAAATGTACTAGGCTGCCTCCCGACCAAGTCTCAGGTATTATTTATCTTTGCAAAATGCATTGATACAGATCCAGATTTGTAGCAGATGTCTTTTTCCATGATTACTCCCTTCCATTAAAGCACCGTCTAGTGGAAATATGAGAAACACAGTCATGTGAAAAAGATAGTATACCATCTTTCTATTCTAAAAACCTGGCCCTTATTAAGTTGTAAAATTATTCAAACACAACCTCAGATAAACAAAAAATACATGACATATTACATTGTATCACCACTTATTTAACAAAAACTGCGATAAGATGCAGAAGCGATACTTGAATTAGTAGACCCATGGTTATCAGTAACTTAAAGTAGTTTTCTGCATGATTTTGTCAGTCTCTTACAAATTAGGCATCACTATAGTTGAGGAAATGTTTATTTAAAAGATTTATATTATTTATAAAGGTATTTTGACCCATTCTTTTTTACAGCATTACTTTAGTTCATTGTGTTTATTTTTGTGAAGCTCTCACCAGGTCATTTCATTAGGGTTGTGGTCTGTTACATAACCCGATTCTCACATTTTACTCTGGAATACTCTGATATACAGAAGAATTCATGATTGACTCAATGATTGCAAGGTGCCCAGGTCCTTTGGCTGCAAAACACACCCAAGTCAGTCGTATACTACTGTGGTTGATAGTTTGTATGAAGTGTTAATGCTAATATTCTGTGTATTGCTCTTTTCAAATGTGGAGCTGTGCATTATGGCCAAAATCTCTACTTTGGTCACAGTTCAGACGACCTTGCCCTACAAGTCTTGTTCAGATGGTAATTTGCAAACCAAAGTCATGTTCCCATGTCCCTCTTTCTCCAGCCAACTGTTCCAAACAAGCCATACTTACAGCCTTTTTCTAACCTTAGTATCATGAACTTTGACATGCTAATTGGGACCTGTACAGTCTGAAATGTAGCTACTGGGGATTTATTGGGGATTGCAGTATCCTGTTTATTGCATTGTCTCACATTGGGATGAGCATCCAGTCTTGGGAAGACTGGCAACTGTCTTGAATGTTTTCTAGTTGTGAATTATTTTTTATTACTGTAGAATGATGGACCTTAAATAGTGTCGAAATGGTCTTATAACCCATCCCAGCAAAGTGCTAAAACTTCTGCTATTATAGAAGTGGTCACACTTGCTGATGATCAGTACTTAACCTCTTCATTCCTATGAAAACAGTAAAGTTATGCTTAACCTGGTAAAGACCAGATGATTTATTTATTTATTTATTTAACATCCCGATACATAAGAGTTTAAAAATTGTGCACTTTCTTTTTCATACGAATGTATTCCTTGTAGGAAACTTTCGAAAGTTTTATTGTGCTGGTGGATTTGACAACAAGGAGCAAATTGATAACCGTGATTTTGTGCATCCTAAAAAACAACCTAAAATTAAAAATGTAAAATTGATTGCTGGGTCATTAGTCAGAAAAAACTAATGGCATTCTGTACGGCTGCACAGCTTCTAAATAAACAATAGATACAGTACTTCAGTTAAAATAGTCTCCACTCTAAATCGCTATCTGTACAATTAAAGCTTTTCTGACTTAACCACCCAATTTCACACTCCCTGAAGATCATTCACAACTTAATGTGCTCCGCGTTCTGCCATCATTACAACATGGTTAATTAAAATCCCGACTTAAAAATAGAAAGCTAAGTGTAAAATAAAAATAAATCATCCAATCTGATGTCCTATTGTATTATTGCTTAAACCGAAAAAAGAACAACTGGGGAAGGGAGAGGAGGACCTTGAGGCTGATGCCAACATCTCATGTCCACCTACATCCAGACAGCTGGCAGTCTGCAGGTACCACAGTTTGTAAGAACTGCAGTATGTTATAGTGTATTGATTAATATCATGTGTTTACTAGAAAAGGGTTGCAATTTGCACAAGAAATTTAGAATATGCAATATACAGATGAAAATTTATAATAGCCAATATGTTCTTTAATTAGGTAGTTGAAAAATATGAACATTTCTCATTTTTTCATTTATAAAACCCCACTTCTCTTGTATGGAGGACCATACTCTTGATGAAATTAAAGACTATGCATTGCTTTTGGATTTTCCTGCCCAAACAAATTGCTGAAAAATTAACAGTTATTTTCTTGTCATGGGAGTGATTTGAACAAATACAAGTACGTATGCAATGACAGAGGTGCAACCATTGTTTGAGCAACACAAGGTTATGAGAATGGTTCTGGATAGTTTATGTGTAGTTTTCAGAAAAGTTATTCACTGTTGCTTTTGATAAAATATTTATTTGCCTTCAGAAGCATATCGAATATTTATTTTGATTTATTTAGCAGTAGCCCCTTTTTTAAGAGACAATAAACTTAAAGCACATCATCTTTCCATGACAAATATTGTTCTTTATCCACCGATTAACTGGCTAATCACTCATTTAACCAACAGCACAGCTCTTCCGTATTCAACATATTACTTGTATGAACATACATCATTTCCTGTGTCTTCATTAAATGTGCCTATTTGCTGGAAAGAGCAGATGTCCTTAATAAATGGAGATTAGAATCATAAAAAATCATCAAAACGATTGGAATAATTTACAAGGTGAAACGCTTCCCTTACAGTCACAGTTTTCTTTTTTTATTTTGAAGAAAAAAAAAAGAATATCTGTTTTAAACTAATTCAAGAATTTCCTCTAGCTGTCATTTTATTAGTGGAACGTCAGTCTCACGCTCCTAATATTCCAACTTTAATTAAGTCTCTGGTGAGTTTCTTGGAAGAATCTCAAGTGTTCAAATCCAAACAGATGGCAAGCTATTTATTGCATACCTTATGCCACAGGTACAGTACTACACCCCACCACCAAACACTCAACAACTCTCCTCTTTCAACCCTCTCCTACCCCCCGCCCCAAAAGACTAACCAGAACAAGGCTGGCTTGTGTATTCTCGGGTGCCTGCATGATTTAAATTTCACCTAAATAATTCAGAAAAGTTTGTTGTAATTAAACCAAACGCACACACTCACGCACACACACATGCACACACACATGCACATGCAATATAGAATTAATCAACTGGCAGGCAGACAATCCCAGGGAAGGCTATTTAAAGATGCACCACAGAGAATGTGAGTCAGTGTGGATGAATGAGTTTAAAATACAGTGGGTAGCCCTGTTTCAGTCATCAATCCATGGACCTGCATGTGGCCTGATTCGCACAGCAGAGCTACTGCCTCACAAAGTGGAAGCCCTCATGCAGCAAACAAGGGAATTGTGTCTGACTGTACACATTCATCTAGACTAATGGCATGGTGATGCATCTGGGGGGATACACAAGCTCATGTTCTTTGTTCCAGATCATTTGACTCCTTCTAACTTCCACTCGGCCCTGTCACAACTAGAAGCGTGAGTGATCTGTTTAATCTCATCAAATATGATTAGGCATAACACATCTCAAGACAATATCCCATAGCTCTCCGATGCAGTACAGATACTCATGAGGTGCAAACGTTAAGTGAAATGGGGCTACAGGAAGCCTCAGCTGTGCTCAACCTGTACTCCCTTTATATTTACAAAAACAACACAAACCTGTTTATAGATATGTGAGAAAACCTTAAAATAATCTAGCTGTGGGTATTTTGACAAATCCATAATGTTCTAGGAGATTACCGGTAACTACAGTTTGTATCGTTGTGAGAATTTTCTGCAATGGGCCATTTTCCAAGGTAGCAGCAGTGCTGTAAACATGCTATTATGATTCTTCCCGATTCTCCATTAGAGTGAGCTGTCAATCAAAGACAAAATCCATTTGCACAAACAATGCAATCCCAGGCTTCTATGGCCAGTGATAACAGAGTTTCTATTCAAAGGACTGAAAATAAAAAGCAGAATATTGAAAAATATCCTGCTTTTCATCTTTTATACCAAACCTTTAGCTGCAGGGCAACAATTATAAGCTAACTCTTCCACACCGTTTGTGCTACAAAGCAATATGAGAGATGTCACAGTTAAAGTATCTGTAAGTACAGCACTGACTAAATGTTTGCATGAATCAGCAGGCTACTTTGCAGAATCACTAATACCTTTTAAATCTGTAATTAAAAACATGATCCAGAGGACAAACACTTCTCCATCACCTCTGTTAAGCATACTGCACCACACCCCATCTTTGAAATCCTTTTATCCTTTTGCTTCCTACGCAAATCGCCCTGTGAATTACACAAGGCAATTTACATGCTTGGATAGTGAAAACAAGTGAAAGAACTGTTATTTTTGCATAAAACGTTGTACTGTTAATCCAAGAGAAGGACCATTATTTGTGCTATGGTTGGAGGGCTTTTTATGCCCCTTGTTTCAATGGTTCTGCCAGTTGTCACTAATCTACAGCAGAATTGTGTAATGAAAAGGAAAAAAACAACAACAAAAAAATATGTTGACAGCAGCGGGGCTCATGTTTTTGTAAAAACTTTACTTTTCTTCCAGAGCCTTGATAATAAAACTCGAAAAAAAAAAGAGAAGCTTAACACTCATGAATAACACACAAATGCACAAATGAAACTTGTAATGACTATTAACTAAAGGAATAACTTTTGACATTTAAAATCAGTATGTAGGCCCAATGTGTTTAAGTGTTGTGTTTTTAAGATATCCGTTTGTCCCTGAAGAATTTTGTCAGACACTTCTGTTCTGCTATGATAAGCGCTTATTGTGAGCTGATATGGACCCTGGCTACAGGGTACAGTGGGGATCAGTTTCTTCAGTTTAGTAAGACTTACAAGGCCTCCTCAGAGGTCATGCTGTGATTGTTACATTGCCCAGGGTATGGGTCTCGCATTTCAAGGGTAAAGCGAAAATCCATTTCCCAACTCACAATTTACTATTACACATAAATGTTTGCCTTCTTGATATCCAGTTACTAAATGATGATGGATTTTTAGCATTATTTTCTGCCAGGCATTATTCAAGACAGTCTATCTCAATTTACATAGCTTAATGAAGCACTGAGCTTTTAATAATGTGAAGGGGTGCAATAGTGGGAGCTGATGTTTATTTGAACTGGCTGGGCTTTTGGTGGTAATGATTATGAAGTGAGCATTGGGAACCGTCTGTGTGCGAGGAGAGGGGGAGCCGGGCGTTGTGTGAAGCAGGCAGATGGTTGGTCGGACAGTGTGTTGATAATAGCAACATTAGTCTGCTGGGAAGCAACATTATGCTCAAGGTCAATGGGAGCTAAAGAATAGAGGATCGTAATGACTTGGGTCCTGTGTCCTGGAACGAGATCTCCCTTTAAGGATGCTGAGACATTTAATATGAGCTCAGTAATCTGTGCAAGGCTATCGTCTCGTCCTCACATTTCAAGAGTACATCTGTGTCACTGAAGCAGTGATAATGGACCATTAAAGGTGTCTTCTTGTATTTTTCTAAATTGCTACGGCACGCTGTCTGTTATATATTACTAAATGTAGGCTATGAAAATGAAAATTTGTTTCAGTGTAGATTTGGTAGGGTGCTGAATTTTTAATTCTCATCTGCAGATATACATTGAGCCATATTTAAATAAATAATATGGATATATGTAATAATATATGTTGCTTATATTCAGGGTATTTCAAAGGCATATCATTTGGTTTCATGTATATCATAGTAAATATTTATCCCACAGAAATGACTGTTTCCAGTAATTAAGTGAACATGAATGGCGGTAACGCACATCAATCAATCAGTTAATATATCTGTGATTTATACGACTCTTCTATGTTTCACAAAAGTAAACACAACATCTGCGGCACATGCTTTAACTCTACAATTGTCTCAACTGTAACAGCTTCTTAAAACTAGGAAAAAAAAGAATATTTATTTCGTTTTTCTCTGGCTACTGGCTTAAATAAAGTTTCATCTCAAGTATTAGAATTTTTCTTCACTTTTAAAGCAATCAACTGCATTTCAGCATCCTTGACCGAACCCAACCTACTTCTTGTCTAATTTGTTAAAACAAGGGCAACAGCAGCCTGCTGTGTGGGTGTCTGCGAGTAGCTTCCTGAAGCCACTTGAAGCATAACAAACTCAGGTCCACTGAGACACGGAGGAATTTGGGAAGACTTAAGTGTTCCTTTTGTCGCCCTGTATTAATGCACAAATCATGAGTTGAAGCTAAATGCCTCGGGCAATCTTCCCGAGGAGCTTCATGGACTTTTAATCTTTCTACAAGTCAGACACTTTGCATATATTATTAACACTAAAGGCAAGTAATACTTAACAGTTACTATAGTAGTATAGAATATCAATTATAGTGCAACTTAAGTCACAGCACTGCCTACCACATATGCTTCTCTCGCTCAGCGGCAGCTACGTGGACTGATTCACTGAGTGCAGGTAATAGCGCTCCAACTCATCACGGCAAGGCGCTTCAAGGTGCAAATTTAGTAACAACAAAAGGACATCTTTCAAGTTGTTCATTTTTTAATCCGCACTTCATCTCTCTTTTTTCGCATCTTTTTTTTTTTTTCATTTTACAGTGGCATAGTTGAAAAATGAATATTCAATACTGTGAAAAAAAGCAAACCTCACACATCCCCCATAAAAAGCAAATTAATTACAGCAATTTAAATCTGTACAAAATGAGTTATTTATAGCATCATACTGAACTAACAAAATAACATGTATGAGCATTGGCAATGTGGTTCAATGTCTTTGATACAGTGATTATATACAGTGAGGGGATGTTTGATTCACCAATGCCTAAACATGTCATTAGTACTGTTTGCAGCAAACTCAAAGGCCATAACGGTGATCCTTGTATTGTTCTTTTATGAGAACTTACAGAAATAAAAATGGAAAAGTTAATGTCAGACAACTACTTCATAATAACAGCAATAATATCAATCAATATAGTATCATATAAGAAAGTCAATCAGCCATAATAATAATAAATACATATATTTTTACCCAGATTTTTTTTTGTAACATTTTAAGCATTTCATTAGAATCCCTGTTTGAAGAAATCTTCAAAAATGTGAAAACGCTGTCCTCGAAGTGACTGGAACTCATATGACCTGAAATTAAAGGCTATAACCAGAGTTTTTCTTCCTTTTACTAAAATTGAATACTTACATATTATTTACATGCCTTCGGGCAAAACAAAATTGGAAAGAAATGGAAAAACATGAAAGATCTGTGAAGTACCGTTAAATGCTGTATATGCTAATATACAAACTGCAATGTGTCAGGGATCCCAAGATTCAACAATATTGGTCACTAATATTCACGTTAGCAAAGTATTTTACAGCAATATCCACACATTTAGCATAGTTGTTCAATAAAACTCAACATAAATAATGAACCGACACAAGGTTCCACTCATTCAGTTTGGATATTACAACAAATCGCCAACAAAAAGGAAACGTTTTTCATCCACAACAATAACTGCGATTGAACTGAAGTCTTCTTCACATGTCTGACACCATCTCTCCATCTAGACTCATATTGAATCCTGAGACAAAAAGCAGTTGATGTTTTTTCCCCTCTGTAATAGTCCTCAGACTTTGTGCTTTAATTTTCTAACTTGTTCTTTGTTGGTTATAAATCAACAGTGTAACAAAAAGGGAAAAAAAAAATCAGTGCAGGAATATACAGACAATGCTAAGAGGGCGATTATTTCATCTCGAGACAATCACTCAGATTGTGCTTCTGCTTTGTGTTTGTTAAAGTATCTGATCTGTTTTAAGATGCTCTAAACGTGTGCGGCATGTCTGAGGAGGGTTAGCTCCGGGAAACATCCAAGCCAATCATGTAATCCTTAAAAACTGATGTATTTAACATATTTTGCTCCTACAGAAAAACCTTTTCAAATGCTGAGAGTTGAGTTGGAGAACAAAATTACTGTTGTTACTTCTGAATTTTAAAAATCTGCAAAAGGTTGTATAACAGGTAACGTAAGAAAGAGTAGAGAAAAATACAGGCAATGAAAGAAATGCAGAAGAATGTACAGCATTTAGGCACAGAAAAACTGAAAAGGACATAATCCAATTGTACATGGATTATATTACAAAAGACGAAGGCTATTTTGTTAGTGAATGCTTTGAAAACAAGCATATCTAAGCATGATTGCTTTCTAAAAAAGACAGAACAATAAATTAAAAAAGACAATGCAGTGAGTCTGAGACAGCTTAAAATTGCACGTCTGCTGTCAAAGGTTGTCATGAAATGAAAGAAGTGAGGAAAAAGAAGTCTAAATAAAGTACTCTTTCTTTTCTTCTGCATGCACATGGTTTCCTTCAGCATTGATGATGGCTGTGTCAGCGTCAGGGGCGTCCTCTGCTCCTTTGGCCTCGTGTGTTAGATATGTCCCTGCAGACATAAAAAGCAAGTTATCCACCAGCTAGAGAGTGCAAGACATATTCATTTACTGCAAACAAGCAAAGTGATATTCAGAGCAGTTCAGGAGACCTCTTTTACCTTTATGTCTGGCCAGATATCGTCCAAGGACTATTATCAAACACAAGGTGATGAAGACCACGACTGCAACAACTCCGCCGATTAAAGCGTGGTCAGGTCCATGCTGTCCTAAAGCATTAGGATCTGAAACACAACAGATAGAGAGAGGAGATGAGAAAAAGTGGAGGAATGATAACTTAACAACTGGAAGCTTCTACTGTCAATGCAGCTGTAGGTGTTTATTAAACAGCATTAAAGGTATTTTGCTGCAAATAACCTGAAAAAATCCAGATGTTGCTTTTACACTTGTGAACAAAGCACAAGAGTAGCAGATGAGCTTCTGTCAGATTTAGAACAACCTGAAACGACTGCTTTGAAGTACCTGAACAGTTGTTAAAAAAAGAAAAAAAGTAATCTTAGGAAATACCACAAATCTCTATACAATTAAAAAGCTTGGCATTATCCTCCTTTTTTCTGTCTTTCATGTTTCTGTTTTCCTAGCACTACTTTCATAATGCTCAGGACTAGGTTTTTAAATAAGCGTTATTTAACACTGTGCATCCTCTGGGCAGAAAGCAGACAGAGGGTTTCCCAGGCAGGAGCATGCCTTTGTGCCGGTCCTGTGATAAACTGTGAGTGGCTGTGTCTTTACTGTGCACCTTGTGTGCTCTCATTATCTCAGGCTGATGAATGGTTATGGCTTGTGCTCGGTTTTCCAAAGTGACCCTGGGAAATGATTGCGGCGATGTTTCTACAAACCTTGTTATACTCTGCTGGTAACGAATGCAACCCTCATTTTTAAAATCCCAGCGTGCGGGACGTTCAAAAAAAAAAGAGGGATGAAGCTGTGCAACATGCAGTTTATTAAACTCCATGCAGAATAGACAACCACGATTGTTTCATCAACTCACAAGCAGGCACTGCAAACTCTGAATTTTCTTTTTTTTTTTTGATCTGAATTAACTGAATTTGGTTGCATGTTAATGGATAGAATGATCTGTACAGCACTGTCAGCAAGGAGCATAAGGAATCTTTTATATCACACTTGGCTGGTGCATTTTTAACAGAATTTGGTACTGATTGTGTAGATACAGTAGTTACTGCTCTGGAACAAACTAAAATAAAGCAGCATAAAAGATAAGATAGGATGTAAGTTGCTACATTCAACAACAAAAGGTCATTTCAAGAGCACACAGGGACAAGAGTAATTTCGTCGGTCATATTTTGCCTGATCTGATGTTCAGTTACATTAAGAGAGATAAGTTGTTTTAATCATGTTGCATTAATTAGACACAATCCCACTCAAAATGTCTTACAAAGAAAAATAACTAAATTCCTGCAAACAGAAATTCTGCACTTAGATCAAATCTACAAATAATGGTGAACAAATACTTTTCAAGAGCTCTGTGATCAGATATTTGAAAGATAATTTTTGACTTTGATTTACTGTAACCACAGGATCATATACATAGATACTGTCACAAATACAATCTTCAGCAGAGGTCCTTTGAGAACCATCTATTTCAGTGGCAAAGACAAAGCAAAATAGAAACATATTGTGTGATAACTTATGCAGCCTGTGACATGGCTGGAGAGAAAACGACTGAGCGAGCATCCATGCATGGTGATGATTTGGCTCATGCTGGGTGAGGCCGTGATGTGTCTTGACCCAGAGCCAGATCCAGATCACACACTCTAAATCTGGCTTGAAATGATCATCTACTGGGATATTTACCTGTTGTAGGCCCTGGAAAGTCTTTGGCTGTTGCCATGGTTGAAGACAGTGACAGCAGTAAGGGAAGACGAGGGGAACAACACCGTGATAAAAAAGGTGACCACAAAGTTCAAAGGAAAACACAAAGAGATTTCCATGGTTCTGGTTTACTTGACAGTGTGCAGGTATGCACAGCTTGCTGTCACATGAGCCAAATACATGCCTAACTGGACTTGCTATAAATGTTGATTTAGAGAGCAGCACAAGAAAGTTGTATACGTATAGAGTTAGTGCGTAGTTTCTTAATTGGTCAAATACTATCTCACTAACCTCCACAAGTATTCAGATGGTTTGGGTATTTTAAGTTAACTGGTACCTGTTTAATAATTCGTCTACATTGGAGCATATTGCTCTTTTTTTCCTGCTTATACATTACAAATAAAATTCTACTACCCAGGACTCTTTATGGCAGGCATATGCAGAATATTTGAGAGACAAATATGTCAAAACCTGTGCCAAAAACCCAAACCATCTGAATGCATAGAGCAGTAGAGATACATGGAAAAACAAATTCTTTTGTACTGCGTGCCATTGTGTTAATACTGAGGGAACTTGAATCTGCTTTAAACGTTCAAACATCACCTAAATGTTTTAAATCATACACACACATTGTGTTTGTGTGTGTGTGGCTGTGTGATTAATATTCTGGTTACTATATAAGGCTCCTTATCCCTCCTTTTTTTAGCACATGCTGTCATTACACATTCTTGCCAGTTTTAAGCTGTTCCACTGACCAAAAATTGCGTTTGCAAAGGTACTGCCAGGGGATAAATATGGAGCAAATATTTTACAAGGAAGAAAATATTAGTCAAAGTTAAAAACGATGTGTTTTTGCAGGAACATAATATAACCTTTGTTTGTTTACAAGAAAATTTAATCGGCACCTTTAATGCGAGTTATTACCAAAACAAAGCACAGCCTAAGTCTAAGTAATGTTTGCAGTTTCTCATCCAACAAACTTGTTTTTTCTTTTAATGCAGCCATGTTTTACCTGCAGACAGCTCTTGTGCTTCAGTATGTCAAAGTCATAATACACAAACACTGCAACAGTAATTCCATTAGGAGAGACAGAGTGAAATAGTGACATGAAGCATGTGGTTTTGCTGAACATTGTTATTAATTATCATTAAGATAATTGCATGTGTTCATTTTCAGCCCAAGAACAAAAGTATGAACACTGTCATGTTTCCTTTTTGGACTTTTATGTATGCAGTGGTTTACCAGCAGTAACTCCACAATGGGGTTTGTTATTTTTACAATATCTGCATAACATCAGCTATCAATAACAGAATTAATCACATGCAGTAATAAAAATGATCCATATGTAACAGCGTTGTTAGAAAAAAACAAACAAATAGAAAGTGAAAAGGATACTGAATTCATCAAATGAAACAATCTTACTTTCTAGCTCAAAGCCTGGTTTTGAGCTCATCAATCATCAGCCGTGTGTTCATTGTCACGTTTGTGAGTGCGTGGAGCACGGGGGAGGCGGGGCCACGCAGCGGGTGCAAGTGAACGCAGCTGTGACTGCCTATGCTTAATGTGGCAATGTAGGCATTAGAAGACTGCAAGGATTGAGGCTAGAGAGGGAGGCACGAAGGCGATGACGTCTGCTAAGCAAAAATAGGAACAACTGGAAGCGAAAACAAACCACTCTGAGGAGCACAGGCGTCGGTGTGAGAAACTGACAGGACAGTCACATAGCCCCGGTGATTTACTGTGTGTGGCTGGTGCAGCTTAATTCATGACTTTACTTCACCTTAGTAAATACAAGCGAAAAGAAGAAGAAGAAGAAAACAATGAACTGACGTTAAAATACAAGGGCTGCACAATGAATCAAGCTCTGAATCAGTAAAGTCTTTCAGCAGTATCACCCCGTAAAAGATGAGTCACGCATGAAGGAGTCGAAGGACTTTTACATCTGTTAAAATTTCAAGCAACTGATGATTGGCTGGTAAATAGAGCACACACAGGAAAAGTGAAACTTACAATGTATCATGCTTGTTGAGGTGAAAATGTACAATCAATCACAATGAAATGTGAGAGAAACAGGCATGAGTGAGTCTGCAGCTTCACAGATGTATGCAGACTCTATTTAATTAAACTAGTATCTGTTACTACCGCTCTGTCATCTAATACAGTGTTTCTTTTTCTTTATTTATTGCAGTATATTAAAGGATATAATTGCAGTCTGTGATATATTGCTTCAGACCGATGACATTTATGGCTTCTCATCTCTCTTGTCATTAGCAAATTAGATTTAGAGGCTGAGACGATCCAAAGAGACCTGGTAAGTATCCAGCCAGACACATTGTAGCCCTGAAAAATGACTGTCATCATCGGTGGAAATGAGCCCGTCTCACGCATCTTTTTACCTGCTCAACTCAATTTCTCAATCCTCCCTACCAGAACCTTTGTATTTAGTAAAAGATGGATGCTGAGGGTTATCGCATCTGTTATTTCCTAAGCCAGTATTACAAAAGCTAGAAACCCTCTGGGTATGTATAATTCTAAACACCTGGGTTAGTTCAACAAATTTCTCTTTTTTCTGGTTTGAAATAAATAAAAAAAACATCTTATGCGAGGAAGGAAACCTTAGATCAGCACATGGTGTCTAGATATGACAGGGTGATACAGTGATCTACACTAGGCTAGCATCACTGCCTACCCCTGTTCAATGAACATGCTGAAAGGGGAGAACAAGATAACAAAAGCTGAAAAGACCAATGTGTCATCCTTTTCTTTTCATATTTCCCAATGAAGAGCTTTCTTTTCCCCCAAAGCCTTTGCTTTTAAAAATCACACAGAAAAGCTGCCGTACATCCACTAACTGCTCGGGAGTTGAATAAGTCTGTGCTGCGATAAGTCGTTCACAAACAAACTACAATCTCCTCTCCAGTGGCACTGTTTAGCTGGCAAAAGTGGAAACAAATAAATCCATGTTGAATTGCAATATTCTGCTCTTGTTTCTGCCTTTTTTATTTTTTTATTTTTAGCCGTATTTGATAAATGTTACAAACATGCGCTGCAGAGGCCTTAACGAACCATTTTCTGGACCATGTCGTCTTTATTCTCTCAACCCCTTCACTGTCTCAGGATTAACTTATCTCTCCTCCAGGCTGTACTTGGAAGCTAAATTCTGCATCCTTAACACTTTTTTTCTGTTTCCTCACAGGAAGAGTCCAGAAGCTAAACCCACGCCGTGATAAGTAGTGAGGTAAACTGTGTTATCCTGCATAGTGCCAAGGCGAAATTTGAAAGTGGATTCTTGAGTACATGGAGTGGAAAACTGCATGACTACAGATCTCTGTGCTGCACGATATGTATTATTCTTATAAAGAAAATATATATTTGAACTGCAAATTGATGATATTTAAACAGACTTAACTTATCATTCTTATTATGCCACCTTTGTGTCAAATAATACCGTTTAGCTGTTGCAAGTCACAATCTACTCTCTTCTGCACCATCTTTTATTGCTAATTGGCAGAAATATAAAACCCCCATATAGCAAGTTTTTTTCTTATATAATAATAAATATTTTATCTCATTTACTACAAACACATGTCTCACTTTAGAGCTGTCTCACAAACTAAAAAGCCAACATGCTGATGAGGATGTGCAGGTTGTCATTTGAAGACGGTGTGTCATCTGCGAATGACAACTGATGATCCAGATGGAAGCAGAATGTAAAGTGTCGTGTTGACCTTATACATCAGTGTGTTTTCACATAATTAAATTTCCTTCTCTGTTGTGAGCTACCATCAGTTTTCTAATGAAATATACAGACATCTTAGCTGAGCAACTTTGGTGAGTCATTTTATTCATGGTTGTAGACTTAATGGCCATGTTAGAATACACTGAAATCATTGAACCCAATGGCTGTGTTGAATGTTAAAACTGTATATTTGCCAGCCATTATATCGCCAACATATGTTGCAGTAGTAATAGTAGTTAAAACGTGTGGTTAAAGTGTCTGAAATATTAAAACCAATTTAATCTAGATGGCATTCAAATTAATGCCAAACATTATTCAGGGAAATCTGATTTTTATTTATTTATTTATTTATTTATTTTTGATGAAAAAGATCTGAAACATGTTTACCCATTTATGCTTATCCAAATATCCATTCATTAAGTCTATCTGCTTATCGTTCAAAGAGATGTGTGGGTGTGGAGACCTTGATAGCTGAAATTCATAAATTATTAATCAATGACTGTTAAATGATTGAAGTGAAGTTACCTTCCCATAAACTCCTTACCTAAAGTGTCTCCACTTTGAACAACTGATTATCTGATATTGCAAAGATGATCAATTTATTGATTTCCCTGTATTGAAAAATCGTTCATATTTAAAACAGGTTGTTTTCAACAGTTACAGTTACCAGTTGACTCTCGCTTTTTTGACATGGACTGGGTTTGTATTTTTGTGATGAACACCATCTGCCTTTGAGTTTGAACACAACTGCCTGCAAAGCTTTGTAAGCAGCAACAAAGGGAAATGATAAAGCATAACAAAAAAAGCCCTTACTGAAGTACCCACCATATACAAACAGTATGTATTCAGCACTACTGGACCCCAGATGGTTGCTGGCCTCACACCGGTATGTGCCATTGTCTGTCTTGTTTAGCGTAGTGATGGTAAGTTCCCTTCCCTCCACAATCATACGCTCAATGTCTGGCAGCTCTCCTCCATCTTTAGACCACTCCACTGGCTCAGGTCTGGGAAAGAATTTGAGAAAATGTATTTAACTGCAACTGAATAAACTGCTGTGATAAAAAAAACAACAATAACAAACCATAATGAATTTGATTTCACTTCAATTCATTTTCACAAGTCATCTCAAGGCACAAAACAAATTACATTTAGGTGCAATTTGCACTATTTGTGCTGATATGAAATTGAAGTTGTAAATGCTTTTCAACTTACATTGGGTTGCCTATGGAAACACACTCCAGTTTGAAGTATTGGCCTTCCTGTGGGATGATGAGTGAATGTGTGATCTCCAGATGGGGAGCATCTGCAAAGAGGAGACAAAAAAAGAAACACAAAAAAGTGGTTCTAACACAAAATGCAACAGTAGTTAGCTCTGTGCCTACTGAGCAGCTCTTAGCTATAGCCCATATCACTATTCTGTTTAGGCACTAATCCCTTACCTGCAAGATAATCCCATATTAATCCAGAACAAATGCAAGACTAAACCTGGACACATAACTGTAATCTCAATCCATGTATTTCGCTAATCTAAGCAATGCTAATCTACCCAGTTTTACAGGCTATGACCCCACTCACAGTGGACCTCCAGGACCTCGGTTGTCATGTAGGGTTTGGACAAAGACACATGCTCCACACTGCAGGTGTAGGCAACGCCGTCATCCCGCTTGTCCACCTGGAACTGAAGGCTACTCCTCACTGTGAATGACTTTCCTGTAGCGTTCACCTCCTTAGTGCCTGTGGGGAATCAGAATATGAACCAGGGTGAAATGTACTTGTGAATTATTTATAGTTTTGGGGAGCAGTTCTAGCTTTTGAGCAAGACTTTTACAGGAAAATTATTTTGGAGAAAGAAGCAGAGCAAAACAAAAATCATCTTGTAAATCTGAAAAACTGTGAAAAAAAAAAGAAAAATTTATTTCAAGATGTTGCTCTTCTGACATAGACAGCTGCAGTGTTGTTGTTGTTGTTTTTCTCTGCATCTCCTTTGAGGGAAAGAATCCTTAGCCTTTGAAAGTCAAGTCAAAGTAGAGTGAATAGTGAAGGGAGAGCAATATGAGAGTTGACTCGGTTGGTTGGGTGTGTTTGCTCCTCTAGGACCATCTCTCAGACATCCCAGCCAACACAAACAGGCATGCTCCCCCCTTCAGTAGTATGTGATAGATTTCCATAGTTTTAGTGACACTTCTTCTTTCTTTCTTTCTTTTTTGTCTTTTGTCATACCAAAACATTCGCCTTCAACTTATCTCAATTTGTTTTCATTTTTCCCCTGCCCTGTGATGTTGTCCTCATTAAGCTATGCCTTTTAACTTGTAATTGAAAGCCTTTCATTGCCGTTTGTGGCTACTCTCTTGTCAGCACTTAGTGTGGCACCTAGAATCTGCTGTACAAGGCTATTGGATCTAAACAAGACATTAGTTGACAATGGCCTCAGAAGGACTTTTCTTTGGAGATGCTCCCCCACTCACCCCTACCTCCTTGCATCCTCCTCACATTACATACTTCCAACCATCTCCCCCTGGACTGCCTGCCATCCACAGCAAACCAGAGTCAATCAATACATATGTGTGTGCTCACTCAGCTCCTTCAGAAACACACACCTACACACTGATATTGGTCTATTAAACACTAAAAGCTCCTTTCAGTGAAACCCAGATTACCCGTAGCGTCATCATTTTGGGTTAATCTATTCTGTTTGTGCCACACTACTCCATTTTTCATGAAATGGTCTGACAAAATCCTAATGTACTGCAGAGTAGCCTACAAATGTTAAAAAGTCAAACTTCAAAACTGAAATTAATAACGCTAAGAATAAGAATGCAAAGCACAGAGCAACAGAGTGCATCATAAATGTCAAGATTTTGAAAAAAAAAATAAATCCAAGCATCACATAGGATTTGAGCAAAGAGGAAAGTCGGAGGCCTTACATTTGAGAGTCAGATGCCTTGGATTTTGCCCTGGAGTACAGGAGGGGAAAGGGAAGCGCCTCTGTGGCATTAAGCGCAAATCTCTCCAGCTTTTTCTCTCATTCGTCAAGTCGCCTACAGCATCAGGGTTGCAACAGAGGAACTGTCAGTCTCTTTTAAGGCGGCTGCTAGCATTGCCAGAGAACACGCTAAGGTAGCTTTCGTAAGAATGGGAATGTGCCCAATTGTGCTTGCTTTGAACAAGTACCCCAAGAGGCCAGTAAAGCTGTATTCAGGCAACTGGAGGCACTCCTGTAAGCACCACCTCAGTGTCTGTTTTAACAAGAAAGTGTGTCGGTGACAGGATTCTGGTGTTTTTCTCTGACCTTAACTGATTTGCTGAGGTATATCTTGGAAAATTAAAGGCAGATGAACCTTGAACTTGGACTGATTTTGTCTTTTACTCTGTGACTACTTTTCTCTATTTAATTGCTAATGAAGTAATTTATAGTACTAACTCAAATTCAGCTTTTTTGGGGGGCTTTTGGAGTCATCATTTTATTTTGGTGTTTTCCTTTCTTCATTCTCATTCATTCTCCAAAATACTTCTTTCACTTCACTGTCACAGCTGTAATAGAGGCCTGAGATGACCAGGTATTCTTGTCTCTCCAGCAACTCCCTCCAGTTCCTTCGGAGGGAGCTAGTGAGTCTCAGGCTAGCTGGGAGTTCTAATCCCTTCTGCACGTCTCACATTGTCCCTGGGGCCTCCACCCAAGTGGCTATTCCCGATCCAAGTACTTTCTTGGATCCGAGCCTTGTTGTAGCAGAAAGGCTTGTGTGGTCTAGTGATCCTCAGTAGTGGGTTGTTGGGAAATGTTCTTGGTGGTGTCTCCCATGACACACAGGCCTGGGGCCAATATATAGACTTAGACAAACTTTAGTAAACCTTTAAATAAAGGAAGAATTTAAACTTTGACCTTGCCTAGAACAGATAAACTGTGACATTCCTCCAGAGCCAAATGCTTGCTACCTGAGTTACCCATTTTGCTCAAGCTTAGGATAGCAGTAAATAAGCTCCAACAATGGAAATGTAGAGAAGCCATGTGTGCCCACCAACCAGAAGTAACATGTCCTTTTTTTCGTATACATTATATTCATTGACACTACACAGTTTAATACCCACTGATTGATTACGTGTTTGTAATGTAATTTCACCTTACAAACTCTGTGTGGAGTTTGGATGTTCTCCCTGTGCCTGTGTTGATTCCGTTATCATGCTCTGGCTTCCTCTTGCAGTCCAAAGACAAGCATGTTAGGTCAACTGGTGATTCTAAATTGGAGTAGGTGTGCGTTGGTGTCACTGAACTTCCTGTCTTAGGTGTAGTCTACACAAGTAGTGCTCCATGACAGCTGAGTCTGTTCTGTACTGGATTATCTCGGTGTAAATAAGTGTATAATGTGGCTGCACTACTGGATCAAAGATCAATCAACAATTGGCCAAACATGAGCATTCATCCATCCATCTGTACATCTAACCAAATTCAAATTTTATTTGTCACACACACACACAACCATACACAGTATGACATGGGGGTGAAATGCTTGTAGCTGTACAATGCCCGACCATTAAATGACAGAAGAAAAGTTTTACAATATTTACAATTTACTACAAAAATTTACAAATTAACTTAGGAATTTACAGTAAAGAATGTGCAAATAGCAGAAGAGATTATAAAGATAAGGATTATAAATTATAGGAATTATAGGATTATAGGAAATGTGTGGTGGTGCGTGTGGTGACGTGTGTGAGAGTCCAGTCTTATAGTGACGTGTTTGGGAGAGTCCAGTCCTACACCTGGTTCAGGGCCCGAATAGCCTGGGGGAAGAAGCTCCTCCTCATTCTCTCTGTTTTGGCCTTAAGGGAGCGGAAGCGCTTCCCACACCTCAACAGTGAGAAGAGTCCATTGTTGGGATGGGAGAGGTCCATCATAATCTTCCTAGCTTTGGACTTGCACCGCTTGGTGTAGATGGACAGCAGGTCAGGGAGCTCTGATTGAATGATGCGTTCTGCCGAGCGCACCACCCTTTGCAGATCTCGTCTGTCCTGCTTGGTGCTGTTCCCAAACCAGGTGCAGATGTTTGACATCAGGACGCTCTCGATGGTGCAGGAGTAGAAGTTCTTGAGCACCTTCAGTGGCAGATGGAAGTCTCTAAGTCTTCTGAGGAAGAAGAGACGCTGACGGGCTTTCTTAACCAGGGTGTTGATGTGACAGGACCATGACAGGTCCTGAGTGATGTGGACACCCAGGTATCGGAAACTGTCCACTCTCTCCACTGGCGTGCCACTGATGATGAGGGGTTTGTAATTCCTCGCCTGCTTTGTAGTGAAGTCCACGATCAGCTCCTTAGTCTTGCTGACGTTTAGGAGGAGGTTATTCTCCTGGCACCAGGTCTCCAGGTTCCTAATCTCCTCCAGGTAGGCCGTCTCGATGTTGTCGGAGATCAGGCCCACAACAGCAGTGTCGTCAGCAAACTTGACAATGGAGGTGGTGTCGGATGTGGCTACACAGTCATAAGTGTACAGTGAGTACAGCAGGGGGCTTAAAACACAGCCCTGAGGCACTCCAGTGCTGAGTGAGATGGAGGGGGAGACTTGTTTTCCTACCCTCACTGATTGGGGTCTGTCTGTGAGGAAGTTGAGGATCCACTGACACAGTGATGAGCTGAGTCCTAGATCCGTCAACTTGGTGAAAAGCTTAGAGGGAATTATTGTGTTGAATGCTGAACTGTAGTCCACGAACAGCATCCTAACATAATTCCCTCTGCCAGTGTCCAGGTGACTCAGGGATGTGTGGAGCAGGTGAGATATGGCATCGTCTGTGGAACGATTAGTCCGGTAAGCAAACTGAAGTGAGTCGATGGTGGGAGGAAGTGAAGAAGTGATGTGATCTCTCATCAGTCTTTCAAAACACTTCATCACAATTGAAGTCAGTGCTACTGGACGGTAGTCATTGTGGCAAGCGGGCTGTTGTTTCTTTGGAACAGGGACAATAATGGACTGTTTGAAGCACGTGGGAATCACAGCTTGGGCCAGGGAGAGGTTGAAGATCTCCGTGAACACCGGTGCTAGTTGATCAGCGCAGGCTCTAAGGACCTGGCCAGGGATTGCATCTGGTCCTGCTGCCTTCCTGGTGTTCACCCTCCTGAAGGTGTTCCTCACGGCATGCTCTGTGATGACGAATGCATTTTCTTCACTGGTGCACTCCGAGCGCGCGCAGCCATTTGTTGTTTTAATTGCTGCGGCGTCGAAGTGAGCATAAAACGTGTTCAGCTCATCAGCCAGTGAAGCATCGGCATTCATCATTGAAGATGATGAATGCTGAGTTAGGGTGAAATTAAGTTATAAAATTTATAGTTAAAATGCACAAATAACAAATACTGGCCACAAATCAGTCTGTAGTGATTGTTGGTTTTACTTTTAATACTTTTACTAATTACATTCCTTTTACAGATTATTTTGTCACACTGTGTGCAAGACATGCGCTAAAAATATTATTAGGTAGTTTATATATTGATGCATTCAGCTATTTAGTGAATAGCACAGAACATATAGACAGAATATAGGTAGTCTTACAAGAGGAGGAGTGAGACAGTAGCTGGAAATTGGCTGGGAAGGGCACTGCAGCCGGCTGACAGCCAGTGATCCTCTAGCTCAGAGTGTAAATTCTGAGTGACTGGAAATGTGAGGGTGTTATGCTGTATTTTGGTTCCACCACACAACTGGGATAATTAGCTAAGGAGCTTTGTCTTTAAATGAGATTTTAATCTAATATCATAAGTGATTAAAAATGTAAAAACACCAATTAATATTAAAATTGGGGCAAAAAAAAATGTAGCCTGTTCTCAAGTCATCTCTCTTTAGATGGGTAGGTATACGTACTATATCCTTTTACATTCTGACGAGCAGAGATGGGCAGCAACACATTACAAGTAATCTGATTACTTTTTCGAGTAATGAGTAATGTAAGGGATTACTACTTCAAAAAGTAATTAGATTACTGTTACTTTCCCGTAAGCACACTGCATTACTGCGTTACTAAACCGTTGTGATTTTGTTTGTGAGAGAGTCTCATGACAGTGACGTAAGCACATGTGACGTTAAAAAGTAAACTTCAAATCTGAGCAAGCACCTAGCAAGCCGCCACGGGAATGTGAAATTCACAGAGAAACCCCCGGAATTCTCCACTGACATGACCGCTGCAAACCTCCATCGGCCCCACTCCTGCTAAACAGGTGAAAATAGCTTTAAGAGCGACAGGATTTTATTTGTTTTTTGCTGTGTTTTACTTGGGTCTATTTGAAAGAGTGAGTGTGAACACAAAACATTATTTTATTTTATATGCTGGAATATGCAGAAAATAGGTTTAAATGTTAAAGAATTTCTTCAAGTCAAAGACTGTTGCATATAATTATATTTTTGCTTAATGCAATGTGCATAAAATTAAAAGAGGCTTTTCATTCGATTCAATTTTATATGATGGATTATCCATAAAAAATAGAATTGGGCTGAAAGGTCTATTGCTTTATTACGTATTCAGGCTGTATATCATGTTTTTGAAAAGTAACTAAGTAATTAATTACTTTTGAAAATAAGTAATCAGTAAAGTAAGAGGACTAATCTTTTGGAGAAGCAATCAGTAATTAGTAATTAACTTGACCAACACTGGTAATGAGTAAAAAAGCAGTCAGGTCTAATGTTGGACTTAAGGAAAAGCACTGAAAATAACTCTAAACACTTTTCTTAAAACGTATCTTACTTTAGGCAGTGAGACACTGGCTATATAGGAAACATATTTCAGTATATGAAGCGACACACAGCCTTGATGGCCACAGGTATTAAAAAAATGGTAACTGCTTCCTTGTCAGAGCTCTTGTGAGATAATTGTGAGAGGAATGGGGAAAGTAGAGGAAAGGGGACAAAATGAATAAATAAATGACTAAAGGTGAAACTGATATGATAGATATACATTTCACTGTGTACTACTGGGATGTCAGCTTTTGTCAGTAAGACGATAGCACAATTATACAAATATATCCCTGATACCACAAGAAGGCTAGAAATTGCAATCCCTGCTCTTTCCTACAGTAACCGCTGCTGCAGACACTGTTTATATACTAAGAAAGGTATATGGATAAGAAATGAGTAAAACTTGCTCAACAAGAAGTGAGCACTAATTTAAAATAGAGGACAGAAATGTATTGTCGAACTGTACTGTAGGATAGCTGGACAATTTAAGTGTCTAATATGCCAAATAGAAAATTTCAATTTATCTCAAACCGCTGTGGAAAAAGGATAACTTTATGTATGCAAAGAGAGTAACAGTGGGTGGGTTTTTTTCTCAATAGATTACAATTTGAAGTCTAGCTGTCATTCAGCGACACAAGTAACTTGTATGACTCTATACTCTGTAAACAAATTATTTGACACTGGATGACAGTTGCATTTTGAGGTTTGTAATGCTGTGTGCCTCTAATATAAATTGTCGAAAAACAAATCATCAGAGCATGAAATAAATATGACATGTTTTTGCTATTACACCTTCTGTCGTCTTAGAGCTTTGTAGACTGGTCCCCCAGTGGGGATAGATTTGACTGACAGCAGACACTGGCGGCAATGATCTTCCACAGAAGAACCAATGGCAAAACATGCTGCTCCCACAACATACTCGCTAAAGAAAGCTTTAAAGCCACACCTACAAAAGACTTGGATCCAGAGCACTGATTGACATTCCCTGTCTTTGACACTTTGACATGGAAATGAAGTTTTTAAGTCAAGCCCTCCAGTCTCTGCTATGTTCTTTTTTTTTCTTTGACTTGGAGATGCAACGCTCCTGATGTGTTTGCCCAAGCGACTTAATAAAATCCACTGTATGCCAGTAAAACTAATAAAAGCACATTTGTATACAACATACCAGTTTGGGGCAGACTGGGGGCACAGGATCTTTTTTAGAGACGCGCAATTTCTACATATTTAAATGCCATTTTCTATATCACATATAAATAATGGGATTTTTTTCATTTTATCTTCACTTTATGCTTGCTTGTGAAACCCCGGTGAACAATAAGGTATTAAATTTTTATATCACAGCAAAAGGTATTATCCTGATATTTGCATGCATCACTCTTTGAACTCTGCTCGATTGCATTTTTATACTCGGCTTATGTGCACATGTCCATATATCCTAAGATTATATGCTTTAAGGCTTTAAGGATTTAATTGCATTCTAAAACATAAAGCACAAAAATATCATCTCATCTCTCACTGCATCTTGAGACGGACAGCAAGTCTGGTTGTGATGCTGTGTGCCAGCTCTCCACTAGCCTTTCAGGAGTCTACGTGCATGTCATTTCAACAAGAAAACTTCATATCCCAGCCCCTCTCCCATCAATCATCATGCCATGTTGGCCAGACACAGACAGAACCACCAAGAAAAAGCTCTCTGGTACAAATCTTCAATAAAGAGCAACTGTCACACTGAGCCTCCACAGCAGGCTCCATTACATTAAAGAGCTCCAAACAGCATATCTCAGCCATCAAATTGAGGAAAAACATTCCACTCCTATTTCTTAATGTTTTTGTCTTCCCTGTGCTTCTTAAAACCAGAAATAAGAAGGTGATAAAAGCTATACAACATAAAGTGCAGAGTTTCAAAGAGTTTGGAAAGCAGTGTACAAGAAAGTGAAAGCTTGTATGATTCTGTGGAACCACTGAAAACTTCTGCTGGTTTATTGTAATCACTGCACATCATGGTTTACCATCTGATATTGCACTGTTTCAGTGGGGTAGTTGGATTAAATTAGGTATCTGCTCTTTCCAGGTTTGTATTGTTACACATTCTTGTGCCCTTCTTTACTGATTTTCCTTGCCAATCAATTAGCAAAAGACTGAAAAAGCTGAAATGCAATAGATCAATTCAGTCAATTATAACTTCTTTGTCTTAAAATCAAAATATACAGTAATTGTACAGTTCATGGAGGAGTCACTCAATCAAAAGAAGAAATTTAAAAGCTTGTGAAAATATGTTAGATATACTGTATAAAATATTCAGCAAAACACAAACATATGGGTTTCTAAAATTTTCTTTTTCTGTTTTATTTCAAAGGAAACGGCATTTTCGGGAATTTTGTTTACTGAAGCCCAAGAAGAAACGTTAGCTTTGACATTTTTATATTTTTTAAGAACTGTTGTATTGGATGCTGTTGCTTTTTATGAATCGACTGACTGAATGCATCTTTAATTTCATTTGTATGACAATGAACACTGAATGCAGAGATTTTTTTTTATTTACAGTTAACTTTTAATTAGAATCAATAAAAGTTAGCTAGTGAACAGCTTCCAAGTACAATAGCATTGCTGATAATGCACCATGCAACTCACAGAACTATTGCAATACAGCCACGGGAAAAATGCATGAATATTTTAGCATAAAGAAATATAGCACCGGAGTGAGTTGACGGTAAGGACACCTACTAACAGATAGAAATGGACAGAGAGTACAATGAGAATACAATGGCTTCTTAAATCCACTCCACACACTTACCTTGGACCTCCTTGTCATTTCGGAACCATCGGATGGTAGCAGCTGGTTTGCTGCCTGATGTGGTGCACGTGAGAGTGACTACGTCCCCCTCCATTGCTGGCTTGGTAAAGCCTGTGATCTCTGGTCGTCCTGGCACTCCTGCAGTGCACAGAAATGTAAATCTACAATCTAACAACTAAAAAAATACTGTATGCACATTGAGTAATATCTCAGTGGGAATTCTAGGTGGATTTCTTCTAACAGCAACAAAAATAATTTATTTCAGATATCAATCTTTCTTTACAAGATAGTTTAACTTTATTATTACTATTTTTCATCTAGCAGACAATGTTACAGTCATGCAGTTTTTTAATGTCAGAACCTAAAAGCATGTGCAGGTGTTTATTTTCTGAGAAGTAATTCACCTATGGAGACTTCACCAAAATGCACATGCTCACCCAGAACAGTGAGAAAGGCCTTGGTGGTCCTGACAGGCATCGTGAAGAGCGAGCAAGTGTACAGTCCCTCGTCTGACAGGCTGACGTCATTGATTCGGATGGTGAGCTCCTGCGATGAGGCTCGAACTAGTTCAATTCTGTGATCCCTCAGAGCTATGCAAGAAAGGAGGACACAAAGAGTCATAGAGGGCAGAGGAAAGAAGACGTACAGTTAACTAATGAGCAAATGCGCACTGAATTTCAGTGAGGGCAGCAAACGTGTAGAGGTACTATGAAATTCAGATGACCTTTACCAGAACAAGGCAGAATACACTGTGCTTTCAGTTATTTCTAATAGTTGTCAAATGCTGCAAACACATACTGTGGCCAGTGGTTTGAAACATTTTCTTTTGATTTCCATTCTAGGCTGACAGGCTTATTCACATTCAACGAGAATACAGTAGGCATCCATGGGACGCACTGAAGCGTAGCGATAGAAAAAAAATACAATCTGAGATTAAAATATTTTGGAGGGTAATCATTTACACTTTTAGCAGCTGCCTCTGCTTGTGCTCAGAGACGTGCAACAGTTACAGTGCAAAAGGCAAAATTTTAATACTGACATGGACATGTTTTCAAATCTTTGCACTGATAGGACTGTGTTGTACACATGAGCAGTGACAAAAGCAATGGGTAGATCGCACCCTGACCAACCCATAGAAACATATCTATAGTTAAAAAGGTGATCTTGTTCATGTCATCTTCTATACAATTTCAAATTCAAAATCACCTGCTCCGACAAGCGACCAACCACAGAGGCCAGGAAGGAAAGTGCCCTTCATTGAATAAATTGCACATTCTTAATCCTCAGTCCCCCGAGGCTTGGCCAGCGCTTTCCCTGCACCCTTTTTCATTTGAAGCAATTTGAACTCTATTGAATTGTACTACACAGGCAAAACCTGGCAAAATGCAGCAGGAATAGGTGCTGATTAGGATTTAATCATTGTGACCAATGTAATGTGCTGCCCTATCAGATAAAGAGCAAATCTATATAAAAATCATTAATCACCAGTGTTATTTCCATTTGATTTTAGTGATAAACATACACAGCATACATGTGATACACAATTAAATTAGATTGGGTGAAGTGGTTATTAGGTTTACACAGGCATAGTTCATTATCAACAATGCTGTTCTTCAGCTTCAATTACAGCATATAATTTGATGATCATTATCGTGTAATCACACAAGCTAAAAAAACGAAAGAGGGAAAAAAAAGACATTGATGCCCCTAAGAAGTTTCTTACTAGAGACTTTTTGTAATCCAAGAATAAGGACTTGTGTAAATAAAAACAATCTTCAAGCAAGAATTAAAATTTAATAGCTTGCTGTCTGTGCCATCAGACAGCAAGCTTATTATGTGCTACAGGGCTTAATACAAACATTTGATAGTCTTACTGTAGCAAACAGCATCCTGAAACAAAGCTGCCTGATGTTCTTTGTAGTTAAGCATCCTCACTACAGAGCCTGAAAATGCCCAGAGGCTCTGGCAGAAAACAGCAAACCCTTTGGTGGATGGATACATTGGAGAGGTTATGGGGTCTAAGCAAACACTGTACAGGAACTTGAAAGATATGGCAGTATGGGCTGGGAGGATCAAAGCTTTCAACAAGATGACATACAGTGCTAGTCTTCCCCTGGCCCATATCCCTCTATCTCTGCAACGCACTGAAGAAAGTCAGGAGAAACAGGCCAACTTTTCTTCTTAACCCCCCCGCTCCTTAAACATCTCTGAGATGACGATAAATGGTCTGCTGTTGTTATGTAAAAGGGAACTGGTCAGAGAAAGCTGGTGTTTTTTGGTTAAAATTACGTCTAGCACACAATCTGGGTGTTTAAATACAGAATAATGTGTGGTTTACCACAGCAGCTACGATTAGTTTGAAATTATGTTTCTTCACGGGCGACAAGAATAATTAAAAGTGCTGATTCTCCATGGTGATTAGTTAGCCTCCTTCCAATCTGCACCATTAGCACCCACCGAACGCGATGGACGCGAATAGAGCGTCAGGTTTACATGTAAAGTCAATGGAAAGGCGCGATAACGCGCGATTGCGGGTCCCGCGAAAATTCGGAAGCAAATTTGCGTCGCGAAAACGCCAAAACGCGTGAAACGCGCGTCAGTGTAGCGCGTCTGGCGCGTTTGACTCGCGAATAAAACCACGCGCGTGAGTTTTTGTGTTGCATTTTGTGCATACGCGCGTTTCGCGTCTACCGCTCGAGTTGGAAAAATCTGAACTCCAGCGTCAAATCGCGCCGCGACAACCAATCAGGAGCCTGGTGACGTGGCTGTTACCTAGGTCAAAGGGGCAGATCCAGCCAAAGCCTTTCATACTTCAATGGAGGGGAAGGCTAATCAATGCGGTAGCAAACAACTCGGAGCTGTACAACACCAGCTGCTTTCAGTACCGAGACAGGAATAAAAAGGACCGAGCTTGGAGGAAGATATGTGAAGAGATCGGGCAACCTGGTAAGTTCATTCATTTCTCTTTTGAAAGTTTTCACTGACCCGGGGAAGCCACACAAAAGCTAGCAAGCCACCGCTATTTTCCCACTGACGTACAAATACCGTTCTGCTTTTATGCATGTTATCATTTAGGAATATATTTTATTGTTTATTAATAAACAGCACACAGTGGTCCCGCTGTTCATCCGTCACTGCTTTGCTTTTTCGCTGATTTTTTATTGCACAGTACAGCATTGCATTCTGCAGCCTGATTGACAAATCTCCTGCGCTTGCCAAATTTATCACGTTTGGTTTTGATAACCATCGCGTCCAATAGAAAAAACAGCACAAAAACACCCATAACTATGAGCCTCATTCGGAAATAGACACCTGCACCGTGAGGGAAAAAGGCGCACGAAAGTGGCGGGCAGATGAAGACAAACCGCGGCATAATAATACTTTTACGTTTTGCAATCTACAAAGGTTTGCACTTTGAGAATCAATTGTGAGAACTGTGACCAGGGGCTAGTTATTCTGAGAACCCCTGCAATAAATGAGGGACCACTGTCTACTCTACGATTATTATATCGAACCTGTTAACATTTAATACTGTATTGATAGAACCAACTGATTCTGCAGCAGAGCATCCCCAGTCCCTGAGCTCCTGCTGCTGCACCCACAGATATGTACAGCAAGCACTGATACCTTTTTAGTCGGTGGGATTCCCTTGTGATCACCTTTACTAAATATCTACAACCAATCTGATTATATCCTGTTATTGTTTTTTTTTTCAATGTTGAAATTAAAATCTAGTAGCAGCCTTCTCATTTCTTTGTGTTTTGTGCTGTTTTACAGGCCCACAGAGGAGGACGGCTCCGAGGCAGATGAGGGACGGGTCCTAGGACGGTCCATCGGCGGTGGAGCTGGCCATCCTGGAGTCCCTGAAGAGGCCACACCAGTCTCCAATGGAGCATTTCCTCCTCAGCCTTGTTCCTGCTCTGGAGAGCAGCTGGTCCTTTTTATTCCTGTCTCTCTGTAAATTCTTATATTTTATATATTTATGTTTAATGTTTTTCTGTTTGAGACTTTTAATATTATTTCAAATAAATGTTTATAATGACTAATGTCTCAGTTCTACTACACAGCAAATGTTGGCACACGACTTGACACATGTAGAATTTATTTCATATTATACTAATGACAAAATATACTGATACAGTGGGATGCAGAAGTTTGGGCAACCTTGTTAATAGACATTATTTTCCTGTATAAATTGTTGGTTGTTACAATAAAAAATGTCAGTTAAATATCATACAGGAGACACACACAGTGATATTTGAGAAGCGAAAAGAAGTTTACTGGATTTACAGAAAGTGTGCAATAATTGTTTAAACAAAATCAAGCAGGTGCATCAATTTGGGCACCACAAAAAAGAAATGAAATGAATATTTAGTGTATATCAATGTGTGTGTCTCCTATATGATATATGGGGTGCCTTTGTCTGGATGTGCTTCCCATCCAGAGCTGCACAGCACAGAGGAAAGTTCCAGCGCTCCTGGAATCCCTCTGTGATGGAGCGCCAGTCTCCAGGTGAAGGCACAGCCATGAAGTCGTCCACTAGACAGTCCCAGATGGACGTCGCTGCCTGGGGGGTGATCTGGCTCACCGTGGACACACCGACTCTGAAACTGAACGCGATGGTCCTGAAGGAGTCCCCGGTGACAAGGAACCTGGACAAAATTGTTCAAAATCAGTATTATGTGTACTGCAGTTACAAAATACATCATTCAAATTCCAAAATACTTTTGTGATGTCAGATTTAAATCACAAAACATGAATCTTACATAAAACCTTTTGTAATTATAAGGATAATTACAAAATGTATATTAGATAATATCTAAAACAGTTGTGTTTTGTTTTAACTTTAACATATCATAATTTGATTGGTAGCAACTTTCACAACTACAGTGAGCCAATCACTCACAATTCCTAAACATGTCAATCAGGTAGGAATGAAGTGAGACATTAATAGAAATAAAGAGTTGTGTGTTGACATGTAGCCCTTTCCTTGCTTAAATCATTAATATTTTTGAAAAATTAATCTATGATAAGACAGCTTATCAAGATAGAACCATGTAACTAGAGATGAACCAAACTGTTCACAGTTTTATCTAACTCTGTTTTAATAAAGGCTGTGACCCCTGCTATAGAGTCTGACAGCTGCAGGGATTATATACAAATATTCAACTATCCCAGAATTAAACCAGGTCTAAATAAAAAGGAGTGAGTATCACTACAAAGGTTAACTCAGTGGTCCTAATGCTACAGTTTGATATCAGCAAACACCGAGCGCATACATTGATGTGACACCACAGCCATGCTATCATTCAAACACTGATAACAGCATAAATCGAATTAAATCGGGACTTGATGAGACCTTCTGAGTATCACTAGAAATATTATAAAGAGTCGTCTCTGTACCACAGTTTTCTTTCAGTAAACACCGACAGCATTCACTGTTAGCATAGCACATCCATGTTAGCAGTGTATAACTGGATGGATTAGCATATTAGCACAGATATCAATAAAGGACTACCGTATTAAATAGTTTTACTAACCTCAGGCAGACGGACAGGCGCTCTGCAGGTGGGATTGAGCGTCTGTAGTTGGTGTCTAGGCGGGCAATGCTGGGACCGACGAGGGAAAGCAGGTCCTCAAACTGGCCAACGGTGATAGCGCTGGAATCGGCCGTCATCCAGGCGCAGCTCCTGGAGCAAGTGGTGAAACTCACCAAACTGCTCATGCCTCTGGAGGACCTGATGGACCCAGGTACGGCGAGGACGTCTTTTACGCTGCTGCTCTGCTCTCCACAGTACATAGAGAAGGGAGACTCTCTCTTCAAGCGCTAGCTCGATAGCTGCCATCTTGCAAAGATACCGGTCTGGCACAACTCCCTCCCACATTCCTCCCACATTTCCGGTTCACGCGCTTTTGACGCGCGATGGATTTTTCTTGGACACGCGTTGAGACGCGAATGTACACGCGTCAAATTAGGGGCGTTTGGGGCGTTTTATTCGCGTCCATCGCGTTCGGTGTGAACACACCGTTAGAACTCCACAGTGGCTTATTTACACATATTTTCAACAAATGCAGTAACAATCATTTCTATTATACTCCAAGGGGGACTTTCTTTATATTTCTTTGGTAAACCACAATTTTGTTGGATTCTGACAATTAAATTTAAGACTGCTATTCGCAAAAATTACGTAGTGGAAATAAAACCAACCTCTTAACAAAGTCTGCTACTAAATAGATAGGCTATCAGTTTAAATACCAAACAGTGACCGAAGTACAGTACAGACCAGTGATAATTTCAAATGACATTTAAAGGACCAAGTTGGATACAGCTCATTTTCTGTATCTTCTGCACAACACCATATTACTATTCGGAATTGAAATATATCTAAATGTCAGTAGCCGAATTACTTGTTCTGATAGGCTGAACCCACGCAAAAGCTGCCAAACAACTTATAGTTGAATAAAAGATGGTCATGACTGATGCATTTTTGTTAGACATTCACTGGTACTACACAACACATGGGTCAATGACATATTGATAGAATGAGATGTACAAAGGTTTGAATAACCCAAAGACAGGGGTTATCTATTACTCAAACGGCATATGGCCAGGAAACCATACTACCAGAATCCAATCCAGGCTGGAGGCCTAGAATGTGGCCAGATCTGTCACAATCAGACCCAAATGCCAACGGCTGACAAAGCTTTTTTCCAGGTGCTTTAGGAAATCAATGTGATGAAAAGGTTCATTTCCCCCAAACCCTAGACAGCTCTTGCGCTGTTCATTCTGCTAAGGCACAAACATAAATCTGCACCCTGACCTTGTGTATGCTCCAGCCTTGCAGGATGGCAGCTTAATAGCATGGCAGCCGTACGTCTTCTGCGATGGAGGCCTTACCAAGGCTGTCTCAAATCAGTAAAATTGACACCCAAGTTCTCCCTCAGGGCAGGGAACGCTGTTGCTTTGCCCTTTTGATGCAAAGTAATGTTTGGCTCATTTCCCTGACAGTCCTTCGCATTACCAACCATACCAGTGGAAGACCAAAGTGAGGTCAATGGGCATAACCAAAGTTTTTGATATTTACTTTTAACAATCTAGGCATACTTTACTGAATATCACCTGCAGGTAATATGTTCCAAAAATGGTTTTAACACGTGAAACTATAACCTGATGCCCAGTTTTGACACACATAAGAAGAACAGGCGGTCTGGTTAGAATAGCAATGACCTTAAAAATAAAAGTGCCTCGAAGAGCAATCATCACATGGCGTTCACGTTTCCACAACACTCAGGGGTGTTAAAATGTTTTTAATTCAAAACAATTAAGTATCCACCGACAGTTCTGATTTTAAATGAGATTCCACATCTACTCATTAGTCTTGGAAGCTGATGGCTCCTGGGTTCAGCCAAAATATGTTACATGTGTACTGTTTCCCCATTTGGCCTTTTTTGAATGGCCTGTAACCACTTTGAGCTATTACTGAAATGTGAAAGCACTAGCTCTCCTTAAGCGAGAACACAGGATCCTGGCAACTAACCCCTACCCGTTCTCCAGCCAGGGGCTCCACTCTTTGCAATTAGAGTGTGTTTGCTGCTATCTGTGCACGCTCGGTGACTGTGTGGGCGAATCTGGATGTCTTCCAGGTCTATAGTGGTGCAGGCAGGGGGCTCTTTCCCACAACACATGTGGCTGCAATTAAGAAAAGGAAAGAGCCTTGTTCCAAAGGGCCATTGTCATTGCCCGTGCTTTCAAAGATCCCACAGAGCAGATGCTGCTCAAATTGGACTAATTTCCGGCACTTGAGGGAGCTAAGCAAAGAGGGAGGAATTTTTCCAGCAGCTATGTTGCGTACCTTCTTCATGCAGTGAATAATGAGATTTAATATATTTTTGTCCATTTCTCAACTAACTAGCTTTAACTTGATCGTACACTGTGGAATTTCCTCCATCTATGCTGTCAGTTTCTCCAGATTAAATCCTGACCAAAACAAGTACCAAGCAGGATTATATAATTGTAATAGTTTACAATGTAGTCTTTTCACTTCTTTCAGTTGGACCTTAAACTTCTAAGGGCCTTTAAATACAACAGATAATTACACTAAATACTTATAAGTTATACATGAGAGGTTTCATAGTACAGTGGTTTACATATTTAGCTAACAAATGAAAGTTCACTGGACTGAGACCAGGGGGAGGCTCAAATCCCTTTGAGGTTGCATCAGGTGTACCAAATCAAACATGTGGCACCATCTGCTGTGGTGACCCCTTGTGAATAAGGGAGCACCTGAAAGTAGCTTTTATACATTAGAGTGCAGTGTGGCACAGATCATCATTTAGTGCATAGAAGAGTAGCTGTGCACAGAAGTGATCCTAGCTGAGTGTAGAGTACCCTAATGGTAGATTCACATTTCAGTGAAGCTAGAGGTAAAGGAGTACACTTAAAAGCCCATTAGTCCCCAAAGAAATACATTAGTTGAGGCCATGAGGCACTTTTTAAATGTTTGCTGCCAATTACACTGGGAACAGCAAATCTATGCCTCGTCACATGTAAAAATTAGTTCCCCAAGAAGATTAGGAAAAATATTATGTGACATTTACATTTATGAAGTTAACATCGTGCTATGTTTTGATCTTTTACATCTTACTTAAATGTTTTTTGTTTGTATGTTTATGTCCTTTATTTTATCTTATAATTTAAGTCTATGAATGAAGTATACAGAACTACAGTCATAATAATTGTAATAGCAATAATGAGACTAATAATAATATGTAGTTCAACTGGAATTTTAAAGGTAAGTGCCACTCAGTTGCTGATAACAGACACACCATCAAATATGTGTTTTCTAGAAAGGAGGCTTAAATGGGCTTTCATTGGTGCTCACTCCAGTAATTGCATCCTTGGTAATTATCCTTCATTCTCTCAAGCTAATGAATGTTTTAATGCTCACATTAGAGCATTCATTTAGCACATAACAGCATTTTGATTACTACAAGCCAATTAAGATCAATTTTGCTTTGTGACCTTTATGATCCAGACTGAATGCCCCAATTAAATGTCATGAATGAAGAACCATGAACTTCTGAGAGATGGAACTGAAATGGGGAGAAGTCTTTAACAATCTGCTATGGCATGTATATGCCGTATATTGCTCTACATTGCTCCACGCGCTGTAGATCAAATTAGCAATTTGCTATCTGCCTTTGACATGCAACCTGCAGCAGCTTTCCATTAATTGCATTATTCATATTTCCCATATCTGACAAAATATTCTGTTTCCATTCTGCATGCCTCACAGATGTCATTACCATTCTTTACAACCCTGCTGCTTACATTTATCCTTTTCTCACAGAAGCCAAAAGTGAAGTTAATCATAATGAAGACAGTAAAAGACAGCTCTGTTCTCATTTGCCCTGCTCAGGAATAGTAATTTTAAACTCCAGCAGCATATGAAAGGGATAATTCTACAAAAGACATATGGTCTAAATCAATTTTTTTTCATTGTGGCAACTCACCACAGAGCTGTTTGCTTTCAGTAACCACTAATCAGCCTAATAAATGAAGGATGCATTGGCCTAGCTATTAAGCCTATCTGTCTCCCTTGTCTAAGGTCTGTGGTTTGTCTGAATGCTGGTCTTTGCCTTAGTGTTGTCTGAAGCCTGTGAGGTGGCAACAATCAACCAAGACTCAGATGCTCATAATGGATGAGGAGGCGCATGCCAAAGAGCCAGCTGGCATGAAATAAGAAGAGGGCTGTGTTCAGCTTTAGACAAATATGCAGAGACAATCCAACACATATGGATCGGATGTGGAAATCTAGCAAGGTTAACAATCTCAAGGTTTCACTGAGCCTGTTATGGGACAGGATGAGATATCATCGGCTCTCTCGCCCATAATACATATCGCTTTAGTTGTGACCAATTGCACTGTCTCGTTCCTACCTGCAACCTAGGCCTTGTTTAATCTTTTATCCTTTTTGTAGGTTTGTCACACCATCGCTGTGTAGAGAAGTTTTAGTTTTTGCATGATGCACTTGTAACCACTGACTCATTTTAAATAGTTTAGGACAGCCAAACTACGGACCAGTTGCTAGGTTCGGCAGGGCTACAATAGAAAGCGAGGCGAATGCAGAATGAAATGGCTGGAGACAGGAATTTGAGCAGCAACAGTTATTATTTTGCACAAAAATGAAATAAACAAGACACAAATTCCACATTGACAGTAGTAGTGATAATAACCATAACAATAACAAGAAGAAGCCGGCAAAACAAAAATAACCCCAAAAATAGTCGTTTGAGCTCAATATTCAATTGTCTTTTTGTCTTTGGTCATTTGTCAAGTCAAAAATTCTTAGTCTAGTTCTTGTTCTCTTTCGTTTGTGGTTTGTGTGTTACCACTTGGGAGTCTCCGTCGAGGAAGAAGAGTAAGTTCCTCTGCAAAGTTCAGTCTGGGCTCAGGCTCGCCATCTCCATCCGGAGAGAATCCATTGGAATCCAAAATCTTAGTTCCTTCCACACGGACAAGGGAAAAAAAACCTAGCCTGCACAACAATATTAACATTATTGTACACAGCCAGCTCCGTTTCTTCTCTTGTATCACAGCTATAGCTTTAGTTCTTTATCTCTTTTCACATTTCTTTCACATTACCACAGTAATACATTACATGCATGCTTTGAATATATCTCTCGTTATACATGAAATTATTTTAACCATGTAAACAACAAATGAATTTCTTGTTCTCTTTTTAACCATGAAATTATGATTAATAGGTATAACCAACAAGATAATACATTTTTCCAATCATCCTTCGAGTATGCTAAACAAATCCTACCACAACAGCATTTCAACCGTTTTTAAACAGCAAATTACCACTCGCGAATCGGTATGAACAGAAGAAACAACTTTTAGCAACAGACTAACACATTATTAACTTTTCAAACCCATGGGCTAAACTCACCAAAATGTTAGAAAATTCCGCACGAGCTATCCGTGACCTGTCTCATCTATTTCCACGTGCGAAAAGATCTAGCTCATGTGAAATGATGGTCTGGTGTTTCGGAAGACGGGGCTAAAACCACCTTCAACCAATGAAAAAGGCATTTATCCCTTGTGATCCAGCAACAGAAAATAAAGTTTGCTAGAGGATCACACTTCCTTTTTTCAAAATAAATGTTTCTTTTCAAAATAAAATAATGAAAATACATTTATACAATCAAAACGAAAACAAGAAAAAAATAACAAAAGGTAGTTTTCTCTACTGGGTTACACTCTCCCCAGCTAAATGTCATGCACGTCTCGTTGCATGTGTAGCCAGTACTGTCCCTCTGTACTGTTTAGGGACTCAGAAAAGGCTATGCTCAAACCCTGGAAAAGTGATTTCACAACAGTAACTAGAGGGTTTCCTAAATCAGGATAATCAAGTCTTTTAGGTGGATGTCTGATTCTTGTTGACTGTCTTACTGGTTGAGTTGTAATGGGATCACAACTGTCCATCTCATCAGGTGAGTTAACAGGCTGGTTTCCTGGTTCTTTAACCAAATCCTCAGGTGATTCATCCAATACGGTTCCCGTTCCATTGTCCACAGGATCGTCAATTCCAATCTCATCTCTATCTGGTAAGTTTTCAACAAGCACATGATTGGTAAGTTCGTCTTGCTTGCATCTTTATCCATATTCAGCTCCTTGTTGCTAGCAATTTCAGAAAGGTCACAATCAGGTAAGTTTGTAATGTCTGGTTCATGAGAAGGTTTTGGATATTCATGTACAGTAGTAAATCTGGTTATTTCTTCACATGGGGAATCATCAACCCATTGAATGAAAAGTTCATTGTCAAGTTCCATTGATTCTTCATCCTCATTGCTTTCTGTGACAACAGTTTGACGCGTTTTAGGACGGTGAACCTGCTGTGGCTCAGATGTGTCTGCGGTGGCAACCGGGAGGAAACTGCAGGGAAGCAACAGGTCTCTGTGTAAAGTTCGGGAGGGACCTTGCTTGGACTCGGGTTTAACAGTATAAACGGGTAGGTCGCCTGCACGTTTGACTACCACATGGATGTCTGCCTCCCATTTATCAGCAAGTTTATGCTTGCCACGCAGCCGCACATTTCTAACTAAAACCCGGTCCCCAGGTTCAAGTTCTGAAACAGTTATTTTGCGATCAAATCTGGCCTTATTCTTGTCTGCCACTTTTTGTGCGGTTTGAGAAGCTAACCTATAGCTTTCCTCTAGCAGTTTCTTGAGACTTTCAGCATATTGCGAATGTGTCACTTTTTGATCTTTGCTGAGAGGAAGTCCATATGCAAGATCAACAGCTAATCTGGGTTTTCTGCCAAACATCAACTCGTAGGGTGTAAACCCTGTTGCATCACTACGGGTGCAATTGTACGCATGTACTAATGGCATAACATAGTCTTTCCAGTGAGACTTTTGTTTGGATTCCAGTGTTCCTAACATACTAAGTAGTGTTCTATTAAATCGTTCAGTAGGGTTACCACGTGGGTGGTACGGGGTAGTTCTTATTTTCTTTATCCCAGAGATCTCACACAGATCTTTTATCAGTTTTGCCTCGAAATCAGGACCCTGATCGCTGTGCAGGCGCTCAGGTATGCCGTAGTGGACAATGAACTGGTCCCACAGGCACCTGGCGCCCGTTCGTGACTTTTGATTAGAGGTGGGCAACGCGAGGGCAAACTTAGTGAAATGATCGGTTATCACAAGGATATCCCGTGTGTTGCTACTGTCTGGTTCTAGACTGAGAAAATCCATACAGACGAGTTCTAAAGGTCTGGTTGTTGTTATGTTGACCAGTCTAGCTGCTTTTTCAGGGGGACTCTTTCTCCGTATACAACGATCACATGTTTTCACTTTCTGCTCAACCTGTGTCGCCATGCGTGGCCAATAGAATCGGGTTCTGACCAGATCAAGGGTTCTGTCGATACCTAAGTGGCCCATGTCATCATGCAAACTTTGGAGCACTGAAGCTCTGAGCTCCTCAGGAAGAACAAGCTGGTGGGTCACCTGGTCTCCATCTTGTCTTTTTCTGTATAACACCTCATTGTGCATTTCCAACCGATTGAGTTCCCTAAGCAAAAGAGGGAGATCTGGGAGTTCTTTTCTAACAGTCGGTGGAGGTGTCTGACCATGTTCGATTTGTTTGATAACTTGGCTGATTGTCGAGTCTGCTCTCTGCTTATCCTTAATTTCTGATTGGGACAAGGCAGGGATGGTTGGTAAGCCATGATGTTCTTCTGAAACATAGATGTCTGGAATCGCGTCAGCTGAGAGGGTAAGCGATTCTACAAGTGTAACACCACTATCCTGACAATCATCACTGACTTTTACAAGGTGATTTTGACAGATTGCTTGGACAACATCACTATCTACAAGCTTTATGGTGTCAGTGGTGTCAGTGTCAGCTAGGTGACGCTCTACAAATTGGCTTACACGCTCCTGCTCTTTCCTGGACTGGACATCATTTACGAGTTCTCCATGAGGACGTCTAGACAACCCATCTGCGTCTAGGTTGTGCTTGCCCGCTCTATACTGTAACTTAAAGTTGTAGTTAGATAAAGCGGCAAGCCACCTATAGCCAGTGGCATCTAACTTAGCAGAGGTCAATATGTATGTGAGTGGGTTACTATCTGTAACCACAGTGAACTGACCACCATACAAATAATCGTGAAACTTTTCAGTCACTGCCCATTTGAGTGCTAAAAATTCCAACTTGTGGGCTGGATATCGTGCTTCACTTCTTGATAACCCACGACTGGCAAAAGCTATGGCTCTGAGCTGACCCTCCTGCTCCTGGTAGAGTGCTGCACCTAAGCCAGTAGTACTGGCATCGGTATGGAGCACATAAGGCAGCTTCGAGTCTGCAAAGCCTAAGACGGGGGCTGACGTTAGCTTTTCAATGATGGAGTCAAAAGCTTTTTGACACTCTGCGGTCCATCGGTCCTCAAATGGCAGTTTGGGATCAAAGTAGGTCTGGTTGGGTTCTTTGGACTTTGATTTCTTACGTAGTGGTGGGTAACCACGAGTGAGGTCATTGAGTGGGCGTACTATGGACGAGTACCCTTTTACAAAACGTCTGTAGTACCCCGAGAACCCCAGGAAAGATCTTAGTTCTTTGAGATTCTTGGGCCGTGGCCAGGTCTTTAGGGCCTGAATCTTTTCGGGATCCGTCTCAACTCCGCTTTCAGAGATTACATGCCCAAGATACCGAACTGTGGTTTGGAAAAATTTACATTTTTCCAGCGATAACTTCAGGCCATACTCTTTAAGGCGATGGAGTACCCGCATAAGTCGGCGTTCGTGTTCTTCCAAACTATCTGAGAAGATGATGAGATCATCTAAAAAGACGAGCACTTCATGTAAGTTCATATCACCAACACAGCGCTCCATCAGCCGCTGGAAGGTGCTTGGGGCGTTGGTTATGCCCTGCGGCATGCGGTTAAACTCCCAGAACCCAAGCGGTGTCACAAACGCGGTCTTTTCTTTGTCTGCCTCCTCAACTTCTATCTGGTAATACCCAGATTTCAGATCGAGGACCGTGAACCACCTGGATCCTGAAAGGGCAGAGAATGTCTCTTCCAGATTTGGAAGTGCGTAAGAGTCTTTTATTGTTTGCAAGTTCAGCTTGCGAAAGTCTATACATAGACGCACATCATTGTTCCGCTTTCTCACCACAACAATGGGAGACGAGAAAGGTGATTGAGACTCTCTTATCACACCTGCAGCAAGCAGCTCCTGCAGGTGTTTCCGGACAGCCTCAAGATCTTGAGGGTGTATAGGGCGTGCACGGTGCTTGAAGGGAGTCGGATCATTAAGCTTGATGGAATGTTTCACCTTGTTCGTACACCCAAAGTCAAGATCATGAAAAGCGAATACTTCCGGAATGTCATTGAGTTGCTTGGTTATCCTCTCTTTCCATTCATGTGGAATCGGAGAGTCACCAAAATTGAAATTCAGCGGTGTCTTACTTGTGGCTGACTCATTAACACTGGTGACATTATGCTGGGACATGATACAATGGAAAGCTCCCAGCTCTGCAATGACACAAGTAGACGGGATAGTAACATCTTGTTCTGTTTCATTTGTAATCATAACAGGCACTTTGTGTGGAGCTCGGGAAGGAAGTGTTATCAAGCAAGTTTTAACACAAAGGCCACCAGGCAAGGAAGACTGAGAGGGGTGTTCAACTATGGCACACGTGTCTGCTGCAGTACAATGAACGTTAGCAGATCCCTCTAAAACTACTGTTTGGCCTGCTGGAACTACAACTGTAGCCTTGCCTGACAGGGTAACTAACCCAATGCTCCCATCTTTGTTCTGTGTATGTCTTAGTTCTAGAGTTTTCAACAGGGCTCTAAACCCGCAAGGACTAGGTAAGTAGTCAGAAGTCTTAAGGTCCAAAAATTTTTCATAAAGGACATCAAGCGTGTTTGTTCCCACCAACACTGGGGTCTGACTGTTTGGATGAGTGTCTGGAACAACAAGAGCTAAGGTTGGTATGTCCATCTCTGCATCTAAGAAGTCTTTTGGAAAAGTAATGCATGTCTCTATATAACCCAAATAGGGGACGGGCTGACCTGCAGCACCCTCCACTTCCAAAAGATCATAGAGTGGGTTAAGATTTTGATCTGGAAAGTTCTGTTTGTAGAACGACTCAGCGACTGTGGTCACTTGTGACCCTGAGTCCAGGAGACAATTTACATTAACGCCAGAAATGCTAACTACTGCTGTGCATTTAGAGCCAACCAACCCTTTTGGCAGACTATACTTCTGTGGCTTAGTGACAGATTGCTTACAGTTAGCATGTTGCATGTACTTAGTGGGACATGATCGCCTGGCTGCAGTCTCCATTTGCCCCGCAATAGAGACTGTTTTCAGTTTAACTGTTCCTTAGTGGCTGGAGGGTTCTCAACCTCCCATTTCCTCTGTTTCTCTTTAAACAGTTTGCGCTTTTCAGCAACTAGGGCTGGGTTTGGTTCATTTTCGCAGTTTGGCTTGATGTGGCCATCTTCTCCACATTGGAAACAGTACCACGGTTTGGGTGGGATACTTTGAGTTTTAACTGTTCGTTCTGAGGGCTCCTTGCTCACTTTGTCTGGCTTTCGGTTTTCTTTAGACTTGGTATGGGAGGCATATCTGGAATTCTGCGCTTTTGATTTCGCAGTCAGCTGCACCAGTTGGGCCTGGAGCTCTGCAACTTGCTTTGAGAGTTCTTTAATTGAGCTTAAGGTGGTTGTGTCTTCATTTTTGTCTAAGCAGCCTTTGACTGTTTGGAGGTGGTATGTCGCTTTTTGTTTCGTGATGTTCAAATGTTGCTTCATTCGCATTGTTTTGGTAGCATTTTGGTCTTCTTCTGTGCGTAATAAGAGAAGCAACTCAGGAAAAGATGGGGGGTTTATCCGTTTTTGTTTTAGTTGAAGTGCGTTTAAAAGGGAATCATCCCAGCAACCACGACAGAACTGCGTGACAAGGAGTCGGTCAACATCATTGCTTAAAGCACCACCCCGTTTTACAGTGTGAGTTAAAGCTACCTGAAGGCGTTGTACGTATGACGACGGTTTCTCACCTGGATTTTGGAAGGTGTCAAGAAATTTGGCGTAAAGCTCTCCACCATCTTGAACTGTCCCATAGGCAGAATCCAACATTTGAAGGTAGTCTGCAGGTGAGCTGTCTGGGTTCAAGTGCTTAACTACGTCAGCTGCCGGGGGTAAGAGAGACTCAAGAATCTTTCGCGATTGTTGCAGTTGCGACATGGAAGTGTCACTCAAGATTAGTTCAGCACTGGAACGCCAAGTATCATAATCTGGCTCATAGGTTGGCCGGGGGTCCTTGCCAGAAAAAGCTCTGAGTTTTTGTGAAAAATGTTGCACTGAATGATCATCTCTTCTCACAATGTGCTCAACTACTACACGCTGCACCTCAGGAGGGTTTAAATCAGGTGCAGGTATGGTGGGTACACTATGAGCTGGGTTTCTTGCAGTGTGATTTGACTGGTTCGATTGCTGTGCACCATCAACACTGGGTTCAACAGCTGAAGGCTGAAACTCAGCCAAGGGAGATTCAGGTAAGTCAATTTGCTCTGATTGATCATGTTCAGGCTCTTTGATTGATTCAGCTATCTGTGACATCATGTCTTTCAGAACATCTGCAAACCCTCGGCCGCTCATTTTGGCTAGGTTTTTTAACTCAGTGAGATATGACTTGGTTGTATCATTCCCCACACATCGCGTGTATACGCTTGCAAGAGACTGTATTCTATACTTAACCCCGCTATCGGATATGTGGTTGTAAGGTAACGGCTCAAGAGCATCAACAGCAGTACCTGAATTGTACTCAACAACAACACTCGAGATAAACTCAGATTTACCATCATCTACCTTTAAGACTCTTGAGATTGACCCATACTGTTTTAGGAATTCAGTCACCTCATCAATTTGCTCATCTCCAGCTATTTCGCTCACGATCACCGAATTTGGGACTTTAACAGATTCACGTTCAACAAGACGGTCCATTTGGGGTGCGTTATATACTTGTAATCACATGAGAAAAAGCCTCCTGGCTGGCTCGCCAAGACTTACTGTAACCACTGACTCATTTTAAATAGTTTAGGAGAGCCAAACTACGGACCAGTTGCTAGGTTCGGCAGGGCTACAATAGAAAGCGAGGCGAATGCAGAATGAAATGGCTGGAGACAGGAATTTGAGCAGCAACAGTTATTATTTTGCACAAAAATGAAATAAACAAGACACAAATTCCACATTGACAGTAGTAGTGATAATAACCATAACAATAACAAGAAGAAGCCGGCAAAACAAAAATAACCCCAAAAATAGTCGTTTGAGCTCAATATTCAATTGTCTTTTTGTCTTTGGTCATTTGTCAAGTCAAAAATTCTTAGTCTAGTTCTTGTTCTCTTTCGTTTGTGGTTTGTGTGTTACCACTTGGGAGTCTCCGTCGAGGAAGAAGAGTAAGTTCCTCTGCAAAGTTCAGTCTGGGCTCAGGCTCGCCATCTCCATCCGGAGAGAATCCATTGGAATCCAAAATCTTAGTTCCTTCCACACGGACAAGGGAAAAAAAACCTAGCCTGCACAACAATATTAACATTATTGTACACAGCCAGCTCCGTTTCTTCTCTTGTATCACAGCTATAGCTTTAGTTCTTTATCTCTTTTCACATTTCTTTCACATTACCACAGTAATACATTACATGCATGCTTTGAATATATCTCTCGTTATACATGAAATTATTTTAACCATGTAAACAACAAATGAATTTCTTGTTCTCTTTTTAACCATGAAATTATGATTAATAGGTATAACCAGCAAGATAATACATTTTTCCAATCATCCTTCGAGTATGCTAAACAAATCCTACCACAACAGCATTTCAACCGTTTTTAAACAGCAAATTACCACTCGCGAATCGGTATGAACAGAAGAAACAACTTTTAGCAACAGACTAACACATTATTAACTTTTCAAACCCATGGGCTAAACTCACCAAAATGTTAGAAAATTCCGCACGAGCTATCCGTGACCTGTCTCATCTATTTCCACGTGCGAAAAGATCTAGCTCATGTGAAATGATGGTCTGGTGTTTCGGAAGACGGGGCTAAAACCACCTTCAACCAATGAAAAAGGCATTTATCCCTTGTGATCCAGCAACAGAAAATAAAGTTTGCTAGAGGATCACACTTCCTTTTTTCAAAATAAATGTTTCTTTTCAAAATAAAATAATGAAAATACATTTATACAATCAAAACGAAAACAAGAAAAAAATAACAAAAGGTAGTTTTCTCTACTGGGTTACACACTGCTGGAATTGTGTTTCATTTAAGGAATCCCAGTGGGTTTATAATCTAATTATACACTGTTGTGATCCTTCCTTTGCTGCATGTTGTTATTAAATCAGCCAAAGGTCAACTGGAGTATTCTTGGGATTAAGTACAATACTCACCATGAAATAATTAACAATAGTTGATTATTAAATGCTTTTTGTGACTGACATTTTTGTAATCATGCAAATCAAAATGTGAAAGTTGTGTGAGATGTTACAACAAAGAAAAATTATACAAAGTGCAACCACAGTTCCAGAGATCAAAGTTGTGGTTGCACTTTGTCTGATGGTCTCCTATACCAACAGCCCCTGATGGTTTCTTTCAAACCCCTTTGGCAAGGCAGTTGTAAAACTGCCAGGCCTCTATGAGTTACAGACACTCTGGGGAAAAACTGTGCATAATTAGTGCCATCATTAAAACAGTTATTATTTTTGCCCACTGTTAGGGTAGCGGCTAGTGGCCATAGCTAATAATAAAATGATAATGTTAATGTTGGCGTTAGGGTTATGAGTACTGCCGATCTGTAATGTGAAAAGACTATGTTCATTTAACTGGATAAGAAAAACTATTTTTTGTGTAAGAAGTGGAAGGTTTCTTGTAAAATCCCAGAGTAAAGCATTAACTAGCAACTAGACAGAGTTTAATACAGTACAGTAGTGATCATAGGTGTTTATTGTTCCAAATCTTTGCTATTTTTTGGCATGCTATCAAGTTTTTCATTCTAGTAACATAAAACCCAATTATCAGCCAAAAGATCTAAAAATGATGCACAAAACTGAAGCACAAGAGTGCATCCTTTAATGTGATCCCTTGTATTATAACACCAAATACAGCTTGCTCACGTCTGCTTGTCGTCTAATAACAGTAAACCATGTTGGCAAGGGTGAACAGTTACAAATAACTTACCTTTACCATAGGAGTGGCTAATCAGAAAGCTGTGCCTTGGAAGATGTGTTTTTTTAAGTAAAGTATTTTTCCTGGCCATAAGTGATGTAACTGAAACAAACAGTGTCAATAATAATTCCAAAGACATTGCACACACTACATATAGTTCTGTTAAACTGGAGTAGATTTATGATATTCAGTGTTTTTGAAAGACACAGAAATCCCTTTGTCCTTGGCTGTAATGCAGTTTTAAAAAAATCTAATTTGTCAGACCTGAATTAAAATGGAACAAATTATAGCTCGGGCAAAGATCAGATTTTGTCTTACTTTACCCAGAAGCTGTAAAACTCAATTGAATATGGAATGTCAGGTTTTTTTTAGTTGTTTCACTTTACTCTGCTATAACTTCTCAAAGGAATTTAAAAGGTCATTTTAATACTCCTTTTCCTCTCGCACAATTTTAGATCAAACTCCAAACACATCCAGACACATGCCCTTATCTTTAATACCAAGCTTGAGGGAATGACCAAGAGTAGATTTCAAAAAATATGCCTCATAGCATCATTACTTCTATGTGTTATGCATCCAGAATCACACATAAAAGCGGTGAAAGCTGAATCGCCTTTGGATTACACATGCACAATGACAAACTCCCCCCATCCTCTCTGTGAAGAGAGAATAAAGGGAACTTGCATGAGCTTCAAATGGTTACATATGGCCATGTTGTCATGGATTCCCAAGAGGATTATAGTATGCAGAGGTGGACAGCACACAGAGACAACAAGCACAAAGGAAAGGAGATATCTATCAGAACATCAGGAAAAAAATAAAGCCATAAATCTAAACACTAGAAACAAGAAGGGCTACAAAAATCTAAATTACTCCGTGACAGCAGTCCACAAGCAGCTGTTCATGAGAGGGAGAGAACAGCTTGCCTCAAGCTCAACCAGTCTGTAGCTAGTTGTTGGACTGAAAGGTAGCATAAGGTTGAATTTAACATTTTTCATTGGCTCTACAACAAGGCACAACAAACGGCAGAAGAAGGACAGTTGCAGCCCTCTGCCAAGCAATTAACTGGTGATTTGGCACAGCAGAGATTTCTTCCCAGGTGTCCCACCCTGTTCGTCATATGAAGCCTGTGTCATTCCACGCCTCCAGTTTGTCCTGATAGCCTCACAGGCATCGTATTTGTTGTGCCAATAAGGCTTTTCATTTGGCTGTAGGAGATGAAGAGGAAGTGTTCCCACACTTAGCCCTGGCAACCTCTGCTGAATGGACTATATTCATTTTGTCATCCTTATTGCTCAGGAAAAGGATTCTGTCATCCAATATAAATTGTTACCCAAGAAGGGCAAAATGGCTCACACGTATTGTGCTCCCCAAGCTCTCCTTACATGCTTAAAGCAACAGCATTGCAGATTTACAAGTAGATGCAGCTCTGCACTCACAGGAGATAGGAACATATTATAGCCAGCTGGTTTCATTTATGTTAAATTAAAAAAAGAAGTTGATTCATCACGTCACATCGCTTGATAATAAAGTCTTTTTCAGGTATGATCTGGTTCATTTGAAACTATAGGTGTCTAACAAGTCTAATAAAAGTCAAGTTGCAATGGAAATACAAGTCAAACGTGAAAATATAATTTTATTGATATAGCACGAAAAGACAACAACAGTTGCCTCAAGGTAAGAAAACAAAAATATCATTGTTGTCGTGTCACTATGCCATTGTGTTTAAAATGTTTTTATCAGAAATTGCAGTTTCCCATTTCCACAGGCTTAATAGCCGACTGGCATGCATGGCCACTGGGCCTAAACTAACGCCCCATCAAATATTATGAATTTCTACATTGTAAGATGTTTTATAAGCATGAGCTACAGCACTAGCTAATGTATATTATCAGCCAGCTGTTGCCCTTAACTGTTAATGATGCAGCCAGTCACACTGTGTAATCTAGGGAGGGAAAAAACATTTGCATTATGTGATGGAAAATATCAAAGTGACGTAATCAGAAACATTTAAAATCCATTCCAAATGATTTTTAAAGGCTTTTACCTTTGACATGTTAAAATACCACAACTATTATTCTCTCCAAAAATACAGTTTGGCTCAAAGACCGGATCCTTTGGTCACATTTACACCATTCACATAAGAGCATCTGTTTAAGATTCAGTTAACTTTCATTTAATTGTATTTGGAAGTAATTTCATCTAATAAAACACCTTAGACCTCATTACTAAATCCAATCACTTGTGAGGGAGAAAGTATTTCTTCAATCCAGACTGTGACTCTCATTCTGCTGGTTCACTCTGGCATCTCTGCCTCTTATCAATTGTTATTCAAAGGGAAAGTTCATCTTCAATCACTGAACCAATGATATTGTATTAGCAGCTACACCATAAATGAAATGGGTAATATGCTGTGAGAAACACTGAAAGATGAACACCCCAGCCCTTCCATACCAGTCCAATGTTACTCCCTTTCACCCCAATTCCAATTTATCAACTCTGGACTTTTTGTCACCTTTAAATTGGATTTGGCTGGTGAGAGCACATTATAATTCATTCTGGCTGAGGCCGTGTTTCACAAGGTTGCAACACTGTACTTCCTTTCCAGAGTGACATACAAACAGCTATACAAATGTAGGGCAACTAAAATACTAATTAAGCCCAATCATCTTACAATCCACAGGCATTACTGTGCTGTAAACAACACTGTCAGTGTTTCATGATTACAAAAGTGCAATTCAAAAGCAGTCTATTTCTGCTTAGTTTGTGCCCTGGGACATCAATGGAGATACACATTCATTAATAGTCTCCTTCAACATTACGAGTGATGCATTTATTTCTTTCGTATCATTTTTTCCCCGTGTTCAGTCAAACAGCGTGCTTGCAGGCAGGGGCAATTTTGAATGCTCCAAATTAAAAAAAATTAATGAATAAGACTCTTGTAATATAATCTGCCTAAGACGTCTTTATCTCATTATCTAATCATCACAAGCATTTTCCCTGTAAGTATTACTTACCTTTTTTGTCCCCAAAGAAGAGAGTTTGTTGTGCAGGGTTTGACCACTGGAGGGAAGTGTTATCATTGTAATCCACACGACAGGTCATGTTGGCTATGGCCCCCTCCACCACCGTCACATTCTGAGTTATGGGGATCTGACCCAGGATACCTGTAGGATTATAAAACACAGTTTGAGGTCATGGTTGTGACATGAATAGATTGCTGTATTGGGCTAGTTTTTACTGTCCTTTCACAGAATCACATTAATGTACCATTTCAGGCTTGACACCTTGCAAACTTAATGTTCTGTTATATTGCCCAGTTCCATTAACGTCTTCATTACATCACAGTAAACCAAAGATAGCTTAATGGGAGCCTGGTTGTCATGGTCCCCAGCCTTTGACAGCTGTAGAAGACAGTGATTTTTTATCGTGGAAACAATGGTAGGTTTTAATCTCCCAAAGTGCTTTCCTTGCTTCCTTATTGCTGGGCTCTAATTGGTAGCATGGCCTAATTAGAGGTAGTCATGTTCTGCTGTAGAGTGTATAGCTGCAGCTGGGTGGTAAATTGACACATAATCCTAGACACCGTGGGCCTTCGATCCGAGTGACTGCCGTGCCCTGAAACAGCCGCTCGTCAGTGTGTAGAAGACATCCAAATGAGGCCTAATCACTCAGCCTTGCTGGATTTTACCTTCTTATTCCACATTTGTACTTGTCGTCTCAGCATAGTCCCCTAATTACATTGCAGACGCATTTCTATCCCGCCTGTGTTTTATTGAACTCTGCCAAGCTTCAGAAACAGATGTCTAAAACAATACTCCTTCGTAGGGAATTGTGATAAGACAAAGTGTAGGCTAATATGAGCCTGAGCAGGCTATACCCTTAAAGGATAAATTGTGTTAAAGCAATAAAGCTTTCGAGTTCATGCTTGAAACTAATGTACCGCCTTTTCCTGGATACATTTCACAATCTAAAAGCTAATCTTTGCACATTTTTTTCTCTTGATTTTACACGTCTGCTTTGGTTTCCATTAGTACAGTAATATGCCTGAATTTGAAGGTGACATTGTCTCTCCCAGGTACAGTTCACCACAGGGACATTTCAACTACGGGAGCAGCTGTCTGCCTCATTAGTCCAGCTCACACATGGGAGCAGAAGAGGCTGGGACAGCCATAGGTCTGTGGACCTTCCTTGACCTCGATTGTCCTGATGGAGACCATTGTCAGAAAGAGGTGAAGGTGAGGCTGACTATAAATAGTAATAGGAAAATATTCCAAATTACACACATTACATATACACCATATACATCAGCCACGGCAGTAAAATCACTGACAGGTGAGGTGAATAACACTGATAATGCTGTTGCAATGCAATGTTGTTATAGAAAACCTTAGTTGCTTGGATTCATGCGGATGTTAACTTGACGCATCCTGCATAAAGTCTGTTGCAGAAAAAGCAATGGCACATCAGTCTCCACCAGCAGTGCTCCACCCTCTAATCGACTGGATCTAAAGGTCCTGCTACCAATATTCCAGTGCTGAGACCACATGATACCCCCACAGCTCTTGTGTCCATTCCGATAGGAGAACCAGTTGTTTTAACAACAAGAAAGGGACCAACGCAATAGCACACATTTGCTGATTTTAATATTGTGGCAGTGGCTTTATTGATCAACTACCTGCTCACTGCTCAATCAGTAACACTTCTCAAAATGCATTTTTAAACGCTTTCTTTGATATTTGTACAGATTTATCATTTATTATTGGCTTTTATCATCTATTATTACTGTGTATTGCCGCATCATTTAATCTCATCATTATTATTATTATTGCTCAAATTACTAATGAAATGTGACTTAAAAATGCCATCATCACAATAATTCAAATGCAGCTGGGTAGGAAATGCTGATGCAAATACATTGTGTGGGGGGTACCATGTGGAGGTGTTGTTGTCAGTTTCTGCTTAGCTTTTTTTTTTCTTCATATAATCTCTTCGGTATCTTTGCTGCATGTCTCCAGAGTATACTGTTCACTATTCACAGAGAATGCTATAAAAATAGGTAAAAACCCAAACAGTAATAAATATCACTGTCAGTCCCTCAGGTTTTACCCCAGTTTGAGTAAAAAAAAAACAACTAAAATTTCTTTTAATTATGCCTGTCAAGCCAATAAAGGCTTTTCACATATTCAGAGGTATGGCTATGCTGTTTTTGGTGGTGTTTTCATGGTTCAGGTGCACTGGAGCTAACTGATCTTTACTTAATAAATTCATGAAATTCCACTGTCTTGACATTCTGTAGGAGTCTAGAGTGAGAAAATGCTGTCCTTTCTGAGGAAACATAATCCCCAGTGCCAGCTACAGAGTGTATTTCATTTCTTCTTCTTCTTCTTCTTCTTCTTCTTTTTTTCTTTTTTGAGATTGTGAGTGGAGGGCGGCTGGCTTTAATTCTACAGAACAGTGGCAAACAATATTCTAGAAAGTCAATGAATCACAAACCGCTAAAAGGATACTACACTGTCCTGTGCAACCATGTACACTAACCTTTAAAGAAGCATGGTTCAGCAGCATACTACAGGTGCACAGAGGTGTGTGTAACAACATGTATCCATGAAGGATTTTAAAGGTAAGGTAGGGAGAATAATTAAGCATTCTTGTAATTACCTTATTATAACCGTCTTCAAAAACATGCAAGAATTTAGATACTGTTCATTTAATATCTGTTAAAGCCTGCAATAGGCTATTTCTGAAGAATTTTAGCACATTACAGCTGATAAAACACAGGTCTAAATAAATAAGTAATGGCTGAACTGCATTTAGCTGTTTCAGTTTCAGGATCCTGGTATGTTGAGGCATACTGTCTCAGCCATACTCTCATGGTGTGATGACAGTGATAATACTGCTTTGCCTTCTACTAAAATCCCATCATTTTAATAGCATCTGCTAAAGTTAAAGAATGAGTGGAACAAGGCATAAAATACATGGCACAATGAAAAATGCGATGTGCATTTTGTACTTAAGGTAATAAAGTCTGGTGACCTTGTAATCGCAGCTTCCACTTGAGCAGAGGTAAAATGATCGGTGTGCAGGGTCTTTTCTAATGACTACTGCACTGTTGAAGTGGACAGACAGATGCCTAATCGAACATCTCCCTAAGAAGAACACAGGCACACACTGGGAAAAAAGTACAAGCTACATCGACGTGAATCTTCATAGTATCAGATTATGCTTTGTAGATAAACACTGTTACAAGCACAAAGGCTGTATTCGCTTTTCTTTGCTGGAAGTAAGAAACAGAGTGATATAAATATTGGAGTCCTTTAAAAACTGTAGCTTCAGAGCATTTAGTTATTTAGAAAAATGACTATATGAAGTGGGAAGTGAAATAAAGACAGAATTATTTTTAAACAGCAGAAGCTTTCATAAGATTTTTTCAAAGGTACAGGTTTATTGGAGTCAAATTTTAAAAAGTCCAGTAGTCTGTCTGTCTGTCAAGTATTATCTGTCTCCAAATGAATGAAAGAAAAAATATTGAAAAAAGTAAGCAAGGATGTGTAGTTTGTGTTGAGTCATGGCTGTATTTCCCAGTGAATGAAAACAAACTGTAGAAGTAATAGAGGTATTAAGGTTGTCTGCTCTACTGATGAGCCAAGACGACTCCGTGAAGTGCAGTGATGAAATGAGGAATAAGCCTGCACTTTTGCAAGATGTTTTGGGGGAGGATAGGCCACCCTTATACACAACGTTTTTCACTTCTGCAGGCTAAAGAACTTCAATACTGGGCATTGCTATATCCTTTTCTCAGTGGTTAGGTGTATTATACTGAAAAAGAGGGGGGTAGTTATTTTCAGGCAGTTACAGCTGAAGGTTGACAGCTTGCACATATTCACAGCAGACAGGATGCAACCTGCCTGCCGTGACAGTGAATAGGTGAGGATTGAGTGACCCAAGATGTCTTGATGAAACTAACTGCTGCCCTGTGATACATGAATACCATTAATGTTTGCTTTTTCAAACTGGATACTCTGCTTCTTTATGTGAGAATACCATGGAGTGCTAAAGTTAACAAAAAAAAGTCAATATCTGATGTCATGGGTGCTTCTCGCTCCCCCGCTTTCCAATCCAGCCTCCCTACAGCTCTGCAGAAAGGGAGGTTAAGATTAAAAACATAAAATAATGAAACCTTAACTGAGTTAACCCATTTCACTCAAAATTTATTATATTAAAGTCCAAGATTTTATTGTTTTGCCATAGTGACCTTGCTTTAATTAAAAATATCTCTAAGGCATCAGTCTGCTTATGGGCCTACCTCTTAAACTACAGTTGGTCCCTTGGTAGCCCTTTCCCATTTTGCAATATAGCTATATATATATATATATATATATATATATATATATATATATATATATATATATATATTATTTTTTTTTTTTTTTTTTTTGTGCTGAAGCGAAGAGGCCAGAAAAAGCTGAAACCGGGAATATCACCCTGAGCCAAGAGCTTATGGTCCACATTCAGGTGGGCCACCAGGACACTGATCATCACTCACAATGTCAGCAAACACAAGATTAGTCAAGTTGTTTGCTGTGCTTCACACAGTCAGAATGTTGCTGACACATCTCTCAACCATGGCATTAACTTTCATGCAGAATCAAGTGACACTGCCTCATGAATCAAATATTTACCTGCACAGCTAAAATTAGGTAGAAATGTAAATGGGGAGAGAGGATAGCGTCTTCATTGTAAACACAAATATTTGATGATTAGATTTTAAAGCGGAACCAAAGGAACAGATGTCTGCTGAAACACAGGCTGGATGCAAGTACTTCTCATCTCTATGAGGGATGAGGTCTGTACAGCAGGTGTAGAGTACAAATATGAATACAGATGTGCAGAATGGCTGGCTGTTGAGTGTACATTAGCAATAAACTATTTCATTTCATCTCAGCCAGTCTCTTTTCATGCTGTTATCAGAATGCAGCTCAGACCAGACCATAGCCTGATGGAATCTCAGTCTGACAATATTAGAAGCCAAGAATATGATACTTAGGTTATTGATTCTGCAAGTCTTGTGATCTGGTGGGTATCTAGAAAATGTGAATATGAGAAAGATAGTCTTTGTGACTATACTTAAATAGAGGATTAAGACGGTTCACTGATGAATGTAAATTGAGCCCTTTATCACTATTTCTGTAGATTTCGTTTTACTGTTTTGATATAATACTCATGGAAAATCATGCCGTGCTTAGAAACTAGGTCAGAAAACCAAACCATTGGAGAACAGTGTTGCATATATAATTTCACTGATTCGTCTAACGACCACTGATCCAGGCCATAAGGTGAAAAAGCCCAGAAACGTCTCTGTCTGGGAGAACAGAGAGTTGGTGGAGGAAGAATGAGCCGTACCACCCCAAAAGCCTTTCTCAGTTTCAGCTGACTGCACCAAATAATGGAAAGCAGTGCCTTGATGAATGGCTGGAGAGCAGTCAAGCACACCACTGCAGAATAAACTATAAACTGCAGGCAGGATAAAAAGAAAACAAATAACTCAGGGAAAAAAAAAACAGTGGCAAAAATGCCTCCATTCATTAAGAAATGAAAACAAGTATTCATTTTCATATGAACAGCAGTTATCAAGCCATAAGTTCACCTCTGGTGCTTGATTTTACAAGAACTTCTTTGCAAATAGAGGTTTTAGAGGTTCTGAGCACCCCACTGCATACTAATGAGACACAGTAACTTCGCAGAGTGATGCCGGTAACAAAATGCTATGTAAGAGTTTGTCTACAAATCACATGGATTTATGGTGAGAACTGAATGTATGCTGTAGATGATCTAACTATGCATATATCTATATTTTAAGTGTTTGATAACTCAGACATCAACATATTATAATTATAAAATTGCTATAAAACAAAAATGGAAACATTTGTTTGCTGCTATTCAAAAGGTCAAATTAAATGATGTTGGATGGATAGACAGATAATCAGATAGATAAATAGACAGATGTTAAATAAAACCTAAATCTCATTGTAAGCTTACATGTTATTTAACTAGACAATATACTCTTGGGAACATAGTAATTAATGCTTGTCACTTGACAAAATTGTAATTAATTGCCTAAGTCTAAACTGCGTGGCCTATATGCCGCCACGTTGAGAGAGAAAAGGAAGTTTCATATCCGCAGTGTAAAAATATTCCATTTAATTAAAAGCTGTGAAGACCTCTTGTGGGGTGTATTTGGTGGTGGAAAGAACAAAAAAATAACAGCTTGCTGTCTCTTGCACAAGACAAATACAGGCAGCTCCCGGGTCAGTGTGAAGGTTTAGAAAAACATTGTGATAGTAACATCCTATAAGGTTCTCTTTAACTTGCTTTGGAAAATCTTTTCAACCTCATCATAAATTAATACATGCTGTCATAAATACCCCGTCACAGCAGTGAACCTGAAATTTTACCTACTAAATTCTTCAAAGAGGTCACAGAGGTGATTTCACCAACTATATTCTTTGTTGTAAATAACTCAGTGACTAATGGTTTTGTCACATATTTTACAATCCAGTCTGGCTCCTTTAAAGACACCCAGCCTTGATTCAAACCTCCTTACTAACCTTGCTTTTATCTCAATGATTATGGAGAAAATCCTTTCATGGCAATTCTTGGTGATGACAAAAACAGATATTCAGTTAAGATGTGTGTTTTTCACGAAACATCAAGGAAACACATTTGAAAAAGACCTCTAAAAAATTCCACTCAAAGTTATGAATCATTTAATTTGAGAGAAGGTACAGATGAAAGGTGTCTCTGAGAGTAGCAAAAATAGAAATGAAAATGTTTTCTTTTAGTGACCTTGATTCCTGTGCAGGTAGGGTACATTACCGCACAACTACAGGACCTGTCTCACTCTCATCTTTACAGTCTTTAAGATCTTTCATAACAGTGTGTGTTTTATTTGAAAATGTATTTAATGCTGCAATTAAGTCAGAAAGAAATGCTATTTTCAGGACTGAAAGCATGAAAAGGCTAAATGGGAACTGAAGGTTTTAACTAACAGTGTGTAAATGCTAAATAAAATTATGCTAATATATTTATTTATTAGGGGTGCAACGATACACAAAATTCACGGTTCGGTTCGGTTCGATACTTTGGTGTCACGGTTCGATATTTTTTCGATACAAAAAAAAATGTTCATGCCTTTTTAATTTGTCATTTATTAAAATTATAAATATATATTTTAACACAAAAGTACAGTTTTTAAATTTAACTCTAACCCTTGTGCGTGTTGTTTTTTAGCTCGTCATATTGCAGCCACAGAAATTCTTTTGTCCATGAAACCATAAAGCTGCACTTTCTTTTTGCCTTATAGTCTGATTTGTCATAACTTCTCCGTTTTGTGGTAAGCTTTTCTTTGGCTGTCACTTCTTCACCCTGACCTGTCTTATTTGGCTCAGCAGAACTAAAATATATATCTGTCTGTGAAGGTTCTCAGTCATCCAGGTCATCGTAGTGAAATATATATCCTGCCGCACTCACATAAGCTCAGCGATTCTCTGCGCGATCAACCTCTCACATGTTTAAGCTGCGGGAGATTTCACTTGTCATGTTTGCATAGTAAGCTAACAATTAATAAGACGATGTCAGAGGAATTGGTGCACAAATTATCATCACTCACAGATCAGTGCTGTCGCTCTCTATACACAGTTCGCGCGATTGCAAAGTGAAAGCAAAAAAACAAGCGCAAATTCAAACACGATTTCAATATGTCACATATTGACAGTGGCTCACCCAATGACATAATTACCCAGCTACATTTCTGAAAGAATGCAAAAGCATTGACATATATTTTTCCTTCCTACAATAGCCCGACAGGCAGGGCAGAGATAGCCCCGGGACATCGGGCTAGCGATATTGCGAGCCCTGTATCTGATTGAGGAATCACTCATCTTTGGAAAAGAGTTTATTACAGAGAAATGTCTCTTTCCAAAATAAAAGCTATACTATCCGCTTCTTCTGGGCTATATTCTCAGCAGCATATTAAACATATCAGGTCTCCATAAGGAGAATCCTGTGCTAACAGCTGTCTAAATGACTCGGCTAAAGTTTGTAGCATGCATGCTTGTTGTTTTTGTCTTTGCACTAGGATGATGTCGGTGTAAATGTGCAGTCATATTCGTTGTGTTCCCACTAGTGCTTTCAGGTTAATCTCGTTGAAATAACCTTAACGCCACAACACGGCAAATCTCCGTTAACGAGCTACCCTATACAGAGGGGCTAGACGGCCAACACGTTAACGAGCTAACTGCGCTAACACACTAGCTCCCACCCATGTAATTGAGCATTGCATGGCACATCCAACATACTGTTTTACTTTAGTCCATGACTCGCTTACCTTCAGGGTCATACGTCACATGAAAACCAAAATAATTCCAAACGCCAGATCTGAATGAGGGTGGGGAGGTCCACTTCTGTCTCGCTAGCTTGCCCTGCGCTCTTCCTTCTGACCATGCTGTCTGTGTTGAGCGCTCAGTGAATCTGCGCTCGACTACTCCGCCTAGGCTCGAGAGTGCAGCCTAGGCGGAGTAGTCAAATGCAGATTCACTGAGCGCTCAACACAGACAGCATCGTCAGAAGGAAAGTTGATAAAATAAATGACAAATTTTGTATTGTTCTTTTTTTTTCTCCCCTTTGGTTTTCTTTCTTTCTCTCCCCCTCTTTCTTTCATTCTTTCCCCCTGTCCTATCCCACAGTCATGTCTGTCCCGTTTGCAACTGAAAATAAAATAAATTCATAATTATAATAAAGGTCAATCAAATGGACCAATATGATGAGCCACTTAAAATAAATCCTCTTGGCATCTTTCTTGGCCTCAAGACAACAATTCTGATGGCTATAGATCCAAACGGGACACAAAAAAAAAAAAAAAAAAAAAAAAAAAAAATTGTATTGTTTGATACATATGCGTACCGAACCGAAAGCACTGTATCGAACGGTTCAATATCGATACGAATATCGTTGCACCCCTAAAATATAAATATATATATATATATATATATATATATATATATATATATATATATATATATATATATATATATTTTAGGGGTGCAACGATACACAAAATTCACGGTTCGGTTCGATACTTTGGTGTCACGGTTCGATATTTTTTCGATACAAAAAAAATGTTCATGCCTTTTTAATTTTTCATTTATTAAAATTATAAATTTATATTTTAACTCAAAAGTACCGTTTTTAAATTTAACCCTAACCCTTGTGCGTGTTTTTTATTTTGACAGCGAATGCGCACCTGCGGACCACTTATGTGCAGCCCTGGTTATATAGCTCGTCATATTGCAGCCACAGAAATTATTTTGTCCATGAAACCATAAAGCTGCACTTTCTTTTTGCCTTATAGTCTGATTTGTCATAACTTCTCCATTTTGTGGTAAGCTTTTCTTTGGCTGTCACTTCTTCACCCTGACCTGTCTTATTTGGCTCAGCAGAACTAAAATATATATATTCTGCTGCTTTTACACACGCACTCACATAAGCTCAGCGATTCTCTGCGCGATCAACCTCTCACATGTTTAAGCTGCGGGAGATTTCACTTGTCATGTTTGCATAGTAAGCTAACAATTAATAAGACGATGTCAGAGGAATTGGTGCACAAATTATCATCACTCACAGATCAGTGCTGTCGCTCTCTATACACAGTTCGCACGATTGCAAAGTGAAAGCAAAAAAACAAGCGCAAATTCAAACGCGACTTCAATATGTCACATATTGACAGTGGCTCACAGATGCCAATGACATAATTACCCAGCTACATTTCTGAAAGAATGCAAAAGCATTGACATATATTTTTCCTTCCTACAATAGCCCGACGGGCAGGGCAGAGATAGATTTTGGTAGCCCGACTGAAAAAAATCGCTAGCTCCAGGACGTCGGGCTAGCGATATTGCAAGCCCTGTATCTGATTGAGGAATCACTCATCTTTGGAAAAGAGAGTTTATTACAGAGAAATGTCTCTTTCCAAAATAAAAGCTATACTATCCGCTTCTTCTGGGCTATATTCTCAGCAGCATAAGGAGAATCATGTGCTAACAGCTGTCTAAATGACTCGGCTAAAGTTAGTAGCATGCTTGTTGTTTTGGTTTTTGCACTAGGATGATGTGTAAATGTACAGTCATATTCGTTGTGTTCCCACTAGTGCTTTCAGGTTAATCTCGTTGAAATGACCTTAACGCCACAACACGGCAAATCTCCGTTAACGAGCTACCGCCGATCGCCCCGTGTGTGGGGCTAGACAGCCAACACGTTAACGAGCTAACTGCGCTAACACACTAGCTCCCACCCATGTAATTGAGCATTGCATGGCACATCCAACATACTGTTTTACTTTAGTCCATGACTCGCTTAACTTCAGGGTCATACGTCACATGAAAACCAAAATAATTCCAAACGCCAGATCTGAATGAGGGTGGGGGAGGTCCATGTGTCTTGCTAGCTTGCCCTGCGCTCTTCCTTCTGACTATGCTGTCTGTGTTGAGCGCTCAGTGGATCTGCGCTCGACAGTGCAGCCTAGGCGGAGTAGTCGAACGCAGATTCACTGAGCGCTCAACACAGACAGCATCGTCGGAAGGAAAGTTGATAAAATAAATTACAAATGTTGTATTGTTCGATACATATGCGTAGCGAACCGAAAGCACTGTATCGAACGGTTCAATATCGATACGAATATCGTTGCACCCCTAATATATATCTCAATCATATTGGAAAACCTCTTTCGTATTGTCTATCCCAATGAAACATTTCTCTTTCAGACCAGATCTGGCTACCTTGTGGTTCCTAGAGTTTCCAAATGTTGAATGGAAGACAAAACATTTAGGTTTATAACTTTAGGTTTAAAACTTTGCATTTCAAAGAATAAAACTTGTGCTTAGGACTGACTCAGGATGAATGACCCTTAACTATCTGTGTTTCCATTAGGGAGACCAGGGTCTAAAGAAAACTCCAGAGAGAATCTTATCCTAGGGTGCTCATCTTTTCTCTCTCTGCTTTCTTCCAAACCCAACTGGTCAATTCAACCTGAGGCTGGTTCTACTTCCGGGTTCTTCCTGCTAAAAGGAAGTTTTAACTCTGACCGTCACTGGATGCTTGGTCGATGATTTTCTTGTTAATATGTAGTTTAAACTATGCTGTGCCTGATCTCGGTTGAACAACGGCACTAAGCTGGGCAAATGAGAGTAAGGATAGGATCGCAGGAAAGCAAAGATCAGAGTGGAAAGTTCTGTGGTTAATTTTATTCTGTCTGAAAAACTGAACTCTTACAAATACATTTGCCACAAGGACAAACACTAAAAATGAAGCTGCATGCCTTTCAGTTGCAAACTTGTCACTGTGCCTCTTGAGTAAACCCTCTTCTTGAGCCCCCAGAAGAAGGTTTTGCACTGGTTCAAACAAATGATGACTCTGGACCCAGGAGTAAAAAAGAATAATTTTAAAAGACTAGTTTTTGTTTGTCAACTGACTCCATATAAAGTGCAGAGAACCAGTACCAATCATCCTCAGTAGTTTCTAAGGTACCAGGCATGTAGGTTACTCTGATCTACTCTTTTAAGTAGATGGACTTAATGAGATGTGGAGGCCATCTGCAACAGTAAACCTTGTTCTTCAAGTTGCTGAAAAGACACGATTATGCCACTTCACATTTGGTGGATGATCAACCTCCATGGCCTAAAGGTTTGCACAGTATTGTAAAAGACTTGACAGACCTACCAGGCCTGGCACAGGTGTACTTTATTTGATCTTCCTCACTCTTGTCTTTTGAACTTTATAATTACTAAATGACATGACACAAAAATGAACAGATTGTTGAACCCTACACTTTCACTCAGCATCATTAACAGGACACTGTCAGACATATGTAGTACTAAAGAGCCAGACTAGATTCAAGAGTGATGGTCTCAGCTCAAAAAGATATAATCATGCCCGAGGATATCTGTCTCAAGCTGTCCAGATAATGGTTGCCTGTCACATTATTCTCCAACATGGTATTGATATTATTGTTTAGTACAGCATTTATGTAGTCTCCCTTCTAAAATGAAAAACAGCCCTCCCTCATGCTGAAGGAAGTGGATTTTATTAAAGCTAACTATATGGTAAAAGGCTATTGAAACTGAAGACAAACATGCCTTATTTCTGAAGCACTGAAACCAGTTAGTTTGAAATCTATTAAAGAACGCAATCTCTACTGTACTAATCCGCTAAAATATGTCAATTTAGAGTCTGTAGTGCAAAATGAAAAGCATCTCATTAAATTTTAATGTGTAAATTAGTATAATAATGTAACCATGATAATAATGACGGTATAATGAGGAGATCTGACAAAATTTTTAAAACAAGAGCAGCTTCTGTTATAAATGGCAGCTCTGCCTGCAGCTAATCTACTGGTTAGAAATAGATTACATAACTGTACATTTGCTGCACATCAATATTCCATATTCTGTTTTCCTTTTTTTTTGTTATTTGAGTGCATTAACACACACTTTTAAAGGATTATTATGATAATTATAAAGTATATTTTAACCTGCGGCAGGTCAGTTTTCTGCTTGAGCACTCACATCAAAATTTCCATCTTCATCTGTCCATGTGAACATTTTAATGGATTGTTGATGGACGTGTTGTTAAACAAGCATACATTTCTTTCTCTCACTCTAACACGACCTGATTTGGTTTTCAAACAAAAATTTGTTTCTTTAATTTGCTGTTTAGTTTGGCAGCAAAGCTACATTGGAAAAGAGTGTGGGCTGGGTTAAAATACAACAGTTCACAACAATAACCCTAGGCATTGAAAGATGAGTGACACTGGTCTCACTATGGCACAACCAGTGCATTAAAGCACCAACCCCAAAAGACACTCTCTGTAATGCCAGCAGTTTTGACAGAACTGCAGTATATGTCAGTCTGGGAATAAGAATGAGCTTGCACAGCCCAGCACAAGTCCTGGAGGCATAATGCTAACACTGATTGTATACATGAAAACCCCAGATGAGTTCTTCCTCCTCTTTGTGTGGGTTTTCACAAGATACATAACAGATCAGGGTTGTCCCTCGGATGGTTTCTATTGACAATTCCAAGGAAATTCCATTTAAACAAGATGACACATCTTTGAAAGGGAGAAAAAAAGAGGCTTTACAGGCAAGTGTGTTGTTGTCAGAGCTCAATTATTCTGGTCTAAAGAGATTTTGTCCACACAATATCCACTATGGTCCGTTCCATATTTGTTATTGTTTGCTTCTATACTTGCACAAGCACACTGAGGTAACTTCAAGCTCAATTGTGGGAAACTGAATGATAGAACTGCTTAGATTGCTTAGAAAGCTGATAGTGTATGAGTTAATTATGCATCATAACCCTTCTCAGCTATGTGAAACATGTCAAGAAGATTTTCAGCCTGATTTGTGCTAAATTCACACAGACCATTATGGGCTTGTTCCCCCTCGCTTTAGTCAGTTTCCAGTATAACATTTGAGGGGTGAGGAAATGTAGTTCTACAAAAAGCCAAGATACTGCACATAGGCATTTAGCAAAGGACCCGAGCTTGAAGAAGACACCCTCACAACACAGTAGTGTGTGGATTACTTAAATGAATGCAATGTGCAAACACAGAAGTAATGTAAACACCATGCTCATCACATCTATGATTTAAATATTAGTATCTTTGCAGACACATTCATTACCTACCTTTAACTGTTTTTCCTAAAACAAACGCTATGGAATAACATGATAATGAGAAAAGATAAGACAAGCTGTAGTTTACTGCTAAAGTAACCCCATGAGATCTGATTGTTTGCCGAGTGACCTTTCCTGAACACGGGCAAAAACATGTTTTATATGATTTAAATCTGACTAAAAGGTCACATCGTTCACACAAAAGAATCACTTACACTGACAGTGTAATTTAACTTGGTATGACATCCACATAAATGCATACCATGCTTATTATAAACGTACTGATCTGAGGAACTGAACTGAAGAAATGCTATTGTGTGCTATTTTAACAGCTACCTGCCTACAGTCGGTAGCTAAAGATTTAAGCAACTATTTAAGGACAGCAGCTAATTAGCGCTAAATCTAGATCTGATCAATGAACTGAAGCTAATCTGTAAATGTACACCATAGACTTAGTTGCAGATAATGTCACAAAAAAGAAACTGCAAGAAATACAGTATTTGAAACTATACAGGCCTTTCACCATAAAATGCATTTAGACACTGAAATCTATACATAATTATAGTAAAAGCAAATATTTTGATTACATGTAGCCAAACTGGTCATGTATTTAATGTCTGTGAGGTATGTAGGTAACAGATAGATAGCTTTTATGTCCGTACTTGATGCATGCTCAATCATCCAGGTAAGTAAATCCCAAAAGGTTGATTCTGTTCATTTCTCCCACTGAAAACGCTACGTCCAGATGAACAGAATCAACCTTTTGGGATAGCTTTTAATGATTTCTAATGATGATTAACCTCTCATTAGCAATCATGATTCCTGGTAATTTCTCCTTTCCAGCATAAAGGATTTATTTGGCAGCACTCATTAGATAGACCAATGCTCAGAACTGCAGGGAAGTCAGTGAAGACCTAAGAAGGGAAATTTATACAAGGTAGGAAGGTCTCTTGGAGCCATTTTCAAACAATTGCAGATTTCAAGATCATCAGTTCCACTTGCATATACACAACTTTTAACTTAGACTTACACACAGTTCAAACAAATGTGTGTAAATGCAAGTCATTTAGATTTGTTACCTCTTTGCCAAAGTCAGTCATCCTCAAATGGAGGAAATTAGTTAGGTTGTTTACTGCAGGAACCACCAAGGCACAAGTGTGCCATGAACTGAAAACTCCTGGAACATCAGCATCGCTGCAAAGCGAGGTTTACATCACCATGGGTTTGGAGGGTGCCAACAAAGAAGAAGTAGAAACCCCTACTCCAAAACTGACACCTTCAACCTCAACTGACCTTCTCAGCTGCACACGTGTACAACCCAAGTGCTTTCTGGAGAAACGTTTTGTGGTGAGACAATACAAAGATTGAGATTTGGCCAAAAGAGGAATGTTTGGAGGCTTTCAGAAATAAGAACACTGTGCCAACTGTAAAGCACGGTGGTGGTAGCATCATGCGCTGGGGATATTTTGCTTCGAGTGGTACTGGTACATTGCAAAATGTGAATGGAATAATGAAGAATGAGGACTACCTCCAAATTGTTCAACTTTATCTCAAATCACACACGCAAAACCAAAACGCAGGCTAATATTAGGCTTCTAGAATAGCCTTCTCAAAGCCACAAACTTATTCCTATTTAAAATTTGTGGACACTGAAAAAAAGCTGGTTCCATGGCAGAGGTGGGACCAAGTCATTGTTTTGCAAGTCTCAAGTAAGTCTCAAGTCTTTATCCTCAAGTCTCAAGTCAAGTCTCAAGTAATGTCAGGCAAGTCAGAGTCGAGTCTCAAGTCACTGGTGTAAAAGTCCGAGTCAAGTCACAAGTCTGAAACTTTGAATTTCAAGTCCTTTCGAGTCTTTAAAAAAAACAAACGAAAAAATAATGTTGCAGTTATGCTAAATGTAAATATTAGACCATGTAATTTTAAAATCTGTGTTTTTCTCAACACATACAAAATAGTGAACTTAGAAAATATACACAAATTGTGAAATTGCACCTCTTTAAAATGCAGCTCAATTAAACCTAGCTCCAAGAATAATTTTCACCGACAGTTCTGAGATACGCTGCATGTTATTCTTGGATGCGGTTGTAGGACCAGCTTTAAAATCGCATGACAAAAATATCATACACATTAAAAAAAACTGTATCACCAACGTAGCCTGGAAAACATTTGCTAGTTAGATGAAGTCAGCTATCTCATCTTAGCATATTTATATGCATATTTATAATTATACGGTTCTTGGAGTGAGTGCATACACTCATGAAGTTTAGTAACTTCCGGTCACTGCAACAAGCCCAGGTACAGTTTACCGACGGATGGGTGCAGGACCTTGAAATGCACCGTGTAGAACGAAAGACCATCGTACGTATCATAAGTTTACCAGTCTCACAAATCGTCTTCATAAATACACATTCCTTAACCGTTTATTAATAGGACCTTTGAGCTCAACGGTAATTAATTAGTAGTGGAAATAATTTCTGGTAGCATCACAGAAATGTAGCAGTGACAATAATATTGTATGCTGTAATCGTACTGGGCAATTAGTGATACAAAAAAACTGTTTTATCCTGTGAATAAAAGTATGTGTTTTTGTCAGTGTACCATAATAACAGAAGCGAAACGCAATATTGTGTCAGGACAATTCACTATTTATGCACAATAAACAAAGGAGCATAGCGCGACAATTTCTGTTCAGCGCCAGACTTGCTTGTAACCTATATCACCAATTATGTTAAAAAAAAAATGACGCATTAACTACAACAGCAGACTGACCTTTGTGTAAATGCTTGGAGCAGACTAACCTGTGAGCTGGAGTGTTCTAGGACGTTATATTTGATCTTTGAATGGCTGCAATCCAGGCCATCCGTCGCCTCTTTGTTACTTCGGAAACATGGTTTGAACAATTTCTCTTCAACGACGTAATCCGATAACAACCGATCTCTTTACCCGTCGGCTTCCCGTGGCTGTCATGCGACCGGCTATTGCAGTTAATAATACAACAGCTTCTTGACATTTTTGTGTTTCTTTTTATCGCTGTGTGACTGATTTTAATTGAAAGCCTGCGTGCGCTAGTACCGCTTGCCACGAGTTCCCAGAATCCTTTGCGGTTCTACCCGTGAATGACGTCACATTTTCAATCTCCATATAATATGCATGTTAAATTTTATATTTGGGGTAAAATATCAAGTCTTTTCAAGTAAACCGGTTCAAGTCCAATTCAAGTCCCAAGTCATTGGTGTAAAAGTCCAAGTCAAGTCACAAGTCTTAGAACATTTTTTCAAGTCAAGTCTAAAGTCATAAAATTAATGACTCGAGTCTGACTCGAGTCCAAGTCATGTGACTCGAGTCCACACCTCTGTTCCATGGTAGTAAACCAACCAACTGAAAGAAACTCTACCTAATCCAAGAGGATTGGTCAAATATCCAGCCAGAATTATGTCAGATGCTTTTTGATAGTTACCAAAAGTAACTAGTTTAAAATGCTAAAGGAAATTTAACCAAACCATTCATCTAATATTCATTTAACCAAAATGAATATTAGAGTCTTTATGTATCATTTTGTATCTTTTTTTTTTTTTTTTTTTTTTTTTTTTACACACAGTATAGTATATTCCATAAAATAATCTGGTGTCTACGTTCACGTGCAACTGGCCTCATACTTATTGCTCTTGTTTTTTTCCTTCCTTTTTGTAAAATCAATTAGTTGTCATCTTTGCATTAAATTTGTTTATGTAGATTGTACAAAGATATATTATGCACCCTCTATCTGCACTAGGATTACAGTGATTTTTTACAGTGGCTCCATCATCTGTAAACAAGAACTCAGACACACACAATGCATGTGATGAGATAACCCACCGGCACACAAAAAATGACTATCAGCGCTGTATTGTATTCATGGTCTGCACTGATAATGTGATCCTAAATGATGCAGTCATTTGATTGAGCTGATGAAGTCTTTCAGAAAGGAAATAACCAAGACAGAGTGAGCTGTCTGCTAGCTTTACCCTTCATCAAAAAGAACATTTTGTGCCTGTTACAGACTAACACCTGAGCAAAAGTGAACCTTCCTCGACACAGAGGTGGTACTGAGCGTCGTCCTCCCCTATAATTTACCGCAGTGGGGAAGGTGGGGGAAAAAGTAGGGGGTGGACAATCCACAGAACTGGCAATAAATATCCCTGCTGGGGGAAACTCTTAGCCATGTTTTTTTTTCTGCTGTGCACGAAAAAAAAGGAAAGAAGAAAGTGGTAATACATCAGTTTCAGAAAGTGTGTCAGAAATACTGTACTGTCTCCACGTGAAACAGGAGATTTCATATTTAAGTAGTTACTTAAAATATGTACACTTAACGTGCCTCAAATTAAGTAAAATCAAGGTCCGTGTAAGTATTACACTACACAGAAAAATAAAACTGCCAAAGTGACAGTATATTAAGGATATTCAGGCTACAAAGTGATAACAACTAGCACCACTAAGACAACAAAGAAGACAACAAGAAAAGCGTCTAATGGTAATCAACCCAACTCTCGAGGGCTGCCAAATGAAATGTTTTAATCAATGTTAATTCGGTTAAGCACAAGCTTGAGTATAATATTTTCTCAGTAAGCCCAACTATGGATTTCCTCTAAAATGTCGAGAAGGCACATGACAGGAAAAAGTAAGACTAGTTCCTAGAGTCCATTTGAGATTGCTCTTTGAGAAACGTACATTTCCTCTTTTAGATGTTCAGTAAACCCTATCCTCGCCCTTTTCTCTTTAATGTAACATAACCTCTCCTAGATTAACTGTATTTGAAAGGCTTTTAAATTCACATTCCACCTGCCTGAATGTGCCCTTCATAAAGGTTACATAACACAACTGTGAAAACAACCTCTGCTATTTCAACTTCATGTTTTACTGCTGCCATACGTGTTTGTCGGAGCAGAGTTGGAGCACTTTAGTCCCATTAGTCTCATTGTTTGACCAAAAATAGTGGCCAATACAAGTTTCTTTCCTAAGTTTGAGGTGACCATAAAAAGTTTTCTCACGAAAAAGTTTATCCTCAGTTTTCTCTCTTTATACAATGTTTTCACTTTAATAAATGATCCTCTTTTTCCCTCTGCTTGCACTGGCCAAACCATTGCTTCATACGCTCAGGTGAATCCTCGCAGAGCAAACAAATCTATTCATAAGGTCTCGGTAAATAAGCCAAGAGGCATGTTTTCCATTATAATGATGCCTGCTAGGAGGATCTTTTATACTGACTTCTTACAGTTATTCCATGAATTACACAGCAATCATCAGCATGCATTACAGCATTACAAAATCCATTAATAAATATTCAAGACTGATGCATGGGTTCATATATATGAACCCATACACACACACACACACACACATATATAATATATAATCAACAACTAATCAGCTACAAAGGTGCTGCTGAAAAAGCCTGTCCCATTCTACGGGTACAAAGGCTAAATGTGTATCTTCTGTTAATTATAAAAAAAACCTCCTTGGTAATTAGAAAAGACAGTATTTTCCAGGAGGGAGTGTGGGGCTTAACATTCATTTTAAGAAAAAAACAAAATTAAAAAAATTAATCATTTAGTTTGGTTGAGGATATGTAAAAGAAAAAACAACCACAAACAGCAAAACAAATAGACTGAGAACTAATTAATGTATGAGTGTATGATTGTAGTGAGGGATTCCAATAAAAAATGGTAAGGTAGACATAAAGCAAATAATATCTATGTAACACCTAGATAATGAAAAAAAAAAATGCTAGCAAACTAACAAACAAAAAAGTCCAATAACACAAAATGTATGTTGAACTTAAAGAAACATTGTTAAAATTACCAAATATCTAAATTAATAATGCATTTGAAAGCAGATTTTAATAAGCAATAGATAAGACTCATTGAAGTGAACATATTTATCTGAAAAAGTGTAAAATACTGATGGTCAGAGGTGAAAAAAAAATAAAGTTGGTTACCAGAACATCTCCTGTTTGAATGTGCAATACAGCTAAGAAAATCTGTCGAGGATCAGTAAATAAGAAATGATCCCCCCTAAATATGAGGTGTCCTTGAACTGGAAACCACCCCCAGCTGCTCCAGATGAGCTGCACAGAGGCCAAATGCAGGAAAGCATGGCTGGGTGAGGCAGGCAGCACTTCAGTGTGAAATCTATACATACGTGAAGAAGGTTGTATCTGAAAACAGCAAGGATGTTCAACAAACCTTTCCTGGAGAAAGAAAGGTTAACAACGACAACAAAAAAATGCCCAGAATGGTTCAGGAGGAGCAGCGTATGTTAATGCTTGCTAGGCTTTTGGTGGAGATAAAAGGGTGATCCAAACATTGTTTATTGGGAACTGCGTGCAACATAAATCATGTAGCAAGAAAATGGAGGCAATAACTCACCTCTAGCTTTGCTTTTTGTCCCAGCCACTGATAGCATGAGGGGGTAAAGGAAGGAGACAGGAAGTTAGATAGGTAGTGTGAAGGAATACAATTGATAGCATAATGATTATTTGCTCCATGGTGACAGGAAGTATAAGATTAAATGTTGTTAATATGGAAATGGGAGTAGGATACTCAGTACTCATTTAAAACATAACTTGATGATGTGTCAAGTGTTATCACCAATACATTACCAAGAAACAGAAAAGACTTGACTATTACATCTTTATCAGTTTTAACTCTATTACAACCTTATTTGTACCATTAATCCTTCATTAAAACATGCATCTGTAGCTCCTGTCCCAAGTAATGTAGTTACTTAGAATTAAAGTCAAACGAAAGTCAGAACACTCCAATATAGTTATGGCAACTGTAACTGCCTATTTTTTCTGGCAATAGTGTTGCATATGACAAGATTAAATACTAAATACAGCTTTACAGCAGCATCTGTTAGGACAGTAAAACACCAAGGGTCTTTGGATCAAGTTAAAGCCAACTAATGTAATCATTTTATGCAAAGCAGTTATTTGATGTCATCACATGAGTACAAGAGGTGAGTATGTAATCCCCAAAAGTGCCTGTCTGAGTATTTCAGAAAGTGATGATCTTCTGGGATTTTTCCACACAAATATCACTAGGGTTTACAGAGAATTGTCCAATAAAGTGGAAATATCCATTAAGTGGCAATTCTCTGGGTGTAAATGCCTTGTTGATGCTGGAAGTCAGAGGAGGGTTGCTAGAATGCTTTGAGATGACGAGATGATGAGGTAACAATAATTCAAATGACAATTCATTACAACTAAGGTATGCAAGAAAAGCATCACCGAATGGAAACAAGTTGAACCTTGAAGCAGATGGGCTACAGCAGAAGACCACATTGGGTGCCACTCCCAAGCTTAACTTACTAAGGACAGGAAGCTGAGGCTACAATTCACACGGGCTCACAAAACCAGACAATAGTAGATTGGAAAAATGGTGCTGGGTTTAATGAGTCTTAATTTCGGCTGCGAGAGTCAGATGGTAGGATCAGAATTTGGCCAAAAGTATATGAAAACATGAAATCGTCAACAGTATAGGTTGGTGGTGGTTGGTGTCATGGATATTTCCTTGGGACATTTTGGGGCCTTTAGTACCAACTGAACAATGGTTTAACAGGCTACCTGAGTATTGTTGGCGACCATATCTTTCCCTTGATTACTGCTGCCAGCAAGATAATGCTGTATGTCACCCAGCTTTAATCATCGCAAACATCTCCCCTAGACATATACATACTGTACCTCCCACAGGTATGTCATCTGGACCAACTGCCTTTCGGTCTTCATCCTCTTCACAGCTGCTCTTACTTCCTCCTTACTAATTCTCTGGATTCTGTCCTCCTCGCTCTCCCATTTTCTGCATTCATTATTCTCAAAATACTGCTTACACGTACCCAGTATGCTCTTTACACACATCTCTATCTCTATTCTTAACCACCCTAACCCACAGCAGATTCTTTCCAGCTCAATCTCTCTATGTAACCAACTGATAAAATTCCTTTTTTCCTTCCTTAGTGTCCACCTCACCAAAAATCGGTTTTGAACTGGATATCCTGGCAACAACTGAAACTATTACGCTATTATAAGCTGAAGTCTGATTTCTCAGGGAATGTAACTAGAACCTGAAAAATCTGTGGAACCTGATGTTAAGGTGCAGTTTACACAGTCCAAAGTCTGCATTAGAAAGAACAGAAGGATAAACAAAAACGTTTAAGCATTTGTAATTTATTTTTTTTCTTATTTTTTTATTTATTTTGGCATTAGTGATTTATTTTTGTTTGAAAATTAATGTTTTACTTACAAATTTCTCCCAGATTTTCACAGACTAAAGGTCATGCAATGCGTTGCTACTTGTGGACAGAGAAAATAACTCAAAAAAAGCACTTCTGAAATTGTCAAGAAAGCCTCACTTATACAATTTACCACTCTTCTCTGGTCCACAAATGTACTGTATGCTGACACATCTGGTCTATTATGGGAAATATCCAACAGACCACTATCCCTTTCCAGCTGCTGGTGCCAGTGGCATTGTTCACGCTATGCATGCCTCATTTGATTCTCTTGTTGTGAAGAATAATTTTTCACTTCTTATCATTTTTCTGCTACTCAAAGTTGCATTAGTATTCAACATGCTCATGAATGCTGCGTGTTTGTTTTCCCCATTGCTGATATTTGATATCAGCTGGCCATCGCTGGTAACAATAATAACACAGTTGCAGAGAAAGGTCTTAGAGAGGCATGACACTTCCCGTGTTCTTGCGTGTGCATGTGTGTTTTAAATAATGCTGCTGAAATTAAAAGAGTGTCCTGTAATCAGTCCTTTTTTCCCCTTTGCAACCAGCCTTCACAAGGCAAGTTCTGCACATGCGTATTTGTTCTCTCTTAATAGTCAGGTCAAATGTTCAATAAAAACTATGATTAGATTGCTAGTTGTGGTATTTTGGAAAAAGTAATATTTCTGACTTGTGCACAAGGGACAAAATTTTTATCTATAAAAAATGGATAATTTTTTGATGATCCTTGAACAAACTTATCTGATGAGGAAACCTGGAAGATCACACAAGTAATGTATGACAATCTACTATCTAATGGAAAATTCATTGTTTTTGACACTCATTAATCTTTCTGTAAGCCTTCAAGCCTGCGCGTCTTCCTATTTTCTCCTTATGTGGAAGTTATTAATCATAGACTCTCTCTAAATTTAATAGTGTTGACAAAGTCAGACACCATGATAAGATTCTCCTTGCTGTGAACTGGAAATGTTTGCAAGCACATGGCAAGCATATCAATATATTCTCTCTGACAAGTATAACACTTTGACATTCCTAAGAGGACTTTCACTGAAAATCGATAGGAGAGCGCATAACAACACACTTCTGTAAGAATGTCAGTATATTTAATACACTTGTCATGGTTAACTGCACAAGGTCAACGCTACAGCGTGTGGAAATACTGCAAACGCCCACCTGCTACTGTTCATATAACTAAATGAACTGAGTAATTATATTAATAATCACACTTTATTATAGCATAATGAGGAGAGTCAACGCTCTCAAAAGCAGGAATAATCGTGAGCAGGTTTGAAAATCATTCAGCGTGATGAAATACAATGTTGCACCTATATATGTGTCTATATAATCATTAGATCAATTAGATTAATTATTGCAAGAAGAGCAGGGCGATATGACCAAAAATATTTATCACGATATACATTTGAAAATTTGCAATAATGATATAACTGACGATATAATTGACACTAGACAAAATACTTTACAACTCCACAACTTTATTAGTGCAAAAAAAAAAACATCAGTGTATTTTCACTTAAACAAGCAGCTGTTTTTTATGTGCATGGAAGTTATATAAAAATTTAACAGTGCAAATGCAAATTCCTTGCTGACAATTTAACCAAAAGGCATTTCCAGTGGAAACTGGCCGACAATCCTCAGCATAACTGTGTATAATATTCACAAAACTTAAAAAGAGGTTATACACACACAATAAGGTAATTGTTAGGATGCCTGGGTCGTTGACCCAGAGTTTTGAGTTTATTATATCATTTATCATTTCTAGTTTTTTGGTTTCTTTGTCAGAGTTGTCTTCTGGTTTCTGTTCTGTTCCATAGTTGCTGTCTCCCTGTGTCCAGTCAGAGTCTGTGTCTGTAGTTCAGTCTGTGTTATGTTTCCTGTTTTACTTTGGAGGTGCATGTCTTATGTTAATGTGTCTGGTTTTGCTTCCCCTGTTTCGTTAGGCCTGATTTGCCCCAGCTGTGTTTCTCTCCTATTCTCACGTCCCATCTGACGTTAAGAGTAATAAACTCACCTCTGATCCGTGGGGAACTTCCCTTTTGGATGATGACGTAGACTGGGAAACGTTTTTTTCATTTTGCTCCCTCTGAGCAGGGAGGAATCAAGGACAATAATCCTCAGCTTAAGACTATGAACCCTGTTAAAACTGTGAGCAATGTTACTAGTACTAAGACATTCAGTTCAGGTTCTGTCAGTTCAGGTTTTGTCAAGTCTGGTTCAGTCATCCCCAAGTCAGCTCACTCTAAGACTGTTAAACCTAGGATTTTGAAAACTGTTAATCATGGTGAAAAGGGGTTAAAACCTATTTTAGCTGAGTCAATTGTTGCTGAGCCTGCTCCTCTGCCTTCCTGCCTCCGCTGGAGGGTCCGAGGGCCCGTCCAGTCTTCGTCGCCTGCAGCGCCACCATCTGCGGCTCCCACGCCGTCACCTGCAGCGCCACCATCAGCAGCTCCCACGCCATCGTTGCCTGGTCCTGCCTCACCTGGTCCTGCCGCTGCCAAGCGCCGTCCAGTCCACGTCCAGCACCTCAACATCGCCAGCCACCTTCCAGGCTGATGACTGGACTTCATTGCCATCGTGGATGGCCTCCTGAACTGCGTCGCCGCCGCTGCCGCTGCCTTCCGCGCGGCCGGTCTCCGGACCTCCTTCGCCGCTGTTGCTTTTCACACGGTCGGCCTCCTGAACTGCCCGGGTTTGGACCTTGTGCTGTCTACCTCCAGGCCGGCCCCCTGAACTTTTTTTCGGAACTGTTTTCATGGCCTCCTGCACCTTTTGTGGACCTTGTTTGTTTGGTTGTTTTGAGTTGTTTTCTGGGCTCCTGTGTTTGCTGTTTTGGTTTCTGGCTCCTTGTGTTTCATTTGCAAGTAATCCTATTATTAATTTATTATGGAAAAACATTGCGTTTTAGTGGACTCTTGAGAAATTAAGAAGCTAAATGGATGAAATGCTATTAGTTCAAGTTGAACATATAAGAGAAGTTGCTACTAAACACTGTTTTAGTCTATGCATCCCTTAAAACCTCCAGGTTTAGGTTGCTAAGTGACATGTCACTGATGAATTCTGCATGGCTTAAATGAGAATTAAAAATGAAAGATGAAAACAGTGTGTCTATAAATGTAATAACATTAAAGTCAAGGTATTAAGCTGGCCTATGGTTGTTGTTGTTTTCATAACAACAATAGCCATCCATGTTTTTAACTGTATCCAAATATGGACACGTTTTCTTATGCAGTTTTAGAGTATTTTACAATTATCCTTGTGGATTATTATTAAGTACTTGTTGTAATTAGTTAAATAAACCACATAATATAATTAACTTGTTTTCCTTTGTACAGTTCATTTTTACTGCCTCCTGAGTGGGATTTAAAAATGCATTTTCCTTTTGTCCCAAATAGCAAAATGCCAAAATAACAGTGGTTTAGAAAATAACCCTTAAAATAACATAAGACGCCGCTTTCAAGATAAAAGAGTACTAATAAATATACACAACTGTTGCTTATTTAGGCATAGTTTATACTTACACTCATTTATCACCATGCCTAAAATAATCTTACTTAATGATGAACAAATTAAGACTGCAAAATGTTAAAAAAACAAAACAAAAATAAAGGAACCACAGCTTATCTAAAGTAGCTTTACATAACAAGACAAGCCAAAAACAGCAGGAACTGATGAAACCATGTTCAAGATGAGTAGGGATCCCACACCAGCTGAATGAGTCCAATATTTGCCAGAACTGAACAATAAAACTGATAATAGCATGTCAATGACAATGACATAGGAAAGCAATAAGAAAAGGAGAGATATAACAAAGCAGAACAATGGGACTTTGGCCAGTTCACCCACCAGAGGCATTCTGTGACTTTTACAGTGTGTCAGGAAATAGTCTGTTCACTTATCTTTAAAACTCATTTCCTAACGTGGGAATATAAGCTTTAACAAAGCGATGGTTGTTGATCCCTGTGGTGATTAGCTTAAGCAACCACTGAGAGGTTTGCCTTCTAACAGTCAGCTCTGGACTTTGTCCCTCAGCTGGCCATCACTGGGGTCACTGCTCTCCTTCTGCCAGTGTCACACAGCAAACTCTCCTGGGACAGCGTGGCTGTAAGTAACCCTCTGACAGGGAAGTACTTCATCATATTCAGCTCACATCCACACAGCCACAAGTGGAATCACAGGGCAGTTTTAATAGCTGTTCTGGGGAGCTGTGCATGTGGGTGGCCCTCAAACATCAGTGGCAGGTAACTGAAATTTTTGGTCTTCAAAATGCTTGTTTTTGATCAGCCAACATTTCACAGACCAGCAATATCCAATTTGGAATGGCATTAAACTGAGAAAGAGCTGGAACATTTTGAGCAGAGGACAATCAGAAGATGATCAAAATCATTGCTCATTAAATTTATATTAATTTGATGCTTCAGTTTTTTTGTCACGTTTCGGCTGTGTGCAGGCAGGAATTGGACCCAAACGCAAACTCACTAGAAATGGGATTGAATTCAAAATGGCAGCTTTTTTTGCTGAACAAAGAACGTCTACAAAACCTAAACTGAGAAGAATCTAATAAAACACACACAGCATGAGGGACGACACGACACTGACTCAGAGAAACACAGGGTTTAAATACACTGGGAAGTAACGAGGGGAATAAGATACAGAAAGAGGGCACAGCTGGGAGAAATCAGAACTGACAAGACAAGGAAGCAAAGTAGGATACACTCACATGAGACACAGACCTTCAAAGTAAAACAGGAAGTAGCACAGATCCAAACTAGACTAGGGGAGACAGGGCAACTAAGAAACACAGAGAACAACAACAAAGAGACACAGAGGGCAGCTACTAAATACTCAGAGAACTAAACAGAATACAAGAAGGCCAAACTAAGACACTAGACTATAGAATAAACTGGGGCGACAAAGAACTAAGAGCATAATACAAAAACTCAGAGATACAAGAAACTCAAAACACTGGGTCACCGACCCAGGACCGGGACATTTTTCCCATAATGTCCCTACATCCAAGTCTACCAACAACTGTTTTTTAAAAAGTGCCAGAAACGTATTTGAAGAAATATGGCGAATGTTCTCATTTAAATGTTACTGATCAGCTTCGATAAACATAAACATGACATTTTTCCATAGAAAGCCTTTTTTACATTTTGCACCCAACAGGAGATAGTTCACATCAAGCATGTGCATAACTTGAGAAATGTAGGAAATTGCCTGGGTAAAGCATGCAGGAGCATGCAGGAGCAAACATGTCGCGCACTAGCTTTCTAGGAATTCACTGGACTATTTACCTGCACTATGGATGCAATTGGACCTCACACTGAGTTATGTATTTTGCACTATGTAACACCTCATAATGTAATGTAACTGCAATGTAATGCTCAGAAAATTTTAGGGCTGAAGTGTATTTGTAAAAATCACTATAGGACCATAGCAACATTTTATAGAAGGAGCCTCTAGATTAAAAGATTACTGTTTACCTTTGAGTTAATTACAAAAGACCTGCACAAAGTGTGGCAAACTACAACAGAACAAACATTCTGTACAATCTGTAACACTTTATGCAACAGTTTGATTGCACTAGTGCAAGATTCCTATGATTCCCCGACCACATGTGGCTCTCTTACCAGCATCTCCTTATGGCTTTAACAAAAAGCTAGATAAATATGAAAATTATCCTTAACCTCAGTTGCATTGGTTAGCCTGGGTAAATACACATAAATGGCTAGTCCAGAGCCCCCCTACTCTGAATTCTAAATTTAAATAAAACAAAAAGTCAAGGAGGAAACTAGAGCAGGAAACAAGACAAATGTGTTTACGCTCACTGCCAATTGTACAGTTTACTAGTATGCTTGATCTTTTGCTGGACTTACAATACAATTAAAAACAACTACATTATACTTACTGTTGTCTTTTCAAAACTATTGGGCTGCCTTTTATGAAATGTATTATCAAAACAGGATCCTTTTAATTTGATTAATTTGCACAAAAACAAGTAGGACTCACAGCTGCAGCTATGCATGGCTGCACAGCTTTGTGTAAGGAGACCTGGGTCGTTGACCCAGACTTTTGAGTTTTCATTATTATTGTACTTTGATTTTGCCTTTATTTATCTGTTCTTTTGGTTTCTTTGTTAGTGTTCTGTGTTCTGTTTTTTGATTTTCACTCCCACCTCAGTTGAGTCTGCACTTTGGGTCCTCCATACCTGCACACAGCCTAAACATGACAGCTTTGTAGTTACCCATATATCAAAGTAGGCCTAAACATGGTGATAGATATTTTTTATTGCATTACAATAAAATTAACAAGTAAATAATAATTAGTTATTGTAGTTCTAGTCTGTGATTCCATGAATTCAACAAAAACAAGGTATTATTATAATCAAAAATTAAATAATGATAACTTATCTAGCCACATGTGGTAAAGCATTTTAATTTTACCTTTTAGTAATATTGACAGGCTCAATTATACCCAAGAAGCTGTTTTACATTCATTATGCCAAGTTTAAACAAACAGTTTTTACAGCTCCACAATGATTTTGAAGGGTTTAGAAAAGTTTAAAAATGGCTCTTATAATAGTAAAGATTGGTGACCCCAGCAATCAGCCTATTGAAAATGACATTGTGCAGTTAGTTAAGTGTAATTGCAAAATCCTCTTAGCAGTGAATACTTTGTGTTTATCACCAGTGTCGAGCTGTACTCAATGATCAGTGTCTTCAGCTCTATGTATTGATAATAACCAATAAATTATACTAATAATAGAGCCTCCTGCTTTACCCCTCTATTAATAACAGCACTTCCACTCAGAGAAACACAAGCTTACTTTTCTCCTGGGAGCACACGGCCCCATACATCTCTACTGCTGGTCCAATAAAAACACCACAATTTAAGCACACTGGTAGAACACTGTGAAAGGTAGCATTACAGACACACATATTGTACCTGATGACACCCCAAACCAATTCCTTCTTCAATTTTCTCATCTTGTCTCTACTGTGTTTCAATTGGAGCACTTCATGTAACAAAAGCCTGCAAGTGTCCCTCCAGTTAGAGGAACACAAGCAGGGGAAGGCAAGCCAGAGTAATTGCAAAAACCTGATTTAACACAGCTGTGTCAAGGTGTAGCCACTGTATGATGAATAAGACCCAGTCATCTTTCCATGTCACACTGTTATTGTAAAAGTAAATGCAACATACAATCCTGGTACACAGTAATAGGGGCATCAGTAAAAAATACACTACACCAAAATCCAGTAGTAGTTTATAAGTTTATTTTGGCCTATTACATTCTCTAAATGGGCTAAAAGATGATGTATGTAATAGTTAGAGATGTAAGAAAGAGTTAGAACTATAAAAGGGATTTCAACCAATAAAGGTTAATAGAAAATATAACAAACATACTTGAAGAGAACACCAGTCACAAAGATGAGGTTAATCAAACTGCTTATACAAACATGTATGAAGTAAAGCCCTTTCATCCAATTAAAAAACATAAAAATCAAACATCCTCTTTACACTCAAAAAATGAAATTGGGTGGTTGTTACATGCACAGGATCCAAACTTGTCATTTGAACTAAATAACTCCATGTTTCTATGGTGAACGTAATTAAATCATTTAGTATCTGCATGAAATTCAGCAACTTAATTTGTTCTTGTTGAGATGACATGCTACAATAAAGTAAGAGTGGCTGGATCCAGGCAACTAACCACCCTTACTAGATTGTAGTAACAACCACCCAATTTCATTTTTTTGAGTCGACTCACTAAATTCACAAGATCACATTAGATGTCAAACCACAGGAAAATCACTGGGGTTACAAGAGGCAGACAACCACACCACGTGTATGCTGTTACTATTTCTTATGGTTTAACTTGTCAAGGACAACAACATAAAGCATCATCAAGCATAGCTTTCCTACTTTTGTTAAGTCTGTATTGACAGATTAATGCCATGGTAGTTCGTGCTGTTGCCTCAGAGCAAGAAGATCCTGGGTTCAAATCCACAATGTGGCGAAGTTTGCAGTGGGTTCTCTCCACGTACTCTGGTTTCCTCCACAGTTAAAAGTCATGCAGTTGTAAGGGTAACTGGTTATTCTAAATTACCCAAATGTGTTGAAGTGAAAATGGTTGTTTGCCTCTGTATGATAGACTAGCGACCTGTCCAGTGTGTACCCTGCCCCTGTGACCCTATCACTTCCGCAGCCCGGATAAAGATAAGAAGATGGGTGGATTGGAAGTTGCTGTAAATCCGTTGAATTTTTTTGTTGAACATTATGTAATATGAATACAACATGTACTACAAACATAAGTTACATTTCATTCATTCAACAAGATTATCATTGGTGTAACAAACAAATATTTTACTAGTTCATGTAACAAGACTGACTTTTGATGTGCCAAAGTGTTTAAACAATCTAAGATGAATTTAAATAAATTTAATTAGACTAATGTGGTGCAAACATGTTGATTGAACAAAAGTCAAATTAATTGAATGTTAATGTTAATGTTATGTGAAACCTACACACATATATCGTGTTGACACAACACAACCAAGAAATGATTAATATAACATGATTTGTTTAGATGGAATATAAGTGGCAAGATAAAATTACGTTCATCCAATGAATTATTTTTTTGAGTGTAGAAAATACTGTAATAAGATGGTTCACTGGCTCTGGTTATTTGACAGCACATTTTACTACACTCAGCACTCAAAATGTGGTGCTTGCATGCAAAATTTGTTTTGATGTTTTGATATGTTTATATTTTTTTTCGATTAATTTGGGTGCAATCAATACGCAAACTTATGGAGAACAAGCACAGCAGAGCAGGCTTTGCCCCAAAGCGTGAATGCAGTGCATCTGGTTGGAAATATGTGCAAAGAATCAAAATTTCCCCAAATAAATAACTCATAAGTGAAACCTTAGTTAAAACGAAAACATCTTTTTTCAGCCGATGTAAAAGCAGGCAATGAGCTAATTTATTCAACTGGACCAACAAAATAGGTTCTAGTGACAGTCAGTCCAAAAAATATCTGTTATTGCACATAAATATTAATCTCTACATCAGCTTTGGAAAAACTGTGAAACCGTGAAGATGTTGAAAATAACAACAAGATGATTAAGATAGAAGGGAAGTTAAGGGATGTACTACCATCTTTTCCCAGAATAAGATTAGTATTGTACTTACTATAGCATTAGTACATAGACTTAAGAATACATAATCAATGTAGGCCTAATTAATGGAGAGATATATGTTCTTTGGTAATTACAATAGAAGCTTTAGGCTTATTTTAACAACAAACACCTAAACACCAAGTAGAATTATACTGTCTTAATATTATAAATAAAAGTTTGCAAAAACTACATTTTGCCTTTGTTTATGTGTTGTTGACAATTTAAATCCAAAGTGGCACGTCAACTCAGACACTGATAAAATGAAGAAGGGCTATATCATTTTACTAAATTATACTTTAAAACACTTCGGCAGGAGACAGAAAAGAGGCAGAAGTACAAAGGGAGAGAGAACAAAGAGTATAAGGCAATGGAGAATAAAATGAACAGGAGGAATGAAATGTAGAAGTCGGAGCCAGAAGATGAGAAGAAGAGGGTGAAGGTTCTAGAAAGCCGAGACACAAAAGAGAAAGTCAAATTATTCATTTATCTTTATATATACGATTCGCATATATTACTACCTGACAGATAATTTATGCCATTTCCCAACAGCATTGTTTTAAAGAACTTTTTCAAATAAACTCAGGTTTAAAACACAAAAAAAACAACTGCAATATTTACCACAGTACTGAAAAATTAAAATGTAACATCATGTAATATTTAAACTAATCTTTTTATTTTTAGGTTGCTTTTAAAATCTGACCAGGCACTACAAGAATGAAAAGGAAAATTATGTGTCTGTTAATTTTTTATGTCTGTGAGTATCCAAGTCATGTTTTACAATGTATTACAATGCTAATATTCTTTCAATTTTGATTTATTTTTCCTGTCATTATTTTTCTTTTTTCTTTTCTTTTCTTTCTTTCTTTTTTTTTTTTTTTTTTTTTTTACAAAATAAACAATTTACTGTATAAATTACTGTAAAACCTGTTGTTAAAGCTGGACCATCACTAGATGTAGTGTTACTATGAAAAAAACTTTAGAAATGTCATTTTCGGTAATGAAATACTGCGTTAATGTGTACACACTCACTCACACGGCTAACACACACGCGTGGCATATGGCTAACTGCTATATTTTTTTAGCAATTTCATTGATGTACATGTAGCACCCCACCCGTGATACGGAGTCTAAATCCACTTACCTCAGTTTGGACCCCCTAGGCGGGGTGTTAGGTTCGTTACAGCCTAGATACCACAAAAAGGTTCTGGTATAGACAGGAATCAGGGAAACTATCAGTAAACCTTTGCCTGCAAGTTAGACTTAACCAGTAGTAAAAGAATCAACCCCAGACAACTCTTTAACACAAACCAAACGTTTACTGAATGTAAGGGCAGGAAAAAGTAATGTATAAAACACCCTTTTCTTAACTCAACTCAAATGATATCCAGCTCCATAAACAAATGAAACATGCTGTGTAAATGAAATATTTCCCTTTGAAATTATGTTAAACAACACAAATTATGTTATCACCTCTTGGTAAGTGACTCACGAATGTACACTCAAAAATATGCTATATAATCCACTAAATACACAATATTCACACATGGGCCCCACACACACTCACATTCACACTTGTTGCAGGCCTGTTTGCTGCTCACGCCGGACGATGGAGAAAAATCCTCTTCTCCCCAGTAAGAGCACGAAAGTCCAACTTACAGTTCAGTTGCTCGGTAGGTTTCCGTTCGCCAGTCCCAAACTAAATTCACTCTCCGCTCTCCCTGCGGACCGGATGCTGTCTCTGCTACAACGCGTTAGCCAGTCACTGTCCAGCTCTCCGACAGTCCATAGCGGCTGCCTCCGTGGCGCAGCCAGGCAGTCCGGGCTAGCCTTTAGCCTCGGCGGTCGTAGCTGGAAACACAGTTTTTTCACGGTGGTGCGACCATTGAACACAAAGTCACTTCCCCCACACTCTGTTGCGAAGCTCTCACACGGTTAGCTTTCTAGTCCGACACTCTTTTGTGCTAGGTAACTTCAGTAAAACTAGCTGAGTCTCTCACTTTGGTTCAGCTAACCTCGTGCATCTCTCCATGCCGTTCTCCTCTCTTCCTCCATTACAACAGATACACAGGTCCCGTTTCATGCTACCTTCACGGGCCTCCAGAAAATTAGAACTCTGAACAATACTTTAACTCTCTTCAGAGTTACATACCATAAAATAATACTTTATGATTAACATAACAGGTTCATTGCTCTAATTACCTGTATTTACCTTGTGACATATTACAGGGCAAATTACATTCAGAGTACAGTTAAATCACATAATATTAACTGTGAACACCTTATGTTACTGTGGCGTTTAAGTCCATGGGAATTACGAGTATCTACTCCCAAATTCTCATCCGGGCTACACCCTCCCCCTTCTAAATGCGTTTGATGCCCCTATCAAACCCCACAGATTTATAAACACAAAAATCTGTGCTTTGTTAGTCCAGCTCTAATTTAACACAGGAAGGGCATAGTGCTAGTGGGTGACACCATGAAGTCTGGCAAGTGTGATCTCGTGAATGTCTGTAAGTGCCACTTCCCACCAAAACCCCATGGCTCAAAACCACTACAGGGTGATCTGATGACTGCCCGAGTTCATCATAACTCAGTCTCACCACAGGCCTCTTTAGTCTTTGCGGGCGGCACACTGGATGCTCCTCTCCTTCCAGCGACATCCCACTCTCTTCGGTTCCCTCCTCAGGGCCAGTCACTGTAACTGCCTCAGGGTCTAGCTGGAGATCTGGAGGGTTATGATCATCTGAATTTCTTTCAATATCTGCCAAATCAGTGGTTGAACTCTCAAGATCCAACACATTTGGCTTTTGACCTTGGTCCCTCAGAAGCTGTTCTGACAGTGACAGAAGGTTTTCACAATCCATGTATGGGAATTGTGTCAGGCATGCATCTTCGGATTCCGACTCTGAAGAAGATATTGCATCTCCCTGATTGTCAACTGGTGTAGCCTTGGCGAGTCCCCTTTGGGATCGAGTGACAGGTCTATCAAACAACTCTGGTTCACTATCATTTGGAAGTCTCACTAGATACCCTATGGGTAATAAGTGGTTACGATGCACCGTTTTCTCCACCCCCCTTCCCTTCTCAGGTTTCACTCTGTATACTGGTAGACGGGGCATTTTGTCAAGCACAACATAGGGTGCAGTTCTCCACTTATTCTTCAACTTGTGCTTTCCAGAGACACCAAAATTCTTTAGCAACACCCGGTCTCCTGGTGCCAAGGTCTGTTCTTTCACATGCTTGTCATGTGCTTTCTTGTTTCTCTGATGACTTTTGTCAGCAGCCTCTGTCGCTAGGCGGTAAGCTTGTTGCAAATCAGCTTTCAGCTTAGCTACGTACTGGTGATGTGTCAGACTGCTGTGTGTCTGGTCGTTGGTTCCGAAACAGATGTCCACAGGCAGCCGGGCCTCCCTGCCAAACATAAGCAGGTAGGGTGAGTACCCAGTTGCTTCGTTCTGCGTACAATTGTACGCGTGTACCAAATGACTGATGGACTGATTCCACGCCTGTTTCTTCTTGGGATCCAAGGTTCCCAGCATGGAAAGTAACGTCCGGTTAAATCTCTCTGGCTGTGGATCTCCCTGGGGATGATAAGGCGTTGTCCGGGATTTCCGGATTCCCAACACTTTCAGAAGGTCGTGGATCAGCTTACTCTCGAAATCACGTCCCTGGTCGGAATGTATCCGGGTCGGAAGTCCATAATGCACAAAGTACCGCTCACAGAGAATCTTGGCTACTGTGGAGGCTTTCTGGTCTTTAGCTGGAAAAGCTTGTGCATATCTGGTAAAGTGATCAGTCACTACCAGAACGTTAGCATATCCCTGAGAGTCTGGCTCTAGGGATAGGAAATCAATACACACGAGATCTAGTGGCCCACTACTGGTGATCTGGTTCAATGGTGCAGCTCGTTGTGTGGGTGCCTTACGTGCAACACATCTCCCACAATTCCTGATGTACTGCTCAACTTCTGCACTCATCCTAGGCCAGTAGAATCGGTCTCGTATGAGCTCCACAGTCTTGTCCACCCCCAGGTGACCTGACTCATCATGAAGTGATCTAAGCACCATGGCAACATGCTCTCGGGGTAGTACAAGCTGATGGATTTCCTTTCCAGGTTGTCTCTGTACTTTCCTGTAGAGTACTCCATCAGTGATTGCCAACTTGTTTGCCTCTCTTTGAAGCAACATGGCTTCTGCATTGGAGTCTTTGTCGAAAGTAAAGGGAATCGCTCCATTCATAGATTTCTTTACAGGAGCGATCACTGGATCATTGTCTTGTGCTTTGATAAGCTCGGCCTTGCTTATCTGGGTCAAACACCCATAGTCAAGATGAGTGGGGAAAACAAAACACTCTGGGAGTGCCTCAGGGGAAACTCCTAACGATTCAGCAAAGCTGACTGCCCCCCCTCCTGCTGAATTTCTACAGGAGATCTGCTTACACAGAGCTTTGACACTGTCCAAGGGCAGAGTTTGCCAATCAGTGTCCTCTGTTGGTAAGGGGTTGCGCGATAACGCGTCAGCATCAATGTTGCTGCTCCCAGGTCGGTACTGGAGAGTGAAATCGTAAGTGGCAAGAGCAGCTAACCACCGATGCCCGGTGGCATTGAGCTTGGCAGTGGTGAGGATATATGTGAGGGGATTGTTATCCGTCCTCACAGTGAACTGTGCTCCATACAGGTAGTCGTGAAACTTGTCAACTACAGCCCACTTCAACGCCAAAAACTCAAGCTGGTGCACGGGGTAGTTTTTCTCTGATGAGCTAAGCTTTCGGCTAGCAAATGCAACTGGTCGCAGCCCTTCTGGGTGTTCTTGGTTGAGCACAGCACCCAACCCCTGAAGGCTAGCATCAATGTGCAACACATATGGCTTGGTTGGGTCTGCAAATGCTAGAACAGGTGCATTTGTAAGAGAATGTATAATGTTCTGGAAAGCTTCTGTACATGCAGCATCCCACCTGTCCCCAAACGGTTCATTTACGCGATGGTAGGTCTTTTCTGGGACTCTGACAGCTCGCTTTCCCTTCTGGGTTGGTGGGTAACCTTTACATAGTTCGGTTAACGGCTTGACAATGATGGAGTAGTCCTTTAGGAAGCGACGATAATACCCACAGAACCCTAGGAAAGACTGCAGTGATGGGAGATCGGTGGGTTGCTTCCAGCGAGCTACCGCCTCAACTTTGCTTGGGTCAGTGGCAATCCCTTTCTCTGACACTATGTGTCCAACATATGTCACCTGTGGCCTGCAGAACTGACATTTGTCAATGGACAATTTTAGGCCAGTCTCTTCCAGTCTGTCAAGAACTTTGATTAGTCTCTGCTCATGTTCTTCCAAAGTTCTTCCGAACACGATCAAATCGTCAAGGTACACTATGACCTCAATCATGTGCATGTCTCCTTCTCTTTCTTATGAGGTAATAGATAGCGCTAGAATAATTTATGCATTATGTTTGACGACACAGATTATAAATCATATGATTTTGAAGTAGGTATTGACCCTGAAAGGAATGTGCTTAATACAATTAATGTCACATGTGATTATTTTACAGAGGAGCAATTCAGGGATAAGGTTGATATAGCCAATACATTTTCTTTAATTCATATTAACTGCAGAAGTCTTTATAGAAGTTTTGCTTCGATTGAAGATTTTCTGTATAGTCTGAGAGGCAAGTTTCAAATAATTGCTCTGTCTGAAACATGGTTAGATGAGAATAAGGGTTGTAATTTTTGTATTGAAGGATATGATTTGTACTTTGTGAATAGAATTAAGACAAAGGCAGGAGGGGTGGCACTTTTCGTTAATTGTGATTTGAAATGTAAAAAAGTTGAATGTATGTCTGTTGTCATGGATGATTTAATGGAGTCTGTGACAGTAGAATTGGATATAGAAAAGAGAAGTAATATAATTGTAACGTGTATATATAGGAAACCGGGATCACAGATTGAGTTATTTACAGAAGCAGTAGAAAATTTATTGAGTAAGGTTAAGGGAAATAAGACTGTATGTTTGTGTGGTGATTACAATATTGATCTTTGTAAAGTGACAAATGATAAGGCTTCGTCAGATTTTTTTGAACTATTATATGGTAAAGGATTTTATCCTTTAATTATAAAGCCGAGTAGAATAACGGAGAAATCAGAAACACTAATTGATCATATTTTTATTAATAGTTTGGAGAATAATATTGAAAGTGGCCTCATCATAAATGATATAAGCGATCATCTACCAGTCTTTTTTATTTTTGATTTAAATATGAAAAGAAAGAAAGAAGCTAGTTTTGTGAGTTATAGAAGGTTAAGAAATGATGAAGCAATTAATAGGTTTAGACAAGATCTCATGGAAACGGACTGGAAGGAGGTTTATGTTAATGAGGTCAACATTGCATACGGAGTATTTCTAAATATATATTTGGCCTTGTATGATAAACATTGTCCATTGATATCATTTAAGCATAAGAAAAAGAATATAAATAGGAAACCTTGGATAACTAAGGGTCTTGCAAATGCGTGTAAAAAGAAAAATAATTTATATAGGGAGTATATAATATATAGAACTAAAAATGCGGAAATGAAATATAAACTATATAAAAATAAGTTGGTATTAATATTGAGGAAAGCTAAGAAAGATTACTATAATAAAGTTTTTCAGGAAAACAAAAATAATATTAAGGGCATTTGGAATATTTTTAAAGAGGTATTGGGTAATAAGAACACACCCAAAGTTCGGCCTAATTATTTTATTAATAATAATCAAGTTGTTAAAGATAAGACCGAAGTAGCAAACGAATTCAATTCTTTTTTTGTAAATGTTGGACCTACTTTAGCAAATCTAATCAGGAAAAATGATGATCCAGGAGATGAGGAAGCCTGGATAGGTGATAATAGAATGGTTAATTCCATATTCTTAGCCGATACTACCATAAAAGAAATAGTAGCAATTGTAAAAAATTGTAAAGATAAAAAATCTACTGATTGTGATGGTATAGACATGGTCATAATTAAAAAGACAATAGATTGTATAAGTACTCCTCTTTGTTATATTTTTAATCTTTCGCTACAGTCAGGAGTATTCCCTGACAGAATGAAAGTGGCAAAAGTAATACCATTATATAAATCAGGAGATAAGCATAGTTTTAATAATTATAGGCCAGTGTCTCTTTTATCACAGTTTTCAAAATTGCTAGAAAAACTCTTTGCACAAAGACTTGATAGTTTTATTGAAAAATATCAACTAATACATGAAAACCAATTTGGATTTCGTAAAAATAGGTCAACGGCATTAGCGTTGTTGACTTTTATTGAAGATATTTCATCTGCAACACATAATAATAAATACACAGTGGGAGTATTTGTTGATTTAAAAAAAGCTTTTGATACGATACAACATTCTATTTTGATTTCTAAATTGTATAACTATGGAGTGAGAGGAGTAGCATTGAATTGGTTAATGAGTTATTTAGAGAATAGGTTGCAATATGTTTATTATTTTGGCAATACTTCTGAAAGACTGAAGATTGTATGTGGTGTTCCTCAAGGTTCTATTTTGGGACCTAAACTCTTTAATTTATATATTAATGATATTTGTGATGTATCTAAAAGGTTAAATTCGATTTTATTTGCAGATGACACAAATTTTTATTGCTCTGGAGAGAATTTGAAAGACTTGGTTGAAATTATGACTTCTGAGATGTTAAGAATAAAAAAATGGTTTGATGTAAATAAATTATCTTTGAATCTGACAAAAACGAAATATATGATATTTGGCAATCGTGTAAAGGAGGATAAAGTCATTATGTTTATAGAGGAAGAATTGATTGAAAGAGTTACTGAATTTCGTTTTTTGGGTGTAATAGTGGATGAGAATTTGACATGGAAATCTCATATTGAACATATTAGAAAGAAAATGGTCAAAAGTATTTATATTTTGGGTAGTATAAGAGATTTATTAAATTATAAAACAATGCGTATTTTATATTTTTCTTTGTTTTTTTCATATATCAACTATTGTGTTGAAGTTTGGGGGAATACATATGAGAATACCATAAAACCTTTAAACCTATTACAGAAGAAAGTTATACGAATAATTCATAATGTTAAATATAGAGAACATACAAATAAATTATTTATAGAATCAAAATTATTAAAATTAGGAGATTTAGTGAAATTACGGACATTATTAATTATGTTTAAGGCTAAAAATAATATTTTGCCTTTTAAGTTACAAAGAGTATTTTTGATGTGTTCAAGGGGAGAAGAAAATAGAAGGAAATTTTATTTTAAACATCAGTTAGCCAGGACTACACAAAGATTAATGAGCACAACGGTTAGGGGTATAAGACTGTGGAATTCACTTCATTATAATTTAAAGAATTGTATAAATTTACAATGTTTTAAAAAATGTTATATGTTTAAAACGATAACTCAGTATGAAGAATGCGAATGAATGTGATGTTGGTTTGGGATTCGACCGGAGAGAAATGTCAATATTAGTTTGTTCCTGATTTTTGGTGCCCACCGGTGATATAAGTTCGATGGTAGATAGGGGGCAGGGTTTAATAAGAATATTTTCTTCTTCCTGCTCCTTTTCACACATGGTTGTTGTGTTTTGTTGACAGAAGATGTGGTTGTTTTGTTTGATTTGTAGTACCAAGTGTGAAATAAATAAAAATGAAATGAAATGAAAATGAAATTACTCTTTGAAAGGTCGCGGGAGCTCCGGTTATCCCCTGGGGCATTCTCTCAAATTGAAAGAATCCCAAAGGACATATGAAAGCGGTCTTCTCCTTGTCCTCTTCTGCCATGGGAATTTGGTAGTATCCACTACGCAAATCCAAGACAGAGAACCACCTGCTGCCAGACAAACAGTCCAACGCCTCGTCAATGCGAGGAACTGTGTATTGGTCAGGGACAGTTCTGCGATTCAGGGTCCGATAGTCCACACACATGCGCAACCGCCCCGTTTTCTTTCGTGCCAAGACGATGGGGGAAGCATAGGGACTCCTTGATTCTTTTATTATCCCCGCTGCCAAAAGTCCTTGCAGGTGGCGGCGTAAGTCATCCAGGTCAGCTGGGGCAACACGGCGGGACCGCTCTCGGAAGGGGGTATGGTCAGCTAGACGGATGTGATGTTGCACTCCTTTAGCCAAACCCACATCCCATTCCTCCGTCGAGAAAACTTTGCCTCTCTCTGCAAGTTTCTGACTAAGCCTCTGTTTCCATTCAGCTGGTATAGGAGAGTCCCCAAAATTAAACAGAGATGGGTCAAGCATAGTAGAAGCTTTTGTGTTTGGGCCGGGGACATCAGTCACTATGTCAGCTACATGCAGATGTGCGACCACAGTACCCATGGGAATGGCAGTGTCTTTTAGTGACTGGTTGCGCATGAGCACCAGAAACTTGTCTCTATCAAGCATCTTGGAGAACAGTACGGTTGGCTGCACAAGCACACTCGGGGGAAGGGCATGTGAAGCTGCCCGTTCTGTGATGAGGATGCTGTCTCCAATAGTGTGGATGTCTTTGACTTTACAGACAGCTATACGTCCTTTCCCAGCTGGAATGACCAGTGGGCCAGGACCAGTCCACTTAACGTTAGCTACTGGACTGTCATCATCCTTGGCAGACTCAGACATAATAGTCGGTAGGTTCTGAGGCTGCTGAACATTCACTTTGGCAGAGCAAACATTCCCCACCCTCACTTTCTTTCCAGTTGCAGGAATGGGTCTGATTTTATGAACATTGGTGCCCAACAAGACAGGTATGGTATCTGAGCACCGAGGGTCTGGGCACACCAAAGCGAGGACTGGGATAGTCTCAACTTTCTCTCGTGTTTCTTCGGGGAATTCCAATTCAATTTGAATGTACCCCCTGTAAGGATAGCTGGTCTCTGATTCACTTAGTCCCCAAATATCTAGGCCCGTAACAGAGCGTAAAGGCACATGAGACAAGTGTTTTGAATACCAGCTGTCAAAAATGATGGTCACCTGAGAGCCACTGTCTAAGAGAGCGGTGCAAGGTACACCATCTACCTTCACACCGGCTGTGGAGGGTGGCCCTACCAGTCCTTCAGGGAAACTAGGCGTCCTGACATTGACAACACTCCGGTTAACACCTACATTGGTGGTGGTCGGTTCTTTGGCAGGACTGGGAGTTCTATTACTTTCTCCCTGTTTCCGTTGAGCATGAATGAATTTCTGTATCACTTTAGGGTGGTTTTCTGGAGCCTTACACTTGGTAGAGATGTGCCCATCCTCCCCGCAGCGATAACAGAAAAAGTGACTGGGATCTCTGAGTGCTCTTGCTCCCCGCTGAAGGTGCGTGGGAGAACCATGGTGCCTGGGTGAGGGCACCGCAACCCCTTTGCTGGGGTTGACTGACATGACAGAGATCTGTTTTCTTAGCCTCACCACTTTCTTTAATGCTTGGAAGTTTTTGTCTTCTCCCAAGCCGTCTGCTTCCACATTCTCTGCGGATGCTGCCCCAGGTGAATGGACACCTGGCACCCCGGCAGCAGTGGTGAGATCACTGACTTGGGTTTTCAGACCTTGTATCTCAAGTCTGAGATTTTCCACGTGTGCCCCTGTGGGTACAGTAGCGCTTTTGACATGCACGACTTTATTGAGGTTAAGTCTGCGCCGAGAAGCTTCATGCTCCTCTTCAATGCGGACCTCATTTAACAGCTGCAGAAAGGTAGGGGGATTATCTTTTCGTTCCCTTAAACGCAAACTTAACAGCATCAGGTCAGACCCTGTTGCACCTTTAATGAGCTGATCAAGACGTGCTTTGTCTATTAGGGCAGGAGACAGACCTCCCCTTTTGACCACCTTGCTGAGAGATCTCTCCATTCTTCTCAGAAACTCAGAAAGTTTCTCCCCTCTGTGTTGACATAGCATTCGGAAGGCAAAATAGAGTTCCTCTCCTGTTTCTGGTGTGTCAAAAGTATTCTCAATTACATCAATGTATTCTTGAGGTGTTGCTTCAGGGTTATTAAATCGTACAGCCTGTAAAATCTCCAACGCGGGACCCTTTACACTTTCCATTATCCTGATTTTCTTCTCTCTGTCAGGCCGATCATATTCCTCTATCATCAGTCGAGCCTGTGGTATCCAGTTCTCCAACTGCTCCTCTCCTGGGGGTGTGGGAACAACCCCTGAGAAGGTGCGCAACCTCCTGTAGCTGCTATTGTCACTGGCAGGCTTAGAGGTATTTTGCAGAAGGTCACCAACAGCTCTGATGATTGCTTCAGGAGTGGAGGCCTGAAGTGTGGCGGCAGGTCCCAAATCAGTTTGAGATGCCTGCCAGTCATCTGCAACCAGCTGGTCAACTGAACCATCCTCCTCCTCTAAGTGGCCGATGATTCTCCAGGGTGAATTGCTGCCATCAGCTAGAATGTCCAAAGGAATGGCTTTAGTATTTACCTTTTCTCTGCATTCACACAGTACAGTCAAACACTTGCTCTGAGGATCATACATACGTCCTCTAACCTTCACACGTCCAAGAACTTTAATGGATTGCAGAGTTCTTTCTATGACTTCAATCTCTGTGTCCTCGGGAACATCTTTAAGTAGTATGGCATGCGAAGGGTTAAGGCCTTCTCCTTTACACCAGTGCCGTAACTGAGCCATTTCTTGGTGTTGAGTGTGTGAATCTTACTGTATGTGTATAGTGTAACACAATACCAAACACAAACTGATTTTGCTCTGCTGTAACCTACTATAACTTCAAATCACCCTCTCTTTAAAGGTTGTCTGGGTCACAAGTTAATACTAATTACTACCAGTCTTTATCCCAGCGGTGCCTCCATTTTATGTAGCACCCCACCCGTGATACGGAGTCTAAATCCACTTACCTCAGTTTGGACCCCCTAGGCGGGGTGTTAGGTTCGTTACAGCCTAGATACCACAAAAAGGTTCTGGTATAGACAGGAATCAGGGAAACTATCAGTAAACCTTTGCCTGCAAGTTAGACTTAACCAGTAGTAAAAGAATCAACCCCAGACAACTCTTTAACACAAACCAAACGTTTACTGAATGTAAGGGCAGGAAAAAGTAATGTATAAAACACCCTTTTCTTAACTCAACTCAAATGATATCCAGCTCCATAAACAAATGAAACATGCTGTGTAAATGAAATATTTCCCTTTGAAATTATGTTAAACAACACAAATTATGTTATCACCTCTTGGTAAGTGACTCACGAATGTACACTCAAAAATATGCTATATAATCCACTAAATACACAATATTCACACATGGGCCCCACACACACTCACATTCACACTTGTTGCAGGCCTGTTTGCTGCTCACGCCGGACGATGGAGAAAAATCCTCTTCTCCCCAGTAAGAGCACGAAAGTCCAACTTACAGTTCAGTTGCTCGGTAGGTTTCCGTTCGCCAGTCCCAAACTAAATTCACTCTCCGCTCTCCCTGCGGACCGGATGCTGTCTCTGCTACAACGCGTTAGCCAGTCACTGTCCAGCTCTCCGACAGTCCATAGCGGCTGCCTCCGTGGCGCAGCCAGGCAGTCCGGGCTAGCCTTTAGCCTCGGCGGTCGTAGCTGGAAACACAGTTTTTTCACGGTGGTGCGACCATTGAACACAAAGTCACTTCCCCCACACTCTGTTGCGAAGCTCTCACACGGTTAGCTTTCTAGTCCGACACTCTTTTGTGCTAGGTAACTTCAGTAAAACTAGCTGAGTCTCTCACTTTGGTTCAGCTAACCTCGTGCATCTCTCCATGCCGTTCTCCTCTCTTCCTCCATTACAACAGATACACAGGTCCCGTTTCATGCTACCTTCACGGGCCTCCAGAAAATTAGAACTCTGAACAATACTTTAACTCTCTTCAGAGTTACATACCATAAAATAATACTTTATGATTAACATAACAGGTTCATTGCTCTAATTACCTGTATTTACCTTGTGACATATTACAGGGCAAATTACATTCAGAGTACAGTTAAATCACATAATATTAACTGTGAACACCTTATGTTACTGTGGCGTTTAAGTCCATGGGAATTACGAGTATCTACTCCCAAATTCCCATCCGGGCTACATACATGAATAAAGTAAATTTCAAAAATAGTCTAACACCATGTTGTCACTCCATGTTACTGTTTCATGCTACATAAATCAAACCAAATGCAAACTTAGAGATACATATGCTGTTTAATGATAGGCTTAGTTATACATTTTTGGCCGATGCTTTCAGGTGCATGCCTATGAAGCTGAAGCCCCTGTTCTTTGTGCTTTGGCTCACCAGTCCTGTTCTGACACTAATTTTAACCTTTTAGCTAGCAAGCCACCTCTGCACATGCAATGGTAAGAATGGATTTTTAAAAGGTTTAACGACAGGGTGCTGCTATAGTTTACTTGGCTGAGCAAGAGACCCATATGCTGAAAGGTTGCAAGGGCCTGGTTTGATTCTGCTCTGGACCATTTCCTGCATGTCATCCGTCCCTTGATCTCTGCTGGCATTCTTTCTGTTTTTAACTCTGTACTATTTCTGTCCAATAAAGGCTCAAACGCCAGGGAAAAATAACAAAGAACTAGGTCATATGAAGCATCTATCTAATGTAATTTGTAAGTCATATCACTTCTTTGATAAATATTGGACTTGAGGTTTGAAATTACACTTAACTGACTATATGATTATAAAATACAAGAGAGAAAGAGAAACGCTTCCATTGGCCAATAATAGCTCTGAAGGATTAGTCTGTATACCTACTTTAATGTTGGCAAAAACATGAGTCATAGCATCAGATAGAGGAAACATGCAGCTTCAGCCTTGGTCTTGGATTGTGATATTTATTACATTTTTCTATTTTTTTCTTGTTTTCTTCTATCTCATTCTTTCCATAGCAGCACTTAAGTCAAATCTTTGTTTTTGCTTCAGGCACAACATTTTAAGATTTACCATTTCAGTGGCCCATTCGACACAAAATTGCCTTTTCAGTAGAGGTTGTAAGTGGTTTGCAGTACAGCAACACGAAGACTTGCAATTTAGTATGAAAAGACGTAAAATGCTTACTTCTGTCTTGTACCTTTACTTCCTGCCTGCACACTGAACAACTCAGATGTAGCTTAAATCTTTTAACTGGCCAAAACATTAGGTTAAAGGTTTGTCATGTAATAAAAGCCCTTTTTCTGTGGCATTCACAATAAGGCGAAGATGTCAACATAGCAGTCTGTCACTCACTACTACCTGTTAGGCAAGTTATGGTATGCATGACATGAGGTTATGTTTCAGTCTAGTTTAGCTGTTCTTGATATAAACTGAGATTGTGTCCATCTCTATACTTGCTGCTCTACCACAAATCAAATACTTCAGTTACACAAAATTGCTTGACATTATGTAGCTGTGCCAATGCCTTGTAGAAGCCCTCTGCATGCAGATGAGGGTCCCTGCTTAAGGCAATCCAAGACTCAAACCTCCTAAGTCTTTCTCTGCCAACCCCGAGGATAATGGCAGGCATACACTCCACTACTCTCCTCTAGTTTCAGTCTAGCATGACGGTGGGTGACACTGTAGGTATTCATATGGCACACAAGGGAAAATATGATGACAAACATGAATTTGACAATCTGCAAAGAACAGTAATGAGACCTATAACCAGTTTAATTCAGAAAACAAGTGAATGACATTTCCTTATTTTATTTGATAAATGACAATATTTCAATCGAGCACCTTTAACAGAATAACTAAAAGACAGCATAATGGTTACATATGCATAATCATAACTCCGCTCATTTGCTTAATTGGCAGAATGACTCATGGTACAAAAGCTTCCTTTAAATGATATTTCATGAGCATATTTATGGAAAAAGAGATGTGGCATTGGATCAGTAGGAAATCCATCCTTCCATTTTCTTACGTTTATTCAATTCAGACTGGACCCTATCCCATCTGTCTTAGGGCGGGAGGCAGGGTACACCCTGTGCAGACAACCATTCACACTCACACCACTTAATCTAAACCCAATAACTGCATGCCTTTGGAGTGTGGGAGCTGGAGTACCTGGAGAGAACCCACACAAAAAACCAGGAGAACATGCAAACTCCACACAGAAAGACCCTCATGGTAGAATTGAACTCAGGACCTTGTTGTGAGGCAACAGTGCTGCTTCATACAGAGACATTGTCACGGTCCTGGGTTGGTGACCCAGTGTTTTGATTTTTGTTTTTTATTATTATTATTATTATTATTATTATTATTATTATTATTAACTCATTCACTGCCAGCCATTGGCAGTGAATGAGTTAATAATAATAATAATAATAATAATAATAACAACAACAATCTTTGGTTTTATCTTGGTTTATGTCTACTCGTGTTTTGGTTGCTGTTTTGTCTTTCTAGTACTTTGTCCTCGTGTTTATTCTCTTGTTCAGTCATCAGTCAGTTGTGTCTCATGTCACTCCTGTCCCTGTACTCTATGTTCCCTCTGTTACCATGTCAGTTATGTTGTAGGGTTAAGCTTGTGTCTCTGAGTCAGTGTCTGTGCGTACGTGGCGTATTTCCTGTTTTATTCTGATAGTCTGTCTCCTACGCCAGCGTATCTAGTTTTGCCTTCCCTCGTCCCATTATGTCTGATTTGTCCCAGCTGTATTTCTTCCTGTTCCCCATCCTCTCATGATTCTACCTGTGTATTTCAGTCCTCAGTCTTCCTCTGCTTGTTGTCGTGTTGTTAACCTTCATGTACTCCCTCTCCGTGCTTTTCTCGCTCTGTGTTCCTGGTGAAATTCTAGTTTTTAGTTTCTGGTTTAGTTCTCCTAGTTTTAGTTTGTTGAGTCCAGCTTATTTTCGAGTTCATGTTCGAGGTTTTTTGGTTAGTTTGGTAAAGTTTATTTCTTATGCAAAGTGTCTCCAGCGAATAAAGCTGTGTTTTGAGTTTAAGTCTCATCTCTGACAGACCTACATTTGCGTCCTATCCAGCCTTCCACACAGCACACCATGACAGAGGGTTTAGGGTTTGTTTTTTTAGAAAGATTTTTTTTAACTTTACATTTTACATCTTTCTACTTCTTTGCATAATTCAAAAAAAGAAAAAGACTATTAATAGTGTTTTTGTAGTTTGCTTGGAGTAAAAGGAAATTTATATTAAGCATTGCACTTGATGCAAACCTAAACTCCGTGAAAACTGTGAAAATGTGACATCTACTAAATAAGCTGGCTGTTTCAGAGTATAAGTTATGGGTCTGATTTGTGAAAATCAAGTGTAAAGTTAAATGTTTTGTTTAAATGTTAGGTCAAGCTTCTTCACTTTAGCACATGAAATTAAGGTGAGAGGCGGTGAAGAGGACTTGATGTTCTAATGCCTAAAAATGGGAGACACCCCGCTGGTGTTGGTAAACACTATAAACATAATTCATCAAAATTTTCTTTGACAAAACAGGATTGTTCCGTGTCATATGTAACTACATGTCAGATGCACATACACACATGGTCACCCTCCTTGTATATCAGCCCCTTATCTTTCAAAACATACTCAGAGTTGTGTTCTATGTCTCACTGATGAAATTCTAAAGAAGGTCAATCTCTTGAGAGCACTTCTGGCTGCAAAGATAATCCACTTTGATGAATTTGCTCACATTCACACAAGTGTCTTCCTTAAATCTTTCCACCTTGATATGCAATAGATGCTTCATAAATCACCTGGGCTTGCAAAGACTTTTATGCTTTACGATCAGTTGAATTGAAAACTTGTTGAGAGTGACAAGGTGATGTGTTGGAGATGTTACAATGAGAGGCACTTAACACTCTGAGCAGTTCAAGAACACAATCCAACCTAACATTAAAGTCAAACAGTGACTTTGTTATTTCATACTAGCATTACAATTTGAAACTGGATAACAAGATGCAGCAAAGATGAAAGATGAAGAATAGCAATAACTGTCACTGGCTTTCCATTCAATGTGTACTTCCAATTATTTAAAAATTGAATTAATTTTTCAGTTAAAACGATTCACCTTGGGGCTAGCAGAACCTTCCTTATGATAGAACCAATGGAAACAACATGGTAAGAAGTCAAACTGGAAAGGGTAACAACTGTAAAGTTCTCTTGTAGGTTTTCATGCATATTTTCTGAAAAAAGACTGTTAACTAGCACATTTTGGCTGTAAGGCACATGAGCTATCATGCTTAGGGTATTAAAATAAAAAGCTAGAGTTTACATGACTCCAAGAGTGCTTCCGAGTCAATGATTTTGAGTTGCCTTTGGCAAGGGGAGAAAGCCTGGTACATTTAGTGAATTTACCTTTGCTCAGAGACTCCAACAGCGCTTCCCGGGAATTTTACTACTCATGTTATTATTGAAACTGTAGAGCACTGTGTTTTATTTATCAGTAATGAGGCCTTTCTTTTGTGGGTTAACCTGCTGAGCCTCTGCTCTAAATAACAGCTGTCAAGCCCTCACTGCCTTTTAAAATACCAACTATCCATGGCATGAGTGACTCTACCTTTTGGGATTATAGCTTTTTAATGGATTCCTTTTCAAATAGGGCTTGGTCTCTGCTCTTCAAAGTTGCATTTGAAGAGTAGAGGCCACATGTCATTAATCAGCTACTACAGGTGGATAGTCCAAGAGTCTCCCAGTAGGGAGTTAAGTAAGGCAAGTGGTAATCTGCTCAGCCCAGATACTAATAGTATCACCAAGCAGTTGCTCAAAGCAAGAGTTGTAAGTTCAGCAGTTCACAGGACTGGATATGAAATTCAAGCACAGAAGAATACAAGGTCCCCTCACTTTTTTACTATTGCATTTTCTGCTACATTCATCAGGTTCATTCCTTTACCATAGGATGAAATTTGAATGTCATCAGCAGACTTCATTTTTTGTTTCAAAATTGAATTTTCATATTAAAATTATGATCATTTGGTTTTCTGAAAATCTGATCTTTAGAGAATTTCAAATATTTTAAATAATATTACTGACAGCAAATAACTAACTAACTAACTAACTAACTAACTAACTAATAAATAGTTTTCATTTAAGAATGAATTTTCATTTAACATACTGAGGGGTGACCCTGCTTGTCAGAGCATATAAGACCCACTTGTTTTCCCAATGCAGCCCTAGTTTATGGGACCAGTCCTCACTAAAGGCTTTGGTAACTAAAACCAGCAGTCTGTCTCTCTCAGGGATTTCAAGGAACCCTGAAGGAAAGGAGTGAAATTGCATCCCGCTCTCCTGAGACAGCAGGTTTCTTCGAAGCTAGAACTCCCACTGTGTTCTGTCTAAGAGAGGCAGAATTGGTGAAACCATGGCAAATGGGGCAAAAGAGGAGCCACCTCAATCAGTCTCACTCTTTCTACCTGAATAAGCTGCAGGATAGTCAAATTAGTGAAAGTGTAGAGCAGACCCTGGGGCCATGTGTGCGCCAGAACATTACACCCCAGAGGCAGCTTGTCATTCATCAGAGACAATGTGCTGACTCTGTGGAAGTTATTAAGTCTCCTTCAGACCTGCAAAAGCAACAGTGGGTCTCCTTGACCATTTTGCAATGGAGTCTTTAGTGGGTTAAGTTTGTGAAACCTCTTGACACGATGTCTTCTGCAATGGTTAATGGCCCTGACACCAGTACAACTGTGAGCAGGAAAAAGGATGGCGAGTCCACAGCCACCATTTGGTTTCCAGCATGTATAGGATGGGAAAAGCAATCTGATGATCAAATGTTGCTATACATCTGTGTGATGTATTAGCTAATGCAGGGCTAGATTATTAGCCAGATTGTTATTAGATTATGACACCGCAAACAATAGATCAACAGGGAATCCCAGCTGCCAGTCAGGTGAAATGAATGGAGACCAAAAAAAACCTCTTCATATGGGCTGGAGTTAACGTCTCATTCTCCTTGTTCCCACCAGGCCTGCAAGCTTATGATGCCACTACCAATATAATAGAAAAGGGAATCACATTCAGCATAATCAGTAGAGGTAAACAGAAGAAAGACACGGTGTACTCTAATTAAATTAAATGCCAATCAAGAGGTCACCAAATGCATGGAGTTTAATAAAACCTTCAAAACCCTGAATATATCAGCTTTGTTTTAAAGTGGCATCAGCAGCTGTTGCAGTGATGACACGCATGCCACAGACAAATCAAATTAAACATTTGAACATCTGTCTACTGTACAAATGAGCACTAAGAAAGAAAACTCAACAAAAAATTACCAAGATAATTATAGTTTTGGAAAAAATATCACTCAGTAGAAACTACATATTTTTTGACAGACTAAGTGTATGTTAAAAAACTCAATTTTTATTTTTGGCACATCTTCACCATTTGCTTTATCTTACATCTGCATGCTGTGCCTTTGCATTGCACATGCACAATAGCTGCCACTGAAGGAAATTAAAAGGCTGCAGCCAGGATCAGCTACAGATGAGCCAGGAGGTGGACGGAAGAAACAAAAACAGGTTATATCTGAATTATAAAAAAATAACAACAAAAAATAAATAAATACAGGAAAAGGGAAAGTAAGAGCTAGCAAAAAAAACAATGCTGTTTAGAAAAGCATAGTAAACTAATAATGTATCTGCAATCCATATGTTCAACTTTTTTTTCTGACACTTACACATACATGTTTTCCAGTGATTCCATTTTAGCTTATGGTTTGGGTTTAATCCAAGTCGCTTATTGTTAATGCAAAATATTTTCAATGTCAAGTATTTACTGTCTAGTGCACTTAATATTACCAATCTCCAGCTCTGCAAGCCTTTCAACCTTAATGTTTAGAAATAATTCCAGAAAGTCTCTGATGATCTAAAAGAAAAACAAAGGTACTTATGGATCTAACTTTTATTTTGAAATGATCAATTCTGTTTTTTGTTACTTCTGATAATTAAAAAAAATGCTAATTGATTAAACAATAAATCAGAATCAGAAAGACTTTATTTATCCCCAAGGGGCAATTAGTAAGACAACAGTCATATACAGAACACTTTCTAAATTAGATGAATCAATATCCTTTCCTATTGCAAAGTGGGAAGCAGATCTATCAGTCAGTTTAGACCAAAACTTCTGGTCTCAGGTATACTTAAAAACCTTTAAATTGATTAAAAATCCCAGTCTGCATAGAGTGCACTATACAGGTCATCGGATGTTCAAGATGGGCTTTACATCTTCCAACAACTGCTCACACTGTCAAGGCAATACACCAGACAATTACATTCACGCTCTTTGGTTCTGTCCACCAGTGCAGAAGTTTTGGAGATATGTGAAGACTTATCAAAGTGTCTGAAATGTAACATTCCAACTTCCCCCTTAGTGTGTTTGTTGGGCAGCTTAGATAATGTCACTTCAGAAAAGAATATAACCCATATGGTTTTCACTGCCCTATGCATAGCCAAGAAAACTGTCCTCATGAACTGGAAAAATAAAAACAATCTTAATTCTAACCAATATAGAAATGATCTATTAGATTACATTAGTCTTGATACAGCCTCTGCCACCACATCAGATCAATTGCTCTGGGCTCCTTTGATCAGCTCCATCACCTAGTGGGGGTGGGGGGTCATAGTTTGGTCCCGCCTTCACTGTTGGTGTGGGGGTAGGGACAGGCTTAGGGCGTCAGGGGGTTCCCTGGAGGCATATTCCATGGGGGGCTCAACCCGGGGTAGCGGTCATGTCCGGTTGGGGGCTCTTTTGGCTCTCGGGTGTGGGAGTGCCTACTGGGGTCAGCGGGGGAGCTGGCCCCAGGGAGGGGTCACCTGCCCCTCCCTTCCTTCCCTCCCCATCTCCAGCTGCCTCCCTCCTCCCGCTCCACCACAACCACCCACACATGCAGGACCTTGGAGTAGGGGTATGTCACCAGGGTGCAGAGGAGGCTACCCCCCCCCCCCCCCCCCTGTCCCCTTCTAGCTGCCTCTGCCTCAATTTTATCCCACAACTTAGACATTCACATTACTCACACTCTCATTACACATACATATAGGATCTTGGGGGTGGGCATGATACACGGAGTCCAAATTACCATCAGGGTGTACACCTCACCCCTGGCGTCGTTGCCCACCTCTCAATTTTGAATACACGTAGACATTGAAGGCTAGCAGGAGGGACTATGCGCTTACCTGCTGCTCTCTGGCAGGTAGCTCCATGCCCTCCTGGGTTTTAATTGCACCTTAGAACACACATGCATCAACACTACAATGAGCGGTCGGAGGGAGGTTTGGAGTCTTCTCTCACCCCCATTCTCTGCGACCTGCTGGAGCGGGGGGGGCTAGGAGGAGGAGTTGGCCGTCCGACTGCGGTCTGGAGTGTGGGGCCTCCCTGCTGCTGCGGAGTCGGGGCGGTCTGCTTCTCCCCACCGCAGGGAAAAGGGTAACACCACCTGGGTCTGGGTGCAGTTCCCCCCTCCAGGGGCAAGGGTACCTAGACCCGGTTCGTAGAGTACGCTTGGGGAGTGTGATCGTGTGTACAGCGTCTCTTTATGTCTGTCTCCACATCGGTTGAGTGTGGAGTAAGTGCATATGAGAGCATGAGGGTGGGAATGGATGTTTGTGTCTGTGTGTGCCTGTATGTCTGTGTCTATATGTCAGGTTGGGTATCAGACGCCACCTCTCTGGGGACATCTCAGGCCCTCCAAGGTTTGGAGGCCTATCTCCCCCCACCACCACTTCCCCTGCCAGTGGCGGACTCTATCTTGCGTGCTGCACAATATCGTTTATTACTTAGTATCTACTGATATCTACTGCTAGCTAGTTTATTGTGATGGTGCCGTTTTTTTTATTATGTTGCTCTTTGTTGTTTGCTTTCTCTTCTGTTTTTTTTCTCCATACAGGTGACCCAGGTGTTTTGGGGTTTTTTTGTTGTTTGGTTTTTTTTTTCTTTCTTCCCCCCCTTCTCACCATCTCTTCTCCCCTTTGGTTTTCTTTCTCTCCCTCTCTTTCTTTCATTCTTTCTCCCTGTCCTATCCCCCAGTCATGTCTGTCCCGTTTGTAGGAACTGAAAATAAAATAAATTCATAATTATAATAAAGGTCAATCAAATGGACCAATATGGCAAGGCCATGATGATCCACTTGGTAAAATAAATCCGCTTTGCATCTTTCTTAGCCTTAAGACAACAATTCTGATGGCTAAAGATCCAAACGGGACACAAAAAAAGGAAAAAAAAAAGGAAAAAAAAGACAACAGTCAGACAGTGATCCTGGTTCAAACAGCTTTGAAATTAGGGCAAATTTTTCCATGTCTCAGATGGTCAGTGGTTTTGAATGCTTTGTGTCTCAAAATTCAAACATATCTAACTGCATTAGACTACTACTTGTTACAAATATGGTAACGGCTCAATACCATCACAACAAATTAACCTAATGAAACTAATAGCTTCTTTCATGTCAGTGCTTTACAGCATTGGCTTAAGTAATGCAATTAACAGCTATTGTGGCCCCCGTCTAAAATCCATTAGTCATGGTTATGGTGTAACCATCTATTTTGATATTATTATAATTGAATTATTATTATTATAATTTCTGCATAATATTTTCATAAGCTATTGGTGGGTAGCAAGGCCTGCTAAATACATTTGCCCACCCTTGTGCTATTGAGGGGACAGTATGGAGCAGAAAAAAATCCATTCTTATTTTAACAAATGTTAAAAAAAAAAAGTAAAAAAAAACAAACCCTATACATTAAAAAGAATCACACTGCTTGGTTTTCCTACAACATGCTGGTGTGGTAACATGGTTTCATAAGGGAGGGGGCACCATAACAGTATAACTGTTTAATGACACCCTTTGGTCTTGATTAGTCTTACAATCTTAAGTATAATTTTGAGTTCTTGTCTAAATACTTCCTGTGGAGTGCTGTCAGTAATCTACCATATAACCATTCCATGATAAAAGTAAATCAGCGTGGCCAAAAGAAGCTTTCATTTTTTTTTGGGCTTATGACAGGACTGTTCAGTGCCAGCTGGTCAGAAAGTCTGTCTGTGCACTGAAAAAAAAAATGATTTGGGTATTCTCATCTTTAATAAGAGTACAAAATCAATTTTAGGCAGTTAGTGAAAAAAATATTATTGCAGTTGTTTTTTCTCCCTTTTTTCAATCTTTATTTCCTTTTCATAACTACAAATAAGCACCACAATAGAAGAAATTTAATATTTAATCCAAAGTAATAGCAATAGTAATATCTTTTTTTTAACTTTTCACGTGAATAGTAGATTGAGGTGAATGCAATCAGCTACAATTGTGTCAGAAACATAAAGATTTTAATCTCTTTGTGTTACATGTCTTTTCATGCCCTAGTTACCGTGGTAGTGATACAGTAACTGTTCATAATTAGAAGGATGACGCATTAATATCACTGTTTCAAAAGCAGCCCTATTTTGAGAGTGAACAAGTAACCTCCATCTTGGCCAGTAAAGTCAAGAACCATCCAGATCTTGCTGGAGTCAGTTTGTGGATTACAAAGGAGGGGAGAGATGGAAGCAATGACCACCGTGACCAGAGACACGCCTTGCTGAGGATGAGACAATGTGTCTGCTGGAAATGAGCCAAGAGCTGCACTCAGTGCAGTCCCCAGACAGGTTTTGAATTCAGGGTATATAGGAATTCACTTTCCTTTGACAACAGCCACACTGCGGGGTCTGGAAACATAGCAGTAACGAACATCACTGTTGCTAGGGTCATTCCCAGTAGCTCAGTTCCCAGCTGCAATAATTTACTCTTAATCCCTAAAAGACTCTCTCTTTCCTCTCTAAAACAATGCAAAATATCCAAGAAAAGCCACAAGGTAGACAAAAAATATGCCTCATGTTTAACTTTTGCAAACCATTTTGTTCATTGCTGAATTTATGGCCATGAAGGGACATGGTTGAGAAAGAACCAGACAAAAAAAAAAAAAAACAAGATTTCTTTAAGGAAAAGACCATTTTACACTGACAGTACTTATCCATATTCATTATTGTTAATATGGTGCCTTATTCATGACACATTTACTATGTGAAGTGCAGTGATGGGAATAACGGCGTTACAAGTAACGGCGTTACAAGTAACGGCGTTACTAACGGCCATAGCCTTAACGAGATTAACGCTGACAACACTAATAGATATATATATTGCTGAAAACTCATTAGATTTATAAAGCTACATAAATAAAGCTATAGTGTTTCTGTACTACATATGTCGGGTAAACATGGCAATATTTTCCCTCTGAAAACAGGTTAGAGACGAAGGACTATGTGTTTTTATTGCTGTTTTTAAGGACACTTTAGCTTCACCTCAACCGCATTTCAGTGCCTATGAGGAATCTTCCTCAAAGTACTGCTGCATTCTAATTAGTGAATGCACAGGCTGATTGGGCACTTTAAAAATAGCTTCCCTGGAGATAAGTAAAGAGAAGGACAGCATGGGCTGAATAATATGATGTTCTTTTGAAAATAAAGAGAAAAACACGCACAGAAGCTCTGTCTTTAAAAGTACTCTTTGTGAAAAGAATTTACCGGTGCAAATATCCCATTAAAATATGTGCTTTAACTGATAACTTAAAAGGATTTCAAGGTAATAAAAACTCTGCAAACACACATTGGAGGAGCAGACATTTCCTCATCTGTTACAAAACTTAAATGTGCTGCAATTTAATGGATCAGAGTTCTGTGCATGGCAACAGATGGGGGTCTAACTGGCATACCCCTCATTATTGCGCCTCTAAGCCCTTCTCTCTCCCATTGCCACCTGTCCAGCAGGTCTAATGTTATTCTCGCACCTGGGCAGGCCATCACAAGGTATCTTCAAAGTTGTGCTCTGAGGGCATCCGTTCTTTCTGCAACATGTCACCGCTAAAAGAAAGAGAAACAGCACACATTCGCCGAGACTGAGACTGCAGCATCCACAAATTAGAGCGACTGAAATAAGCTGTAAAGCATCTTGGCAGCAGGATACATTTTTGAATAACCTATCACTATAATAATGGATGTACGTTTGCTTTGGCTAACTGTGAGGGCATTTCCTATTTATTTTGTCGACAAATATCTATTCAGCCCACACATTCGCACACTAACATAAACATTCTCTAATCTCTGAGCAAGAGCAAAACTGTTCCAATCACAGAAAAGAGCAGATGACAGTGATTAAGATGGGCAAAGAAAATGCTCACAGGAGCAGATGAGAGATCCATATGTATGAAGATAAGCATGGCATCAAACAGCTGAGTCCACTGTGTTTAGTTTCTTGGAAAAGGAAATTCAGAAAGCGCTGCCCATGTCTTCAATGCCTTCATTACAAAACTACCAAAAGTGTGGCTGCTATTACTTTGACCTTCACCTGTATGCTTGCATGTCATGATGTGGACATGATTGCACCTGTTGTTGTATCACAAAAGTGGTTTTGGGGACATCCAAGGATCGGTTTCATAATGGGTGCAGTTCTAGTACGTACAGTGGGGCAAAAAAGTATTTAGTCAGCCACCGATTGTGCAAGTTCCCCCACTTAAAATGATGACAGAGGTCAGTAATTTGCACCAGAGGTACACTTCAACTGTGAGAGACAGAATGTGAAAAAAAAAATCCATGAATCCACATGGTAGGATTTGTAAAGAATTTATTTGTAAATTAGGGTGGAAAATAAGTATTTGGTCACCTCAAACAAGGAAAATCTCTGGCTCCACAGACCTGTAACGTCTTCTGTAAGAAGCTTTTCTGTCCCCCACTCGTTACCTGTATGAATGGCACCTGTTTGAACTCATCATCTGTATAAAAGACACCTGTCCACAGCCTCAAACAGTCAGACTCCAAACTCCGCCATGGCCAAGACCAAAGAGCTTTCGAAGGACACCAGGAAAAGTATTGTAGACCTGCACCAGACTGGGAAGAGTGAATCTACAATAGGCAAGCAGCTTGGTGTGAAAAAATCAACTGTGGGAGCAATCATCAGAAAATGGAAGACATACAAGACCACTGATAATCTCCCTCGATCTGGGGCTCCACGCAAGATCATCCCGTGGGGTCAAAATGATCATGAGAACGGTGAGCAAAGATCCCAGAACCACACGGGGGGACCTGGTGAATGACCTGCAGAGAGCTGGGACCAAAGTAACAAAGGTCACCATCAGTAACACACTACAACGGCAGGGAATCAAATCCCGCAGTGCCAGACGTGTTCCGCTGCTGAAGCCAGTGCATGTCCAGGCCCGTCTGAAGTTTGCCAGAGAGCACATGGATGATACAGCAGAGGATTGGGAGAATGTCATGTGGTCAGATGAAACCAAAGTAGAACTTTTTGGTATAAACTCAACTCGTCGTGTTTGGAGGAAGAAGAATACTGAGTTGCATCCCAAGAACACCATACCTACTGTGAAGCATGGGGGTGGAAACATCATGCTATGGGGCTGTTTTTCTGCCAAGGGGACAGGACGACTGATCTGTGTTAAGGACAGAATGAATGGGGCCATGTATCGTGAGATTTTGAGCCAAAACCTCCTTCCATCAGTGAGAACTTTGAAGATGAAACGAGGCTGGGTCTTCCAACATGACAATGATCCAAAACACACCGCCCGGGCAACAAAGGAGTGGAGTGGCCTAGCCAGTCTCCAGACCTCAACCCCATAGAAAATCTGTGGCGGGAGTTGAAAGTCCGTGTTGCTCGGCGACAAACCCCAAAACATCACTGCTCTCGAGAAGATCTGCATGGAGGAATGGGCCAAAATACCAGCTACTGTGTGTGCAAACCTGGTAAAGACCTATAGTAAACGTTTGACCTCTGTTATTGCCAACAAAGGTTATGTTACAAAGTATTGAGTTGTATTTTTGTTATTGACCAAATACTTATTTTCCACCCTGATTTACGAATAAATTCTTTACAAATCCTACCATGTGGATTCATGGATTTTTTTTTTCACATTCTGTCTCTCACAGTTGAAGTGTACCTCTGGTGCAAATTACTGACCTTTGTCTTCATTTTAGGTGGGGGAACTTGCACAATCGGTGGCTGACTAAATACTTTTTTGCCCCACTGTATTAACATATTGTCAGGAAGCCTCAGTGGTATCACATTTTACATTTCTGTGACACAATATTTGTGTTAATTAGCCACCAGCCAGGCCTACTTTTTATTTAAAACATTCATGCCGCTTGTATCATCGTGTCCTCCTTGATGTTACTTTGCTTAATGTAATGTTGTGACATTACGGTAAAGAGGGTTAGATCGCATTGATTTTTCAAAAGAATGGACTCAAACCAGAGTCAGCATTTCCCAATCGTCACATGTAATTTTTTCTTTTTGCCTAAGTTGTCTCAGATATCTTCAACTGAGGACAAGCACCACATCTGTCATTGCAGCACAATTTTTTGGTTTGTCCACCAAAGACAAGAAAGTTGAGAGCGCAAGAGGACAAGGGAGTTGTTCGAATGACTGCTTTGCAAACAGCTTCCACAATGTGTTGAACCGTCAGCCCTTGCCTGTGGATACTGACTGCTCCTTCATTGCATTCATTAACATATCTTTAAAACTACTCTTCAGCTCAAGGTCTAGAAGTTGATTAAAGGCATGTTTGCTTGGAGGCAGGAAGAACAAAGGTTTCGCAGTGCTGTAAGAGGAGCACAGTATCTGCGGGGCTGCTATTAAAAACTGTAATATCGGTTTAGCCTCTCAGACCCCAGCCATCAATAAGAAGGTCTTCATGACTGACAAAGGCAAACAGGCAAACTGCAAACAGCTCACAGGCACAATCCTACCTGATAAGGCCCATAACCTCATTCACTCTTCGCTGCAGGAGTTAATCGAGTCAGGCTGACATCATGAACTGAGATAATGCCAATAAATACCATTTTCTCACACCATGTTCGATAATTATAGCTCTCTAATCCACCAGTTGCCGGGGTCTAAGGGTGAAGACACTAGTTCAAGATAAAACTCTGTATGTTCATTACTGCAATCATATGGAAGCTGTTCCTTTTTGTGCTAAAAAATTGTATCCATTGTGTAAAAAAAAGGCAACGTTGTACAACTCTCATTTCATGTTGGTGCCAGTTTTTATTCCCCAAACAGAAGCATTGAAGAAAAAGTGGAATTAGTTTGTTTGGGGTTTTTTTTTTGTTCAGTACAAGCAGCTCATACTAATGGGTCTTGCAGGGGTTGCTTTTTGGACTGGACTATTTTCCCTTTGTTCAATTATGTATTCATAGCTTTGCGCTTTACTCCAGAGGAAATAGGAAACACATGACTATTGACTGCTGCTGCCAGGAAAGTCTTTCACAATACGTTCTCAATACATAAACTTCAGTTTGTTCTAATCTCAGCCTCCTCGTCCAAAGAAGTGTCTCTTTCACTCGCTTCTCTGCCTCTTGTGCTGTGTGTAATTTTGCGCTGTCATAACTGATACATATGACAGTCTTGCTGATCGTTCCTTTTATAGACTAACAATCATCAGATTTGCTCATGTCCCCATGTTGACAGAAAAACAAGATCTTCAGTTTTATCAGCATTGCCAGTTCAGCAGTCATCACAGTCAAGTCCCACAGTGAATGTCCTTGAATACAAAAAACTTTTGGGTGTAGGCTAATAGTCATATGTTTCTTCACTATATAACATAAAGAAAAAAGAAATGCAATGGCATTTACTCTTCTGTTTGTAAAGCATCTTACGAAAATCTCCGCAATTAAAATAAAATCACCTTGGTCTACTGTCTCTGAATGGCTGGCTATAGTGATGGATGCCTGGTGTTGGAAGGGGCTGTTCACACACCTCTAGTGAAGTATCATTCTCTGCAGAGCTGATGTGGGGTGTTCGCCAAGTGATGTCCCTGACTGAGCCCTCCATCACACTTTTCACGAGATGGACAGAGAGAATACCCTTCCTCCCCAGAGACTGATTACCTGCAGTCGGCTGTTGGGAGAGATTAACCTTCCAAGTTTAGAATAGCAAGGTTCTACTGGTGTTCAGGGTAGTTTGATACCTTTTGAGACCTTCAATATCTATGTAGGACATTTGGATACTGAAGCTAAAACATTAAAACTATACATTACAACTAAGTTATAAATGGCAAATGGTGGCTTTTTACATATTTAGTGGTGGCTTTTTTCTTTTTTTTTTTTACATATTGTTACATATATATAGATATAGATATAGATATCCAAAATAATAGTATAATGAAAACTATACAATACTATCTATACGATAGGACAGGACATACGACAGGACAAAGACAATACAAAGTGGATTGTGTAGTTGGTATTGAATACCAGGTTCAAGTTATTGTCAAGTTATTATAGACGAGACATGACAAAGACATGTGCAAGGTGCAAAATTTGCAAATGTAGTATAGTTTAGATATGTGTTCAGTAACTATATGACTGAGTGTGCAAATAAGCATATTGTTCCCAGGTGGATTTGTGTAAGTTTTTGTTGTTTTTGAGTCTTTCGGGTGAGTATTGTAAGGTGTTTGTAAAGGTGTGTTTGTATATCAGTTCTTTGGTGGTATTGAGTTGAGGGCTCTGACTGCTTGGGGGAAGAAGCTCTTGCAGTATCTGGTCGTTACGGTTTTGATGCTGTAAAACCATCTGCCAGATGGGAGGAGGGAGAACAGTGCATGTGAGTGGTGGAAAGTGTCCTTCACTATGCTGTTCGCACGTTGGATGATGTGTCTGTCGTATATGCTCACTGGTCACCTCATAGGTAGCTCAATCACCATTCATATGGTGGCAACTAAGTGCATTTACACATGGTCAAGACGACCTGCTAAAGTTCAAACCAAAGATCAGGATGGGGGAAAAAAGGTGATTTAAGTGACTCTGAAAGTGGATGGCTCACCAAAATTTGACAATACAAGATTGGAAAAATGCTGTCTGGTCTGATGGGCCCTGATTTCTGCTGCGACATTTGGATGGAGGGTTCAGAATTTGTCATAAACAACATGAAAGCTTGGCCCCATCCTGTCTCTTATCAATGGTTCAGGCTGGTGGTGGGGATGTGATGATGTGTGGGCTATTTTCTTGGCACATTTTGGGCCCCTTACTAGCAAATGTGCATTGTTAGAATGCCACAGCCTACTTTTAGTATGTTGTTGACAATGACCATGTCCATCTCTTTATACCCATCCTCAGATGGCTGCTTCTAGATAGATAACACGAATGCCACAAAACTCAAATCATCTCAAACTGGTTTCTTAGACATGACAGTGAGCTCACTGTACTCTTGTGGCCTCCTCAGTCACCAGGTCCGAATCTAATAAAACACCTTTGGTATGTGGTGGAACAATTAACCACATATGTATGTACAGGTGACAAATCTGCAGCAACTGTGTGATCATGTCAAAATGCACCAAAATCTCAAAGAAATGTTCAAAACACCTTGTTGAATCGATGCCACAAAGAATCAAAGCAGTGCTGAAGGCAAAAGGGAGTTCAAGTATTAACAAGCTTTAACTACTGAAGTGGCTGATGAGTGTACTTCTGTAAATTTATCAGTGATATATGTTTCTGAAAAACATATGTCACAACAATGGACCTTTTTGAAACAGACAGGGACAAAGAGAGGAAAAAGGGAGAACGCTTGGGCACATTGTATTCAGGCCTTGACCCTTGAAGCAATGATGCCAACATATGGTTAGTTGCATCACCCACTTCTGTCTTGGGAAGAAGAGTCCGTCCAACTGTCGAGCCTCAGTTTCAGGAGGAGCAATGCAGATTCTGTTGTAAATATGAAACAGTTGGTCATGTCATTTTCCTTACAAAGGTGCTGTAAAGATCATGGGACATGGTTATCCTTTCTTCTTGAGTTTTGCAAACATGGAAATTGTGCCTCTCACAGCATTTTTGTAATGAGGGGAGTGGGACAATGGGGTATTGTTGCTATGTACCATCTGCTCTTTATAGAGGTGCTTCATTCTGTAATAATTCAACTATATTTTCTTTGTATTTCTGGATTCCAGTTGGCCTGTGCTTTGGTTCCCATTCTGTTGCTGATTTATTGACAGCTGGAGAGTGCCCAAGCTAGTAACCTCACAAAAACACAAACAAACAATCACTCAAACAAATCAACCCCAAAAAGGGATTCACATCCCTGCTTTTTGAAGACAGCAGTGAACAGTGGTGCTGACCCTGACCTTCAGCATGCACAGGTGCAGAGTGTCAAACTCTTGGGATGAAAATCAGCATCTCAAACTCTGATGCCACAGTGCTTTTCCAGAAAACAGAGGATTGTCCATTGCACGTGGGGAGAGAGTTCAAGTGTCTTCGTGTTTTGTCCATGGCAGCGACAGCACGTTTGGAACTGTGTCTTCAGTAATGTGGATAGTTGATACAGTCGGTTATAGTAAAGCAGAAGCTGAGCCTGCAAAGCAAAGCTCAAGAAGTTGAGCTGTGATTAATCTTTATCAATAATTCTCGGCAGTGACAAAAAAAAACCTTAAGGCACCTTAACCATGAACCATAGGTCCATGAGCTGTTCAGAGACAAGGTCAAGAACGCGGAGACAAGGGGGAGCTTTGATTGAATGAAACCAGCTATGGTGGTTCGGGCATCTGACTAAGATGCTATCTACATCCTTACTAAGGGAGGTATTCTAGACAAGCCCATGGGGCAAATTAAGGCTATGTTAGAAAAATGTCACGTCCTTTCTGACCTGGGAAGGCACTGAGCAGGAAGCAGAGAAAGTGGCCAGGCACTGCTGCCTCTGCACACCCATTCTTGAGTAGGAATGGATGATAATTAAAGGGAAATTATTATTTCTCTTTCCACCCTCTGAAGCAACATTGTAAGCACATTTATCCAATTTTTGTTGCATAAATCCTTTTAATTTATCCAGTTTATGTCACTTAAATTCTGCTAATTTTGAGAATTTGGAAAACTTTCTTCAAATTCATGACCTATGTTAAATTCAAACAAATATAATATAATTAAATTCTAATCTAATTCTAATCTGTAGATGCATGATCTGTAAATGTTTAATATTCTTACTTAAAGAGGGTGCCATTACTAGTGGACCCTAGAAAATGGTCAAAACAATGTTAACTTAGTCACATAAAAATAGCTCCATATATTAGATATGAGAAAGTCTCGCATTTCTTATGGTTTTGTTTCAATACTGATCACCATTCCCTCAAAAAAATTCCACTTGGTTGAGATTCATGTCATCTGTATCACATAATTAGTACTTATGGGCTCATTTTTCTGAGTCTGTTATGTTCCTAATGGATTCAGTCTGCATGGATTCAGCAGAGCAATCACTGTCACATTTCAGCATCCTGAACATGTGCTAGCACCATACACACTGCAGCTGGAAATACAGGAGAGACAAAAGCAGCTACCAAATGCTACATCAAAGGAATTCACAGATTTCATTATTGATGATGATTAATACAGATTTCTGTTGTTTCTATGTCAAGTGAATGATAGAATGTTAACTCAGTGCATCACTTCATTTGCTTTTACACAGAGTTTCAGATTAACAAAACCAATTACATTACAAAAAAATTCAATGGTGGTGATTCTTCTAAAAGGCCACTCTGAAATACCAAAACCAAAAGAACTGACATACAGCAGCAGCTATGCCTAAATCAATCGGTGTGCTCTTCCAGAAAGGGAAGCAGTATTATTTGTGATACAAATTGAAATTTCAATACATTTTAATAGGAGAGAAATTAACCCTATTGTAGCAATATTCTAAAATATCTCAAATAGTATGACTCCCTCTATTCCTATACTATTGTGTGGCATCAAAATTTATATTATGAGAATTTTAAATACCATTTTTGTTACATAGCGACACACAGCACGTATTACCTGCAGCCCCATTTGTTCTTCCCTAAAACCTTGCTTGAGTGTTGATTCGTCTGGAGTCTGAGTCAGCTAAACCTACAGTAATGTTTTATATTTAAACACATTGAGGACAAAACAATGTGTCGGGAATACTGTTTGCATATATGCTTCTTTTAAAGAAAAATTCATTTCCTTTTTCTGCAACCGGGGCATCAATCTGACACCAGGCTTAGACAGCTGTCTAAGAGATTTAACTAAATGCTGCGAGCATTGCTGCTGATCAGACTGAATCGCTCAGAAAATATGGTGAAACAAGAAAAATGTGCTGCTCCATTACATTACATAGCTGTTTGTTTGATTAATATAAAAGAAGCATAGACTAACCTAGCTAATATTAACCTTTAAAGTCATTTTGGGGGAAAAAAGAAAGAGCAACTTTCTTTTCAGTTGAACTTAGCAACTCACTATTAGCACAGAATTTTCTCAGTAGCAAGTAGCAAGTGTCTTGCCATATGGTGAACATACACATCCTTTGGGGGAAAGAAAAAACTGTAAAATTTTATTCTACTCTCAGCAGCTAATGAGGGTGAAATACGCTTCTGAGACTGTGGCCAAAAGAGATGATCTGTAAAATTAATGGATGTGAGTAGGTATGGAGCCAATGCCCGATTCACACTATCACTGTACAAGCCACCCAAATAAACACATTTCCATGAGAAAATAATTACCAAAATTGCAAATTCTATTCTCACAATTGCCTTTTTTAAAAGTCTTTTGAATGGTAGCAGTGGGGGATAAACATAAGTATGTGCTGCAAGTTTCAATTCAATATCATATCAGGAGCTGAATCATGGATTCAAGATGGGCTGGTCACAGATGATATCCCTAATGAAATTATGCATGACTTTAAAGGCCACAGTTTATACAACTGCCCATAATACCTATCTGTCCAGTATCTGGGCCACATTACCGACACATCTGTCAGGAAATGAACATCATTTAACTCAGCCGCACAGAGAGATTGCTTTGGTTTTACAGGGGAGGTGAGATTGAAGCATAGATTGCAGCCCAAACAAAATTTTACACATGAACTGCTGTAAAAGTGAAGGTTAGAACGGCAGCAGAATCATCAAAAGTGTACCACACATTTATAAAGATTTGTTGACACAGGTGACAGAACATTAGTTTATTTGCGCACAAGCGGCCCCAGCCAAGGTGCTACAATCCAGTAACAAACTTACGAGGAGGTGCGGGGATGAGACTCAGTTGTAACACTATGTCTCTGTCATCTTACAGTTGGTTCGTGAGTCTGTGTGGTTTAGCTGACAGAGTCTGGAAATATAACGCGGCTATATAACAAGCCTATATAACAAGCCTATATAACAAGGCTAGCAAACATAAAATATTTCAAGCTTTTTAAATACCAATTTTAAATATTTCAAGCTTTACTGAAAGGCCTGAAGACATTTTCTTTTTTTCTTTTTTTTCCCCAGCCTTTGGGGAAAAATATTTACCTTCTCCTTGTAACCGATTCCTTGAGTACATTTACACCTGTCATTGATGTGATGCAGATAATGTCCAATTAGGTCAGACAAAAAATAGCAGAGCACATAAATCACGTTCTCTGGTCCTGCAGAAAACGCAGATCACACAGTGTCAGGTGTGGAAACAAAACTACACTTCCCATGGGAAACATGGACCACTTGCTTTACTTCATTATTCGTCTTTTAGAAGTAAAACAAGTGCACTCATCACACCTTTCCTACCTATACACCTACAGTACCATTATCTCTGAGACCAGCAGCGTGGCCAGACATAATTATTGTAGCATAAGCATCTGGGCTAAGATCTACAGTAAAAAAAAAAAAATGTCTGCCTAATGAGTGCTGTAGGTGTTGTGGTTCTCTGTTTTTGTTCATTTATTCCAGCCTGCTGTTTTCCTCTGTCACCTGCTCTGCAGTTACCACTCCTTTATCATTCCCACCCCAAGGATTCCCCTCACACCATCCAAATTTCCCTTAAGGGGCTTCCAAACTGATTGTGTATGTTTACTGCAAATCACACTGTGTGAAAAAATCTTGAGCTCCATCTGTGTCACACCATGATATCACATAGTCAGCCTGTCTGAATGTGTGGTGAACTGAAATCCTAACATGGAAATAAAATCAGTTCTATGAGAGCAAGCTCATGCCATCCATCTGCATTGTTCATATTTTGATTTTTTTATATTTATTTTTGCATTTATTGGTTAGTTTTATTTCCTGTTTTCTTTATTGGGGCAAACAGCAATGCTTATACAGTACAAACTTATACAGTACAGACTTAATCCGGCCTACACCTTAAGCACTCTAGTGCCACTGGCGTACAGGTATTTTGGAGTTTATGCAGTTTATTTTATTTTATAGTCATATAGCCAGTTAAAGGACCTAATGGTGTCAGGATTATTGAATAATTCTAGGAGGTTCTGCAGTGAACAAAAGCTTCTGTTTGTGTAATAAAAGTTCAAAATGATTGAAACTACTAGAAATGCCACCAAATAGGATAGGAAATCACATCTCAGAGCATTTTATGTACCATCTTGGTATAGACTTGCAACCTCTCAGGGTACTCCAAAGGAGCAATTCAAAAGGCAAATAACATATTTTTCTACCAGTGTTTACAGCTGGGTTTTTTAACATGATCAAATCAGACTAACATGCCTCCCATGTCCTTATTTCAGTTATATTCTTAAACTGGTGCTCATAAAAAGTCACAGAAGCCAGCACAATCTGTAACATTTTATGAAATTATTTCCTCTTGGTCTGTAGAGGTGACTACTTCATATGAAATTTCTGTGCATGTCAAAATTTTACACTGCCCATTATTGTTATACAGTAAATACAAGAACATTGTAATACAGTGAAGACCGTGGCCTTTACCACGGTACTTCACTAGTATAAAGTTATGGCTTTCAAATTCCAAAATCACTGCAAAGGGACAGCTAATCTTTGTCAGATCATCTTGGCAGCTTTTCTTTACCTGACTTTTTTTTTTTTTACTTCCTCTTTTCTGCCCAATCTTTTGCTCTTGCTCAGCCCTGTTTTCCCACTCACCTGTTGCTGACTTCAGGCTGCTTGCTGTCAAGACTTACTCAGTGCTTTTTTGTGAACTATTACACTTTTACTCCTCATTTTCTGAGGTGCACCTATCAATCCTTCTTTCTTCTTGATAGAAGGCTACTGAACTGTAAGATCAGTTTATCACTACATGTGTGCATCAAGGCAAGATGAAAGCATGGTTTGCTGCCCCTAAGACCTACTTTTCAGAAATCAACCAACTGCTATTGTGAAATAACATTTGTTTGGTCTTCTTGTCTGTTTACAAGTTTAAAGACAGAAAACTGACGCTCTTTCATTACTGATAAATTATTTTGTTTCTGCAGGCACTCTGTCAATTCACTTTCATCAGCACATGAGAAGGAGCCAGACTGAACAGGTTTCACATCTCTGAAAAGAACCAACGACTCATGACAGAAGGATAGTATCCAATTTTGGCAAGAAGGAGCAGGCAGGAGACAGAGACACAAAAATTGCTGGAGTTCCAGTGTACTGTATCATCAGCTCAGCATGAAGTTCTCTTTCACTGGAACTATTGAGCCTTGACTTTCCCGAACTAAGCAGTGACTTACTACAACAAGTCCTCCATCTCATCAGCCAAACAAACTGCTCAGACAACTTGGTGGTGCCAGTTGGGCACAACTCTCGGACCTCCTTCTCCAAGTACTTGACATTGTTTTATGGGGTAACTGTTTCCAAAGGCAAATCAGCAAATTGGTTGGCAAATGGTAAATGGACTGGTTCTTATATAGCACTTTTCTACTTTAACTGAGCACTTGAAGCGCTTTACACCTTGCCTTATTCACACAAACACTTTTTTCTATGCTCTTTCTAAGTGCTTCTATCTAACATTCAGACACATTCATATTCGGATGGTCGCATCAGAAAGTATCTTGGGGTTAAAATCTTGCCCAAGGATATTTGGCATGCAGACTGATCAAGGATCAAACTACCAACCGATTTCGATTAGTAGGTGACCTGCTCTATCACCTAAGCTACAGCCAACTGAATCAACTAGCTCTGACAATGGATAGCGTTGGAGCGGCGCTGCGAGGGCTACATTGTGACGAGCCCGGGTGGAGATATTGGTGGTAGTAGCAAATATTCTACTCAGGGAATTCTATATTTACTAACATGGCTACGTCAGTGTAATGTAGGCCTAAAATAAATGAGTTTTTTTCAACCTTGGATCTGATAACTCACAGGGCTAGTGAGAATGCACTTCTAAAGCGATTCAGATTAAACAATCCATGATAAGGAAAAACAGCTATTTGCCTGCTAATCAAACAGACATTTACACCTTTTGATGATTAGTCACAAGCACTCTAGGTCAAATAGTGCCCGAGAGATTTAAGCAACTGATGAAAACCACAGTCAAGCATTACTTTACAAATAAGTGCTCTGAGCTGCTGACATACATTTGTGCTGAAATAGCACGTACTGCTGCTATACTTATTTATACTTGTATTTTCACAATGCAGCAGCCATAAATGACAAAAACTGAGGGAAACAGTATTAAATAAAATAGCAGCAGGGAAAAATTGAAGATTTGACATGGCTGATCACCTCAGAAGTTGTTCCAAAGCCTGATGCAAAATGACTGATCACCTTTCACAAACAAATCAGTGTATGGATTAGCTGAAACAAAATACCAACTAGGTTTACAGAAATCAGATTTATACACTGAGAGTTTGAAAAAAAACACAAGCTCGTCGAGTCAATGTACCGTGCAGAGAGATCAATGTGCATCAGAAAGCCTGTATGTGCCGGTGTGCGATCCTCACCTCAGCACCTCCCAACGGTGAAATCCTCTGGCTTCGTCACAAACATCCATATGGTCTTTCTCTCTCTCGCACACACATATACACACACTCACTATACACCCTTCCATTGTATGAGGGTAGAAAGCCACAATCCTAAATTAACTGGTCTACTGGAGCAGTCAGGGATAAGCTGACACTCTTAAGAATTATCATCATTATACTGTTCTGTCAGAAATGGGTATCAGATTATCAGTGATGAGAGTGAATACTAACAAATCTCCCTGCAGCCAAGTGGCTTCAAGAAAGCGGGGTGGCAGCTGTTGCCCTATAAATCTGATCATATTTGTGCTCCCAGAGGGGTCCAGGAGCCTTCCAGAAAGAGCAACCAGAGCTGCCCAATATGTTGCCATTGAGCATCATAACTCAAATGCACCAAATTCACAGCTTCCCTTTCTTTTTCTCTTTGAACTAAGATTTAGCTGCCATTTGCAATGCCAGATAGCTCTGCTAAATACTTATGCAAGGGATCAGATATCTATAAATGGTAGAACCCTTGGGCTTTCAGACGTATGGCATTTTAATTTAGACTGTATTAACAAGTGGTTCTGAGAATTTGCACAACAATGCAAAAACTGAAAAGAACAACTCTTTTAACTTTATCAGTATCAGCGGTATTGTACCATAGCCCTATATACAATATCTTACATCATTTGCCTGGGCTCATAAGTACTTAGCTGAAGTGAGAAGCACCTCTTACACTAACCTCTGTATAATCCCTCACAGAGAGCTTAGACAGTCCTCTGGAGCTCTCAGTGATTTGTCCATCAAAAACCATTTCTTCTCCTTCCAGTTTCTTTTCTAAGAGCCAATTGGCTTGTCCTCAGTTTGAGAAGACAGGCTGTAAAGTGTAAACATATAGCAGATAGAAATATATTGAACAAAGTTTGCACCGCCATTGGCGTGAGAAAAAAAAAAAACAAAAGACAAGAACCGAAGAAACCGAAAGAGCTAGCGCACTTAAAAAGACATCACTAAACCAACACTTCACTGTGAAATGCTATTAAAGAAAGCCACACATTTCCACTCATTTTGAATTATCTACGATACATCACTGACAGACCAGCCATAAAAGAAAAATTGCACTTGTGTTTGTGGAGCACATCCCAAGGGTAAACTCTATATCACATCAAAACCACAGGCCATGCTGTAATGTCCACTGCCCAGTGGTGGTCTGTGGTGCCATGGGGTCTCCACATTGTGATCTGTGGCTCCATGATGAAGTGCTAACAGCCAAGGGCAACATTTCATCCTGTTCCACAGGCCCATAGTCTGACTCATCTTTTCTGATATATATCTAGCCCTAGGGATGATGTTCAGTTTAATTATGGATACATGGGACATCAGTCAAAGTTAATGTTTTTCTTGTTTTACACGGCCATCTATACAAGCTGCCTCTGACACACCGTGACCATCCCAAAGAGAATTGAAGAGATCATCACGGAATCTTAGGGACAGGAAGTGAGGAAAGAAGCCAGGTGAAACTTTGAATAATTGATAAGGTCTAATTTTCAAACCGGAGCATGCCTCCAGCTGCTGTCATCTAATCATCATTTCGCAGAGAAGACTTCAGAGCTTTGATAAAGCAACAGTTATTATCAGTAGAATTTTTCTTCACCGATACTTGAGAAAGCACTCTTTTGGGGTAGGGATTTCAGTGGTTCATATGCCGGAGCCATGACAAATACTGCGCTCAGCCCTCCTCTCCTGACAGTGGCCTCCGGCAACACTCAACCCTCTGCAGAGCTGCAGGCAATATGGCCATTACCTTCAGCCCTGTGGAGCTTTACTACCCTGGGCAGCCACATACTCAGAGATGCTGATGCTCCTTATGAAGGTTCATCCTTATGGCAGGAATAATAAAAATGTGCCTAGTGGTGCTCACTTGGGAAGATGGCCATCTTTATTGTGTGGGGACGTAAGCAGACACTTGGATTTAATGCGCAAGTATTGCTATCTCCCTGAGCTGACAGGATTAGTCTCACTATGCAGAGATCACTTAATGTTACTGTAAAATGCTGAATTAGACTGTTTGTACTGTCTAACACGTCTATTTCTAACTGTTTAATTTATCCCTTACTTTGTTTCAGCCAAGCATGGAGCTGACTTATCATGGAGGTTTTCATTTCTTTGTGAAATAACAAGCAGTGCAGATTAATTGCAGAAGCTCAAGCAACTGAACAGAAACAGTCTCTACAAAAATATGCTGCTAATGATTGGGTGTCACCCTCCCTTTTTGTGTCTGTATGTATGTGCCTTTGCATTTATGCCAGACTGTAACGAGCTAGTCTAGTCTGATGTGATAAAAGAACAGGGAGATACACAGATGGCTATGGTCACTACTTGATTGATTTACATTACGATTGTTCTTAAAAATGGTCCATTACACTGAATTTGTAGAACAATAAGGACAAAAAAAGCTTTCCCTAAGAAGAGTTAATGACTAGCTTTTTATCTGCTGACATATTCCCCAATTACTTCAGCGATTTCCAAACGGGTGATGAAGACTGTCAGGAGCAAAAATGCAAAGTAACTCCAACACTGAGACCAACACATGTTCTCCACTGCTGGAGCCAGGGACTCTTGGCTCTGAGTGAGAGCTTCCCAGCCAGCTCTTCTTGGCACTGCTGTCTCTCTGTCCTGGGCATACTGATTCTCATATCAGGGTTCATTTACATAATACTGCCTGCGACTGGTCTCAGTTTAATGAAGGATGGTAATGTATTTCTATAACAATGTTTCACCCTTCAACATGCCAACATAAACAGGACAGTGTGATGACATCTGGTTGAAGCACTCTTTAACTCTATAATCATAAAGAAGAAAAGCCAGTCATCTTTCAGCAGTGTCAAGGCTTCAGCTTTCAGGAACAAAGAAGCTGTCAAACTTCTTTCTGAATGCATGCTCCTGGCTTCTAGTGTGAAAAAGAGAAAAGATCTTGACAATCCAACATGCACTGTTAGCCATTAACAAAAATGTCTGCTCTGCTGTAACTGTGCTGTAACCAGCAACCAAACAACTACTAACCCTCTGTTGGATTTGTATTGTTGATTATCATTTATGCTTAGAAATATCTACTTATATATGCTTAGAGTTTTATAATTAGTTGTAGATTGATAGAGGTTTGATCCTTAGTAGTCTGCAGAGATGTTGTGCGCATTCCAGAGTGTTCTGGCATTCACACCCACATTCTGGGAGCATGGGAGAGGTCGTACCTTGTCTTATTGTTTTATGGTAGGATAAACGTATCTATATCTGTATCTAATTTCCTTTTGTTTAGAAGAACTACTGGACTTCCAGACCAGTAGGTTTAGGGAAGTTGTTTATGGGGTCACACTCTGACCCCCCCCCCACACACACACACACACACACACACACACTTACACAACGCACAGGCAAGGTACTCTTTGTTTGTATGTAGACATCATATGTCAATGAACGTATGTATATTCATGTCACCTCAATAAAAGAGCAGTGTTAAGGGGGGAGCGGATGAGAGCAACTGGGGTCAAGCGAAGGAACAGCGCTTGTCCAGTTCTCTCCCGTGCACGAGAAACATAAAGAACTTTGCCTACTTGTGTCTTGCTTTGCTGTGTAATTAAATTATCTTGAACGCTCCAGCAAATAGGTTTAAGCTACAAACCTATCACCCTCTTTGTGTTTACACACACACATATATATATATATATATATATATATTTGATGCTGATTATAAATTTTCTTTTTATTCAGTTTGAGATGTGTTGAATTCTAGTTATATACATCAAAAATTTTCACATAATGTTATTTCTTACACACATATCACATGGTTAGGTTTAGGCACTAAAAAATCCTGTTTTATTGTTTGGGTTCAAATACAGTGGTATTTCCTACAAAAATATATTTCTTACAAATTTGTTTTCACTGACATAAAAAATATGTAAGGATTCATATCCATGAGTACGGAAAAAATGACATTTTTTGTCATTTTTTTTTTCACAAATTGCCATCACCCTGGACTTTTTCCAAGAGTTGGGCAGGCTTATTTTGTAAATCCATATTTACTCATAATAAAATAGCATATTTGCACCCAAATCCTACCAAGCCAACTTTGCACACACATATAAACACAACATGTAATACTTAATAACACCTGGCACTCACTTCATGCCAACACTGTCTTTTTGGGTGGTTTATTTGGCTAGTTTTCATTCATCTTTGGGGTGGTTCTGTCACACAGACATGTTATCCCCGATGCTTTTGTGTGCAGTAAAAAACTGGAAGCCCTTGGGAAGAAGAGGGTGTCCAATGACATCCTTTAGCTCTTATGACTGAAAATTAAACTACCTTCGAAGAATAAAAAGGATTTTTTCTATTGAACCTAACCCCAAACCATTTCTGTAAAATTGACAATCTTTTTCCATCATTTTTATGCTTTCAGTGGTCCAGTAACAAGTTAAACAATAGGTAGCAGACAACAAAGTCACAGTTTTTACAGAGCCATGTAAATAATTCAGCAATCAAAGGCTTTTTTGTTTTAACAATGCCGGTATTTTAGAACAATCGTTCTAAAACAACAAAATTCAGCCCCAACTAAGCTCTCAACTGACTGTAACACTTCACCAGGTGGCACCATGTGTCAACTCTGTGAGGTCCTGATGGGAAGTTGAGCTCACACCTTCAACCTTCCAGCACAGGGTTTCTTCTCAAACAATGCAAGCATGGTGGATAGATTAAGTAGTCTGCCACAGGGGTGCACAATGCTTCATTAGGCCAAGTAAGGATAGATGTCAGTGCCCGAAGCAATCGAGGACCCAGTGAAGTGTCAAAGGACCTCTAATGCAGTCTAACATGTTACTCATTACTGACCACTGTATTGACTAAATTTAAGGGGGGCTAGAGTGATTATTCAAAGAATCAAATCAATTCTTCACATAATGCCTTCACTCAAGATCTAATCATGGCATGCTGAATGTATTTAATGGCTCTAAGGTCAGCAGTGCATAGAGCCATCCATGTGAAGGTGGAGATGTTAATGACCCTAGTAACTCGTGAATCTTACGAAAATCCTATAACCACAGCTGCTATGTTAAGACAGTGAAATTCCATTAAGAAAATTTTCAGTGTTAATTATACTGAACAGTTAGGTCTGTCATTCAAACTATAGGTCTGCTTTTAGCACCTACTCTGTTGGAGCATGTGTTAAATGAATAGTCTTTTTAAATCATATGAATTCTGAGGCTTTAGCATGTTCTCCTGATGGGTTCAGACATCTTTTAACCTAGAACAGAAATAACCTCTGGTACCAGAGCAAGTACAAGCATTTAGGCCGAACTTACTGAGAAAACATTGGTATGCTGGTAAGCTGCTGGTAGATTTAAAGTTATGGGTCACTCTGTTCCCATTCTTTCTTTTCCTCCCCCCCACCCCCTTTGTTCCGTGTACTATTTCTGTCACGGTCTGTGGAGGCAGACCGTGCGGAAAGGTGTGTGGTGGACCCAGGTGCGAACACAAACGAGGATGCAGGAGTGGATTCCAACAAAACGAGCCTTTTATTATGGCTGATGAAAAGAACAAAAACAGAATGAGGGCAGCATACGTGTAGTACTCAACAGAAAACCTAAACTGGACAAAACTAAGGAAAGACTATGGCTGGAGGTACAGAACACAGGAGGTGGTAACACAGACGACGCGAGACAGACTGTATGAAACACAGAGACTAAATACACATGAGGGATGATCAGGGGAAGTGGCCACACATGGGAACACAGCTGACACACATGAACTTAACGACAGGACAGAAGGAGTGAAACTGAATACACTGACCGTGAATACAGACTTTCAAAGTAAAACAGGAAACATGGAGATTAGACAAGACACATGAACCGGGGAGACGTAGTACAGGGGAGATGACATAACCGACAGCATGGACTTGACAATATAAGACACGCAGACATAAACACACGAAGGGCAAGGGAGACTTAATACACGGGTAATATGTACAAATGGCTGGACTGCCTTAGTGACCCTAAACAAAGAATAAACATCAAAATAGGCTAAAACACAAAACACTGGGTCGCACGACCCAGGACCATGACAATTTCAACTATGAAACGAACAGAAATAAACAATTAAAGGTCCAAAGAATGTGTCAATATCCTCTCAGTTTATTAAATAATTTAATTATTCAGTGGACAAGCTTGAAATCACCAGTGAGAGTATATGTACCATCTCCACACCCGAGTGTGGTTGCATCCTTGTTTGTAAGCATGTTACAAACAAAAACGGGGATTTCTCCACAGCCTCCGAGTTTAATTGCAGAATCATTTTTACATGCACAATCTCATAACAAGATTTTTACACTGCAAATGAGAATTTATACGAATATAGCCTAAATAACTCAGCAGAGGGGCTTTTATCGAGCTACGTCTCCAGAAGTACCGCAGAAGTATTAATATTTGCATTGTTATTAATTCAATGTTAACATGTGTACACTTCAAAAGACACTCTTACGCAAGCCTGTTGTTTGCTTCATCATTCGTGTCCATGTTATTAGGAACAAAAAGGAAAAGGAAGCACATTTTTCAAGTAAAACTGAGGTGTGTTGTTTCAGAACCTTTATTTTTCTCTGAAAACTGGGAAACTCTCCAAATTTTTACAGCTTGAAAAGGAATATCAGTTGTGTTGCTGTACGGCAGAGATGGCCAATTAATATTTTCTCTCTTTATAAAATTCTTCTTTGTTTGTTTGTTAATTAGTTAGTTAGTTTATTTGCTTGTTTTAATCAATTTTAAATCATGCTTTTTATTTGTTCTTGTTTCTAATGTCTCTGTAAAGCACTTTGAATCACCTTGTTGTTGAATTGTGCTATACAAATAAACTTGCCTTGCCTTGCCTTGCCTTGGTGAGAGTAGATGCTACGGTTAAGCAGTAGTTTGTAAATACATTCTTTGTTTTTATTTAAAAGAGTCTTAATGTGGTATTAGAGAAATAATAAGCAAAATGCTGTAGAAGAAAAAGAATATGGCTGGAGGTTAACTGATCACCATGTTTCTCCATGTTTACAATTGGTGGCTTACACTGAAATACAATCCAGGGGGAACAATCTGTTGAATCTTCCAATGAAACAGTGGCCTGAGCTTTGGATTTGCTTGGGCTTTATCAGCACTCTGTCAGTAATTTTCAAACAGCAGCGAGCAAAGCAGATTAGCCTGGCTCTACACCAGCGACACTGTTGACTCATTTGACTCACAGATGAATACAAAATTATCTCTAATTCGTTCGGAACGAGCAAACAGATGAAACATCGTCCAGCATTAGGCTGGATGGAAGGCGTTGTTCCAGGATCGCTCGGCTTTTCACCTCTGCTTGTAGGACATGAAGGTCGCAGCGCACGAGGCTCGATGCGGGCCAGCTCTCAGCATCGAGACAGGATGGAGGGGCTGAGCTCCATCTCCAGGAGGACAACAGAGTGCCACTGTCACAGAGAGTATATACCCTCTCTGCCACCGAGAGCGGTCAAGTGGAAGAGGCCAGCCCTTGAGCAGGCACGCTTGTGTGAATGTGAATGTGTGTGTGTGTGTATGTATGCAGAGGGAGCAATCTGGAGTGTGCTGGAGGCTATGGCCTTTTTGACGTGATAGATTCCCTTTGCAGCCTGCAAAGCCAGGAGGGAGCCAGTCAACATCCTGCCACATGCCCTGCTGTTTATCTTCCAAAATCTGGTGGTGGGTTGCATCCTCTGGGTCTGCCCCAGACGCTCTCCTCTAACCATAATCACCATAACTTATGGTGACATAAATGACCATGCGGTTGCTGATTTTGTGCTTTGCTTTTCTTTTTCTTTTTCTTTTTTTTACCTTAAAACACTTTCCTATTATTAAGCCAAAAAATGGTACCTGCCAAGTGCCATTTATACAGGTATGGAAATGTTTACGTATTTTAACAGATTCAGGCTAAATCAGGTTTCCCTGGAAAAACAAGGTAGATAGCTCAGACCTCGGAGATCATAGCCTCTTACTGAAGAGAAAGAAAGAGCCGGGAAGGGGAGGGAAAAAAATTCAATTCCAAATCTGCAGCTTCAAAAGTGGATGGAAGCTGAATGCAAATAAAGTTCTGTTACTGTGTGTTGTGATTTATCACTGTGCCGAGCAGTAGTGCCGAGGCAGGCGGTGCATTGAACGGAATGACTCTCCTCACATATTGGAAAAGCAACTCGACAACAAAGGACAGGAAAAATAGAGGCAGACAGATGGATGACCTTCAGTCCTCCTTGATAGGAATAGATAGAGGGATTTGTTTAGAGAGCTAATCGCTCACTTCAGTAAAATTGTTGTCTAGATAATCCATCTGTATATTGAAAAAAAAACAACACTTTTCTTTATAGTCATGTGAAACAATTAGAGGATAAGACTAATGAAGAAACCGTGTTATATTTCACTTTGTAATCTACAGAATGACCATGTTTTTATCTTTCATGAAAAATTGGTATTGAATAAAATTCCCTCTTCAAACTCTGCATCCGGTGAGAATACAAATGCCTTTCTTATCAAAAGCTGAATTATAGATGCACTATAACCAAATATTAGCACAGCACTGACATTTCTCTGTGCCACAATGACATTGCAGCACTCCAACCATACCACACATTGGTAAACAAGCCTGTTCTGGTCAGCATCTGTGTATTCAGAATCAGCAAAACTGCCAAATTTCTGCTGAAATGCATCTTTTCAAGCCCCTGTTGCTTTTTTCTCCATCTGCACATATAACTAGGGTTCACTATCATGCATTGTTGGACAGAATGGTGAAATGCATGGGGAATTTGGGCTTTTTCTGCTGTTTGTTTAAGCCATTATTTTTGCTGGTGTGTCTGTGAACCTTTGGGATGTTGTGCTATTCAGCACATCAAGCAACATTCAATAAAAAGAATCAAATCTGCTGTCACACAAACAGCAGCACGGTGATTAAAAAGAAAGTCCATCCTTTTTTTTCCTGTAATCAACGCTTCCATTTGGTGCTCATTTAAATCACCGGTACGCACAATTGAGTGAAAGGGGGACTTGTGGTTTCCATCTCCCGTCTCTCCATATATAATTCTCTGGCGATGAGTCTTGTCACCATTGCTCTGCCATGGGTGAGCTTCAATCTCCGTGCCCAATGACTGCACCAGAGCAATCCTTCAACAGAGCCCTGGTATTAATCTTTCTTGGAAGCGGTTGGCAATGAACCTGGACTGCCTGAAAACTTGTGTGGCTGACAGATTCCATGATCAGCCATCACAGCTGGCTGTCTGATTCATACCTGAACGCCACATCAGTAGAGAGATGGAGAGACTTTAGCTTTCTGCTATGTTTCCATATTGAGTGTTCTCTATGGAGAACAATAGCACTCTCATATGCTATACCTTTCGGAATGGTCCATGAAACAGGGGAAATAATAATAGAAGAAGGCAGGGATTAATTACATCTCTACTTCTCTATTCACCTTATATAATGATTTAAGTTATGGCTAATCACGTTTTTTCTTAACCGATCTAAGAAAAAGCATATCACTACAGTGCTATGCAAAAGTCTTGACAATTTTAACCAAAACGTTCAAACTCAAATTCATCCCTCCATAACACTGCCATTGAATTTCAGTCCACTTCTTGTGAAATTTGGCATACATCAGCTTTTTTTTACCCTTTTTCTCTTTCTTACGAATGGCATCTTGACAGCCACTGTGACCAGTTTTGATAAGGCTTCATGAAATGTATCTCTCAGGACGTGTGTCACGTCTTTTTGGGACTAAAAAATAAAGTGCTACCAATATTTTTTAAACGGTTAAGTAATCACAAAACCTTGATGCTGTGTATCATAAAAATCCCACGGCAACGTTCGTCCAACGGAGTTGCAAAAAGGTACATGACATCAGTATGGTGTCAGAGCAATTTCACATGTTGTCCTGTAGCTCAGTAAAATATGCAGAAATGGGCCATTCTCACTAACAATCTCCATATTAAAAGGGAGAGCTCACTGCTACTAATCCTCACCGACTAATCTGTGAAAAAGCGTGTCACTGTGAAAACGGTTTCTCGCAGGTATGCTCCATTTTTTCCTCAATCCACAGTCTTTAACTGGGGAGATATTCTTTGTTTTCGCATCAATCCAGTTATCAAGACATACATATTGTAATTAATCTGACTGTTACGTTGTTAGGATAATGAACGTTTTTCTAAATTTGTGCTGCTGCTATTTGAATCTTCATACTAATTGTAATGCTGTCATGATATTATAAGGTCATAGCAGAAATGTCTTTGGTCTGTGTATGATAATGAGTTGTTCTTTGGCCCACTTCCATTAGTTGATGTGATGTTTGAGGAGCCAACATTTGGCCAAGATATACGTGACCAATAATTACCCCTCCTTTGTGTTGTAGTGCTGCAGACTGTGCTTGCTCATTCCCAGCGGAAAAGAAAAATCAATTACCTTGGCTCATATTTGAGCACTGCATTTACACTCATACGAGACACAGAGAGAGCGAGAGAAAGACAGAGACATCTACTTTTTGTAAGAAAAAGTTCTTGTGGTTATACTTAGAATCTGAAGTGAAAAGGTTACCAAATGTCTGGCATAATGCTTGTCCTGCCCATAACCGAAACTTATTTAGTTTGGACACCCACACTCTGAGACATATTGTAGATAACACATTACCTTAAGTAAACCAATATTGTTTTCTTGTAAATGATAGCACTGATTTGCTAAAGACAAACTAGATTGAAGACTTAGAGTGAAGAAATTAAAACCATGACAAGCTTATAAAGCAGCTTTCTTGTGTCTTCAAGCTATTATGCATTCTTTTGCCAGTGCTGCGGAGGGGAGTTGTGCTCTAATTAAACTCACCTCCAAATATCCTTGCCGACACCTCCAGAATACTCTAAAGCTTTTAAAATGTGGCTGATGGGAATTTGTTATGCATGTACGCAGCAGTGCTAATAAATTCCCTGTTTAGACTTCAGCCAAGATTAGCGTTGCAACCTGCAGAACACATCTACAGCGTGCCACTGAGTCACAAAGGTCACTATTCAAATTCTTTGACACATGAAAACCTGCTGTGATTGAACCAGTCCTCAGAGGTAACGCCAGCTGCTGAAGCAGAGCTGTGTGCACTGTTAACTACTGATTGCTGTTGCAAACATCTGCGTGGATAAAAAGCTTTTTACCATTCAACATTATCAAAGCTTGAAAGCTGAAGAGAATTCAGTCTTACAATAACTGCAACAATATTTGTGGATATTCTCTAGGGCGATGTTGAAGTTTAGTTCGTACCATAAACTGCGAAGAAGTTAGCCCCTCCCTTTATTAAATTAATCTTACTTTTGAGAGACCAATGAAGATTATTCATCGCTGAAAAAAAAAGTATCAGCAAGGCTACACATTTTTATTCCTCCTGAAAAATGACATTGCTGTCACCTTTGGAGATATACATTCAAACATGACTGCTAATCCACTGCATTTGCTAAGTGCTTGAGGGGAAAGGGTGAGTTATTAAGATGGAAAGTAAAGACATCCTAAATGATTAAACACATAATTAACAGCTTCTGCATGAAGGGCATGACTTGTCAAATCTCTAGCGATTCCTGATTGGCCATCTTAATTCTTCTCCCGAAAAACACATCAGCTGAAATACAAAAACTAAACCACTGAGCTTTCAAATCTCCCAAAATATGTCCGCTGTTATTCCTCTGATTTTACCGTCCAAACATCCCTGGAATCCATCTTGATTTATTTATTTTTCTGCAGCAGCCTTCCAAGTTTTAAAACAGCACTAGAACTGCATCTGGGCTTTACATGACAGCCAAATTACAGCCAAAGCTCTCTTCCAGACAAAAATCTATGCCCTGCACTTCCCTCCAATCTAAAACAAGTTCAACAATCGCATCCCTTTGGAGAGAGATAATTAGTCACCCAATGTGCCAAATGTGCAATTTTGTTTGTCTGACAACAAAGTATAAACCACAAGTCTTACGTGATGGTCCAGAAAAACAAGCTGAGCTTTGGCCACTGCCCTAGAACAAGCATCTGTCAAAACAAATGGATCTTGTTTTCAAAATGTACAAGTAAAAAAAAAACATTTCATGATCCATGGATGAATTGAAAATTTTTTTTTACCTTATTAGAGAACAGATAAGAAGTCTATTTTGGACTTCTTACTGGAAAAATGTCCTAAAACCATGCAAACTACTGTTAATATGCAAGTAAGATGCTAAAATCCCTCTCTAATGGGGCTCTTGCTTTCTTGCATACAACTGAGAAGTTCCATTTCATTTCACAGCAAACGTGAGCCATTGTCCAATTGGATATCGACTTTCAAGCTGTATCATTCACAGTAAGAATGACGCACTGTCCAAAATCGTCAGTAGTCTATATAACGCATAGCTGGTTCAATCAAATTTCAAAGTGAACCACATACAATAAATAATTCATTCACTGCCGTATTGTTATTCAGGGTCACACGGTCATCTGGGCACAAACTGAACAAAACACTGGAAAACGCAACACTTAATCACAGGCCTACAACAGACAATCATTCACTTACATTTACGCCTAAAGGCAATGAATGCAACTTGCATGTGCTTTCAATAGTGAAACGCTATGACACGACGTCACCTTGTGACTCTCAAGGTATTCATGAGACAAACAAAAACATTTTTCAACAAGAAAAGGCGCTCTTTGAAAACACTCTCTTTTATTTTAGTTATTATGAAAGCTCTCATTTAATACAAAGCAGTTCCTGTGATTTAATGATTCAGCTTCAATGTATTCGCCTAGTGGCTGAAGACCTTGCATTCTTTTAATTACATACTCCAAGTCTCTTATTACTGAAAAAAGCCACCTGATTAAAAAACTGACTTTGAAAACAAGCATAGTTTTGACCTTCTAAAACTACCTAAAGGCAAAATCTGACTAAATCAATTAAAAAAATAAAAAGTTATCTTTCATGGTTTGCATTTTTTCGCCTCTCATCTATGCTCAGCATTAAACTTAATCTTTGGTATAATTATCTAGCTACTTTTTCCATTCCCAATTCAAATATAAATGACACCTACTCTGTGAACAGAAGGGTTGTCCGCAAGACTCAGTGATGCCTCCTCACAAATATCTCACAATCATTCACCCACCATTTCCCTAGTTAAACACAATTCATTCATAAGTAACAGCAGACTGCATGAGGTGATATCAAGTTGTGGATAGGTGTTAGGAAAGTGCAAAGTTGTATAATTCCCACACTCCCCCATGCTCATAAATGGGAAAAACAGCCACTGTCACTCAGAATAACAGTTATTGTGTTCTACTGTTTTATTAGGTAAAAAACACACACACACACACGTACACACACACACACACACACACACACACACACACACATGCAGACATACACACATTCTCATGGACATACACACTTTCTAAGTGGCTATTTTTTATAGTTATGTGATTTACAGAGCAGGTGCATGCTGCAGTCCCTCCAGTGTTATAATTGGATAACTGCAGTTAAATTACAGTTTACCTCATTTGGAAGACAGCTGATGGTTACTTGCTAATCTGTTGAAAAAGTTCCACATTTTAGTTGTTTCTCTGTGTTTGAGCAACAGTGATTAGTAACTGTTTGCAGTGTTTACATTTTTTAAGCATAGAGAGCATTGTGGCATTTAGAGACAGCTGAGCAAGTCATCTCTCCTAAATTTATTTCAGTACAAAAGGCCAGACAGCAGGATGTTTGGGTTCTCTACAGATTTAAAATGCATACATTTCCTATATGCAGCAAGGTAATTGTGTGACATTAATGTCTATTTCTCCATATGTTTGCTCTCGTGACTTTCTGCCAGATAAAAACAGACACACAAAGAATTGTTCGTTTTGACAATATCTAAAATCTGGTAACCACTAAACATGGTAACCAATAAAAGGTTGTGTTATATAAAAAAATAACACTTGCAGTATTAAACATTTTAACAAATGTAATGAAATGCATTGTTTCCTCTCTAAGACAATACAAAGCACGACTAGACCTGCAATCTGCTACAGAGTGGCTGATTGTTAAGGTCATCATGAGGGGGTGGTGCGATTTGTCTTTTGCTGCCCACCATGTGTCAAGCCCATTATACTGTATTTCCTGACTCAACAGAACAGATTGTCAAAACAGACTCAATTTCAGTAAATAAAAATTTGCATCTCAGAGCAAATGATCCATCTTACTCCACCAGATGAGTAGAACTCCAGGGGGGGGGGGGACGACGACGACGACATGAATTATGGAAACTATTTTGAAATCACTTCCAAAAAAAAAAAAAGCAAGTGGAGGTTAACTGAGCAGGTTATCACATCTTAATAATGCTTTCTATATTCAAATGTTTCAGAACATTAGAAAGAAAAAGGGTTTCTTTTTCCTTTTTTATTTTAGAGTGTTTTATCCTTGACTGTCAGAGTTTGTCAGGGTCAACAGCTAAATAAATAAAGAAAAAGAAAATTGATATTATTAAGAATATTTTTTCAAACTAAAAGGAATTTTATTACTTCTGTGAGTATTTGGTTTGACAGGGTGTGTCACTGTGCCTCTCACGACTGTTTTACTGCTGTCATACAAAGCATGCAAGTATAATTACACCTAATAGAGAACTACAATTTAATTTTTTCATTTGCAAGTCGCTGTGCAGTATGTCCTGTATTATGAAGCTAATTAGGTCATTTGCTCCATTGAAGACATTGTTTGGAGATTAAGTTGCTCTGACCCATCTGGCTAATGGCCTGGTAGGGTCTCAACTCCTATTAAAATATCTGCCACAGAGGACAAAGAAATATATTGAATCCTATTATTGTCCTAATCTAATTATTCAACATCAGTGGACTATCATTTCCCCATAGCCCCTGACAATTCAGCCTTAATTGAATAAGTAAGCTAAAAGGATTTTTAGACATACACCAGCTTAATGCTGATAATTTGAGCTGTATTATCCAATGTATTCATTTCATTTATTTGAATGTCTCTTCCAGAAAAAAAATAATCTCAATGAATAGCTTTGCATCAAAGCAAACACTGTATCCAGTCAGCATTATTTTCCCTTCTCTTTTCTCAGCTAGAAATGGTCACCCTAATGATCCCAAAGTGAAAAAGTAGTTAAGAAGATAACAGTTATACCACATACTCAAAGGGATCCTTTAAAAGTTCCCATCCGGCTGCTATTTCATCGACCGATAGTTGGGGTAATCTTTTCCTATGACTCACATCCATCTGTCAAGTCTAAAAAGAGCTGCATTGATACCCTGGCCTACTCTAGTGCCATTTCGACTAAAGTGCCAGCCACTGGCATCATGTCTAATATGGCAGAGGCAGATGCTATTTCTGGCAAATGTTGTGGACACTGGAAAAATATAGATAAAAACATATAATTCACCCCTTTGTAGAGGAGTCCTTACAGGACTCGGTGTCTTGATAATGTCTTGTCGCCCGAGTTAGAAGACTTAGTTTAAAGTGTTGCAGTGTGTTGCACATTCAATCTCAGAAGTCTCAGCTGTCTCAGTAGGTGACAACCAAACTGACCATAAATATAAATACAATTCAATTCAATGACGAACCGAAACCTTGTTACTAGACTAAACGTGTTGTGCTTTGTGCAAGAGGAACGTGACAAAAATGCTATACGCTTTCCTCAGTGTGTTACGAAATATATATATGTGCGTGTGTATATATTTGTGTTTGTGGGTATATGCAATCATTCCAACAGGATTACTTAGGTAAAAAAAATATATATGCATATTTTTTCTATACTGGATCATTTCTAAAATTGTTTCCTCATTTGTTAAAGCACTATAAGCAAAATTGTACTTTAACTGCAACTCAAGCAAGCACCGAGTACATCATCAGCACATTTTAATTAAATCACAACCCTGCAGCAAACAGCCATCATTACACTGTCTTAAAGAGGTAACGGCAGTGTTGTATCAAAGCATGTACATCCTTAAAACACTGCAGCATTTTTCAACTCCATCTGAGCACTTAAAGGGGTTTTTACTACAAGCCACATTCTGAGACACTATACTATTCCTTTAAGCACTTTTACAATCTGATGGATGTGCCTGGACATGTGGACCAGGGAAGCCAGGGATCGAACCACTGAACCTCTGAAAAAAAGTACACTAGAAATAGTTGTGATATACAACAGACTTCATGAAGCATAACAAATCACTTCTTTGTTTAAATCTGCAACTACCCTAAAAAATAAAATGTTTAACTATTCAAGTTGAAGTAACTAAAATGTTTTATGTTAATTGGAAAAACCGTATCATTTTTAAACCGTGCATGTTTTTTAATATTGCACAATTCATGTTGAAATGTTTAATATTAAGAAAAAAAATGGAGCAGCTTTACTCGTCTGAGCAGATTCAGATTAATTTCTCTTCTGTTGATAAACTTCCAAAACTCTACCGCAGCTGTGCTACCTCCCTTAAATTGCATAAGATGTTATACAGAGGATTCTGAGAGCCCTCCAACCATGATTTTGGTGATTTTCAGGTCAAACAGCACACTTAATAAAGACAACTTCAAGCTTTCAGCACAAATCTAAAGTTTGTTCAATCTCCCTGATTATAATGAGGTCATTTATATAAGCCTCATATAATCAGGTAAGATAGATATCATCTGTTTTCTGCCACCACCGACTAATATAATAGTTATACTTTAATCAAGGATGATCATTTTTGTAATTAAATGACTGTGCCCACTGAAAACAAGATGTACGAAAAGCTTGATCACAGAAAAGCTGTTCAAGATGGTATTTCTGAGATGTAATAGATCTGTCACTGACCATATTTATCTAATGACTGTTGACGCAAACAGTGCAGCAATCTCAGTGAGGTTTTTATTAAACTGTGACAAGCTTCAGCAATTGATGAAACCACAGTCATTTAAATTATGGGGCAATTTTATTATAAATTAGCATGTAATAGCCTGTTTTATTCTGCAAGGTTTTCACTTTATGATAATTTGATTATGTATTTACACAAAGATTGAAAGCTGAGTGCTCATGATGCTCATGGCTGCAGTCTTGCTTTCCGAAAATTAACTTAATTTGCTTGGTGGAGTGCTAAGAAATGGCCTTGAAATGGGACATCAAGGCCTAGATGCCAACTCTCCCGTTTCAATTATAAAGGCTAATATCTTTTCAAGAAAGACAAACATGGCCACAAGCGGTGCTTAAGTCGAGCAACAGGAGGCCTCGCCAAGGGCAATGTGGCTGCTGATAAACCCACGAGTCAACAGGAGATTAAATCTCTGTGTCCCACTTGGCACATAATGGGAGAGTTCAAGCGAATCCAGCCTAGTAAGTCTTTGGACCTACATTCACTCAATTTCTTTATCTCATCAAGTGAATGTGGCATTGAAGAAAGTATGACAAGTTTAATTTCCAGTGGGTGGTCATGACAAGCAAGCCCTGGATCCCAGTGCAACAAACTAACTTAATTAGAAAGGAGCAAACGCTGCAGCGTACCTTCTGTCATGCCTGCAGAAACGAAAGCTTTTGTTTTTGTACTTGCGGTAGAGTTTACCATTTCATGACCTGTGTTGCCCACATAATCATTCTGGGAATACACTACAATCAATTATGATGTCCTTCCTTCACCATTATCCTGCCAACTACTCATTTCAAAATAATTTTTAAATACGAATACATGTATTTAATAATTATCCATATCATTTTTTGAAAATGTTACAAGGCAAATATTGCAAACACTAGTAAATAACTCAAATCATTATATTATAATCCACCTGATCACTACTACAAGTAATAATACAGATACAAAATCAGGGAAAAAAGCAGGTCCAGCAATAGCTGTTTGATAGTGGGTTCAGAGATAGCATAAAGAAAATTATCAGTGAAGCCTGACGGACAATAATGATACTCAACCAGGTATGATAATAAATGCCACTAACATCTCTCTCTCGCTTTCTTTCTTTCTTTCTTTCTTTCTTTCTTTCTTTCTTTCTTTCTTTCTTTTTCTCTGGAGACCAACCCTGTTTGCTACAAGGATAGGCTGACCTGCTCCATCAATTACAGCTTCTTGTTTCCTAGCCAACCAAATAATAGGATATTTGTTGACTCTTGTGTATTCTTTTTTGGCTTTGGGTATAAACATTTTAAGCTCAAGCAGGAAAAAGAGAGTGTGGCACAAGTATTACAGTAAAAAAAAAAAAAAACTAAAAATAAAACTATGTCATCATCATGTACATAATACAGGAGGCATTTTGAATAATTAACCAGCGATGGACCAAAAGTAAAAGCTAATCGATAAAAAGAGCTATGATCTGAGAGGTGTTTTGTCTCATTTTATACACATGAACACACAACATTTACACAAAATTTGCATAAACTATAAATCCTTTCTAGATTTTCTCATCCTTGGCCTCCCAGCAACCACACCTGACTCCAAGCTTCTTTGCTTAACTATGCAGTCCTGAGGTGTACAGTGAGAGGCCTGGGCAAGCTGTGGGAAACACAAGCTGATAATGTCTAATCCTCTGTGTGAAGGACATATTAGTCTTCCCACCCAGTATCCAATATGTTTAACAAACCCACAACTTCCTGCTGAAATTTGACTGCAGTGCAGGCTGTTTGCATGCATGCTCATTCTCAGTGCCATTTAAAACTATGACACATTATGAGGATTAACATAATTTGCAAATCGTGTGAATACAAATTAGGCTTAAAACTGTAATTTGTCTAAGCACAAATCTAAGAATAAGCCACAATCAATGTATCTTCTTGTATTCAACCTTTTAGGTCAAATATAAATCTAGGTTATTTTTGCCTGCAAATCAATCCCCATATCCTGGGGAGCCAAATAAGACTTCATAACTCTACCACAGTGTGAGCTGTAGAGTAGATGGGAAGGAAACAAGATATCCCATGCTGACCCTGTGTCTTGATATCACATCATCAACACATTGATGGAAGAAAAACTCTCTCTCTATTCTGATTCTGAACTGAAATTTTGAGTTATCTTCGCACATCTTAACTCTGTGCTACAAATACATCTAAAGCTGTAACCTGACTACAACTTCTGGCGAGCAAATATGGCTACAACTATTCATAAATAGCTCTCACACTATCTTGAATTTTCTTTTCCCATTTCACTGGGTGGAATTGCTTATGCAAGCGAGTTGACACACACTTTGCAGAAAGCCGCATTTGAATCTTTGCATATGCACCGTCCTTGGTGCATATAGTGCATCTTTGGCTACCATCTCCTCCAAAACAATTTCACTCGGGGGAATTGCCACCTTGCAATACTTGCATTATGCAAAGCAGTCAAACCAATCAGGCCAAAGCATGTACAGTATGCAAGTGCCAGCTGTTGTAACAGAGATCACTCTTCATTTTAATATTCACGCCTTTGTTTACCTGCTGACAGCACTGGCTGCCGAATTGCTATTTAGTGCTTTCATTAAGATGTCAATCAAAAAGAATCCTGCCTTCCAAAGTCTAATCAGTGTGATCTTTTAAAGACGTTATGCTTTTATAAGATTCATTTGTGTACTAGGGGAGAAAGGATTTTCAATCGACTTTTATTCTGAGACTCTATGTGAACAGGGCGAGCACACAGCTCTTTCTTTCATATGGACATACAGTAACAGCTTATTCAACAATATTTCCGTTCTGACTAAAAAAATAGAAGATGGAAGGTGTCTCTTTTTTATTTTAAATCCAGCAAGAAAAAAAGCTCTGTGCATTGTTCAGAATACACTATGGGCCTCTGGCCATAGAGAAATAACAAAGCAGAGATTTTCTATGCTCCATATAACTATAGTGAAATGTAGTCGTGAAATGATTTGAACACACTAGGACTGTTATCAAGTACACCATCACTTTATGAAAAATAAGATACTCCTTCCTCATACTGTAGCTTACAGCAAATTAGTTTAAATCCTTGTGACAGCATACGAACGCAAAATGTTCTTAAAGTATGACATCGTTTTTTTGTTTTGATTGGAATGATTTTTTTCATGCTGTATAGGGGTTCAAAATCATCACCCAGAGGGAAGAAGGGGCGCTGATGCATATTTTGTCAACAGTCACGTTCTCTCACTCTTGGGCCCATATGACTGAATAAGGAAACAAGCTCCATTTAGGTTAAACAGTTGTAACATGTTAGCCATCCTGCAATGTGATACAACATGACACCTCAGTAATGCTGACAGATCAGATTCTAAATGAGGTGCAGAGCACAAGATTCTCAAACATACGTTGGGCAATATACAGCACCTGCTTCAAGGAGGCAGAAAAATCCTGACAAGCAAGCGCCCCTAGAGTGTGTCAAAACAAACTGAGCAGTTTATAATATAATGGCAATTATTGCTGCTGCCTCGGCTTCATCAAGCAGCAGAGGAAAATCGTTTTAGGATCGTTTTTGATTGTCACTTGAAGCTTGAAGCACTTCACATTCAGCTGCTAACACTGAAAACTTTTGGGTTGGGTGCGTGGGCTGCAGGAACTCAAGAGCATCTTTACATAAGTTCCTAAACTGCACAAGCCTTATAGAAAAGGGGTTACTTTCTAAACATTCACCACATCACCTTGAAAATAGAGCTGCAACAAATCAAAAACACAGGTCAAATAAATTTGGGTTATTTATCAAAGAGAAATGCCAAACAGTTGTTGGTTCCAGATTCTCAAATATAATTTTCTAGTTTTGTGTGTTTTCTTCAATGTAAATGTTAATATCTCTGTTTTTTCTTTTTAGTCAAAAAAATAAGCCAATTTGAGGAGGTTATAGAGCTCTCATAAAAAGTTGACTTTACATAGCTGTTCGCATTTCTTTATGTGATATAATAGAATATTGAGATATTGATGTTAAGGAAATATACCAACAATTCTTTTATAGTGAAAGAATAGTCAAAAAAGTTTAATCTTTGCTGATTACAAAGAAACACGATTAAATTCACAACAACAGTCACTTGAAAGGCACTTTTATTGTTTGGTAAAGACTCTTCAATATTGGAAAGAAATATCAGCAATTGCATGAGCCACTAGGACCAAGCACTTGGTGAAAGTGGTAAGGGAAAACTTAAACCTGGCCCACAGAGGGGCAGCCATCCACCATAACCAGTTTGGGGAGAGGGAACAGAACAAAAGACCCACTACAGGAGAGAGAGTCAGAGTTTAAAGTAAAACCAGCAGTCTAAGAGTGAAGTGATCTGTTAGGATAATAAGGTACCATGAGCTCTTAGATAAGATGAGGCCTGATTATTCAAGATGTTGTCTGTGAGGAGAATGATTTTAAATTAAATATTGAATTTTACAGGAGCCAATGAAGAGAAACTAATATGGGACTGATAAGGTCTTTTCCAGTTAGTCCTTTTGCTGCAGCTTTTCGGATAAACTCAAGGCTTTTCGCAGACCTTTGAGAGCGACCTGATAATAATGAATTACAATACAGCACAGTAATATAGGGCAAAGTAATAAATGCATGGGATGCAGGGTGCAAATATATTAAGGCAGTTCTACATATTTGTTTGATGTGCTCTCAGAAGGACATATCCTGATCAGTGTTGCTGAAGGCCTAGGTAATGCCATCTAAAGCAGCGGTCCCCAACCTTTTTTGCGCCACGGACCGGTTTATGCCCGACAATATTTTCACAGACCGGCCTTTAAGGTGTCGCGGATAAATACAACAAAATAAAACTAGTACCGGTACCGAAAAAAAAGAAGATTTATTCATAACACACATGAAAAGACCCAGGAAAACAGAGTTAACGATAAAAACAATAACAAAAAAATGTACTGAAATCTATTGTCTAATGCTGTGTAATCTTTTGTTGTACATTTAAATTATTATTAAGAAAGGATCAGACAAAATAGGGTTTATGGGAAATACAGTTAAATGTTCTAGTATGTGGCATATGTCAGGACGAGATCCAATGTGATTTAAGTGTGGGATAGGCTAATTTACATTTTGAGAAAATACACTTCCGTCTAATTAAAAATTAAATGAGGTGTCGAGACTGACATTTGTAGCATCTACGTGGATGATAAAATCATCTACAATAATTACTTTATCAGAACTGACAGAAATTCTGATTACTGTCAACAAGGACAATAGATAACAACAAGTAAAACAGTTTTTTTTACTTTTCCAATTAGAATGGATAAGGCTAAGGGTTTCAAAATTCTCTGCAGACCTGAGTGATTAATAAGCTCGAATAAATGATGCTGCCTCTCTTCTCTGTGATTTGGGGCTGCTCAATCATTTAAACTTGCATATTCATTGCCTTTGCCAGGCAAAATAAATCAATATGTTGATCAATTATTAAATAAGTTATTAACAAGGACTTAGAAGATAGAGGCCTATTGTTTAATAGGACAAATTTGATTGATTTAATCTTGGGTTTAGTTGAGAGTGTTATTCTTTTTTTTTTGTTTCATGGGTAATTGGGACCAGGCACAGCCTCTACGGGGTTGGGTTTTTGAGGGGATAACAGAAAGAGAGAAAATGCAGAAAGGTGTGTAAGACTGAAAGTCTGTCTCCTGGTCCCAACTCTGGATAGTAACATTTTTAGGTATTTAATAAATTCGTCCAGATTTCTAAAAATGAGAGCTGCTCATTGGATGAATGTCATCACTCCTAACAACAACAGGATTTCCCCAGAACTTTTCACACTTATCTATGAAGCCTGCATAATTTTTGGAAACTGCCCAGACACCAATGAGAACATGCTGTCACCACTGGTTCGGTTGGGGAGGGGACCTGAGGCTTCTGTTTCAAACTATGCTTCCTGCTCACAGTCACCCAGTGAGCCAGATTTGCCGGCTGGTGGAGAGCTAACTGGGGCTAAGCTAGGCTAAGCTACTTTTGGCCTGCACCAACTACCAGGTACTGGCTCATTACAGGATTATCTTCAGTTTTATGCCAGATTCTGACACAACTCCAAAGGGACTTGTGTCTCCAGCTGGAATCAGACTAGTGCCCTTTCACTTGCCAAGCAAATCTATAAATTACCATGGAGTCACGTCTCTCTGACAAGCATCCTTAAAAGTCATAGAAACATATTACTATCATTAGCATATTACATATTAAGGGCGTCTCGCCATCTTGAGAACTTTAAGCCCAATTCACATAGGCCTAAGGTCTGGTCAAAGACCCCCTAAGGACAAGCAATCACGAGAAAAAAATGTGTATCCCCACCCAGTTGGCGAGTGGTTGCTGACTGGTCTCTAGGCCAGTGTGAGTAGTAAGAGGCAGCGGCAAAGCTATAAAACCACGTCCATGTAATGACTTTACTGTGTCTTAAGTAACATCACATACGTGGACGATCATGGTGTCCCTGTGGAACAAAGAAACAAATCTGGATGTGTCTTAGCTTAAATTTCAATTCATGTATCACCATTAATATTGGCATCTTCTACTGCACATGTAAATTTCAAAAACAGATAAGCTACTGTACCCTGTTTTACTATGAATATCAGAAAGAAAATGATTGCAGGTTGATTCTGCAATGCCATACATAGTACAGTTTTCTTTATAACCTCAAATCTCAGTGCATCAGATGTTGTACAGCTTCACCTTAAAACAAATTGAGGTGATGTATCTTAAAAGGCCAGTATTGCACTTTTGTTGTTTTCTGATTCTTCTCCCTGCAATTCAGCAGAGTCTTTGTGAGAAGTAGTGCTCCCATGCTCTTTCCAGGCCATGGGCTGTACAGTAATCAATGTTGATGAATGACTAGGAAGGCTCTCTTTATTCCAGCCCTCGCTGAATAGAAAGTTTCCATTATCTCTCACAATGTATTCACTCTATCAAAGTGACAGGGTTGAGGCAAGCCACACTCCATTGCCCTCACTGTGCCCATACGTACCTTCATCCGTCTACTCCAAAAAACAGGGAAAGCCGGAAGAGACTGCTAAAATAACATTGCAGAACCCTACAAAATCTATAAGACTTTAACTTGTGAATCTCATCCATCAAAGCTGTAAGGATACAATGACATGCATGTGGTGTGCAACAATATCCACTGTAACGCTGAATAATTCAACAGGCAATGTAAGTCACCTTTTCTTTCTGTGAAAATTTGGATCAAAAGTAGCTTTAAAACAGAATGAAAACTTTTAAATTTGCTACAGTAAAGTTCTTCTCAAACTACTTTTGCGTGGTCTGAAGTTTTGGCCATGTCTGACACTTACACAAAGAAATTTGTCATGAGCACTGCCACTCAAGTCATTTTCTGGCATCATAATATCAGAAAGCAAGTTTTATTACTCTTGTCTTTGGTTTTCTATGGTTAGAGTTAAGGGCACTTTGCTAAAACTAAAATTAGATAGGATTGCTGTAGTTCATTTAGGTAACATTGCCAAAGCTAATAAAGTTGCTAAAAGTGGCACTCTAACACTCAGATCAAAATTCTACAACTACTTTACAAATTCCAAATCTTATTCTTCATCATCAAATAAAAGGCTGAATGCAAAAAAATATGTCCTGCAAGAGCAGAACCTTTGACCTCGGAACAGCTTCATTAAATGTTAACAATGTTGTTCAGCAAACTCCTCATTTATTTTTGGTCATATTAAATAAATCAACTTTCACACTTAAATGAAAATGAACAGGAGTAAACTCGTGCATCATGGTGTGTTAGGTTAATCAGTACTTAAGTTGTTATTTTTTTAAATTCAGTCTCCTGTTGCGCATAAAATATAATGATTATAATGACTTTGAAACCCATCTATTCAAAATTGCATACCCTTCATCATGATTCCGTTTTAGTCTATTTTTACCTTGTTTAGCTTTTATACTTTCATGCTTGTTTTTTTATTTTTCATTTACCTGATGTTTTTAGGGTTTTTTATTACTAATGTAAGGTGACCTTGAGGGTCTTTAAGGCACCTATAAATAAAATGTATTATTATTGTCATTATTATTATCATTATTATCATTATTATCATTATTATTATTATTATTATTATTATTATTATTATTATTATTATTGTACATGTGTAAATGTATAACTTAGTTAACTTAAGTAGTGTAATAACTTAGTATGAGCTATCAAACTTTGTAATTAATTGCCTTTTGACACTTGTGGTAAATTTGTTACCAAGTGGTGCTTCAATAATTAGACATAATTATTAACAAGAGAACTAAGAATTGTTTTGTTCACCTAGTAAGAAATGCAGAACAGAAATCTGAGTCAATGTGTCTTAGCCCAGAACTAATTTAGTTATATATCAGTTTCTCATGCTTTTCAGCACTGATTAACAACAACAATGAAAGTACTGATAGATGAGAAACACAGATTATCTTGTTACAATGCAATGTCCTGCTAGGAAAATCATGGGTGCTGGCATTCACGTGAATGACATTTTTCCATGCATCATCCGGGTTAACATTGTTACAGCCAACCAGACTACCCCATGGCAAAAAAAGTCCTCAGTGGCAGGTTGCTTGAGCAGGCCAATATACAGCTCCCATACAGCAAAAACTCAGGAATGCCCCAATGAACATGACAAAGTGATCTAGGCATTCCCCCAGTTTCCACACTCCCTAGATTCTAATTCAGTCAAGCATGCCGTAAAGCCAATCCATGGATGTCCTATCCTGTAACCCACAGAACCTCAAGGATCCTTTACAAAAAACCCGGTGCCAGATAGAACAAGGATGCCCTCAGAGGTGCTGCATCCATTGCTCCTGAGAGTTTTTGGAGTGGTTACAGTAAGAAAAAAAAAAAAAGAAAGAAAAAAACCCCACACTAAATAAATTTTCAACCCGATTATGGTGGCGAGGCAATTTTTCTCTGCATACACTCATTCCAAATCCAGAGTGAAAACAGAAAGTACAAAAACATAAAAAACACAACCTTTATGTCCTCAGAGGAACTGACAGCCACAATAATAGTGCTGACATTTCTGAATTAGCAGTGTCCTGGCTTCCTAAAAGTCTCACATCAGATACTTTCAGCAATTATGCTAAGATATCACAGCTGAACACAGAGAGACCATAACATAAGCTTGTGTCCTCCAAGGACATGATACATTAACAGATTAGCAAATATTGGATACTGCACATCTGCCATTCATTCACAGTCATAACATAGTTAGATTAATTTAAAAAGAGAAATGCCTGTCATAATGAGCGACCAGAACACAGACTAGTGCCAACCTCCTGTATGACTTTTACTCTGCTGCCGTGGCTTTTTTGGAAGCTGATTTCATTATGTTTTCATGTTGTTAATCTTTCGTTTTTTATAGTCTCCTTAGAATGAGGTCACTGACTTCTATTAGTTCAGAGAGGAGGCCTGGATATTCTATTGCTATACTGCTACACCACCCCCACTCAAAAAAAAGAGAAAAACACAGTATAGATTAATGAGATGGAAGACAATGTTTTCTCATACTGTCAGAATTTAGAGTTCCAAAAACGTTCCCTGTTCTGTCTTTATGCTGAAAACGGGACAAAGCATTGCTCTGTGGTAATATGAAATATGAATATGGGACTAAGATTATCTTGTTGTCTTACATCTATCATTCATTTGTATTTCCTTCTCTTTTCAGTGCTTCTAAGTCTGGAACATTTGGTGATCTGATGTCTCAGACATTCATTATTTGGGATTATTAAACATGGCAGCAAGTAACTGGAATTAATAATATTATGGGATGAATATTTAAAAACTAATAATAATAATAATAATAATAATAATAATAATAATAATAATAATAATAATAATAAAAGAAAAGAAAAGAAAAGAAAAGCGGCAAACAACTAAAAAAAAAACTTTAAAAAAAATGTTTGACTTGCTGATGCTGGCGTTATATGTTTAGAGGGTCAAACGCCACATGTATTGGATTTCAGGATATAAAACCACCAATTAAGACTTTGGAATGATTTGGAACACAGACAGTTGGCTGTCTGCAGAAATGAATTTCAGAAAGCACTAATTATTTTTCCTGAATTCTTCCTGTTTCGCTGAAACTTAAGCTGGTTAGTTTTTTCCACTTCCTGACACCCACCAGATGGTCTTGCTTGCAGTTGTTATACCGAAAGGCACTGGGAGTAAACAAGACAAAGAGGCTCAGTCTGAGATGCAAGCTTAAACTTGATGAACAAATGTTGTCTGTATTGCATAAAGCCTTAAAAACCCAAATATACTAGCCAATCAAAAAACAAAACAAAAAAAAAATCAGGAGATGAAAATAAAACAATAGTTGTTATGAAGATATTAATTTAAAATTCAGGCCTGCATCACTTTTTAATATGTGTCCATTCGCCACAATAAAGGCTGCTCATTGCAGATATCTAATTGCTACATCTGGATGCACATTATTATCTTGAAAGCCAAGTCTGTCCTTTGTGTACAGGACAAGCTTTCTCAAGCAGCAAAAAGAGCCTACATCCAGGTTACAGTAGCAATGATAACCCAATACCCTTTTTATTGTAAACCCTGAATAAAAATGTGTTAGTTTTTATTGCCATTGCTCAGAAAACTGTGTCATGTAAGAACCTTATCTGGATTTTATTGTTTCTATCCAGAAAAGCCAAGCCAACACCTGTAAATCCAAAGTGCCCTAGTTACTCAGAGCACTGCTCGCATATAAATACAGGCAAAGAAACCAGTTTTTATTCCCTCCTATCAAGACTATTTAGTTACACTGAAAGCCTGCATGAGACTTAAAAGCTCCTCAAACCTGCAATCTGTGTTTATATCTTATCTACAGAAAGAGACTGATATGATTGACATTAAAAGCGATATTTGTCTATATCTGAAAGAGATCCCTTCCTCCTGAACAGTTCTTAGCCATTGCAAAGGCTTTCATCATTGATCCTCAAGAGCCAAATTTCCATCCCCTGAGAATATTTATGTTACCTAAAACAAACCCATGTATGCACCTTCTAAGCAAACAGGGGTTTTCCTATCAGTCTAATTTTCTTACTGGGATATAAACAGTTCTTACTGTGGCCATGGTTTGTGCCCAGGTGGATGACAGAGGAAAATGACACACCGCTATTGTGATGCAACAGCTCTTTGGCATTAAGCTTATAAGGCTGCTGGGATCGTCACTGCATGCTAATTTTTCTGACCACAGCACAGTACTTCAGTGGGGACTGAACAGCCTGCTGCGGTGTCAAATTAAAATGTTATTTGTTACTTTTTCCTACCTCTCAGCCAGGGTAACCTGGTGCTGGACAGGTGGATCATTTGTCTTTTAGCAAATTTATTAATGGTTCACCTGGGAGCTAGCCTTAAACAGTAAGTGCCATATATATATATTAAAATAAAAAATAAAAACACCCAGCTTGCCCCTGCGGGCGGTTTATCGTTCAAGCTCGGGTCCTCTATATATACATATATATGTATAATCGATATAGATATAGATATGTATGTGTATGTGTGTGTATATATATATTTACACACCTTCTCATTCGTTATTCACACTGATATGCTGTAGTGCTCTAGTGCTGTGCTTCAGGTTAAAAGGCACTTTTGTTCGTTTTTCTGCAAACTTGGAAAGCTCCCGTCATTGCAGGCTCTTCCTGCAACATTTGTCACAGGCAATTTTGTCAAATACGCAAAACAAATGTCATCATCCATCAGCTATAGGTGACACTACAAAATGAATAGAGTGTGTGTCAGTTACTGTCAATTACAGTGACTAATGCTGAGTAGAGTCTGGGATTTTAAAACACTATCGTATTGTTGATGAGCAAGCACAGTATAGCAGCCCCTGAGTCTCTAAAGCCCCCAAATCCTCAAAAGCCTATGTTAATACAGGCAGCAATGCTTTAATATTTGTTTAATTTCCTACAGCATTTTCAGGCTTGCCTCAGTTTGTTACCTGCCACCTGTACTGTGCTTGTGTTGAGATCAGTAAGTCTACTGCACAAACTCTTCTACTGTGACCCCTGCAAAGACTTTCTCTGAGTCTGTTTATCAGATTTGTATAATCCCAATAAACTAAATGTTCATGGTCAGTTGGTCATTTTGGATGATGTGTATCTTGCGAGCACCTCACGAGGTAAACAAAGTAGGGCCGGACAGGCAGTTTAAGACCAAATTTGAAGATAATTCAGGATCCGTAAAGACAAAATTAGTGGGAAAAATCCTGCCTAATCAGCTCAGACCAGGAGCACATGAGAAAGCAAAAACACACACAAAGTATAATGATGCAGGCTGAACACAAAACCCAAAATAATTAGCCAATTAAAGGTGTGAAGCAACGGAGAGGAGCCAGTGTGTGCAAAGTCTCAAGGTCAAACACATTTAAATGCAAATTTAAATAACCGATTGGTGAGGAGGATGTGTGGTTTAATGACTACATACAAATGAAACCATCTGCCTCCGTAAAGCCGAAGTAGCTTACAGAAATGCACTTACATTGTGCAGTAAATTAGCAAATTGCCTAGATGAGTTTACAGTGCAATTACACTAAAAAGTGATATTCACATAAAAGGGACAACAAAAGCCAGTTGAATAATGATAAACGCAATTCAGGCTCTACAGGAAAAATAAAAGTCCTGGGAGAAGAGGAAAAATGGCAAATATTGCTGCACCGTGCCACATTTGCTGCACCCACTTTTGTTGATTGATAGCATGTGCCAACACATACCATGCATTTATTGATAAGTGATTGTTTCAGGCTAGGAACCAGGCGGGATAAGACAAAGTGTAGGAAAACCACATCTGAAATGCCAAGGGTGTTGAAACATTAATAACAGAATCAATACAACTAAAGCCAGGCTACACAATTTCTTTGTGTCAAATGTGTTAAAGCGCTTTTTGAGAACAGACATGTCGTGCATGTCGACACAGGCGCAACGGCTTACCGACAATCCGCTAAAATTTCTCTTAATGTATTCACATACAATAGATATTCAAAACAAAATGAGCGAATAAAAAAAAAAAAACACAACAAATGATCTGACTCTTGTAACTTTAATCTGCTTGTGACATATAAAAAATGTGCTTTGTGTCAAAGTAAACTTGATGATGTGTTGTTCACTTGAGTGTACCAGACATTATTTTCTGTCTCCACTATCAAGAACTACTGAATGAATTTCACACACACACACACACACACACACACACACACACACACACACACACACGCACACACACACACACACACACACACACACACACACACACACACACACAGTATGCACTCAAGTGTGAATTCCTCAGATTTAATTAGAAGCTAATTTTGAGTCATTATACAACTGCAAACAATATGGAAATGAGCTCATAGGTTCCTGACAGTTCAGTTGACTTTGACCAGAAAGAAGCATGACAAATTGAAGAAAAAACTATCTCGTTTGCTAACCAATTATCTGATAACTGAACGGGGGCATCATAAGTCGAGTGTGGAGGCTTGACTGTGGAAACTTGTCTCCAAAGTGTTATAATCAAGACTTCTGTATTCAGACTTACAAGGAATTTTCTTCTTTAGAAGCTGCTGAAATTCAAATGTAGAAAAGAAGAAGAAGAAAAAACAGCCTCCATTAGCAGCAAAAAAATTATTTGTCAACGACTAAAACCACTGATGTATATCCCCAATTATTACTGAAACTGTTGAAGGGGGGTTTTTTTTTCAACCGTTGAAAAACTATGAAATATTCATAGTAGTTATTGTGTATTTTGTGATTCCCTGCTACTGAGGCAGTATTTGCATTTAATTTTTCAAACCTCCAACACATTAGCTCTTTAATTTAAAGAGCAAGGTGAAACTTTTTTATATACATTTCTGCAACAGCTGAAATTCTGCAGGTCACAGAATATCTCTTCACCAGTTCTCAATAGCTTATAAACAGGACATTCAATGTTTATGTAAACCTAGTAAAGGTTAACCTGATACTTAGGATTTTAATTTAGTGCCCCTCAGTTTCTGTGTGGCAGATAACTGAAACAATTATGGAATAGTCTGAATAGCAGAAAAAAACATCAAAATGTTTATGTTTGTTCCTCTGGGGCCATTATTTGAAAAATCCTATTAGCCACTTGAATTTTCAAAATATCTAAATTTGTCTATTATTTCCATCTTAGAAAGGAGGGTTTGTTTGTTTGTTTGTTTGTTTGTTTGTTTGTTTGTTTGTTTGTTTGTTTGTTTGTTTGGATTACTCAAAAGTAAAAAACAAAGTTCAAACTAGAAGGTTTTTTACAGTTTCTTTGTTTTGAATAACAAATAATTGTAATATGAATGTTACCCCAGTGATCAGATGGTAATTGTAATTGTAAAGTGTTGTGCAGCTCAACAGATTACTGTTTGGACATCTAACATTCCGTAAATTGAATTTTTATGAATTTCATGTATTCCATGCATGGGGAGTCGGCTCAGCACCACATGGAAGCTCCTGTCAGGCATCATAGCAACTAAGATGAACAGGCACATGGCATAATACATGAATGGGTCACAAAAAAGAACTGGAAGGAACCCCAGAGGGGCAAAACATCAGCTACTGGTAGATAGAGCAGTTGCTTGAGACTGTAAGACCCGACTGACCGACCTGTGCACCACCTGGATTGACTACAAGAAAGCCTATAACTCATTGATTCACACACAGATCCTGGAATGCCTAGAGCTGTCCAAGATTAACAGGACCCTAAGAGCCTTCATCGGAAATTTCATGTGGATGAGGAAAACAAGACCTGAGACCAACTTCAAGCCGATGGTACAAGTCACAAGCAAGTTAAGAAGATGCATCCTGTTGGTGTTCTGCACAGGCCTGAACCTCCTTATTATCATTAATTAATATAATTAGACTGGCTACAAACACTGACATTAGCCACCTCCTCAACATGGATGGCATCAAGCTGTATGCCAGGAGTGAACAAGACATTGATTCACTCATCCATACTGAGGGGATCTACTATAACAACAATAGAATGTCATTCAGACTGGAGAAGTGTAGTCAGATGGTAACAAAGAGAGCGAAGGTAGTCGGAACTGAGGGGATTGCACTACCACAAGGCAACACTGCAGACACTGAGGACAGCTAGGAGGACAGCTTCACTACCCGACTCACTGGACCCTCTACAGTTCGCATACCGCCACAACAGGTCCACTGATGATGCCATAGCCCTGACACTACATACTGCCCTGTCACACCTGGAGAAGAGAGACACGTATGTGAGAATGCTGTTTGTAGATTACAGCTCAGCATTCAATACCATCGTTCCCTCGAAGCTGGACAGGAAACTGCAGGATCTAGGACTGAGCAGCTCCCTCTGCAGCTGGATCCTTAGCTTCCTGTCTGACAGACGCCAAGTGGTCAGACTGGGCAGCATCACCCCATCCCCCATCACACTGAACACTGGTGCTCCACAGGAGTGTGTACTGAGCCCTCTCCTGTACCCACTCTACACCTATGACTGCACGGCCACTAACAACTCCAACATCATTGTGAAGTTTGCGGACGACACTACAGTGGTGGATCTTATCACCAACGGTGATGAGGCGGCTTACAGGGAGGAGGTCAGCGCCCTGACCCACTGGTGTCAATACAACCATCTCACACTCAACGTCGCAAAGACAAAGGAGTTGATAGTGGACTTCCGGAGGTGCAAAGAAGTATACACCCCCATCACCATCAACGGCGCTGCTGTGGAGAGAGTGAGCAGCTTCCGGTTCTTTGGTGTACATCTGGCTGAGGATCTTACGTGGTCAGTACACACAAACAAAACAGTGAAGAAGGCGCAGCAGCGCCTCTTCTTTCTCAGGAGACTGAAAAGATTCGGCATGAGCCCCCACATCCTCAGGACCTTCTATCGCTGTGCCATTGAGAGCATCCTCACTGGATGCATCACAACCTGGTATGGCAACAGCACCGCTTACAACCGCAAAGCTCTCCAGAGAGTAGTGCGGTGCTCTGAACGGATAATTGGAGGTAAGCTTGCCTACCTCCAAGACATCTACAGGAAGCGCTGCCTGAGGAAAGCGGGAAGGATCATCAAGGACTCCAGTCACCCCAGCCATAAACTGTTCAGACTGCTTCCATCAGGAAGGAGGTTCTGCAGCATCCGGTCCCAAACCAGCAGACTGAGAGACAGCTTTTTCCACCAGGCCATCAGACTGCTGAACACTTCATAGACACCTCACCTTCACTACTGGAACTTCAACATTATGTACTACATACTGTATATAAATGTCACTTGTTTTGCACAATATCCAACTACCAACCTCTGTATACTTTATATATTTTATTTATTGTTTACTCTATTTAATTTGTAAAATATGTATACACACACACACACACACACACACACACGTAGAAAAACATATTTAGTATACACATCCAGTAATGCATACACTCTTATATTGTACATATATTTATTACTCTCAGATTTAGCCATTCTTATATTTTGCTTGTTTTATGTTATTGTATTTTTTGCACACCTCTGTTGCTTGTGAAGCTCGCACACAAGACTTTCACTCGCATGTACTGTACCAGTGTACCAGCACATGTGATGTGACAATAAAAGTGATTTGATTTGATTTGATTTTGAATCCCACAGGCAAATGGGAAACATGAAAATGCCGCCAGGAAAACCTCATGCACGCAGAACCTGCAGAGAGTAAGACCAGTCCTGCGGAGTCAGGTGAATGGGAAGAACAAGATGCTTTTTTTGCAATTAAGACCTATCCCCTGCCATTTGTCAGATACCCTGCTGGGATAATAAGGTGGTCAAAGGAAAGACGGAAGCCAATGACATCAGGACAAGAAAGCTCCTTACCATGTATGGTGAGTTTGACCCCAAATCAAGCATCCTAAAACTGTATGCTGAGCGGAAGGAAGGTGGCAGAGTGAGTGTCAGAACCACTGTCCAGGACAAAACACCAAAGATCCATGAGTACATCAGGAAGAGGGCCATAACTGGCCGAGTGCTTAGTGTATATCTCAGCCACCAGAAAAATGAGATACAACCCCAAATGTGGTTGAGAATGACTAAGAGCTAAGATCCTGTGGGACTTCAAGATACCAACAAACTGGTGATTACTAATCGAGTAGTGGTGGAAAATGAGAGGAAAGGAAGCTGGCCATAGTGATAGATACAGCTATACCAAATGATAGCAATATCAAGAAAAAGAAATATGAGAATCTAGAGACACAGCAAGAGCTGAGAAAGGAGCTCAACAAGATTTTGATGGTGAAGGCAAAAGTGGTCCCCATGGTAGTTGGAGCACTGGGGGAAGTGACCTCCAAGCTAGGCGAGTGGCTTCAGCAGATCCCAGGAACGACATCCGAGATCTCTGTCCAGAAGTGTGCAAGACCCTCAAGCTCCAAGGCCTCTGGTAGAGGACCCGCGCTTGAAGGAGAAAGGACAGCCCACAAGGGCAAGAGGATATAAAAAATTCCCCTCTCGCCCCTGCATATGTACACATATATGTGTAACACCCTCTATAAACATTCATGCAGCTGTTATATAGTTTATTTTAGTTTAAAAGATGATTCAGGAAAGCACCTGATCAGTTATTATTATGCTTTTTTAAATTGCATTTTAATCACAACCTCAAGTCAACCAAAACTAAGCACTGACTGTTTTTGCACTTAACATTGAACTCTTTAACCTTTAGAATAAATGAGTAAATCACGGCCGCCTCAATGTTTATTCCACTGTCACATCATTGTGTTTAAAAATGTACAAAGTTTCCTTTCAGTTCAGTGCTGTGACTCATCGGCAGCACTAAAGTAAACTTATTTGATTGGATTATACAATAGATGTTGAGCACAGTAAGCTGTAGAAATAATTCCATTTGCATCAAATCAAAATAGTTATAAAATCTAATTGCACAGTATAGTTGCAGTAAGCCTAAATATACCTTCAACAGCTTCAGCCATTTCTAGACTCGACAACAATAAACTGGTGTTTGTTCCAATAATCTGAAACTGCATATCATACAAAATGTTTTTTCTCATTTGATCTTTTAGCTTATATCTGAAATTATAAATTCTGAATTTTCAAAGGACTACTTATTCTAAATCCCACTTTCTGGACTCCAAGAAAGTCTTTCTTTGCTTAAAGTTAAACCCACTTTCATTTAAACTGCAATGTCTTGTCTGTATTTACTCATTGTTTAACTATGACTACTTAAAGAAATTCAAGAATACGATAATAAGAAAAACGTGTCCTTACTTTCAACTGCCAAAATGAGCACTTAGGTCTCTGTGAATATTGCTGGCTCTGATTCTTTTTTTAAAGGCATGAGATTTTAATTATTTGACCCGAGATGATTTGCAGTACACTTAAAAATGCAAGTGTGATTAAATGATTGATTCTTCACAACTTTTTACAATGTGTAATCAGAAAAGTCTATACTGCACCAGGATATTAATAGCAAAAGATTAGACCTATTCTCTCAGCTCAGTGAGACCCATTAAAAGCCAGTTTCCTTATTCTGTAAGCCTAATTAACACTTTAGAGCTAAGTCAGCCCACATAATGTCTCAAGTTTAGTTTGACTCAAAGACACATAATTGTCAGTAGAAATAATACATAATTACCTGTCTAGTTTTTTCAAAAACTGTCCTTCAGTTGACTACGGAAGGCACTTTGCTCAAACAACCTTCAGCATTTTTCTGCGCAAGCTCCAGACCTCAGTCAGTGCAACATAATGGAGACAAACTTACAGCTGAACAAAATAAAAGCAGCTATTTGTCTGAGTTTGAATCCATTAACCTTTTAACCTTACAAGGATAAGTATGTATGTTTGTATTAGTGCTGAACTTCTTAAAGAAGTACAAAGAGTGGTTCGTTTCTCAACTTCTCTGTTCATAAATCTAAATCCCACAATAATCCACTTTCACTTGAGATGGTTTCCATCAGACCACCACACTCCAGGTTCTTTGGAGCAGCTGGAGTGCTCCTAATTTTTTGAAAATGTCACATTTAAAAGGATAATGTCCTTTACAATAAAAGCATCTATATCCAAAGTGGCAAAAAAATTAAAAATGATTTTCTATTTGAATATAAGGGAATTTTACAAGGTACTGTGCATGAGGATCCAAACGCAACATATTGCTGTAATGACTACGCGTGGGAGATTAGATTGGATTGATAATCCTCTCATCTCCACTGACACTTTCTTTTATCTGAGTAAGTGTGCTTCTTTGCCGAGTTCTTGTGCCACACGAGGATTATTTGCAAATTTTGCTGGTTATCTTGTTTAACACATTTAACAAGCTGGCGGGTGATATAGAGGTGAGCACACATAGATATGTGGATTATGAACTGTGCTTATGCTGTACACCCAGGTCTATGAATCTGAAATTAAAGTTTAAAGCTTTAGGAATCCACTTAGCCTTAGTTACAAAAACAACAGATTGTTCTGGATTTACGTTTAGATATTTATAATTCATCTATGACACGAAAACATCTGCTGCCACTTCAATTTAAAGTGGAAGTAATTTTGTTTGTGCTCCTCAAAATTTAAAATTGTGCCTTTTCAAAAACAATGTACTGCGTACTCTGATAATCCAAAGACCTTGCTACCAACAGTTTTCACAAGGACTATGGCCCAGCTCAGCTGGGTAAAAAGAAGCAACATAAATCCACTTGTCTTAAATTTATTAAAGTTACTTATTGTGTAATGATATAATTAACAACTAAGGCAAAAGCAAAAGCAAACAAGCTTGTGGGTGTTGCTAAATCCATGATAGAAATAATGAAATTTAACAGAGCAGTGGTGTCAGTTAATCTACAAAATATAAGCAGAAAGCAGTTTTGCTTCCTTCCAAAACTGAAACAATGGCAGCAACACCCCCTGTGCCTAGTGTAATCAAAACAAAATAGCTTACTGTGATTTTTGTGAGTGAGCTCTGAGAAAACGAAGCCCAGTTTCCAGGCAGCAGGATGACTGCCTCCGAACAACTAATGTCAAACAACAAGTACTTGCTTTGGCAACTAAGTGTAAGCAGCTGTTTGCTTGCAAGTTTAACAAACATAAACAGTATAGTCCAAACTAGGAGTAAGCAATGTCATAAAACATGAGCGCAGAAAGTTGAGAAAAGCTTATATTAAATCTCGGTCGCATTTAAGGAAATCACAGTGATGTTTAAATTTAATTGGGTCAGCAACCCATTTAAGGTGAAGATGGTACTTGGTTAACAAGAACAAGCCCACCAATCAGCAAAGAATACCTTATGCATAATTTAAAAATGGCAGCACTATTTGATGCCCTGAAATGAGAACGTATTGACTAGACCTATCCAATCAGAATCAAGACGTTAGGAAGCACTACTATCTGGAGATATTTCAATCTCCTTCATAAACAATATTTCAGTTGGTGAAATGTACTGGTTTTAGACAGATTATTTTCCAATAAATGACATTAATCCTGAACTAATTTTGCATAGAATAGCCAAAGTTATATGGAATACACATTTAAAAGGGTCTCAAATTAGTCATGCCGACTTATATGAAGAAGGTTAGTGGTTCAAAAGTGTGATCTAGGACTAACTGCTTAATGATTACCTTAAAGCTGTCCTTAAGCTAGGCGCATGGCCTTTCCTGACCACGAGAAGGCTAAGTGATCAGCAGCTGTAGTCGTTAGCGCACAAGTGTGACTGCAAATCTGAGATTTGGAGCAACTGAAGATGAGCTTGTGTGGCCAGCAGTCCTTGCCTGAATATATTTAGATGAGGAAAAACTGGCCTGTTTAAAGTCACCACATCAGCATTACTGCACTTAAGCTAAAAGATTTAAAGAAGCAAGGTGCTAATGTCAGCAGCCTGAGTCTGCACATGGTCAGACAGATACCAGGTAAAGTCCTCTGGGATACAAGAAGTTACAAGTTCTACATCCTTAATGGAGATTTGTTTAAGGTTATTACAACAAGAGATGCATACTAAAACGTCATAGCAAATGCCAGGAACAAAAGGACAAAAGCTGCAAGTCATGAATACTTGCTTTTTTATATTTATCACCCTCTAACACTGTGATGTTACGTTCTCCGTTTGTGTTTGTTTCATGTGTCACGTTCAATGTACCTCTTATATATCTTCACGGTCACCAAAATTTCTTTCAATGACAGAATTTTGACTAAATAGAGGATGAAGAATTTGTAAGGCCTGGGAAAATCTGCCAGTCGAGCAAGTGTTTGCTATTTGGTTACACTGATTGAACAAACTGGGCACTTTAACCTGTAAAGTTAAATGTGTTTCATTTTAGTTTCTTCAGGCGTTTTTGCTTATTCTCTTGCATTATGAATTAAAGGTATCAATAATAGTGCATGACCTCTGTCTACAAATATTATTTATCTACATTCACCAATTAAACTCTGTGGGTTTTAGAGAGTCTTTGTTATGTGTGACACTCACACATTTGTTGATGAATGACAAAGTATTACATGCTTTACATAAACTTGTATTTCATCATTTTATTCACTTGTGCATTACATTTTAAAATCATATATTTCAAAGTGTTGATATATGAGGTGCAATCAAATCAGCTCATTAAAAAAATGATACTTAAAAAAACAGATTATCTAAATTTGGATTATCTTTGTTTCAATATCAACTTCTTAGTTATGTCAAAACGGCTTCTGGCGATTGCAGTTTTCCTTGATTCCACACCTGTGCTCTTGTACTGGTGCTTCTGTGATGCTCATTAGATCTCCACCAAGAATTTGCAGGGAGGTTACTGTAGAACTCGAGATTGACAGTCTCAATTCGTCAGTCTCACCTAACCTGACCCAGTGCCTTAGCACTTGGAAACTGTAGACCCTCCAACCTAAAACCTCTGAAAGCTGCTACGACTTAGCCAGAACCACAGCTGTCATCACCAGCAATGATCCTTCACAGGAAACTTGATTGAGTTTGCATCAGAAACATCTGCTCTCTGCTCAAGTTCGAGATTCATGGTGAAATCGCTGAATCCACAGTGCAAATGGTCAGAATGGGACTTCAAGGGAGTGCTGTAAAAATGGAAGTCACTGAAAGCTGTTGGTGTCAGGGTCCTGGGTCTCTGACCCAGCGTGTTTAGTTCTTCGTGGTTTTTGTATTATTGTACTTGTGAGTTATTCTATGGTTTCTAGTTTTAATCCCTTGCCCTTCATGTTTCTCTGTGCCCCCTCTGTTCTGTGTAAGTCTGTGTCTTTGCATGTTTGAGTTTCTTGTTTTCTGTCACTCTGTATTGTGCATTATGTTCCCAGTGTATTTAAACCCTGTGTTTCTCTGAGTCAGTGTTACGTTGTCCCTCATGCCGTGTGGATCTCCCTGTGAGTTTAGTGTGTTATTCCCCAGTTTAATTTAGTTTACTTTGTATGCTCGTTTTGCTGCGACCAGCAAATAAAGCTGTGGTTTTGAGTTCATCCCTCGAGTCTGTGAGTCCTGCATTTTGAGTCCTCATCTCCTGCCTGCCACACAGCGTTTCATGACAGTTGGGACATGTGCAACAACGAATGGTAGATTAAAATCTAGTAAGGTTGTGACATTTATGAGGCAATTTACAATTTACGTTTTCAATTGCACCATTTATAGTGCAACCATTCAATGACCTCAATCAATACATTTGAATACATGTCATTAGGAAACATAGAAACAAGTTAGTTTTATGTACTTACTTACTTACTACTAACTTTTCAGAGAAAGACATGCTGATAAAGCAAGCGATAAATGTATTCAGATAACACAACATCATCTGAACCATTGCTCGTATACATGATCCCAATAGATAAAATATAAAAGGAATGTGGAACGAAGTGTGAGTCATAGTAGTCCAGATACTAAAGCTGTGCCAAAGGTGGGTGTGATTTTCCTAAACTCCTGCTATCTCATCACGTCACCTTCCGGTGGAAGATTCTCTCTCTCTCTGTCTCTCTCGCACTCTTTCAAACACACAAATGCCTCTCACACACAAACACGTTTATTACATCATCGCCTTATAGTTACAACTAAGGCTTAGATACAAATATTTCTCTAAAGTGCTTATTGCCTGCTGATCAGGAAGTCTTTACATCACTTAAGACCAGCAGTAGGAAACTTCTCACCATGGTAGCCCCAGGTGGTAGCAGCAGATAGTCATTTCAATTTAGTTTGAAGGTCTTCATTACCTGATACCTAACATGCCCTAGAATATATATTTTTTAGTTGCTGCTGGAAGTGGAGATCAAAAAAAATTAATATTTCAGCCGCTGATTTTTTTCTCTAATAAAAGTATAATGAAGCTCTAAAGTGACTACAAGCTTTTAAACAACATGTGTCTTTCAGTTGAGAGTAAATTACTGCTAGAAACCCCCGCGAGCCATCATTTTAGGGATTCCTACCTATAAAACCCGGAGAGCAGTCAAATGGTGGAAGTGGAAGCTAAATTGGCTAGTCATTCATATGTATATTAGGCTGTTAAGTAGGAATTCTGGAGGGAGGGGAGTGGGGGTGGGGGAGTGGAGTGTTTCAGTTTGCCATCTTGGGGAGAAATCAACACACATGGGTGTATGTCCTTTGTTGCTGACATTTATTGATAAAAACAGTACAAAAAACCAACCATTTGTACACATATTTACAAATAATTCAACATTGTCAGCAATCACTCACAATCCTGGCACTGCCATGGTACCTGTAGTCTGCATTTACCACATGTGTATCTTTTGCAGTGAACACATCGCACAGTGGCCTGATTTTTCTTGCATTTGTGTTTGACCTGACACGTGGCTCTTTTTCCAGGGCTCGGTGTGGAGGGTTCTGCCCGAAGCAACTGATCTTTTCTTGCCTTCTTCGCAGCTACATGAGAGTGAGCCAACTCTGTTGCAAGCGCCACCAGGAAGTCCACCCGTCTTTCCTTCGTCCCGGTGCATGCTTGATACAGCACATGTGCATTCAGTGCTGCCATGTCAATCATGTTATAAAACACGGCGACTGGCCAGCGCCGTGTTCCTTTGCGGACAGTGTACTCCCGAACCATCTGGTCCATCACATCCACGCCACACTTTGTTTTGACAAGTTTGCTGCAATTTCCAGTGTGTGGGGATCATTTGTCACCAACTGCATCACGTGCTACAACCCTGGTCTACATATCACCATTGATGAACAGCTTTTCCCATCAAAGACTCGGTGCTGTTTCCTGCAGTATATTGCAAGTAAACCTGACAAGTTTGGGATCAAGTTTTGGGTGGCTTGCGACCTAAAATCCAAGTACATTTGCAATGTCTTCCCATATCTTGGCAAGGACCCCAATCGTCCCACTGGGGAGAGACTTTCTGAAAATGTAGTAATGAGGCTGATGGAACCATTCCTAGACAAGGGCAGAAATGTTACCACGGACAATTTTTTCACATCGCTTTCACTGGCACAAAAACTTCTTAGACAGAAAACCACCATCCTCGGCACAGTCAACAGGATTCGCAGGGAAATTCCTCAATCCACTAGACAGACAGATCGCAATGTATTCACCACTCAGGTATGTTGCAGGTCTTTTGTGGTTCTATGTTTATGTGTTTCATTGTGTGTAAAAGGGCTATGGAAATAACAATTTATCTTATTTCTTAGGTGTTTTCAACCTCTGCTGCCACGCTGACGGCGTATGCGGCCAAACGGAAGAAGACAGTCTATATTCTTAGCAGCATGCACAGCGTGGTTCAGACTGATAACACCACCAAAAGGAAGCCAAACACTGTCACCCTTTACAACAAAACAAAGTGTGGCGTGGATGTGATGGACCAGATGGTTCGGGAGTACACTGTCCGCAAAGGAACACGGCGCTGGCCAGTCGCCGTGTTTTATAACATGATTGACATGGCAGCACTGAATGCACATGTGCTGTATCAAGCATGCACCGGGACGAAGGAAAGACGGGTGGACTTCCTGGTGGCGCTTGCAACAGAGTTGGCTCACTCTCATGTAGCTGCGAAGAAGGCAAGAAAAGATCAGTTGCTTCGGGCAGAACCCTCCACACCTAGCCCTGGAAAAAGAGCCACGTGTCAGGTCAAACACAAATGCAAGAAAAATCAGGCCACTGTGCGATGTGTTCACTGCAAAAGATACACATGTGGTAAATGCAGACTACAGGTACCATGGCAGTGCCAGGATTGTGAGTGATTGCTGACAATGTTGAATTATTTGTAAATATGTGTACAAATGGTTGGTTTTTTGTACTGTTTTTATCAATAAATGTCAGCAACAAAGGACATACACCCATGTGTGTTGATTTCTCCCCAAGATGGCAAACTGAAACACTCCACTCCCCCACCCCCACTCCCCTCCCTCCAGAATTCCTACTTAACAGCCTAATATACATATGAATGACTAGCCAATTTAGCTTCCACTTCCACCATTTGACTGCTCTCCGGGTTTTATAGGTAGAAAGGTAGAAGCCTGGGGATGCTAGTGCTAGCAAATTTTAAACCTTCTTGTTCCTCTAATGCATTTTTGAAGGGGTTGCCTGTTCAAATATCCTTGAAAAGAGTGAAGTTTAGATATTTTTCTGTCTAGCAGTTAGATGGAACGTAAGCAATGTCGATCATTGTGATCTCGTTTTAGCTCAGCTACGATGTTTCTCACTCTGCCAGGTGCTTGTAATTGCACTGGCTGTCAGAGGGGATGGGATGTGCCCTCACAGTGGATGTCTATAGACAGATGGACTGAGGATTGGCATCGACATCCTGACGGTGACAGGCCACAACGCCTCGCACTATGCCTGACAACAAAGAAACCTTCCACAGAGCAATAATCTCATACTCTGTCCGACAAGCTGTTACTGAGATGTTCAGAGAGCAACAGGCATGACATAGATGACATAGATATTGCTTTCTCATTGTTCCCCAAAACAAAAAGTTGGGGAACAATGAGAAGGCATTGCCAAAAGTTTTGTTCTTTAGGAAAACTCTACTAAAGCCCTGGTCATTTTGGGATTGTCTCTCACCTTGTAAGTCCAGCCATATTAACATTCAAGGTGTGCCAAGGTCTTGGATCCACAACCTTAAAGGTATGGCAGTTAGTCGATGCAAAATACTGAATAATTTATGGGAGTACAAATAAATTCCAAGCAACAACACAACGGCAGACTCTTGGGCCGATTGGTTATTAACGTAAAGTTCGTCAAGAAACTTTGGGCTCTTAAAAAGGGCACTTGCTGAATATCTTACTCCAGGGTGGGGGTTGCCAGTGCATACAGAGGCCAAATCAATGTGTGGGAGGTAATGAATTTAAGCAGAAGTGTGAAGTAAAAGACCAAAGCTATGAGTTTGATGTTATTTGGTTAACATCTGAGCCATCCTACTGTATTGACAGAAATTAAATATGACATTTACTCAAAAGTCCACACTTTGAAATTTGTGCATCACTACCATTTAACCTTCACTAATTTATGTGGTGATAATCTGCAGGCTATTCATTTTATAACTGCTAAGATACATTTGGAGAAATCAGCTGAACTGTCATGAATATAAGCCGTTTACTTTCAAGTTATTTTTAGTGTTTTAAAAGGAGCCCGTGTGAGCCCATAACACGAAAGCAGATCTGTTTGCACCATTAGGTGTAAACAATTAGGAAAAAATAAGAATTAGAAATGGTTTTAATGGTTTAATAGTTAATGGTTTGGTCCTGCAAAAACATTTCCATTCAAAGGCCTTCCAGTGTCTCAATAACCACAACATCACTTGTCCCAACACGTTCTCACTCCGAAAGCGTAACATTTTACCCTTGGGACGTGACAAATCGTCGGTATATTACCCGTCAGGAGTGAGAACGGATGTTTCGTGCTTACATTAATTTCTATTGATGGTATGGTATTTATTTTTTTAAAGGACATGACATGTGTTTGATTGTAGCAGGTGAACAATACTGATCAGAAATTACTGCTGGTCAGCAGACTTTACTGTGAAATCAAACCAAGGAGGATGTCACATTTATGAAGAGCTCCTGCATACATCAGCAACTAATGTTCATCTTCAAAAACAATTAACAGATGCCTTTAAGGGATGTTCACTTGAGGCATCTCCTTGCCATCTGCTACACCGTGATTTTGACATTAAAGCCTACTGTGAGAACATTGAACAACCACATAGGAAAGCATTTCACCCGTAGCTCTAACACAGTTACACTTAAGGTAAAATGAAGATCAATTAAGCACAAAAATTTTGCAGTAGCATAACAACTTTATAAATTGGAAACACTTCTGCTTTGATTAGATCAGCTGGCATTATTCATTTATTCACACTTTTAGCCAATATTAGATTAACTTAAAATAGCTTGGCATGAAACATGATACATCTTGTATTTAAATTCACTAGAGCATAAAGACACATATTAACAATACAAACGTAATAATGTTAGAAGCAGTATAAGTTGGACCTAAAGAAAGAATCTCAGCTCAACTGTGAAGCAGATAGAGTCCTCTCTGTAATAAGCTTTTCAGAGTAGTGGAGTGACAGATCTCTGCAGGCTTCTACACAACCACACACACCGTCACTATCACCACCAGCACCGCTCTGATAGCTGGAACACAGGACAGTAGTTATCCAACACCATAGACATAATTACCTCCTGCTACAATAAATGCAATTGTAAAAATGGAAAATAGGTCTGAAAGTCTGAAAAATGTGTTCTGGTTCTTGAAGTGTCTTGTCATTTTGTGACGTTGGGTATAGGTAACTGATTACATGCATGCAGCTGTATTAACAGAACATGGGTATTTTAAAGCAGAAGCAGAAGAAGCGCTCTTTGCATACGAAATTGAGGCATCATTAAAGACAGATGTGTAGTTTTATCATCTTGACATTAGGTTTTGGAATGTGGTTTTATGCCTGAAAAGTCTGATGTGACAAAAGAACAGCTTACCTTGCGGCTGCATTAGGAAAAAAAACCTCACAAGCAGAATAACGAAATTAATTACAGCGCTGACATTTTAACACTGTGAAGCCTATTGTCTAAAAAACAACTGAAGCCATCGAGAGAGCAGCCTTGCACAACATTGTATTTGACTCCTGCTGCTACTGTGTACAGATACATTTTGATAAGGTTCACATTTTCTTTTATTCTTTTTCTAGCAACATAAAAATACAAAACACAATCTAGATTCACTTTTCATTGAAGTGAGAATCTGCTGTCCTATAGTTTGTGTTAGTGTGAGCTATTCTTTTAATCTTCAGATCTACACCTGCCTTCATGCAGAAACAAAGACAGCAGGCCCTGCTTGGAAAAATGGAAAAATAAATTAAATAATGATCTAAATTAAGAATCTTTTCCCTTTTTTTAAATGACAAAATGCATTTAGTAACAAATATTCTCCTAGATCAACTTCTAAACATTGGAGGTCCACAGATATCCTGTGAGTACACAGTGCCAACAGCCATTCCTGACTATTGTTGAAATTAATGTGGACGTGCCTTAAGATGCAGAGCTCAGATGGCTGCTAGATGCTGGCTCTGAATAAAGCTGTTTTGAAGTGAATGGGAAAAGTTCCAACTTTCCCCTAGAGAGAGAAATTCAACTGTTTTTTTAGTTTATTTGTTTTTTAGAAGTTGGGCACTGGAAAGATACTTTTTTTCCTAATGTGACACCTTTCTATACAGAAGACACTAATGTGGAAAGAGTGCTCTGTTTGCAGACATGTTTTCCTGTGTCTCACTCTATAAGACTCAGCTGTGTTTCTAGTCTATCTCAGTACTTCTCTGGTGATTTTAGCCTTGAACTACAGTCTTTTTATTAATCCTTTATTTATCCAGGTACAAAATCTCATTGAGATTAAAAATCTCATTTCCAAGAGAGACCTGGCATCATAGCAACAAAAGTCACATACCACATAGGTATATAACATTTAAAACAAATACAATATCCCATACAAACATGTGTTTGTATGGGATATTTTTCCTTCAGTATGAGTGTAAAGCATGCCCCCTTTCTCAGTCAGAGCCACCTATTGCTTCATATATCCAGTGCTAAAACCAGTGGCTATGTCCATATTTTATATATACTCTGTAAGTATACAGAACGACTGAATAAATCAGCGTAAATGTTGGGCAGCAATCCCGACAGCAACACTACACACACACAGTGAAACGTGAATGAATGACGCACAGACCTGGAAATGCTAAATCAACTCTTCCCTCACTACTTTCTGGTCAAGTGACTTTTAGAGCAACAGTCACACACTTGTGGGGCTATACAAAGGATGAAACACACGGCTGTCCTAACTCCTCTAGCTCAGTTCTGCAGTAAACATCTCAAGACGTCACAATCGGTGGTTTGCTGCTTGCTTTAGCAAAGAGTGTCTGGAAACCTGTCTGAGAGCTCACTCAGGTATAGCAGAAGGCCCAGCAGTGACTCAATGCAAATCACCTCTGCACACTGGCAGCTCTTTTGTTGTTATCTCCTCTGATACAGTACGTCAAGTTCATTTAGGGATCTCATAGAAGCCTGGCCAGAACGCATTTACATTCCAGGATCCAGAGAGCACCATATTGACACAGACTGCGCCCAGCCAAGCTTTACCTTAGAGTATCAGCTTATGATTCATCACCCAGAACTGACTCCTGCCCCATTTGAAAAGCCACTTTGTTTTTTTTGCACAATTCTGCTAGCCATTTGACATGTTTTCATGGGATTCATCATCACCAATACTCAACATTACTGCATAAGACAGTGACTTTCTGGACTTTGGTTTTGCACAACACTGGTCACTATATTCTTCATTTCCGGTTAATACTTGTACAGCTGCTGTTATTGTGTATATATTTATTTAGATTTAGATTTCTTCATACATTCTTATATAGTTCTATGTTGTGTATTGTGTATTTTGTTGTACAGTTATTTTATTTTCAACTTTAATTTATATATTTATCTTTATCTTATTCTTCCCAGTTAAATTTACCCTTCATTCTAATTTGTGTTGTACAGTTATTTCATTTTTAACCTTAATTTATATTTTATTCCTTCCTAGTTAAATTTACCCTTTTTAATTTTTCATATTTATTTCCTATCTTATTCATAGCCTTTTCCTTTTTTGTTCTCTTTAGGTCACGAGCAGTTGTCCAAGCATTTCACTACATATCGTACTGTGTATGACTGTGTACGTGACAAATAAAATTTGAATTTGAATTTGAATTTGAATTTGAGACTATGACTGCTTCAGTTTGATGAACATATACAAAAGACTACCCTACACAATAAGAGGCAGGAAGGAAAACATAAATCACAGACACCCGGCCCACTTTTGAAATCTTCAGCTAAGTTTCACTTTGAACCTGGAATACAAAAGGGTCAATTACAGAGAGATAATCCATAACTAATTTACTTGATTGATGGTCTAATTATGCCTGTTTATGTCATGCTTGATAATTCACTCTTTGATAAGCATAAGCACCCTCTTAAAGCTCAGAGCTGTGACAATAATGAGCACACAAACATGAGTATTGCTGGGAGCTTTTCTCCAGCCCTCAACATGCTATTATATCAGCGAGATTAAATCGCACTCATAAGGCTGACTGTGTCTGTGTACATCTTTTCGTGTATTACTATCATTACATATATTTCAACTTGAAGAGCATTGGACCTCAAAAGTTAAATCTGTATTTTGAATTTTGTTTTGTCATTTGGTTACATGTGAATTTTATATCAACTGCAGGTAAACTAAAGCTACATTTGATTTATGTTTTTATATTTATTCCTTGCTTGCTCTCAGACAATTAAACAAGTCTGTTCCTTGTTTTGTTTCTTTGTTTTAATAAATACGAGTCCAAAAACCTATTCACCTGCATTCTACCCATGTACGGCAGTTATACTGGTATTTCTAGCATGCATTCATGTTAAGCCCCTAGGCTTACTGTATACCAGACACCAACATTTTAATACTTGAGGACACTTTGTTCTTCCTGCCACTTGTCTCTAACTATGCAAATTCTCAAGGAATCACAATTTCTGTAATTTACAAGTGATAATTATTTGTGACAATGGAGTCCATATGTTTTTGTGGCTTAGATCAGTTTTCTAAATCGCTTTGATTATCTTGCCACATATAACAACTATGAAATGACATGCAGTAATGTTTAGATTAAACAGGATGACCCATGAATCACCCTTCACCAATAGACTTAAGAAAGCATGATACTTGATCTGTATGGGATAAACATATACTGGAGTAGCTCCTTTGAAAAACTATTTTTATTAATGGCACTCAGCTTTTTTTTTAATTCCCACATCTAAGCCTGACGTACGTCTTTACTGAGCTTGAGTGAAAATCCTGAGCAACAAGCATCCCACTATAATCTCATATGAATGCAAGCCACTTACATAAGTGGTGAACACAAATAGACCTATAAGGCTGCTAGCATGAAGCTTTTCAGACAGCACTTAAAGCACGCAAACATGCTGGTTTTAGGAATAATGAAAGAACTCTGGATTCACCTTTTATGTCCAATACTGGGATTGATTTGCCAAAAACTTTAAGACTCATTTCGTTGCTGCATATTTCTTGCTTAACTGAGAGACAACTCCCTAAATAAACAGATGATACAAATTTCCCTAAAGCTTCACGCAGGAGGCAGGTGCAAAGGTAACAAAGGGAGTCAAGATCAGGAAGTTATTGTAAATTTTAGTTTACAGCTCTTCTACGGGTTTTGTGTTCAGAGTAAATCATTTTACTTTGTAAAACTATGAGATAAAGTTTACACAATTTCTCTGTCTATGTGCCTCAGCTGTGATTTGGGAATAAATTCTCCAGCAAGTTTAAGTGAGAAAATATCATTCACAGGGACAGAATGAATGAAACAGATGTACAATTCACTGGAGAGTGCATTACTCTAAATGTGTTTTTTTTAAAAGTGCAGGGCAAACGCAAATCAGTTTAGCTTTGAAGTTTGTGATATAGGAGAGATGGAAGGAAAAGTGTAATGTGATCACCTGCCAAGAGAATATGGAAATAAATCCTTCTTGCAAGTATCCTTTAGGATACATGTTTGATTTGATAACATAACGTGAAGGAGAATTTGAGCTCCCCACAATGTATGACTACACTTCCCTAAGGTCTTGGTGCTGTTGAAAAAAAAGAGCAAAGTAGGTAAAAGGAGAGCATTTGGTAGCTGTAATGCAAAAAACACATAAAAAATAAAATTGGAGAATAATTTCTTTAACAAAAGACTGCAGCAAACCTTTATATGGCGCTTCAGTATGTATTGTTACGTTTCGGTGTTGTCAGTTTTTTGTTTTTTTGCGTGACTGTCATGTATTTCCTGCTTTACTTTGAAAGTCTGTGTTATCTTAGTGTGTTCAGTTTACGTTTCCTTGTCTCGTCAGGTCTAATTTGCCCCAGCTGTGTTTCCCTCCTGTGGTCCATTCCCTGATTGCTCCTTCTATGTATTTAAGCCTTGTGTTTCAGTATGTCATGGTTGCGATCCCCCCCCCCCGTTGTAAATAGTTTGTTGGTTTGTTGTAAATAGTCTGTTGGTTTGTTGTAAATAGTCTGTTGGTTTGTTGTAAATAGTCTGTTGTAAATAGTTGTGAATGGGTTTGTTAATACTTTCGTCATGGGATATTTTCGTTTTGGGATTTTGGTGGAGAGCCTTCGTGGTTTTATTTTCCTTATCTTTGTTTTTCTACGTTGCACCCCGGTTGCCTAGGCCGGGGTGTAACATATGGGGGCTCGTCCGGGATTGCCTTCGCTGGGGGGTCCGGGGACTGCCCCAGCCTTTGTCGTCTGCTGGAGGGTCCGAAGGAGGGACAGCTTCGGCCTTCTGTCTTCGCTGGAGGGCCCGGGGACCGCTCCAGCCTTCATCCGCCTTCGTTGGAGGGTCCGTGGGACCACTCCAGCCTTCGTCGTCTGCTGGAGGGTCAGGGGGACCGCTCCAGCCTCCATCAGTTTCATCTGCCTCCGCTGGAGGGTCCGTGGGACCGCTTCAGTCTTCATTTGCCTTCGCTGGGGGGTCCGAGGGACCGCCTCAGCCTTCGTCGTCTGCTTGAGGGTCCGTGGGACCGCTCCAGCCTTCATCCGCCTTCGCTGGAGGATCCGAGGGACCGCTCCAGCCTTCTGCAGCTGGTGGGCTGCGTGTCCGTGTGTGCAGCTGGTGGGCTGCGTGTCCGTGTGTGCAGCTGGTGGGCTGCTCATCCGCCTTCGCTGGAGCGTCCGAGGGACCGCTCCAGCCTTCATCCGCCTCTGCTGGAGGGTCCGGGGGACCGCACCAGCCTTCGTCGTCTGCTGGAGGGTCCGTGGGACCGCTCCAGCCTCCATCAGCTTCGTCTGCCTTCATCCGCCTTCGCTGGGGGGAGGGTCCGTGGGACCGCCCCAGCCTTTGTCGTCGCTGGAGGGTCCGTGGGACCGCTCCAGCCTTCATCCGCCTTCGCTGGAGGGTCCGAGGGACGGCTCCAGCCTTCGTCGTCTGCTGGAGGGTCAGTGGGACCGCTCCAGCCTTCATCAGCTTCGTCTGCCTTCGCTTCCGCCGTCCGTCTCCGCTGGAGGGTCCGAGGGACCGCTCCAGCCTTCATCCGCCTTCGCTGGAGGGTCCGAGGGGCCGCTCCAGCCTTCATCGTCTGCTGGAGGGTCCGTGGGACCGCTCCAGCCTTCATCGGCTTCATCTGTCTGGATCAAACTTTTCACTTGGGGTTACATGTTTGATTTTTGGGTGGGGGGGAAATGTTACGTTTCGGTGTTGTCAGTTTTTTGTTTTTTTGCGTGACTGTCATGTATTTCCTGCTTTACTTTGAAAGTCTGTGTTATCTTAGTGTGTTCAGTTTACGTTTCCTTGTCTCGTCAGGTCTAATTTGCCCCAGCTGTGTTTCCCTCCTGTGGTCCATTCCCTGATTGCTCCTTCTATGTATTTAAGCCTTGTGTTTCAGTATGTCATGGTCGCGATCTCCCCCGTGTTGTAAATAGTCTGTTGGTTTGTTGTAAATAGTCTGTTGGTTTGTTGTAAATAGTCTGTTGGTTTGTTGTAAATAGTCTGTTGTAAATAGTTGTGAATGGGTTTGTTAATACTTTCGTCATGGGATATTTTCGTTTTGGGATTTTGGTGGAGAGCCTTCGTGGTTTTATTTTCCTTATCTTTGTTTTTCTACGTTGCACCCCGGTTGCCTAGGCCGGGGTGTAACAGTATACATAATCAGAGATGAAAGCAGCATATTCTGCAGCTATGACGGGGGTGGTATTTGGTACAGGCAGGGGAAATAAGTTTAAATTAAAGAATAATATAACAAAGGAAGTGATAAAAAATGTTTAGGGAATAAATAGCCTAACATAAAAAAAAAACTGCTTGAACAAATGTGGTGCATTTCTCTCATCGCAAACAGTCATGTAGAATAACAGTCGGGAAGGGTTTTTTTTATGTTACTATAATAAAATGCGGCATTTTAAATGTGATTAAGCAGAAATATTAAGAAACATATGGCAGTTTAGTTCCCAGCTATCACGTCAAGGTGAACTGACTGAATTGTTTTTGGTTACATTAAAAAAAAAGTTATAACATTTTTTAAATCTTATAACCTCATCAAATGGCCATTTGTTATCAGTCCAATGCATATTGCCAGGAAGTGGCCTCCTCTTCTCATGACATTTAGCCATTTGAATGAAAGTAATGATGAGTATGTTTCCAGTTTAATACAATAACTGTAGTTTAAGTTCTTACAGCTGTATTTAGCTTTCATTTTGATTCAATCTTTAATTTTGCTTTTACTCTTTGTTTACGTTCAACGTCACGTCTTTGTTCTGTTAGCCACCCTTCATTTCTTTGTACCCAACTTCCAAGGAGCCAGACTTTCTTGTAATTTTCTAAGTGGTCTTAAATGATAGTTCTCCGAGCTATCTGAAGGTCCTTTAAAGTTTTTTCTTTGGACATCTGCTTCCCCCTCCCATATTTTCAGTCCAGACTTTTCACACAATTATCTTTTTCTTTTTGATAACCTATGAATCATTTAAGTATAAAAAACCTAACTCAAGGGATGAATCCATGCCGTGTCTAAAATTAAACAATTTTAAATTGTGTTACTGTTAATCTATCACAAACACAAATAAATCGTTGCCTTCTCTTCAGTTGAATCTATGAAAAATGCCAAAGGTAACAGTTTGACAGGCATAAAAATACTATCTTTATTCTAAAAGAGCTATTTGCCAAAATGTTGGTGTAGGTGGTGCATGGTGATGCACCTGTACTTAACAAAATTTGAGGAAACTGAACAAGTAGCAGACAAAAGGTGGCAGCTGTAAAAGGCTGTCTACTGTTAGATTATAATATTATTTTATGCCACGTTATACCTCTAACTAAAGATTGTGAATTATTATGTAGTTTTAGTTTGCATTATTCTCCTGAATTAGAAGAAGCTGATAACTATTGCATTCGTTAAACTGATTTGCATTACATTAGACTGCTGATTTATTGTGGATGAATGATATTGTTTTATGATGTTATAAGAAATACTGTTTGCAGAAAGTCATCGCCTTATTTGTCTGATTAGAAGAGAACAGAACATGCTGGAGTTTTCTGCCCCAACTCAGCAGGAGCAGATAAACAGGGAGCCAAGGTCGTAGCTTAGGCGCCGTGTGAGAGAAAAGCATGTGAATGTTTAGGCTTTTATGATAAGGTGGGAGAACCAGAGGCTATAAGAGTTTGAGCAATAATAATAACTGAACAGTATCTGAAGGTCATGTCGTTAAGAAACAGGAAAAATATCTCTGTAACAAGATCTGACAGATACACCTGACTGTTCACTGGATCCATCTACTGTTTGCCCAAGCTTCATTAAAACATTCTCAATTGAAGGGTGGCTGTCAAGGAAAATGTTGTTATTTTTGGTTAAATCATAGTCAGAGAACATACACATCGCCAATACATTAAAAGCCTGAATAGAAAAAATCACACGCAATAAAACACTATCAGACATGGACTGGCCTCAACATTTTTCAGCCTGTATCTCAGCATTCTTGAAGCACTGTGGAAACATCTTGGCAGAGAGTGGAGCTAAAGGCAGCCAACATTCAAAGAAGAGCTTTGCAATGTCCTTCACGAAACCTGGAGAACTGTCTTAGTCCATTTTTACCATGCTCAGCTTTTATACTTTTATGCTTGTGTTTTGTTTTGTTTTTTTACCCTATGTCTAAATTTTATTTTGCCGTGTTTATTATATTTTATTGCTGCTACTGTTCTTGTGTTATTGTAAGGTGACCTTGAGGGTCTTAAAGGCGCCTAAAAATGAAATGTATTATTATTATTATTATTATTATTATTATTATTATTATTATTATTATTATTATTATTATTATAGAACTCTTTCTGAACACTAAAGAAATTACAAGAAAGCTTGGAGAGAGAGTTCAAACTATGTTGCAAAATAAAGATGGTCACTGAGTTTCATGATTACTGACTTATACAAAACTGATTTTGCCTTATATGCTATACTTATATATATATTATTTCTATCAGTTTTGCATGCTTTAAATTGTCATACCTAATTCCAATTTTTCTAGCATAATATAAAGAAATGAACGGTAGCTTAAAACATTTACACTCTGAGGCACCAAAATACTAGTCTGGAAAAAACATAGTCTGTGTGGTTTCCCTTTATCATTGCCTGCAATCAATAACTGCCTTTCAAACCTGCTAGTAGGGGATGAATCCCAGTAGTCCTATCTATGGGACTGAAAATAAAAACCACTGAATGGTCTGATAACATTATAGTGGTCAGTATATACAATATATAAAATGTTAGAATTGAAAGCAATGGGTAATTGTGAATAATTTGTTCTCTGTGCATGAAATGCATTACATTTCCTCTTCAAATGTTCTCATAAGACCACTACATTTTTCACAGACAGGACCTTAAAGTTCTGAGTATTAGGTATAAAAAGAATTCTTAGGATAATAATGAAAAGGTTGACTGCTCCCATCTAGACCTGTGATATTAATTCCATGTGGGACTGGCTCCCTATGTACAAGCCAGTGCCTAACAGACCCACTGCTGCTACACTTAACTCAACGGTGTATAAATTTATGCTTGATTTAGATGGATTACAGTTACTTTAGACAGTTTTTGTCAGTTTGAAAATAAGCAACAACAGAAAAAAAATTGTAATATTAGGAAAAGCCTTGTTTATGGCATTGTGTCATTGATGGCAACATCAGGTACCCATAGTTTTCTGTTTTTCAAGGTTTATGCCACGATTAAACAACCTATCAAAGTGTCCTAAACCATGACTTTCATTTATGTTAATGCTATCGTGCATGTGTGCGAGTCCGTCTGTGTAAGGGAATAAACTAGGGATTTGCTGAAGGTCTGTGTGCTTTTGGAATAATCATCTATCTAAATACATTTCACCCATTAGAGCTTATGTAAATGCTGTTTTTCTTTTGAAGTAAATCCATGGTTAATATATTTAGCACCTGAATATTACAAATAAATTTTACTATTACTCAAATTTAAAATAAAAACATCATAGAGTAAAGAAAAGTACCTATTTAAGTATTTAAATATTCTAAAAGTCTCAATTAGAAATAATAGAGACTGAATAAGTATGAATATGTTGGTTCGAGGAGTAACAAGCTTGACAATGTTCTCTGTTCTTTGGAGAGATGTGTTGTAATGCTGAAATATTAAACCAATTATTGGAGAAGACTAAGAGCTGTGCTCTTTGACTTGGTGACAGTATACTGCAAGTGGTGTTTCCATGGTTTCAGTTAATTCACAGTAATAATGCATCAACCTATTTTCCTCTTAAAGCACAGAATTTGAGAGCTATTAATATATTTCAATGGCCAAAAAATATGGATGCTACATAATGTACCTCCTGCTACGTGACACCAGAGGTCAAAATTTGCTATTTTTCATGAACAAAAAAAAACGGACACGTTCCCTCATTAAATGTCACGTAATTGCCAGGGAAATCAAAGCTCACACTGGTCTGTTTGCAGGAGGATCAGGTCAATACCATGATGTTGTGTGTAGGCACTCTGCTCTGGGAAATATTTCCCATTATCATCTTTACTGTAATGCATTGATGAAAGCAATAGCTTGAAATATAGAAAAGCAGTTTAGATACTCTGAAAACCCGGTGGACTCTATTTGTAATTTGTAGTGCGGAATAATAAATGTTTGGCTACCACTCAGCTCGAATTTATGCACTACATCACCTAAGACTGCCTACTAACATGTCATTTAGCAGGTGCCTATAATGACTTAAGTGATATAAACAGAAGAGAGAAAAATATGCAAAGCGAATATAATGATGTCATGAATATATTATGATTATGACTAACTTTTGAATAATATGCATCTATCGATCATGGTTCTAATATGCACAAAGTATAAAAAACATGTCATTTACTTGATCATAATCCCCTTTTTATTTTTCATTTCTTATTTACTTTACTTAGTTATTAGTGTTCATTTCATTATTGTTGCTATTATTAGCTTGAGTGTAGCTCAAGCAATTAATACCTGTCTTAACAATAACAACAACCTAGCATCAAGAAAAAGTATGCAAAATTAAATTCTTAACATGAGTGACAGGTCTTGTTAAAAAGAAAAGAAAAGAAAGAAAAGTTTGATCATTATTGGTGTATATAGTAAATTTTGATGTAAAATTTCCATGACCCCTCAGCAAGGCACAGGAAACTGATCAAATATGTATCAACTTTACACCATGTTAACTCTGGTCTTATAGTGAAGAAGTGACAGTTTCAGTGTTGTGAATGTGAAAATCCCCACTGGAGCCTGTCAATCTGGGATAAATTTGACAAAGCCTTTGTAGAGCTAAGAATATCTTGAAATATTTCCTATTGCTGCTTCTCTGCTGCCATTGGCAAAAATGTAAGTAATTCAGGATCAGCCGAGTGCAGTGTTTGAGAACAATATCTTCTTGTTGTTGTTGGTTCTTTTTTTTGACAGAAAGCAGAAAAGTTGAGCACTGAGAATGGTTTAAAGTCAAACACAATTACAAGAATCATCTGTTACATCTGCACCGCGCACACAGTTTTTTTTTTATAACAGCCTTGTGATAAAATGATTTGGCTTCCATTTTCTTTTTCTTATTTTGTTACATTAAAGATAGAGACACAATAATCACATTGACTTTCAGTGTGATAATTGTCAGCATATTAATTTTTATTAATTTATCAAATAAAGGGAAAAGCAACATTGTATCTCTTCAAAGCTAAAATACCTGAAAACATTTGCAAATAGTCAGTTGCTCTGCTTATCCTTAATATCAATTTTGGTTTTATGTGTTTTTTTTCCTCCATCTCTCATATTACACAAGCAAACAGACACAAACAGACTGAGAAGAATGTAGTCACTCCAAGAAAAGACTCCACTTCACCCAACCTCAAAAAAAGGTTTAATGTGTTGTGGAAAGGTTTCTGTAAAAGTGCTTTTTTTTTTGTTGAATGCGAACATGGATGGATGCTGATGGCAATGACGGAGAAACACCAACATAAGCTATCCTGAGTCACGGAGGTAAGCTGAGCACAGAAACCCAATTTGCACCCAGTTTATCTGTGCTGAGATAGCTTATCTTTATGGAAAAAAGTATGTTAATGCAAGGTGAAGAGCACATAGAACAGACTGGGCACACTCTTAAAAAATGAATTCTCCTTGCCAGAGAACACATAGCTGTACCTCATTCGAATATCTCAATCAAAACCCATTTTGAAGCGGACCATGTTCATTTACTATTTGTCATTTTGTTCACATGCTCCAGACTCCAGAGAAGCGGAGTCAAATGCCAAAAAACCATGAAGAGATGTTATTATCCACAGAACATACCCAGATACAGACTGCCTGGTGACATCAGGCATGAATGTCAGACAGAGTTTAGTTGGGGCACTGTTGCACCTAGTTTTCATTATGTTTGGTTGAGCACAAGGTTACGAGCAACAATATAAGGTTACCTACAGTTTTGGTGTTATCTAGGTCGCTCACATGTACACACGCGACAGACACAAACAGACATAAACACAGGCGTTTGCCAAGTCGGATCACATTCAAGACACTCATTTCCCTGTCTCCGATTTATTCGCCTAGTTAAATTACCGTCATGAATCATATAAAATTACCCATACAACAATATTTGTAAATTGCCCTTAGTTTTTATGTCATAAAGGCATTGTACAAGAGCTATTCTCAAAAATCTAGATGATTTGAAATATTATTGTATTCTTGTTTTTTTTATTTTATTTATTATTCATTTGCTTAAAAAATCTGTAATAAATAAGTAAATAAAGCAAGGTATGCCTTAAAATTCTCTTCATACAGTGCCTCCAAGCACACTTTAGCTATGGCTATGGAGGGTACCTTCAGATTGTAGTCTGGCAGTTCCTCGTTGAGTTATATAAAATGCTTAGAGCTCAGCATCACAGAACTGGTTGGTATGCCATCACCATAGAAAGCAATTGTGTCCAGAGGGACTACTTCTATATCCAGTTACCTCCCAAAGTGAGTGCTCAATCAGGGCTAGAACTATGAAAAAGGAACATACACTGTTTCGCCTTCCAGAAAAGTAAAGATTTAAATGTTTCATCATCTCCTAAACAGTTTCACAGAGATCAATTTGTTTTTTCAAATCAACCATACATTTAAAAGAAAACCTTTTTTTTATTAACGTGTCAAACTTCTGATTGGTTATGGTTTTGGTAAGGTTGCCTTGCTGTAAAATAGAAATCCTATGCTATCTTTTACACAGTGACCCTGAATTCGCAGCAAACAGGGCACTTTAACACTGACAAGCAATTTCTTTTAACCACTGGCTCAGTTTCTATATCTGACCATATAGTTTTCTCCCAGTCAAGACCACCGTTCAAAAAAAATTGCAATCAATTTTTCAAGACATCTGCCATTTGGTCAGTGTAACTGAACTGCAGCCTACACAAAACACCGTTTTCATGAACCTGCGAATGTTAACTGGATCTCTCTTTTTTTTTTTCAGCACAAAAGCCTCCTACAAGTATGCGTCCGATTTGAAAAGTGACTGTCGGCAGCTTTCCACCGAGAGTCCATATGGTCTCTGTATTTATGAGGTGATGAGGCTTGCTCCTGGGGTTCAGAGTGGTCATTATCTGGGAGATGCTACAGCTCCAGTAGTTAAGGTCACCCGGTCTACACCAGATATCCTCACACTCTACCAGAACTGGAGGATACTAAATGTATAATCATCTCTGACTCCATAAAAGCAGGGTCTACCCAGACTGACCATTATATGAGCTTATTGTAGGATCCATCCTGGCTTTATATCCTGCTATTTCAGCACCATCCCAAATAGCACATCTTCACTATCATTTTTTTCTAATACCTGGACATACCTGCCTATAGTAGACAGATGGGTATCAAACACTGGAAGATGTTACCTTGTATTTTTGACACCTTTGGAATCCATTTATAAATTGAGAAAAAAAATGTGCCCAATAAAATCATGCATAACACATGCCAAAACTTCAGGGATGATATTTTTGAAGCCACAGCCACGAGGGAGCTGTGACCTCAGTTAACATGTCACACTGCTGCCTTTGTAGAAATTTCTAAAATTCTCACCATTAGAGTAAGTCTGGGTACACATTTTTATGCATTTCTTTAACTGCAGCATTATGTGGAAAATATTTCTAGTGACAAGTAAGATTTTCTAGTCTGACAACAGTCTAGTATCACTTTGAAGGTGTAATTGGGAGAAAAAGCAATTTGCAATGTTCAAAGAGGTTCAAAATGACCCTACAACTATGCACACTGGGAGTTGTTAAAGTTTAGATATCACACCACAAGGTCAAATACGCTGTTGTAAATTAAAGGTCTTATGAGTAATTGATGAGAAATTATGTAGAACTGAATCAACGTATGTCCTTAAAGCCCACTTGTGTATAAATATCAGCAGGTATATTTAACAAACCCAGGCTCTCACAGAGAACATGTAATTACTTGAATTGAATGAACTGCAAAGCACACAAAATTATTTAATTAAACTAAACTAATTGCACCCTTTATTCTTCATTTCAGTGCACATTGTAAGATCAGTGTGGCGTTATGTATAGGCTGTTACACAGTAGAATTTATGATTTCAGTTGGTGTAATATTACTAAATCTAAAATACTCCAGGTCCCATACAAATGTGGCTGTTCACCCTTTTTTAAGAAGCCTAGATCAGTGATAGATAAATTTGTGGAACACTGGCTGAATCTCTGTGTTTGCCAAGCCCTCGTGCTACTGTTTGTGCCCCATAGATATAGTGAGAATTATCTCTGTTAAACCAAATGGTTTTGCAAGTTTGCAAGTGAAAAGCATGACATTCAGTGACTTACCAGATGCAATATGTGCCATGTTTTTTATATTTTGTTTAGGCCCATGCGAAACCATGTGTTGTACCACGTGATGATTTTAAATGTATATGTGGTTGTAATTCAAAAAATGCCATTCACTGCTGCAGTGAATGCTGGGTAATTACAGTAAAAAAGAAGGAATGACCCTTTTGTTGTAAATGGGTATGGAATGCAAACAGATATGCTTACCTTCAGCTCTGCTGAGCTTTTACACTCAGGAGTTTAGCACCTTGAGTTTTCAGTTTCAGTCAAACTCATACTTGACAAAATGTGACTGGTTAAAACACTTTGCCATCTGTGTAAATCTTATAGATACATACCTAAAGTAAAAAAGAGACAACTAGAATGGTAACTCTAGCGCATATCTTCCAACAAGACCAACACTCTTATGTCAGACTGCACCAGATGTTAATGGCTGCTTCATTTGCCCATCCATGATTCACCTCTCCACCAAGTTTTGTGAAATTTGGCTGTGCAGTTTTTGCATAATGTCTGTCACAAACAAATCAACAAACAGACAATGCAGAAAGCACTTTTACATCTTCAGCTCTTGCCTTGGTGAAGGAATGATTATTCTTCCGTGTCAGAGTGAACTCCTTGGTGTGAACACACCTTCTGAATGTCACCCTCACGCCGTGGTGGTGGCGGCACAAGGTGGTGACACTGTTTCTGATTCTTAAGTTAATTTTTGAACTGCTCTTCTCAATGGTGTGAAGGCTCTAATATATTCATCTGTGTCCTTTCAAATGTTAAGATCCTCAAATTTGGAAACAGATTTCCTTTTTCTTCCTTTTCCACACAAAACTACCAAAAACCAGAGTAAATCTTTGACACACCAGTATGCTGTACTACTACTCTATGTAATGGCTTAACCTGCATTTTATAATGGCAGTCACAGGAGGTGAAGGAAATAGCAGACATATACAATGACACTTCTCTCAGCCTTTTACAGTGTGCCTTCCTGCTCCACACCTTCTCTTACTTTCCCCTTCTTGCTCTAAGCTTAGCAGCTTTAAGGCCCCCCCCCCCCCCCAAGCAAAGCATGCTCTCTGGCTCTGAGCACTGGCATCTCTTGCATCGGTATGCAGCTCCCGTACACACTGCTGATCCCTCTTTATGAGGACATGAGTTTCAGTGCTTTTATCCCCCACCTTCCCTTGCAAATATGCCTGCATTCAGTATCTACACTTCAGCTTTAGAGACCTGTGGGAAGCTTTTAAAGAGGAAGTCAATAAAAGGGTATAAACATGCATGAGCTTAACTTTGTGCTTTTGGTGTCTTTATTCTAAAGTTAGATTTTCTGGATAGCATCTCACTCATGCAGATTTATAAAACAAAATAATTTCCCAGTTCTTGCACTGAAGCACAGCTAGAATTTTTAGCATTACTGTTTTTGTAAGCAAAAAAGAAAGAAAAAAGAAAAGTGTTGTTTAGCTTTAAAAGAATTAAGAGAATTATGATAATTATGCGTTTTATTTTTTAAATCAATTGGATATGTTTACCATCAATGTTAAGATATGATTTATTGTTTGTGCGAACATTACTGGACATCATCTATACCAACAGATATATATAGTGGGCTTATAAAAGCCAGATTTAGAACAATCATATACTTATTAATTAAGTACCAAGACCTGAAAATACTTATTTATTAGATCAATTGTTTGATGCTATACCTTTTAATGTGCTAACTTTGTTTGTTCTCTCCTAATACAAACAGAAAATGCGATGTAACCAACGCATGCAGAGCTTGAAAACTGCAAATGTATGTTGCATGTTAAACTGTCTTCAGGCGGTGTATACGGCAGGGATTAGTCTACACATAAGTACTTGCAAGTTTGCTTAATAAAATAAGAAAATAAACAGGTTAGATTGGTGCTGTTTTCCGGATGCTCTCGGGCACAAAAGCAGGCTCTTTGCTTATTTTGCATTAATAAACACACTGGGGACAAAGAATAAAATCCAAAACACATGGGAAAATGGCATAAAATATTTCCTGACATGAAGACGTTTCTAATTAAAGTCCTCTTTGTGTACTCTTTACATTGGCATCTTTTTCACCTTTTCAACTTCCTCCAAGTTTTCTCATAAATACGGAGATGTAGAAATCTAAAGAGGAGTGAAGACACCAAATTTCCTTATGACATGAATCTTTCCAGGCACCGTATGATAGCCTCTTTGATGGACAGGTGACCTGCCATCCACACCCGTCTGTATTCAGCAAAACGTTCAGAAAAAAACTCAGATAGTCTACAGCTCCTGAAACCCTGAGAGGGATTCAGCAAGCTGAGAATATAAATGGTTTTCATTTTTGTCCTGACAAATTATTACGAGCCTGTCTCACAAGTCAACAGTCTGTTCTTAGCACGTTTGCCGTTTCATCTTTATTTATTTTTTCCACTGTCTTTAATTTTGTACTGTGAACAAAGCATATCAAATCATGAAGCCATAAAATGCAAAACACTACCCTGGAATGAATAACTGCATTTGCCATGATTTGCTTCTTAAAAGTATATTACTTGCGAGTTGTATTCCAGCAACCTATCAAATTTCCAAAGATAGCACAACAGAGCCTCCTTTATCTGGAGCTCAGACGTCCAGTCTGACTGCTGGGGCAGTCGACTGAGGGGCCTTTATGAGCTCAGCAACCCAGCGATGCAAAATTCTACTGGCGGTGTGCAGGTGATGGGCTTTCTGAGTTAATACATTAAAATAGTAGCATTAAATCCTCATGGTAAAGTGAGCACACTTATTCCAAATGCACTTAAACTCGCTGTATTCTTTTCTCTGCAAATATGTTTGGGGCGGTCTCAACTTTACTTTGTCCAGAAAAGACATATTTTTCAAGCACTATTTGAAAACAAGGTGCTTGGTGCAAGATGAAATGATCAGAAGATTAACTGCCTTGTCAACCAAAATAAATTAAAGCTGCTACTTAATAATTAATAGTTTCAGCAATTTTAAAGGAAAAAAGAAAAACATGCAGGAGGTATGCACCACTGTAAACCAATATCCTTCTATATGGTGCTGATTAGGCATATCAAGCAATCATACATGTTTTTTACCTATAGACAATTACTTAGTTAATCAAAAAATAATTAACACAAGTAGAAAACAATTTGTATCAAAACCTATTAAAACAGATGTACATTTTCCACACAACATCATCAGTTTTGATGATGAATGAAGTGATATCTAAACTCATTACAACAAAAGACCTAATATTTTCATGAACGCCAACATTTGCCACTTCATTGTGCATTCTCTAAAGCTTGTCAACAGCTGCCTACGCACCGAGAACTCATCTTACTTAATTCAGATCAAAACTTTGTACTTGGAAAGAAAAGCTCGTGTGCACTAAACTTGCATATCAATAGTCATAGCTGCATAAAATGCAGTGTTAAACACTATCAGAACCACAACTTCTTTTGAAAGGATGTCTACTATGTTGTCAAAGGACAACAGAATGAAAGTTGACATAGCTTCTAGGTAGGAAAAACGGATTATATAGCTGGTTGGTCATATGGCGGTCATCTATGAACAAAAAAAATATTAACTTTGTTCATAGAGACTGCAGCAAAAGGAGAAAGGGGAGATCATCACACAGGGTAAATGAGATTCACAGGCTCATCCATAGTCGGGCACAAAGCCCACTTCAACAGAGATGAGGGCCAAGAGAGATTGATAAAGGTCAACACCGCAAACTGGCATAAAATGAAGTATAGGCTTCATTTCAGGCACAATACTAAAATGTAGGGACTGTAAACCTCTTGCAGAACACACGTCTACCACCTTCTCAGCAGCACAGCAGAAACTCATTCATCAAAGAAATCAACACTATTTTATTATATTTTCCAAAGATTTTATTCAAGTCTGTGAATTATTTTTTTAGAATATTTTTCGACCATTCCCTTTTCTCTGAAAATTGAATGTGTAGCTCACCATTAAATAGTTAGAGAGCCTTGAACTACTTAGAACAATATTAAATAAATGTCCACTAGGCTCAATTCTGCTGTTTGTTAAGGATGTTTAAACCTTTAAAGGTAAATGCATTACAACTGAATCCCAGAAACAGTGAAAACACTGCAACATTAAGACATTTGATTTTTGTTTTGAGTGTTTATTCAGTTCTGTTTACACCACAATCTCATTTTTTCTATTATGTGCTTGATAGCTACAGTGAATTGCAGGGTCAGCATCATCACCTGCACAGTAAACGTCTAGTTATTTTATATACAATACTCAATGTGGCTGCAAATGATGATATAATATCCTCTCCCGACTGTGAAGTCTCACAGTATAAAACCTGAGATTTGTGACATAACACTTCAAATGCTCCATAGGTCCCAGCTTTAGCGGGAAGTGGGAAATGTTTTGACTCATCTGTCTGAAATCATAGGAATATATGTAAATTCTGTTTTATATCGGATACCCCTTTAAGATGTGTGAACACGGGCACCTCTTCAGGAAGGCAGCGACTGATGTAAGCACTGCTTTTACCTATTTTCAGTGTGACCAACTGTGGCATTAGACTTATCATGAGTATCTTGGAACGGGCTCCTTGGGAAGTAGAAAAATCTCTTAACCTTTTTCGTTTAAATACAGGTCAAAATAATCTTTAATAGTGTAATTGCCCTTTCAGTCTATCAGCTTCATTGCTGAGCTTATACCCACTCAGAGGGGGCATGGTGTGTAAAAGTGCTATGACAAAGAGCTTGGCAAAGAGAGACTGACAGCACGCAGAATATAGTTGAGGCAGTGAGCTGCTAATCTTAAAGCCCCTTCCCCACTTGTCTGAGCACATTTGCCTCTGGTTTGAGGCTTATCCCTACAGATGTATATCTGTCAACAGAAAGCAAGCAGGGCAGCAGTGGCTCTTTTGGAGCACATTTGTCCCCTTTACTGGATTACCATTTGCAGTGGCATAAAGCACAGCATCAGAGCCAGCACTTGGCAGCTGGGAGACAATCTGCAGGGATAAGCTAACCCTCAGTAGTGGTGAACGGGTATCCGTGAATGTAAACCACCTTCCTCTGCCATACCTCGCCTTCAGCTCAGCCAGCTTATTCCTGCTGACTGATTATTCCAACCCACAGGAGATGCTCCCATGCATACGCTCACAGGTTCCCTGTGTGTGACATTTAGGGCTTTACTTTTGACTGGGTCGAATATGTATTTTTTAAAGAGATTTTAAATACACTTCAGTGCATGCTGGAACAAAACTCCATGCTCAGAAAAAGAAAAAAGGGGAAAAAAAGAAATGAGAAGTGGTGCACCGACTGCCATCCTATATTACACTCAAAATGATAAATCAGCAGGCAGGAGAGTTATTGATATCTATGTTGTAGCAGTGAAAGCTGCTGTTGGAATCAAACATTCTAACGGAAGAAATAACCACACTCCTCACAGCATCCTATAATAGGACACAATATCGTTTCCCCAGACAACTGCAGGGCTATACACGAAAGCAAAAAGCAGAGCCTTTGACGCTTGATTGAATCATATCCTCCGAAATTCATTTGCTTAGAATTTTGCTTTATACTTTGGGAACTGTTTGCATTATTTTTATCTTAGTGCAAGCAAAATTGTTAGAGGTGGGAGTCTTGCGCACTGACCAACAATAGTAAATGAACTGAATTTTTGTTATTTTGCTTGTGTTTGAAATTTTTCATATTGGTGGGTGCAAATGAAAACATATGAAGCCTGTCAAATGATTAATGTTATATAATTTTTGCATAATTATTAAGACAAATAAATTATATTTTCATAAAATCTAGTGAAACAAAATTGGAAAAAAAAAATTACTAAAGTTGAGAAACTAAATTAATAAATGTTGTTTCAGGCATGTTTATGGGGGTGGGAGTGGGGGTACTATAGGTAATGGGCAGTCTTTGTGATCAAGTCTAGTGTTGTACAGATGAAACAATAAGACTGTATGTATATAAACAATCAACAGAACCACCATGATACATATAACAGCCAGTGGCCAGTGAAGCCTGTCCTCTAAGCCTCAAACCAAACATTTTAGTCATCAGCATTATCATGAGCCTTCAGTATTCCAGTGCACTTTCAATCCAACTGTAGGCACAGCCTAAAGCATACCCTAATTTATCTTCTATTTACTCAAATTGGTCATATCATAATTTACAAAATGACTGGCATGCTTTAGTAAATAAGGCTTGCAATAACAGATGAAACCATAAGAGTATTTTCCTTCTTTTAGCAACCAGAGGAGTCACCTCCTGCATCAGGGTGGCAACCTGTCACAAGATTTTCAGAAATATTGACCTCTGACCCTTAACCTTGAGGTTAAGGTCACTGAGATTTTTAGTAGATACACCTATGGTATCAAATTAAAACTCCTACATTGCTTCGTTCATGCTTGGATGTCCATGTCGCCCGCCCGATCAGCCTTTTTACGGCCGAGGGGTAAAGAATTAAACCCTCATCCCATAAAGAATTACAAATCCCAACCAAGTGACCTATAACCTTTTCAAATTCAATCCTTTGCATAATTTCAATGTTGTAATCATTTTGAAGGAGGGGGGGTTGTGTTGTGTGTTGTATGGTTTCTGCAGTTTTGCGCTCACTAAGCAAGCTGACATTTGCAGGTTTAAAAATTTCTATAGTAACAACGACCTCCAACAATGTCAGTGTCAATGTTTCAGTTTAGAACTGTGGATAGAGTACTTATATTCCACAAAGTTGTGAATAAAACAGTATTTTCATACAGACTTGTGGTTTCTATAGGAGCACATACCATCAGCGTCAAAGCTCATAGTAAGTCTACTTTGGATGGTTACATGGCTATGGCTCATAATGGAAATCCATATGGAGAATGTGAATTGGATTTTTACCTCCAGAAGCTCACTATATTGCTCACAAATAAGAAACCTTTAACACAGCTCTTAACTCTCCACTTTCTCTTCACCAATGGGTAAAGAAGCTATCAAAGACTTTACAAGGCACTTTTGCATTTTTAATGACTAGCCTCAATTCCCTCACTAATCAGGGAAAAGATTTTTCCTGTGCATTATGAAGGAATTATTCATCCTCAATCACCTTGTCTCTTTTTATCTGTAGTTTTGATAACTGTCATTTTGATATCAGAGCTGCTTTTCCACCATCCCTGGACTCGCACCAGTTTGCATACAGGGAGAACCGGTCAACCGAGGATGCGATCGCCACAGTGCTGCACACATTACTGAAGCACTTGGAACACAGGAACACCTATGCACGGCTCCTCTTTGTAGACTACAGCTCGGCTTTTAATACCATCCGGCCATACAAACTCCGTCCCAAACTCCACCAACTGGGACTTAACTCCTCTCTGTGCAACTGGATTGTGGACTTCCTCACTAACCGTAGACAGAGTGTCAGAGTGGGTAAGAACACCTCTTCCACCCTTGTGGTCAACACCGGTGCCCCTCAGGGGTGTGTTCTGAGCCCTCTGCTATACACTCTCTTCACCCATGACTGTATTTCCTCCTGCGCGTCCAATCTCATTGTTAAGTTTGCAGATGACACTACAGTGCTCGGACTTATATCCAACAATGATGAGACAAACTACAGGACAGAGGTGCAACAACTAGAGTCATGGTGCCACGACAATAACTTGGTCTTAAACACCAAAAAGACCAAGGAGATCATTGTAGATTTCTGGAAGAGGGGTCATAACAACCATCTGCCTCTCTTCATTGGCAGTGAGGCGGTGGAGAGGGTGAGCAGTTTTAAATTCTTGGGGGTAACTGTGACCGAGGACCTGTCCTGGGGCAACCATATCACCTCAGTTGTACGGAAGGCCCAACAGCGCCTCTACTACCTGAGGAGACTGCGGAGCGCACACATTCCCAGATCTCTGATGTTGAACTTCTACAACTGTGCCATCAGCAGCGTTCTGACGTATGGATTTCTAGTGTGGTTCCCCAGCTGCACCAAGGCCGATCAGCAAGCACTCCAGCGGGGGGTGAAAGAAGCTGGCAGAATTATTGGAACAAGTCTGCCAGAGATCAGTAATATCTTCCCCACTCGCTGTCTGAGGAGGGTGCACAGTATCCTGCGGGACCAACATCACCCTGCGCGCCACCTTTTCCATCTGCTGCCCTCAGGGAGAAGGTACAGGTCTATACAGGCCAGAACATCCAGACTGGCCAACAGCCTGTATCCACAGGCTGTGAGGCTCCTGAACTCTCTGCCCCCCTCTCACGGACAATAACCATATCCAACTTCTTAATAGCAATGAACTGGTCTGCATTGGTGCATCATATCTTTATTCTCTTCCCCCTCCTGCCCCCCCCCCTCTTTCTTAAATAGATAACTATCATATCTGATATCATATCTCACAGTACAATAATATTGAATGGGTTGCATTGTTGTATTTTGTCATGTTTCTCAGGTCTTTGTCTGAATTTCTACGAACATTATTGCTAAGGATTGTCTTATTGCATTGGAGTCACACTGGGTTAAATATGTACACTTGGGTTTTAAGGGGTATTTATTATTTTCTTCTTTTTTTGGGGGTTGTATGGAAGCCCCAAACGCAATTTCATTGTTCTTGACAATGACAATAAATAAATAAATACTAAATAAATACTAGATAGCGGATAAAATGCATAAATTTCATTTATTTTCTGCTTTGCCCTCATTAAGCCCCCAACCCAATTTTCATCTCCCATCACACAGACACACACACACACAATGGTCAAACACATACCAACGTCACCTGGAGGGGTGTACTTGCCCAAATGTCTTACAAGATAAGAAATGATGAAAGACTCGGTGCTCAAACAAAAGAAAAGTTCCCTTGGTGGTATGGGAGCTTTTTGGGCTCTGTATGAAAGAAAGTGATGAAACACTTGAGAAGAGGGAATGTCAGACCGAACCAGAGAAGCTGTGGCCAACAAGGAAATGTGAAGATCATAAGACCTACAGTACATCTATGACACAATCAGCCCAAGGTCTGCAAAGTGGCTAAGCATGGCGACGCCACATGGCTAATTAGCATTAGCCTGCCGTCTTACCTGCCTCTGACGAGTCTGTCTTTATTTGCTGGCTTTGGGAAATATACAGTGATACACCATTATCGCTACGTAGGTTAACACCAGTGCAGATACAGTATGGGAACAACATCATCATTGTCACACCCAAAGCAGGAGAACAAGGCAGGCCCTCTAATAAAGGGTGCGCCATACACTCTTTATATCTATCTGCCATAGAAGCATTTGAAACATTTGGGCAGTACAGCAGTTTATGGGCTGCAGCCATAAATAAGCCCAGCAATGAATTTAGGCAAATTCTAATAGTGTAGTTGTTCCTAGAAGGATGAGTCTGCATGAAATAACTCTCAGCATTACAGAGCATGAACAGAGCTGCTGAGGCTGAAGTCGTCTACAGAATCACTGCAGTGTGTGATGCGGAGCACTGCAATTTAACTGTCGATTAGGCTGTGATCACACAGAAAATGCTGCACCTTATTGCTTACACTGAGGAGGTTATGTTTTCAGTCCCATTTGTTTATTTGTCTGTTACAGGCTATGATATCGCAAAAACTGTTCAGTGAAATTTGTTAAATGGGTAAGCAATGAATGAGTGTAGCATCAGTTTTCTATGCACGCCAGATTTCTGTGTACAAGTATATCAGGATTTCATTTAAGAATTAGCAAAACCAGATAGGAAATTCTGTAAATATCTGCCACAAACTACTGCTACAAACCAATTTTAAAAAATCCTGGCACATGTATCTTGTAATTGTCCACCTGTGTGTATTTTGCATGAAATCATTTTTCAATGCATTTTGGTTTTTAAAATCTGGCTATTTAAATAACAAATTTGGGTGACTGTGCAGCCCAGAATGTACCCTGTCTTTTCTAGCTGTGTTGATTTCATTTGTTTCTCGACTTCTTACATTTCCACTAAGACAGAACTTTAGGTTTTAGCGTCCTGGGGCACAGGCCTGGGCATTGGATGCATCTAAGTCTAACCTAAGTCTCATAACATCAATATTTAAGAAGCCCTTGAAGTGGGCACTGTCAGAGCTCTTGGGCAAGATGAGAAAACTCTCTGTGCCCTGTTCTCTGCCTATTCATTACCCCAAATCTGATGCAAAGTGGGCTGTGAAAAGCATACTTTTTTTGCGGCTCTCTGAAATTACCAAGTAGTGAAATTAGAATATAACAAAACTACTTTGTCTCCTCTGTCCTCTAAAAAAAAACGAGTCCATTAATTCAGTCCTGTCTCCTAAAAGTCAGGTTCTCATTCATGAAAACAAAATTCTTAATTTCATTTTGGGGAGATATATTTTCCCAGAAAGCCACCGAAAGTATGTCTGTCTCCTGAAAAGGTAAGAGTACACTGAGTCTACAAACTAAGTATTCAATCAAATTGTTTCTACTATCTAAAAGTAAGCGCTTCCACAATAGAGGAATGTAAACTTTAAAAGAGAGGGAAAAGTCAGCATTTGGGAGATTGGTCAGCAGGGGATACAAATACAGCCAAGTTTTTGACAAGGAGACTGAAAAATGAGACTTGAATCTTGGACCATTTTTCAAAGTTTCACTTTCTTGCTGTGAAGTTAAGTATACACAAAGAAACATTTTGGTCAGAGTTAGCCACATAACATTTTGGTTTGGGTAAAAACAAACCCTTTTATAACTTTCACCACATGAGAAAAGCTCCATTTTTGGAACAGGTAGCCATGCTATCATTTTTAAAGGTGAGACACCGGCGCATTTTACATGCACTTGTTCACATCGCCACTAGAGGCTAGGCAACTTTAAAAACTTACTATAGGTTGTAAAAATGGATTCCATATCTATGTAATTGTTTTCTGTGGGAGTGGTTTTCAATATTAAGAAGCTGCTTTCTTATTCACAAGGGGTCGCCACAGCAGATGGATGCACATTTGATTTGGCAGATTTTTACACCAGATGCCTTTCCTGACGTAAGGGCATCCAGGGATTTGTGTATACGCCTGGTCTCAAACCAAGGAATTTTCACGTTGGATGAATGTGCTAACTACAACATTTTAGAGTGTTTGTCAGTACTGCATGGTTTAAAAAAAATCTACAAAATCCAGACTGAGAGTAGAAGGTGGATACCTTTGTTTATGACAGAAGTGTACCTGATTAATTGCTGGAAAATTTCAAAGGGATATATGTGCCATTTCAGAAAAAAATAATCTGTGAAATTGCATCTAACCCTTAAACTGCAAATGTATTTTGGAGGAAAGAGAGAGTTCAATGATTAGTCAATTGGTGTCCACTGTGTAAACAAACCACCATTAACCTGCAACACAAACATTTTTTAATACTCATAAATTGAGCATCAGCACAGGCTTACACTAACTACAAGGAGTTTTCCATGTATCCCAATAATTACAATTCACATCGTTCTTTTCCAAAGCATACCATAGGTTTTTAGACCAAGTACTTTTTTCTACCAATGAACCCTTTTTTATTTATTTCAATATAGCTTTGAAAATCTTCTTCAAAAATATTTAATATGCTTCAGAAAGTAAATCTGGGACACAGAGTTTTAAGTCCACTTATGTGTTCTTGTAAGGCTCTGTAAGCAAGGACTATTTGATAAACTCTTCCATTTGGATGTTTGCCGAGTCTTTTTCACCTCCTTTAAAAACATGACTGATAGTTATATTTACAGGTAAATACATTTCCTACAACACAGCTTATAAAAGCAATGCTTTCAATGTCAATGCTCAGACTGAATGCACTATTAAAGCTACGTTTTCCCAGTGGTTGGTGTTGCAATACCAGGCAGCATTTAAAACAAAAATCAAGTTTTGTGTGTCAGCAAATTAATTTTCAAACTACACTGACTTGAACTGATGAAAAGGGTTGCAGAGACAATGGAAAGTCAGCTAAAAAGGCATGCTTTTTTAAAAAGAACACTTTAAATAAGCAGTTATGTAACATTATACAGTTTATAGTTAATGGACTCCAAAGCATGCTAAATCACGCATGGTCATTTAACTCGAATTCATATTCCTCTTCAGTGGGGTCACATTTAAGGCAACATGGCGGGAAGTGGAAGTGGCTGTCTGTATGATTAGATCACAGCTGTACACACCTCATAATGGAATTTCAATTTCCACAGCTCAGTGAGATCAGGTAAAAGTGTTGGACAAAATCCTGCTGAAGGAAAGGACAGCAAGAATAGCACAAGGCAACGTGCATCGGGGCAAAGTAAATAAGTATTTTTGCAATTTAAAGATACATTTCAAGTCAAACTTACACGATTTTTCACCATTAGGCTGTCCAGTAAAGCGATCCAACTACGTAGTTTATTGAACACATAACAGTCATGAGAGAAAAAGGCTATTTAACAGTAACGTGATCTGATACTGGAAAAACTGATTCATTTGAGAACTGATTTTTAATTCAATGATGTGATGTGCAAGTAAGCCTGACACATATATTATTGTTTAAAGGTGCTCTAATGATCTGATGGTCTGTGGTGGTAGTGGCATCATTCATGGAGTTGCTCAATAAAGGAAGTCAGCCTCAGACTTATGGAAATTAAACCACAGGCCGAGTTAATGTGATGAGGATGATCATAGGTCATTCTCGTTGTTATTATCAGCACAGTGTACTGAATCAGCACTGACAATGTCATCAATGTCATGTGGGACAACACGTTATTAAACTGGGGAAGACGGGGATATAACTGCTTAGATATGGTAGTTTCTCATATGAAGCCCCTTGACAGCACCCCCCCACCACCGCCACCCCTTCCGGTAGGCGTTATGCGCACTGGTCGCCTATAGGGCGGTGGCTGCGCAAGCATGTCCAAGAGCGGGACAGTCTGTGGGGAGTTGGGGACTCGTCATGAGGCGACGACGATCCCTGGCTGCAGAGAAGCGTCATGCATGCAACCTTACCTGCGTCCCCAGCCGCCCAACTCTAAATGAGTAACTACATGGCTTGTGCCTCCTAAAGAATCCCTCCTAAAACACACACACACAAGCACACACGCAAGGCACAGTTCTCGCTACATTTAACAGAGCTACATTTAACGAACGCTTAACGGAAATGTAGTCTTTGCCACATCGAAGACTTGTTATCACCTTTGTAAATTCAGTCATTTAAAGTCATGTGTGGAATGATTCAAAATGCCCAAACAAACGCGATGGCGTGACTTCATCGTGATCCGCTCAATGACACCGGACTCACAGGGAAAAAGACACACGCCACCGGTTACTGTAACATTCTTCTTTCTTTTTTCTCTTTTTTGGGCTTGCTCTGTCAGTTTCAGCGGGCATAGCCTAAACGGATGAACCAAGCAACCATGCGCGACAATAATCGACTCATCCGCAGCACGGTGTTTTATCTGTCACTTAATCCCGGAGGGAGTGCAATATATAAGTTGTCGCCGATGCAAAAACTTGTGCAGCCGCATTCTGCTTCTCATTGCGCCGCACAATTCAACTTCCAGGCATTCCAGCACACTCGGCTCTGACAGTGAACAACGACAGCTCGTCCTGCGCCTAAAACTGCTGCGCAAACACATCGTTTTATGGGAAAATCAACTCTCCCCTCACCGAATACTTGCACTCACGTGTGACATGATCACATATGATCTTTACACTTCACGCACCCACCACCTCCCCGCACACCACGCCCGTCTACACAGCAACATCCAGTGCTCACCTTTAAAGACGCTTGCACAGAGGCTGTAAAGGATGAACATCAAGTACTGCTTGACAATCATATTCTTCTCTTTTCCTTCGCAATTCTACGTCAACACTCCACTCGCGTTTGACTCTTTTTATTCTGTCTTTATCTCTTCTCTCGTCAAGGTGGACTTATCCAGGTGAACGGCGCAGTTTCTGACTGACCGGAGTTACATTGATGAACTCTTGCCTTTTTCTGAGGAGTCCCTGTGTATTTTTCGCAGATCAGGGGGCAGTGATCACTGTAGTGAAGCAGGACGGCAGAGATGCTCGTCGGCAAAGTGCAGATCCTGCCTCCCTTTATTGCCTTTCTCTTTGACTCGCTGCAGAGAGCAAGAGTCCCGCCCACGCTTTTTGACTAATGAAGACGCTTCACCAATGGAGAACACCTAGAAATAGTTCTGATCTCCGGTACACTGTCGAAACAATTACGCCGTAGAGCGCAGTTACTTTGATACATCAGTTTCTAGAAGGGACATCGGTAGTCATGTGACAAGTTTTTTTTTTTTTTTTTTGTTAATCTCATCATTTTCTAAACACCAAAGCAGAACAATAGGCCTCTGCAGGAATATGATTATAGTTTATGCATATGGGGAAAAATATAAGGATCCAGTCCTGGCCATCACATCACCGAGCCTCCAATGCTCTAAAGTGGAGGATCCTTGCTCTCTGTTTAGTGTCAGTAGACTGAACTAAAAAAGTGCAAAAACGACCACGCCAGAGATTTAATGCATGAAAATATGCCCACAGCTAGCAGAGCTAATTTAACAATTTTACAGTTCTAAACAGCTACCCTAGAGCCATAAAAGCTTTATGAGCAGCCAAACAAGCTCTGTTGTCAATACCAGAGGACTCGAAATAACTGCCACTGCGACACATATTATCACTTGAAAAAAGTTTTACAGCTTAAAGAGCACCGTGTGGTAACAACAGAAACACGTGCCCATGTTGTGTGAAGATGCATTTGCTTTCGCAGAGGTTGTGACCTGGTGTCTGGGTGCATGTCGGGAGTCAGGGCGCAGGCACGAGGGAGGTTAATGGGCACCCGGACATCCCTCTTCCTTCAAAGGTTCCCTACGAGAGGTGCAGAGAAATGAGTGTGACCATCCCTAAAGACAGAGGTGTGAGGAAACGGCAGCTCCAGCCAGGGATCGTTTTCTAAGCCGACGGCGAGGATTTTACACATGGTTTAACATGCTGCTGGGCGAATTTGGTTCAATTTTGCACAGTGCTCTTCTACGCCACTCCCACTTCAAATCAAATTGCTGACCTGGCTGTACCACCTGAGAAAGATGTGGCATAGCCCCCAATTTTAAACCAATTGCTTTTCCTTTTGCAGTATGAATCACTGGAAATAATACAGGAAGCTCCACGTTCATTCTCTAATCAGTCATTTGGATCACTCATTTTCATTGCAAACCAGAAGTTAAATAGTGTTTTCCAGCTTTTTGTGGTTATTGTAAGTTTTCATTCTGAATAGCTAAAATGGAGGGGGGGGGGGCGGGCGGTTCTTTGTGCTCTCATTTTGTTTTGTATGCTGATGCCTTTAGCCTTTTAACTTAGAGCCATTCACATCTCTAATCCCTGGGGAATCACTGATGCCTTTCTGACCTGTAAACCTTGAAGGACTGAGTGCTCTTGTGTGACATACATTCTCTGTACAACTCACTTATAATTCAAAGCAGACCTATACCATGAGGATGGTGGTAAAGAATCAATCCCGTGCGTCCTGAAGGTCAGTTCCTCGTCATTTCATTAGATCCTTGAGAGTAGAATTCTACTCATGCACCTTTTCAACGGCAAGGATTTATTGACCATGTGAGTTCAGCAGAAAAGCACACGGTGCTGACACAGATCTGTAATGCAGAGGAGCATGTTCCCCTTTTGTGTTGTTTAATGTTCAAGACTGCAAAGTCCACAAGAGATATTAAAACCAGGGAGAAGAAAGTTTAGGCCAAGATGAATTACAGTGTTTGCATGAACCTGCCACTGATAACAGTGATCTCACTGACTGAAAAGCAACCAATCCAGATGCAGTATACACAATCAATTTCAGTGAGGATATGAATGACAGAAGTCATAAAGCTTGAATGCTTTATCTAAATGATGAAGTACTGAATCCAGGATTTGGGCAGAGACCATGTAAGTGCTTTTGTCACTAGAAAAAAAATATAACTGCAGAACAGAATCCTGATAAATATTTAAAATTCATGCTGAAGTTTTGGATATCAAATTTCATAATCCAGTGCAGCAGACACATACATATTTTTACCCTATCAATGCACCTCAGGGAAATAACAGCTGTTCTCTCTGGCTCGAACTTAAAAAATGGCCCACAATGAAAGCTTTATGTTCTTTTGTGCCTTTTTCTTATTCCTGTAAGAACATTTGCTATTAATGGCTGGTGAGAAGGCAATTCCATCTGTTTATTAGCTTATTGATAGGACACTGGGAATAGTTACATCTAACAATGTGCTTTCTGCACCAGGCAAACTACATGCAAGTCAGCACTGTATGAAATCTTTAGTATGTGCAGCAAAATTAGAGCTACACATTCAAACATCCTGTCTGGGAACGTATATTATATTACAAATTTTATTCCAATTACCTTCTTCCAGTAAATGGAAGAAGAAAATATTTGTGTAATCAATTATTTGATTTTCTTCTTATACTCTCTCCTCTTTCAGGTGTTCTCATTAGGGATCCCCATGGATGCCTACATCTCATCCTATCCCTTGCATGCTCCCCTTGTCAAACCAACCCTCTGCATGTCTTCCTTCACGACACTCATGAATCATCCTTGTGTGCTTCTTTTGCTTTTACTCGTATCCAAATCAATTACAGTATGTCATCAAATTGATATACTTTTTTGTTATCTTACATGGCAGTTGGACTTGTGTTTCATATAGAGATGACTTTAGAGTAACTTTAGACCTTGAATGGTGATTACTCATTGGTGGCTGCAAGTGAAAAAAAAAACATGATTAAAATTCCTATGTAACTGAGACTGAAGTCATAGGAACTAAATACTGTACTGTGGTGCAGTTAAACAGTTCATAAATCTCAGAATTCATGCTTTACTAAGGTAAAGCTTTCTTGTGGGCTGCTGGTCTTTGTCTGCTTTCCATATGATTCACTCTCTCTAAGCATTGCAAAGAAAACCTTAAAGAAGGTTAAGTCATTTTGTAAACAAGTTATCCAGCAGAGGGTTTCATCATCAGGGCTTTTTTAGAGAATATCCCACTCGGTTTTTTCATCACTGAACATAGGTTAAGACTGCTGTGCAACTCAACATTGCAGTGATTGCTGCACTCTGTAAAAAAATATTGCATTTGATTAATGATTTCTTTACAATCCTGGACAGATGTACGTGTTAATTGAGAATGTTACAGAATTTCACGGCCATGGCAAGCAATACACATCCGGATAACATATAGAAATAACTGGTTAATTTTTTTCCCTTTGGTGCTCATGGATAGAAATCAAAAATAGCATAGAAAGTCTGAATGTGGCAAGGATAGGTTTTGGATTTGATTGCATTACAAGGAATTGATTTTAAGATGTTGCACAGCTGTGGTTCCAAACTACAAATTAGCACTAATTTTAATTTGTAGTTTGAGCGCAACACCACTGAGTTGTGTAATAAAATTTTCACTTGGAATTAGAGTCATCCAAGTATACTCAGGTATAGTCCACAGGTGGTCGAGATCAGAACCCAAAACCCATGCACACGATAAGGCATCTTGAACAATGATTGATGTTGTTTTTTTTGTTTTTTTAAATCCCTTTCTCTGTGTTCTATCTAAGCAAGTTAGAGAGCTGTAACAGGCCCTGGGATAACCATGTTCCCCATTCAAACTATTAAACCTGTACAAGTACACTGTTGAAATAAAACCCGACAAAGCACGAGGCAAAACCTTGAGCAGTATTTCATGTATAATGAGAGTTGAAGTTTTTTCATAGGTTAAACAAGAGTAATAAGATTTACATGTTATTCCCTGAAAGCCCCGTTATTTAACATGCCCTCAGATTTCAAGTAGTCTGATATATTACAGTTTTGGCTGTGAAAGTGTTTGTGATTCAGTGAAATATTTCATCACCATTTAATCTGAAGGAGGATACAGAGAACAGCACCACAACGCAAAGCCATATTCCTCACATCACAGAGTAGAAAGTTAGACTGCCTCATTAATTCCAAATGAAAAGATAAATAAACATTGTAAAACAAAAGACCACCGCCTTGTTTTCTGATGAAACTTCTACTGATGGAAGAGTCATCTTTAGGCAAGGAGAGTAGCTTGGTAATTACAGTATGATTACTGCACAGGTCCGGAGCGCAGAGCTATAATAACCGAATCAATACTTTCCTTTCGTTTTAACTTTACAAACCAAGGATCTTTTCAAGGGCACACATTGCCCTGTGGGACCAATGCTGAGCCGCATTTAAGCAGACGCTCCCCTCTCCGTCTCTTCGTCCATGCCGATACAAACAAAACCTGGTGCCCTATGCAGAGTAAAGTGCTTTATTTCAGGGCTCACGTCCACGATAGCCCACGGCAGCTGGTGTTCTCACAGACCACTGCATGGAAAATGGGCTGATTTCAGGATTTAGCTGCCCGTGGTGATTTCCTCACTTGCTTCTTATTGGGTCCAGAATTACTTTGTTATGGACTTGCGAAAGATTAGTGCTCAGTGTTGCTATTGTTTACCTTTATTATCCTTCACTGACGGAAGCAACGCCATTAGTATACAGCTGTTTGATTTTTGCATTTGAAGATTCAAGCTCAGGTACATCTGTTGTTATCATAGTTATGACACCTGAAGGAAAATAACACTCATCAGACTAGGTGAACGTTATATAACATAAACCTAAAATGACGCTAATATTATGACTATATCTGTCAGATATATTGATGTATTACATCTAAGCTCAAACAGCTCCATCAATCATAAAGCAAAACAGACAGTGGCACATCTGTTGTCTATCAGCTTTTATTCATTACACACTAAATGAGAAATAATGAGCACCAAGTTTTCCAAGCACTGCACAACTTATTTAGCAGTCTCGCACCTCATGAAAAGTTTTGATACTTGGATAGCTGTGTTATGCACAGAATTAAGATGCCTGTGTCTCATAGCTCATCAGCACTCTCGGCACCTCCTTTGCTTATCTTTGCATAACTACACATCCTGGTCATGTTTCCTTTCTCCTTCTGACCATCTGTTCCCTGCTGCCAATCTTCTGAACGTGCCAGCTACTGCCTCTACATCCTCTCCCTGCTGGCTAAATCTTAGTATTGATATCATATTCTCCCTCTCCACTTTCCTCTCTGTTTCTGTCGTTGTTCGCTTTTTCTCTCTTTCACACGTATCGTACGGGAGAGCTGCAAAATAGACGTCACGCTAAGTTTGAAAATACTGCATTTATGAAATGTCTCACACTTTCTGACCTTCTTAAACTGCAATTTTTATCTTAAACATGGGCAGAGAAAGGATTAAGAATTGTTCAGACTTTTTGACATTTTAGTACGATAATGTTAGAAACACAGGTTTCTTTCATAACTGTAATTAAAAAATAAAATAAATAAAAGAAAAAAGAAAAACTCTAAACTATTCACTTTACTTCAATGAGTGACTTTTCAAGCCTGATATTTTTAGCTGTAATTTAATAGAACGAAAAAACTTCAACAAAGTGTGAAAAGGTTCAGCTTCCTGTTATTTTTTACTGTACTACTGAGAAGCCTAATGCAGGGGAAAGAAATTATGGTCCCCACAGTGGTAATAAGTGCTGCTTGCTGTCAAGGTTTTTTTTTTTTCTTCTTCTTCTCCTTCTTTTTTTAACTAAATTTCCCCAGTACTCTTTATCGGGTTCTTGGAACTGGGCTACAGCCTAACATCAGTTAAGAAGAGATTTCTTTTTCTTCATGTCAATTATTAATCTACACTTAAATGTGTGTGTTTGGCAAAAAAGATTGCACGCTGTCTAATTCAATAAGCAGCCTTGCTTTCTTTCACAGAAAACAATACTGTACCTGTTCCTACACCCCCTGCACTGCAAACTTCCTTCTGGAGATTGCGGCTGGCGCGTACTCAAGTGTGGTCAAATCTCAGTGCCTGCCTCAGGCTTTTAAAGGAATGACTAATACACTCTTTGCAAACCACTGAAAGACTGCTGTAAAGCATCTCAACCTAAACAGAGCGATGCATGTGGGTGAGGCAATATATTATGGTCAACACATTTCACAGAGGTCGGCTTATTTTGTATCGTGCCGATCAGGAGTGTTTGTAAATCTTGTTATGGTGTTTGGAAAAGGTTTTGCGTGAATTTATTTATTGCGAGCATCAGACGTGGCTTTAGTTATAACCAGGAAAAATAATACTTAAGAAAAAAAAACTTTCATGAGTTTTGTTGAGGAGAAAAAGTGAAATTCCATCAGTGCATTATGCATAGCTAATACATAATTCACATGTAAATGAAATTTTCATCAAGGAAACATGATGACCGAGGTACACGCAATTACAAGCTTGGCTCACATCAAAGTAAAAAAAAAATCTGATATGAATAAGTGATGGTACATAAGGAAATACGTTCAGATGCTCCATGAGAAGCCAAAGTTGTGTAATGATGTTTTTGGTCAAGCGCACTATCCCACTGACAATTTAATACAGTATAAAACAGCCTGCTGGTGTTTATTTATTTATTTATTTTTACCCCCAGCCAGAGTTTGAAAGTGCACTCGTGTTTTAGCTGGTTCAACCTTTAAGATGTGTTCCTCAAACAGGTTGTCAGACCACAGCAGGGTGATTAGAGTTTGTTTTTGTGCTGTTTCGCTCCATTTGCAGATGTGAGAGATATCTTGCCACATCCACACAGGAGACAGCAATGACAGGTAGAGAATTATTAGCTATTTCTATTATTTCAAATAGAAAAAGCTAAAATTCAGTTTCTACTGGCCACTTACTGGACTCTTTATTAGGTACACCTTCCAATTTGGCTTAGACCCCTTTTAGGCTTTCAGAACTGTCTTAGTTCTTTATGGTCTAAATTAAAAATGAACATTTCTGTAGAGATTTCGGTACATATTGACATGACAGCATGGTAGACAGGTGCTCTATAGAATTGGGATCTTTTGACCATGGAGATCATTAGAGCATAGTGAGCTTATTGTAAAATAAAAAATAAAAAAGTTTAACCTTTGTCACATGGCAGCACAGTTGACTCATCCTCTGATCACTGTTTCCATCAGAAGATGGGCACTGTGGTCATAAAGAGATGAATTTGATTAGCAACCATGCTCAGGTAGGCTGTGGTGTTTAAAAGATGCTTAGTTGGTACTAAGGGAACAGTGTGCCAAGGAAAATATTCCTATACATTACACCAACACCAGCCTGAACTGTTAATACGATGTAACCATGCTCTTTTGGTGTTTACACCAAATTCTTGGCAGCAGAAATAGAGATCCATCAGATGAGGCAGTGTTTTTCCAGTCTTCCCTCATTCATTTTTGGTTCAAATTGTATCCTTAGCTTTCTGTTCTTTGTGGCACTCGGTATGGTCTTCTGCAGCTGCAGCCCTTCTGGTTCTAGGTTGGACGTGCTGTGCGTTCAGAGATAGGTTTTTTGACATAACATTGCCTTCCTATCAGCTCAAAGCAGTCTGACCATGCTCCTCTGACCTCTGGCATTAAGAAGGCTCAGAGAACTGCAGTTCACTGGATATTTTCTCTCTTTTTTGGCCATTTTCTGTGAACCCCAGAGATAAATGTGTGGAAAATCCCAGTAGATCAGCAGTTTCTGAAACAATCAGTTCTCTCGCCAAGAACAATACTAAGTTCAAAGTCACTTAAATGACCTTTCTTTCCCATTCTGATGTTCAGTTTGAACCTTAGCAGGTTTTCCTGACTATGTCTACAAGCCACCGTCAAGTTATTTGTCTCTGAATGCTTCCCTGTGTTTTATTTTCAATCTTACTTTTTCACTTTCACAAAGACATCTGGTTTAGAGGTGAATTAGCCTTTTTAGCTAATGGCTAATTCACCTCTAGAGCCTATTAGTAGGGAGCACTACCTGCTGTTTCTCAAACTGTGCTGCTAATTTTAGATGACTCTCTGGATGCTGTACATGTAAAACAAGGTGAACCACAAACACAAAAGCATACTAAACACAAAGATTGTATTTTAGTTTAGGCTGTCAAAGGCTGTCTTTCGAAACAGATCTTCAAATAGGTAATTTTAATACAATTATTATTGTATTATTTTTACAATAAAGCACCAGAAAGCAAACTTATTCGTGCAGATAATAACAATTTCCCTTGGGTATTAGCGCCTGTAACACTGAAGGGGGGGGGGGAAAAAACCTCAATAAGTTTTCCTGTTATTTGTGCTGTGCTCTGATATATCTCATTTACCTGATGAATATTCCAAAGCCATTCACATAAAACTTTTGATTTCAGCAGTTCCATTTGACACATTTAATATGCCCTTTTTGCTGGTAGATTTTGATTGATTTCTCCAAATGAAATGTCAACATGTCATGGATCAAACCAATTTCTTTATGTTCCCCGTGTTCCCTGGGAAATTGGGAAGGAATTTACCTGACAAAATGAATGTATTTTTGTGCATGGGTGAGGCAATACATCAAAATGCTGTGATTCTTTTGCCAGACAGAAAGCAAACACTGATGTTACTTTCAGCATGCGCAGCATTTCATTTCGCCAAGGAATTTGTCAATTATCTCGATACACTCTCTCTGTCTGTGCATGCAGGGTGAGATTCATGGTCTTGACTATTATGAGCCAGAAATCTGTTGTTTTCTGTGAGGTACATAGCAATGAGCCATTTCCAACTGTGTTTAAGTTTTTTTCAGATTTAGCCCTAGGAAATGCACCCCGTATCGCTTTGAATACATCTCATTTAGAATGAGGATTACTTCAGGTGATAGAAACTATAATAAATCTAATAGTCTCATGCAATATTGCAGTGAGAAAGAGGGGGGGGAGGCTGGTTACAGCAGCTAAATCTACTGCTGTTCCCCAATCAATTAGATCTGTGAAATCCATTTCTCTTTGCATGTTTGCTCTTGTTTGCAATAATTACAACCTCCACCCCAAACAGGCATGATAAACACCCCCTGATTTAGAAGTGTTTGTTCAGATCGGCGGGACCTGCTGCTTGTCTTGCTGTTTATAAACCGTGGAAATCTACAGGGATTACACAGGCTCATCACCATCTGTGGCATTACTCCAAAACAGGTCTGCACTGAGAAGAGTCCTATCAGGGCATTGAGAGGAGGAGGCAAAGGCAGACTGACATATAATGGGCTGCTCTCACCTCATCTGCAGAACAATGTCATCGCCATTATGGGCTGTTAGCAAAGACTCTCTCTCTCTCACACACACACACATACACACACACACACACACACATACACACGCACACACACACACTAGCAACATTGCCCTCATGTGCCTTTATAAAGAAAAAAATGGTTTTAATATTGTGCGTTCATAGATTCAGTTGTTAAGAAAGAGAAACAAAAGTAACGGTAAATGTTTCAAAACCCTGTCATTTCTGTAATCAAAATGCAATTCGAACAACTGCAACCCAAAAGGGTTTCACATGAAAAACAGGACAACAAAAATTCAATATACTTACAGAATTCCAGCAGTTCTTATCAGATAAAGATCTTCTTGTCGCGATTTAAAAGGGAAGCCTTTTTTTCTGAAACCTGCAAAATAACATGATTGACTTTTGACTGACAGCTGTCACAAAAAATACTCATTATGATTGACAAACGCTGTCAGCACATCTGACAGTGACATCTGGTAGTGACAAATTTGGGTTTTTTTAAACTGACAATAATAGAACATTTTGCAGTAAAGGTGCTCCGTTCAGGTAGAAATCTTGACCATCTACTACTGCTTCTAGATCGTTTTCACAATGAGATTAGTAATGAAGTGGCATACAGTTGCAGTACATGCATGTGTACAGAATTTATTATTTAAACAGCTGGATTGTCTCAGCGACATCTTTACAAAGTCTGCACCTGCAGTCTTGCCTGTTGTGGTAGACCCCAACCTCTGTGGATCTTGCATTCAAAGCTTGTTCCTGTGCTGCCATAATAATAATAATAATGGATTGCATTTATATAGCGCTTTTCAAGACCCTCAAAGCGCTTTGCAGTTCCACTATTCATTCACTCTCACATTCACACACTGGTGGAGGCAAGCTACAGTTGTAGCCACAGCTGCCCTGGGGCAGACTGACAGAAGCGAGGCTGCCATATCGCGCCATCGGCCATCACCAGCAGGCGGTAGGTCAAATCAAATTCAAATTTTATTTGTCACGTACACAGTCATACACAGTACGATATGTAGTGAAATGCTTGGACAACTACTCGTGACCTAAAGAAAACAAAAAAAGGAAAGGCTATGAATAAGATAGGAAATAAATATGCAAAATTAAAAAGGGTAAATTTAACTAGGAAGGAATAAAATATAAATTAAGGTTAAAAATGAAATAACTGTACAACACAAATTAGAATGAAGGGTAAATTTAACTGGGAAGAATAAGATAAAATATATAAATTAAAGTTGAAAATAAAATAACTGTACAACAAAATACACAATACAGAACTATATAAGAATGTATGAAGAAATCTAAATATAAATAAATATATACACAATAACAGCAGCTGTACAAGTATTAACTGGAAATGAAGAATATAGTGACCAGTGTTGTGCAAAAACAATGTCCAGAAAGTCCAGTGTGTGTGTAAGAACCATATGTGTGGGTCAGTACTGTGTGGTGGTGTGATTGAGAGACCGTATCGCCTGCGGGAAGAAGCTCCTCCTCAGTCTCTCTGTGTTGGTCTTCAGGGAGCGGAATCGCTTTCCTGACCTCAACAGAGAGAACAGTCTGTTGTTGGGATGGCTGAGGTCCTTCACGATCTTCCTGGCCTTGGTCCAGCACCGCCTGCTGTAGATTGAGTGCAGGTCAGGGAGCTCGGAGCGGATGGTGCGCTCAGCTGACCGCACAACCCTCTGTAGAGCTCGTCTGTCCTGCATGGTGCTGTTCCCGAACCAGGTTAAGATGTTTCCCGCCAGGATGCTCTCTATGGTGCACGAGTAAAAGTTCCTGAGCACCTTGGAGGGCAGTTGGAAGTCTCTCAAGCGTCTGAGGTGGTAGAGACGCTGTCGGGCCTTTTTCACCACGGTGTTGATGTGACAGGACCATGACAGGTCCTGCGTGATGTGAACTCCGAGGTATTTGAAGCTGTCCACTCTCTCCACTGGGCACTCGTTGATGACGGGGGTCTGGTAGTTCCTCTCCTGCTTAGTGCTGAAGTCCACTATCAGCTCCTTTGTCTTACTGACGTTTAGAAGGAGGTTGTTCCTCTGGCACCAGTTCTCCAGATTCCTAATCTCCTTCAGGTAGGCCGTCTCGTTGTTATCAGAGATCAGGCCCACCACGACGGTGTCGTCAGCAAACTTGATGATGGTGGTGGAGCTGGTAGTGGCCACACAGTCATATGTGTACAAAGAGTACAGCAGGGGGCTCAGAACACACCCCTGGGGGGCTCCAGTGCTGAGAGTGGTGGAGGCTGAGACATGTCCACCCATCCTTACTGCCTGTGGTCTGCCAGTTAGGAAGTTGGAGATCCACTGACACATAGATGAGCTGAGTCCCAGATGCTCCAGCTTGGTGGTGAGTGTGGAGGGAATTATGGTGTTAAATGCAGAGCTGTAGTCTATGAAGAGCATTTTAACATAATTCCCCCTTCTAGTGTCCAAGTGAGTGAGTGATGTGTGGAGGAGATGAGAGATGGCATCGTCTGTGGAACGATTTGGACGGTAAGCGAACTGTAGTGGGTCCAGTGTGTCTGGTAGTGAAGAAATGATGAAGTCTCTGACCAGGCGTTCAAAGCACTTCATCACTACTGAGGTGAGGGCTACAGGGCGATAGTCATTGAGAGAAGCAGGGTGGGGTTTCTTCGGGACAGGACCAATGATGGACTCTTTGAAGCATGTGGGGATCACCGACTGAGATAAAGAGATGTTGAATATCTCAGTGAACACAGGAGCTAGCTGGTATGCGCAGTCTCTTAGGATACGACCTGGGATGCCGTCTGGTCCTGCTGCTTTCCTGGTGTTCACTCTCTTGAAGGCTCTCCTTACTTCATGCTCGGAGATGACGAGCACGTTTCCGGTGCTGGCAGTATCTTCCTGTCTGCAGCCGTTAGCGCCGCTAACACTAGCATTGTTGGAGACCTTAGCTGCAGCCTCGAAGCGAGCATAGAAAGTGTTCAGCTCGTCTGCCAGAGTCACGGCCGCGTTCGTCATACCGGTTGTTGGTGCTTTATAGTCCGTTATTGTCCTTAGTCCCCGCCACAGGCTCCTAGAGTCACTCTGTTGGAGTTGTGACTCTAGTTTCCTCCCGTAGCGCTGCTTCGCCTCTTTCACCGCCCTCCGCACGTTATATGACGCAGCTTTGTACGGGTCCATGTCCCCCGTCATGAGTCCCGTGAAGGTGAAGTGTCTTGCCCAAGGACATAATGACCAAGACAGACAGAGCTGGGGATCGACCCAGCAACCTTCTGGTTACAAGATGAGCTTCCAAACCCCCTGAACCACAGTGACCCACCATGATTAGTGCCACTGTGCTGTCTATCAGTCCAGTTTTCTCCAGTCACTGCTAGGATTTCTGAATGTCAGCCACTTCGTTTATCTGCCAGAGGTACATACCGTGCAGGGTGCTGTCCTTCCATGATAGTTCTTCTTGCTCCCCTTCTTTCTTGTGTTGCTGTTGTCTGAGATATTGGGGTCAGTTGAGGAAATCTGCCTAATGTACTCATGGATGTTTGTTGTCTCATGCTGGACAGTGGTTTTGATACTCACTAGTCCTTGGACCCCTTCCTTTCGTTTGCCGTACAGTCTCAGGGTGCTGGATTTGGGGTGAAACCCTCCATACATGATGAGGAGTTTCCTTGTCTTGATGTCAATGGCTTCTATCTCCTCCTTTGGCCAACTTATTGTCCCAATAGAGTATATGATCACTGGTGTTGATTCCCCAGATCTTGTTCTTTCCATTCAGCTGACTCTTCAGGACTTGCCTTGCTCTCTTCAGGTATTTGGTGGCTGTGGGTTTCCTAGCCTTTCCAGGTTTTTGTGGTTCCCTGTAGGGATTCCCAGGTACTTGTAGCTGTCCTCGATGTCTGCAACGTTGCCTTCTGATAGCGCAGTCCCCTCAGTTCTAACTACTTTCCCTCGCTTTGTTGCAATCCAACTACATTTCTCCTGTCCAAATAACATTCAGATGTTGTTGCTGTAGATCCTAATCTTGTGGATCAGCAAATTAACATCTCATTCACTCCTGGCATACGGCTCGATATCATCAATGTTGTGGAGGTGGCTGACGATTGCTCCATTCCCTAATCAGTATCGGTAGCCAGTCTTGTCAGTGATCTCACTGAGGGGTTTCAGGCCAATGCAGAACAGCAGTGGGGGCAGGGGATCTCCTTGGTAGATCCTGCACTTGACGGTGGCTTGTGCAATTAGCTTAAAGTTGGCCTTTAGTGCTGTTCGCCACATCCCTATTGAATTCCCGATGAAGGCACCTATGGCACTGTTGATCTATGTATAATTCTAGGCATTCTGACCCTGCCACTGTGATGGCCCCTGTTCGGGGAGGTTGCTGTTGTCTGCTCTTAGATCCACTAGCCACTGAGCACTGTTTCTATGTGATGCATCCCTTATGCTCTACCAGTATTGCTCCATCTCCAGCCTTGGTGGGGCTGTTCTCATGTTGTTCCCCTGCCACTGAGAGTATACCTTGGATGTTCAGTGGAGTACAGCTGGTTTAGTCTCCTGCGTTCTACCTCTCTTGTATATCTCTTCAAACAACTGGTCAAGACTGTGAGTCTTTGCTTGGCAGTTTTCAATGCCTCATGTATTCAACACTCTTTGTACTTCCTAGGCACCACTTTCTTCATGACAAAACTCTGATAGTTGGCTAAATTCCGTCCAAACTGCATTGATTTTGGTGTCTACTCTCCTTCTTCAATGAGGGTACTTCTCCTTGTGGCTGTTCGTCTTATAGCCAAGCATCTCTGTAATCATTGCTGCCATGTTGTAGATCAGAATCAGATGATTAGTTTTGATGTTTGCAGTAGGGTATCTGTATCTGTAATGCTGCATTCAAATCTTCTAGTAAACCTTCAGAGGGTACTTCACATAGTCCTGGTAATCGGCCACGGAGGGTCCAGGTTTCCAGCTTCGCCATGATCTGATCTCTCAGATCTCTCACATGGCTAATACAACATCAAGCTGTAACTTGGGTTTTCCTGTGTGCATTTCACACAGTTTTCTTGTGGATTTCTTTCCCTGTTGTCTTCCAAGTCCAAAGACATGCTGGGAGTCCATTTGACTGGCAACCTGTCAAGGGTGTTTATTGCACAGTGCATGCTGGGATATGATCTCCTTAGAAACCTTCACAGGATCTGTATGTTTGAATGGAAAAGATTTATTGTGCAATCCGAAGTTTAATATCTCTTCACAGCTGCATTGTAACTGCTCTCCTAAAATTGCATGTCATTGTCAGAGTTTATTCACAAAAAAACAACCTTAAAGAATTCCTACAAATGAGCTTTTGATTGTTTTATTTTACGTTGTTGTACTCGAATGTTGGAATATCAGTTTAAAATCAGGCTGATTATTTTTTTTAATGCTCATCCCTTTGCTTTGTTCATAGTTAATATTAATTAGAAACTCTTAATTTCCTGTAAAAAGGCTAATATGTTTGGAGATATATGATAACTATCATTATGACATGTTGTGACCTTTGTTCTAAATACTAAATAGAACATACTTGTAAATCTGAATACTTTATTTTCATTTTTGCTGCACCTCTGTGAATATATCCTTACCACAGCATTAATATTGAGGGACAATAAACCCACAGTGAAGCTGCATCCTTGATTCTGTTACATTCTATACCACATGCTCCACGCTTCTCTTATTTTGAAGGCGCTGTTAAATTAAACTCCTGTGACATCATCAACCAATTGAAGTTTTTCAAATGGTCTGCCTTGCAAGCTTTCACTAGTTCAGAGGCCAAAGAGGAAATGACAACTAATTCACCATCTGCAAACCTGAACTTGAGACTTGTGGAGATAATCATATATCACTCTTTGTAATGGGTCTCTTTCAAAGCAGCCAAGCAAATTTGAATGGTAGCATGAGGCCACAGAAGGTGGTCTTTAAAGTGGGAGAGCAAGAGTTGGATACTGAATGGATGGTTATTAAACTGCCTTTTATCACATAACGAAAGCCTTGTCATATTTTCTGAGTCCCGTTGAGAGAAACAAACCTCATAGTTAACCACTGTGCCAGTAATGGCACTAAGGGCTCACTAATTTTTCAATCAAATCCTGAAAATATGAGATTCTAACTATTTAGAGGTAGATTATTTTTTTCAGGTATTCCAATCAACTTTTAAATCTATCCTTGCATTCAAAGTGAGTATAAGGCTGACTCTTTGGATTTATTTTTGAGGCCTAAAACCAAAACTTTCCAGCAGCTCTCTCACAGATCAGAGTTTAAAATATTTTAAGGTACTACATCAGTAAATTTCTTTGCCCCTTCATTTTTTTAAAGACACATTTTAAATAAGTTGCTCTTTTAGAGAAATAGATCAACATGTTCTTAAAGCGCTAGTAAAATTTTAAATGTCCATGCAGCACCAAGAATTGCCTTCTTAAAGTAACAAATGACCTTCTTTTAAAAGTGTATGCTGGGGAATGTTCGATTTTAATCCTTTAAACCTCAGTGAGGCTTTTTATACTGTAGATCATGCAATTTTAATTGACTGCCTCAAGCACTGGGTGGGTATCAGAGATATAGCACTGTGCTTGCTGAGTTACTACATTTCCTATAGAACCTTTTCTGTCGCTGCAAGCAATTTATCGTCCTCTCACCAATCATAAATTGTGGGGTCCCACAGGGTTCAATTTCAAGTCCTGTCTCCTTCCTTATATATGTTTGTTCTCAGTCATTTGTAAACATAATGTTGTATTTAGCTGGTGTGACTGAGGGATTCTTAATTGTAGCTCCCTTTATATATACCTCTAGTGACTGTAAAATTATGGACAAGTCAACTAAATCTAAAGCCTGATTTACAGCACAGTGAGGTTAGACGTGTGAAATGAAATGACAGAAATGGATGAACAAAGTTTTATAAAAACTTTGGGTAAACAGGTAAATTAAAAGGCTGATGGATGTGTGTGTGTGTGTGTGTGAGGGGTGGGGTAATTATGGTCTGCAAAGATAAGCAGTTTTAAACTCTGCAGAATAATCTTTGTTATCCATGCTTTTCAGTGGGGTACTCAGTAATGTCAAATGATTACAGAATCTTTTCTACCAAATACCAATTCAGCCCAAACAAGATATTTTTGAAAAATAATTTCAAAACATGACAAGCAGTGTTATGTTAATAATTAATAATCCTTCACAACCATCACAACTAAATATTGCTTGTTCTATCTGGAGGTCTGTGTTTTAATCGACAATATAAATAGTGTGTGGATTTTTGCTCCCGCAATGATTTCTCCTGTTGTTATAAGTTGATATTCAGAGCATATTGTGTGATGTTTTGTTAACCCATATTTTAAAACTCTAACAGGTCTGATGATTTGTATGCTCTGGCTGCACCCCAACAATGAATTTTGCACAGCATAGACTGGGAGAGAGACATGTAACTACTATATCAAGACCACCATGCAGCTATGCCAGGTCTCCTAATATTTGCATCGAATTAATAAATAGTATACAGACAGTATTTCCTCCTTTTTACAGCATGTAGGTTTGACTGGAAACAGATGGCAGTCAGTATGGCTCAGCTCAACTTCGACATAAAGTAACTTTGAACAGGAACTCGGCAGTTTACATAATGTGATGCAAAGTCATCACATTTTTAACACCCTCGCTGCAGAATGTCCCGGGTTCAAATCTAGTCCGGGACCTTTCTGTGTGGAGTTTACATGTTCTTCTCGTGTCTCTCTAGATGCTTCGGCTTCCTCCAGCAGTCTCGAGACATGCAGTGAGTGGGATTCCAAATGGCCCATAGGTGTCTCTCTTTGTCAGACTGTATACACTAGATATACTGTATTACTGATACTCTGACGCAAATACAAAATATGATGCAACGGTGAGTCCCGTTGATGCCAATGTAAATTATGTGGAAAAATGCTAAAATGAATAAATATAATAAAAAGTAAAATGAACAGATATTCTGTGTTTATAGCTGACCTACATTAACAGAACAGATTCCTCCCACAGTCTAAAGATAGTGTCTCTGTATTAAGTCTGTGATGAACTGGGGATCTCTTTGAAATGAACTGCATCCTATGCTGTCATCGGCATGTTCAGTTAAATCGTGGGCTCTTCAACTTTAGAGATTTATGTGTTTAAAGCATAGGGAGTACATACATCAGTTAATGTAAGATATGCTTTGTGCATTTTCAGTTACTTATTTTAATGCCAGTGTTGTTTGAGCGCTGTTTAAGGCTTAAAGATGTGTGAAAGGAACCTGAAAGCCTCACGTGAAAATGTTTACTTCATTATCACGTTGCAGTTCAAACAACATTTCTAGACAATATTCAAATAAGAAAATCAGAGGACCACACCAAAGTTTCTTTCTTTAGTTCATGTCTTCTTTGAAACAAAAGAAGAAACGCAACAACATAACTTTGAATATCTATTCGTTTTGTTGCAGTGTTTTTGGTACGTCTTCCTGAATAGCAGCATCACGCAGGAATATAAATGATCTTCTATTATGTCTGCTCAGATTAGGTGTGAATCTACTTTTGTTTCTTGTCCTTACTGAGAATTGTTGTTTTTGTTTCACTGCTTCATCTTGAAGGGCCGTGGAAACATAAATACACACTGCAAACTAGATATAAATACAACACAGTCATTCATTGTTTGAAGCCTCATTCATCTTGGCAATGAAATGGAAATTGGACACTTATGATTTAATACAGTGCTGTTTCAAGGTTTAGTCTCAGAGTCAAAATATGGGTTATGTTGATTTTCGAATCTAATCTAGAATATTTCTTTATGCTTTTCAGCATTTCAGTAGATGGACTGACTCCTTGAATTCAACCCTTTTTGATTTGCAACATAATCACACAGCATATTGCCATTCGAAAATATCTGAAACACAGCAGGTTTTAGACATGGTGGGATTATAATTGTCAAGGCTTGGAAGGAAGACGGGAAATGGTATTCTCAAACTGTGCATGTAAGCCAATAATCACACAGCACATACTGAATTAGTCATCGGGATATGTGTTTTCTTTAATACCGAAAGGCCAGTGTAATTATTTTTCTCTAACCTTACTTGACAATTGTCTCATTGTTTCTGTTAAAGAAGTCTTGACTTCCCCTTGCTGACGCCCAGCTGAAATTCGGCCTTTTCGCCCTCTTCCTTTGACAGTGTCCCCTGAGCCCTTTCTGCTTGATTTAAGCCATTTGGCCTGTTATATTGTGGGGTCAGGTGTTAACAATTCACTTCTGCTGCAGGGGCTGACTAGTCTGAAATTCATAAATGAGTTTTGCCAAAAACCCTGAGTGTGCCGATATAGGTTCTGCTTGCCTCCTCGTGTCCTCAACCTACATCAGCAACCGTGACCACATCGCACCACATATTTGAAATCTTCTATCATCTGGATAGCTTTCAACCCTGCGAAATGTTTTATGTAGCTCAGAGTTTCCGAAACTGTCATTAGCACATGCTTTGTGTTCAGCCTCACATACCAATATCGGTGCTTCCATCTGCTCTATTGACTCTCATTAAAGATCTCTATCCTCGTGTCAGTCTCTGGTCCTTTCTGAGATCCCTTCATCCTTGAAATTGAAGGCTGGAGTGAATCTTATCACCTCTCATTAGCTTCATCCCCATTTCTCTGGTTCCCTTTATTGCTCAGTGCTAACCTTCTCACTTGGTGGCATTCATGGCGCAGCGTCATCCGTCTTTCAAAGGAATTATATAGGTTGCAGTATTTCAGCACACTGATCCCTGACATCTAATTTGATTTTCAATAGAAGGGGGTTGTCTGTCTCATGTCTAAATCATATTTCTGTATCCTGTTTTACTTCTTTCATTGTTCTTTTCCTCTTTGTGTTTCTGAAATCAGTTGCAATAAGTGCATGAGCACTTTAATTTGTATTGCTCTGATTTCCCAGGATTGTTGCCAAAGAAACTGTACTGTTAATTGCATGTTTATGGACAATAAATCACAAAACACTTTGAACACAATTGTCTGATGAGGAATTAGGTAATAGTCAATTCCACAGACTCTGAAGTTGGTACCAATTTGAGACTCTATGCTAAATGTATACTAATTATAATGTGGGATGGATGCATTTCCAGAATCACTAACTTATCTTTTTATTACTTTTAAGTAATGTAGTTTGCATCGATGCGAATAAAATAGATCTTTGAATCTTCTTCACAAACACAAGTGCCGACTGTGCTCTTGTCTCACAGCTAAAATTTGAAGATGATTTTTTATTTGAAAATATGCTCCCTGAAAAGGTTTTTTCTCACATCGATTGTTGGGATGCAGTGCACACACAAACACAGATATCTTATTCACTATTCAAAATACATGATCTTAATCTTAACCGGGTCTTGCACAGACAGTTTCAGAGCTACAATCCTTGGAGAATGTGTTTAATTTCGAAATATGGATTTTAATGAGAGACTTCCAAAGAAAATGAGAGGCATCCAAAATTCATTTATATTCATGTTGAAATGCTCTGTCCGTTTCGCTTTGCCACTTGGCTATGACAATTGAAAACTGGGATTTCCATGTGAGTAGCTAACCCTAACCCTTTAGAAATCTCGATTTTCTTTGTCTTGTTTTTCTGTGCTCATGAGCTTTGTCGGTACTGTTTATTTTCATGACCATTACAATCATTGGATGTGATTTAGTATTTCCATATGAGGTGGTCATGTCTGTTACATGAGCTGCAAATGAAATAAGACATTTCACCTGTAAATCTATATGTATATGTTTTGAACAAAGGAACTTTTGATCAAAATTTAATATTTTGCAATATTTTATAAAAAAAAATCTTTACAAGGGTGAATTGTCATATACAAAAAAGGACTGAAGACCTCTGAATAGGTTTTTCTGTTTCTGTGAGATGCACTTAAAATAATTTACATATTTTTTCCTCGAGTCAGTGGTTTCTTCGCCTGGATGTTCTCCTTATACATTTTGTTTGTTTATAAAACGTTTCAGCTTCTCTACTTTTTTCTATTGTTTCTCAAAGCCATGCTTTTAGAAATAAAGTCTTAGCATTCTGTGTCATCCCTGCTCAATTCTCTATCTTCTAACAGCTATAATTTTTGCCCTGGATGTGTCTTATATTGGTTGAACACCCTGCAAAGTAATTCTCTCAGCTTGGAGGCACTATAATGCTTTGATGAATAATTATAGGTTTTGAAAGACTAATTGTGTTTTTTCATTGCAAATGATATCAGTGTAGCATGCTTGCGTAGTCACGTCAATTTAGTTGAATGAGAAGGTTGTTTGTGTCAGCTTCTATTAAGTCACACAGAGCTGGCATTTCAGTTGTGTTCTGAATCTCTGATGTGATGTCTTTCTGGTTCAATATGATTCTGCAGAGGAACATATAGCTCAGAAAGAAATGCTCAAAACCCAAGAATATTTAGGGTTTTGTCTTCAGATGTCAATTGAATTCTTCATAATGAATAAATTAAAACTACCCAGAGTTGTTACAAGTGTCTTGGGAAAGTTAAATAATATTTTCTTGGGGTGAAATTTGGGCCAGAAGAGAGGCAGGATGGAAGGTAGGGTTTTCTCAGAAATCTGCAGTGCTATTTGTGATGCATAAACTCATCAGATGAGCTCATCAACTCATCAGATTAATTTTGACTGATCAAAGGGGAATAGAGGATCCATAAAGCTCCCTTTAACCAAGCATCCTCAGGTTGTAGACAGAGTAAAAACATGCTTATAAGGCCTTAACTTTAATAGCAAGAATGGGATGTTTTGTGTTTCTGATTTCTTACATTTGTTTGTATATTGGTCACAGCTACATGTTTAAGATCATCAAACACATTTTAATATTAGACCAGATAAAGATTTTTTGTATTAAGTTAAAAAAAAAAAAAGCTCACCAAACCTACTTGTAGTAGTAAGTAATTGTTGAATCAGGAATTATTGTGATTAACCACATTTTTGGAAAGTTAAGTTCAATTTCACAAACAAAGAAATCATGTAACTAGAACCTGCCTGACAAAGTAAAGCGGGCTAAAAGATCTCAAAAAGTAACACTTCACTATCTAAAAAACTCAAGAATACCTAAGAAAAAAAGTAAATGGCATCTATTTGTTTGGAAAGAGTTATAAAGCCATTTCTAAGTCTTTGGGACATGCTGAGTCCTTATCCACAAAAGGAGAAAACATGGAACAGTGGTGAACCTGCCATGGCGTGGCCAGGCTACCAAAATTACTCCAAGAGAGCACTGAAGATAGTCCAGGAGGTCACAAAAGGCCCAGAACAGCATTTAAAGAAGGCCTCACTTGCCTCGTTTAAGGTACTTGATTCAACAATAAGAAAGAGGCTGGACAAAAATGGCATCCTCAGAAAAGTGTCAAAGTAAAAACCACTGATGACCAAAAAAACATAAAGGTTTGTCTCACATTTGCAAAAATCATCCTGATGAGTCCCAAGATGAAGAGGGCTGAGGCTGCTTTCTTGCTTTAGGACCCAGAAAACTTGCCATAATTATTTGAACCATGAATTCTGCTTTCTACTAGGAAAGCTGAAGGAGAATATTTGGCCATTAGTTTGTGCCCTGGAGCTCAAGCACATTTTGGTTATGCAGCAGGGACAATTATCTGAATCACACCTGAATGGCTAAAAAACCAAAAACAAAATGAAGATTTTGGAGCAGTGTAGTAGTCTGGACTTAAAGGGGTCGCTGTACCTGAGTAGGCAGAGCAAGTCATTTACTAATCAGAAGGGTGACGGTTAGGTCCCATGGTACTCCAGTCTGCGTGCCAAAGTATCCTTGGGCAAGATACTGAACCCCAATCTGCTCTCTGATGAATGTTAGAAAACACTTAGAAAAACAGTGCTTGTATGAATGAGTGAATGAGGCATGTAGTAAAGCAGTGAGTGCTCAAGTACTGTAGAAAAGCACCATATTAGACCATTTACCATTTACCAGTCCTATTGGCATGGCATGGCCTTGTTCAGATACCCTCCAATATGGCTGAAGTAAAACAGTTTTGCAAAGCAGAGTGGAGCAAAATTCTTTCACAGCAATGTGAAAGATTCATTGCCAATCAAAAGCTTGATTGCAGTTCTTGTTGCCAAGCGTAGCACAACCAGTTATTAGCCAATTGCTTTGTCACGAAGAGTGAGGTAGGTTTGGATACCTTTTCCCCCTTTATAAATGAAATCCTCGTTCAAAAACAGTATTTTGTATTACTATGGTTATCTGTGTCTAATATTAAAAGTTATTTAATAATCTTAAACATTTAAGTGTGACAAATATGCAAAAAATAAAAAAAATCAGGAACTTTTCACAGTACCATGGAATACAATCTGCTGTTGCAAGTTAGATCCAAATTTGTGCTTATGCCCATTTAGATCAGTTAGTATTTCTATCTTAGTGCTATTTTCTGTTGTTTTTGTTAGATCTCCATTAATCTTGATGTTATCGAACAAAATATTCCAATCTCAGATGGCTTACATTAGTTTCTTGTCACGGTCAAAAAAACATAGACAAACAATGTTGTGAACTTTGCAGAATAAATGATTATGTTTGTGAAATCTGCAGGCAAAACAAATGTCATTTTTGGTATTGTGGGAAATGAAAAAATAATAACCCATTACAGCTAAAAACAATGTTTGACTTAAGACAACAAACTATTTTTGTAATATGAAGTATTATGATGTTGTGCACATATACTGGTTGCAACTACTTGCTCCAGGTTGCCAAGTTAAGATCTGTCAGCTAAATGATATTTTTTTTGTCTGTTTTTTTATCACTGAGTCAAGTGTCTTTCCATAGATACCTATAAACATGTGTTATTTAGCTATGAATCAAAGAGACAACATTTATTGGCATAACCTTCTGGGGTGGACGGCAACACACTTGTTCCATCTATTACCAACAGATGGCTCTTTAGAATGACACTCGCTTTATGACCTTTAGCTGGGACAGTTTTATTTTGTGACAAGGACAACGCTTTCAAGACCTGTGCCATTTCTTCAGTCGGCGTGCATATTTATCAGCCTTTTCCAACAGGGATTTAATCTAAATTATTGCAAGGTTATCCTTCTTGAGTTCAACTTAGTTCTGCCACTTCAGTGAAGTAGCTTGGGCTAAAACTTATTGAGGCCACAATTAGATCAAAACAGTGTGAGCTCTGCATTTTAGAAAGATAGCTTCAAAACAGGAGTAAGTGCAGGTGAAGTAGATACTGAATCTGTAGAAAAGCATACATTCACTGCATTACAATGGAGTTCAGCAACACCTAACATTCTCCTCAACCACCACCTCACATACACTAATGCTTATGTGCTTTTACCATGGGATCTCTTTAAATGAAATGCAGAAGCGCATACTGAAGATTGGCAGGTCACTTATATATATATGCAAAGCTGCACTTTTACTATGAAGTTATGTACAGAAAAAAGTTTTCACACAGCAATGCATTTTCATCTGCGTTTTTATAAGCACGGCTCACTGCACAGCATTTTAATTTACAAAGCATCCAAAAATTGAGGGAAATCCTGTTTAATTGTGAAATAATACTGCATTTCACTGATACATGTCACTAAGAAATTATTTTCATAATGAAAGAAAAAAACATATCACAAAAAACTAAAAATGGCCTAAAACTCCAGTAGTGGCCCCGAGAGAGCTGTTCATTGCACCCCACATTAAAGACTTGGACATAACAAAGAACAAGTGGATTTTATTGTCAGACATTACCAGTAGACGGACTTAAAATATCCTTTGTGAACTGCAAGATTAAGTCAAGGGAGTGTTCAAATCAAAAGAGTTTGTTTCTTTCGAGACATAAAAAGGCAGTGAGCATAATTGGGATACATCTGTGAAATTTATGTTTTCCTGTTTTAAGTGAAAGACTCACTAAGTGTCCAAAATGAGACAGGACTGTACACTGTGGGAAATTAATGTGGCTAGCAAATTAAACAAACACACAGACAAAAACAATTTATTTTTCATGAAAAATTGCAGCCTGGTGGCTGCTCTACAAAAACATATTTATCATATTAGCCAGTAATTCTCGAGACAGACTTGGACGATAATGAGAGTGAAGGAAAATGTGACATTTGCCTGCAACAGCTTGTAGACAGGAGTTACTGGGAGCTGACTGCTAAACCTGTTTCAAATACACAGTTGTTGGCCAATTCCTGTTAGTTATAGATGCCAGTGGCAGCCTCTGGAAAGATCATTTATGACAATAAATGTCCACATTTAGTGAGGATAAAAGTACAGCCAGTGGGCTACATGTCAGGATACTATCAGCCAAGTAACAGTAATTCTAGGCTAACAGTGAATCCAACAATTGACTACCACATGTTTCAACATCTGTGTTAAATCCGATTTCTGTGCAGATGAAATTTCTTTTGAGCCACAAACTCAGGCAAACCCACAGCCTACAAAGCTGCTCATGTGTATACAACATCCTCATTTTCTTCTGACGCGCCAGATGCTTCCTGTGCTGTTACCTTAAAGTTACACTACAGCACTGCACAGTTTAGCTGTCTCCTCTCTGACCTGCTGGAACACAGCACGTTGTGATGGGACGGGCTTGGCATGCGGCACCCTGATTCGCTGTTGTCTCCGGATACTAAAGCCTCGCGCACAGTGCATGCCTGCTCTCTGTTCTTTAGCTGTCAGTCTGTCCGGTCGGCTAGCAGCAGTCGGTGCTCGATTGGCTTGGTCTGGAGAAACCATGGCAGACCTGGGAGATAATGTTACAATTCCTGAGTTCAGCTGCCTTCTCCAAATGGATCCCTACCTCAAACCGTACGAAAAGGACTTCAGGAGGAGGTAAAGCACGGCTCAAACGGCGGTTTTGTAAACAGCTTGTCGCCAAAACCAGTCCCCAGGCAAGCGAGCAAGACCCACGCTCGCAGTGGCATTCGTGTCTTGAATTAAAAACATACACACACTAGAAAAAAACCGTTGTTTACAACACAACCTCGTCTTCAGGTTTGACACTTCAAGCGAATAGAGGTCGTATAGAGCTACGTTTCCCACCCGTGCGCAGTAGCTTTACACCCCCGCCCCCCTTTTCTCCTCCCAGTCAGCCGAATAAAACGCGTTCATAGGAGATAAGAGGTGTTCGGCTTATGCAAAAATAATGAACCGCTACCAGAAACTCTTCGTTTTACATGACAAGTTGCTGATAAAGGGCAAGTCGTCTCCTAACTTCCTGTGCGTGATACTTCGAGAGCAGGCACGTATTTCTCAGTCAGCTGACATCCACGTTGCTTCCTGAGGTGATGCTGTCAGATGCGTGCTTGTTGTTTAGTGGGTCCAGCATCTTCAGGGCATCTTTTTCTTTCTGTTGGCCTTGCTCTTCATAACAGTGGTTTTTTTCTTTCTTTCTCCGTCTTAGTATCCCGCCTTTAGTAGCTCTGCAACGTAGGAGGCTTGTGGCTAGAAAAGATGCTGCTGCAGCTAGTGGTTTGTTTATCAAGGTTAAAGGTTCTACAATACGAGTTACCCTTCATGCAAAGTGGACTAGGTTATGCTATGTTGCATGATGTTCTTCTCCAGCTTAGACTTGAACTCCGGACATATATAAGTATGAATGCACGACTTCAGAACTCGCCTTTGTGTGTGTGTGCGTGGTATTTGTAAATGTATAAAGTGTGAGTGGGTTAATGAATTCAGTAGCAGTTTAGATCATGTTACTTGAAATGCACAAAGAAGAAGACTCCTAGAGTTTTATGACCAGGCCACACTGAGTCATATGCTTATGATTTAACAAAAAAAAAAAAAAAAAAAAATCAGTGGAAAGTTTTGACAAATCCTAAAACAGATTAATTTGTTCAACTTTAATTAGCTCAAGTTAAAGTTCAGCTAATTAATGTCATTTTTCTTTTCTAATTAGAGACTGCTAGTTTTGTTTATTCTGTCACTTTTATCACCCAAGGGAAAGGGAACACAGTGAAAATTACAGGGATTTATAGAACGACTGTTTGCTTATTGTGACAATTAAAACAAACCTCAGTTAAAAAGAATAGAAGCTTGCATTTCTGGAGCACTTTACACGAGATGGTAAAAGGGGGAAACAAAACCTTGTCCTTCATTGGTACATGCACTGACCTCATGTACATGAACCTCCAACAGTAAATAGACACTGTAAGTCAATAAATTGTGCAATCTTTCTGCTTGCTACTTAAATGTCCTTCTTATTTTTCAAGTGTTTTTAACCTGATAATCCGACTAGATTTCAAAGAAGGGATGGATTTTGTTAAAACAATAAAGCCCTGCAGAATGAGAGAATATTAAACAATGATGATCATAGCATGAACTGTTTTATAGGTGTGACGGCATCAGGCTCATTTCAGTCATTTAAAAACGGTGGGTGGGGGGGGGAGTCATGCTTATGTTCTTTTTTTAACTTGCTGCCAAATGGTGATGATGATCTACAGCTCAGATTGCTATCATTTCTGCTCACCGCAGGGTCAGAGCCTGAAACTAAGCTTTAAAACTCTGCTTAGGGGCTATATAGTTTTATCAATTTTCATTACCATGTCAAATCTGGTTTCTAATGTGGCAGGTAAGGGACCGCCTGCTTTGTATTTCAAGCATGTAAGCAGGGCTCTAGCCTTGCAGAGAGATGAGCGTGTCAGCTCCATCTCAGACACAGCTTGGGATTTTTAGGCTTCACCGAGCCCTAGACGTGTCTCAAACACCTGTCCCGCTGATGAAAGTTGCACAGAAATTATTTTACATATAGGATCGCTGCTGTGTGAAGGTTAATTCTTGATAAGCCCCTGGTGTTCTAAGGCCCAGAGTCCAAACACCGTATCATGAACGCAGGCACAGAAATCAGGAGCTTTCTCAGGCTGTGGTGTCACGCTGTGTCCCAGTACTAAGAATTTAGCTGGCTTATCAGAAAGAGACCTATGACCACAGAGGCTGATGCTTTAGATTTCACTGTGATGTCATTGCTCAAGGCTGCTCAGGCTGTGGTTTGTTGAACTGTGGTTCAAGACAGATACTGTGCACAGTTGAAATGACTCCAGTAGATTTTGCAGGTCTGCCATTCTAATTAGTTATTCTGTGGTTGCAGGCAGCTCTCATTTTATCAGGATGCTAGTTTCAGATTGATTGTGAAAACAGCCGTTGATATTGCACGCAGGTTACAACCCCAGTGAGCAGTGCCGTGTTGATATCGTTCATTATTTACTCTTCCTGTTGCGCAAGTCTGTAGGAAGTGCTGCTAGGATTTTGCAGCTCTGGGCCCTATGCATCTCTTAAATTGGATCAAATGAAAGTAGGGAGTATTGGGAATGCTCCTTAGTACTGCACAGATTTGCGTATGTCATCAGAACTCTTCTCAAAGTAAAAGGAATAATTCTCAGTTTTCTGCTTGTGATGGTGATGTAATATATTTACAGAAAAGCTAATTATTGACTTTGAAGGGATGACTATGAATGCAGATGCTCTGACTGGGGGAAATGTAAAGGAGGAGTTAAAGCTGGAAAAGGGGATAACATGCACACTTGGTTGGTTAATAAGAATTATTAGAAGAAAGGCTAGAGAAGATTTGGAACACTGCCTGTTGTTTTAAATTAAATTGATGTTTTATGTACCTTCTTTGAAAGTGGCTTCGGAAGCATTTATTGTCTTTGCCTGAGGGTCGACAAAGATGTGAGTTAAACAGAGGAATTTTGCTTTCATCAATCAACTTCTGAGCAAATGTTCAGGTCTCTCTTTAGCCCCATTAATGCTTCACTAGAAGAACGTTAATGACATTAGTTGAAAGTCACCTTGCTCCTGGCCTGTATGGAAGCCCCTTTTTTATGTGAGCGAAGATAAAAAGCAGAAAAGCTTATTCTTGTCTTTCTCCAGGCTATTGCAGACTTTCTTGACACTTCTGTGCTTCAGCTGTCACCATCAGTCATACACAACACAACAGACCTTAACACTCACTCTAAATTTAGATGTCCAATTGTATAACAGTGAGTGTGTGAAAAGGGTGCAGAGTTCAGCTCATCTGTGGAGAGAATTTCAAGACGTGCTTTGTAATCAGACGGAAAATATTAAACTGGGACTTTGATTTGGTTAAGATATCAAAATAACACCACTTTTATAGTCCCCGAATCCATGGCTTAAAGGAACACGACACATGAGATGCCACAAAGTTGCTGCAGAGAATTTTTAATCAGACAAAAAATATTTACTTGCAAAAATCAAATGCAAATAAAGAAGATGGAAGCACCAGCTCGGGGGGGGATAAAAGGGAAGACCTTGAACCAGCAATGCATTGGACTGTTAGGGTTAGACTTTACCCCTAAATTAATAACAAAAAGCAAAACTAATGAAATCTAGACTGAAAGCAAGACTGTCCATAATTCCCATCTGAACTAATAATTAATAAACAAAATTAATAAAAGGCAGCTTAAGCAAAATCCATTGCTAGCGCAGGAGAGGTGTCTTCCCACTTCTTAAATGTGCCAGTTAATTGAGGCGTGTGGAACTTCTTCAGCCTTAAGTGTTGAATTACAGGGTTGCATTAACCATTATTCAACACCACTAAGACTCTTGTCTTTTCTTCTGTCTTCAGCATTAGAGGACTGTAAAAACAACATCCAACGCATTATTACCAACCTACTTTTCAGTGGTGTATCACCTCATCAGTGCGATCTTGCAACAGGACTGCACCAGAATGCCAGTGAAAATAATGGCACAGCACACATGGGTGTGCAACTCAGGAGGGCTTTAATGCTCTCAAACAGAGGAATGAGTGAGTGGAGCAGCAACAGAAGTTCTTAAAGAAACTTCAGTTAGAGCTACCATCCTCCAAAAAGGACTAAATCTTACTCTTGGAGGAGGCCACTAGAAACATCTTGATTGCCTTTTGTGTTTATTTTTCTAAGATGTACCACTGTTGCTTGACTCAACCAGCCGTCAGCCCTCAGCCACCCAGCGTGCTTATTCTACAACATTAGGTACATAACAGTATCATTTTAGGTACGCTTTGCATTCATGCCAAAAATGTGTTGCTCATTCTTTGAAATGTGGCAGGTGTTTGGAACACATGAAAGGGCATGACTGTATACTGCATGAAAGCATTTTGTTTCACAAATGTAGATATACCTCACTTTGGGAGTCACTTGCGCATGGAATAGACTTTCAGGATGTCTGGCCTGGTCACAAAAGCTGCAAAGCCAATTCAACACTGTCTGCATGTTCTTCCATTTTAAGGACGAGGGTAACAGTTTAACTTTTGTGACACAACTGGCCACCTATACAGAAACAGCCACACCCACTCAGAGTTATCAGCCAGGAGACGAGATGAATGCTGTGACATTCATGCAGGAGGAGTGTGTCCGGCATGAATGTCATGTTGCAGATATGAGTTTGGGTTGTCACATCAGAAAATAAAGAACTGAACTGATACATGATTAGTCCTTCTTAGAATTAGAATTAGAATTCAACTTTATTGTCATTGCACATGCACAGGTACAGGGCAACAAAATGCAGTTTGCATCCATCCAGAAGTGCTTTAGTGATATAGATATATTACAATATATATTAGCAATAGTATAGATATGTAAGTATATTACAGAAATGGGTCTATTATGGTATGTTATAATGTACACGGTATGAAGTATGTTGTGAATATTCTATAACTATAAGTATGTACAGGCTGTAGTGAGTACAAGCTATGTACAGGCTATGAACAGGATATAAATATGAAAAACTACAGAATATGAAATAAATAACTACAGAATCTGAAATATACAGCTATACAGAAATGGGAACTATGCAAGTTGTAAACGGTTGTAGGATTAAAAATTATTGAATGTACAGAATGATTATTTACACAGAGCTATACAGTAGTGCAGTTAAGATAAGTGAGGGTGTAGATAGTTTCTACAGAGGCTATATAAAGTGCTAGTGGTTGTGAGTGGTGGTTCAGTCCATGTTATTATTGTGTGTTTGAGGGTACAGTTGTCCATTGTGGGTGTGTGTATGTTCAGTCCGTGTGTTAACGTGGGTCAGATGTCAGGAGGCAGAGTTCAGGAGTCTGACAGCTGTGGGGAAGAAGCTGTTCCGGTACCTGGTGGTCTTAGTCCGGAGGCTCCTGTAGCGCCTCCAAGAGGGCAGGAGGGTGAAGAGTCCATGTGATGGGTGACTGGGGTCTTTGATGATTTTCCCAGCCCTTTTCAGACACCGCTTCCTGTAGATGTCTTTTATGGCAGGAAGTGGTGCTCCGGCGATGCGCTGGGCAGTTTTCACGACCCTCTGCAACGCCTTCCGGTCCGAGGCAGAGCAGTTCCCATACCAGACTGTTATACAGTTGGTCAGGATGCTCTCGATGGTGCAACGATAGAAGTTCACCAGGATGTCTGAGGACAGGTGGTTCTTCCTCAGAGTCCTCAAGAAGAAGAGGCGCTGGTGAGCCTTCTTGACCAGCTTGGCGCAGTTGGTCATCCAGGTGAGATCCTCGGAGATGTGGACTCCCAGGAACTTGAAGCTGCTCACACGCTCCACAGCCGTCCCCTTAATGTGGATGGGTGGATGTGGGTCAGCATTCCTCCTGTAGTCCACGATGAGCTCCTTGGTCTTCTCGGTGTTAAGCAGCAGGTTGTTTCTGTCGCACCACTCAGCCAGACGATCCACCTCCTCCCTGTAGGCGGCCTCATGCATGCATCTTCACCAACCCTCTTTAAAGGATTGACCCGTATTTTAGTTACAGTAGCTATTATCTCTTTTGAGAGGGTAAAACTTACCTCAGGGAAACAAACACACAACAAAAATCTAAAAATAATAATAATGATAATAATAAATTAAACATGGTTAATGATTCACTGTCTGATCTAAAGACACCTGTATTCACTGGGATTTGATCGGATGTGTACTACAAGTTTCAAGCAGTCCACCTCCTCACTACTAAAGTCCAGAAATGCAGGAAAACTACATGGTTGCAGCAAAGGAAATGTCAACACCCGATTACGACACAGCAAAAGTGCAGCAGAGGACAACATCAAGGCAGCTTTACTATTTTTGACAAGAGTTTGAATCAGACACAGTCTTCTCTCGGTAATGATATGCTTTTAACTTATTCACGTGACATTGTCTGCTTCAACACAGCTAATCCGATGTGGTGATAATCTAAATCCGTTCACAGCATAGGGCCTGCTGTAACACCCATGCAGACTGGAAAAGAATTGGGCAAGAAAACTGACACTTTATCTGCTGTTTCAAATTGTCTGGCTTTGGCGCTTTTTTTTTTTTTTGTCAGTCCAACCTTTCATCATCATCTGTGCTGTAGACACATTTTTCTTTCCCAACTTGCGCACCTGGTGAAGTTCAGAACAGCAACGACGTGATTAAGAATACTTTGTGGTTCTTTGTAGCAGTTTGAGAGGCCGCACACGCATACTGGATTCAAGCCAAGCAACTCCTGAACCACTTCCTTCGTGCCAGAAATGAGAAGATGACTGTCTTCAGTAATCTGAACATGACCTGAGCTACAGTATAATGTTCCATTCATTCATTCTTGCATGGACACAGACAGCAGTGTCCAGCAGTGATGCCATATTTACAAAAATAATCAGATGCTTTTTTTGCAACCTCGTCCTCGGGCACAGCAAGGTCATACGAGGAGGCAATGGAAGAATCACGATTCTGCTCTGTCATGAGATGTAGTGACAAATGCACATCGCCGAGGCCTTCACTTTGGCCATCAGGCTCTTTAACAGATGATTCAGAGAACTATTTCCATCTACTCCATCATGATTGGGGAGACAGAGAGAAGAGAGGAGAACAAATAATTTATCCTTAGTTTCAGAATTTTTCTACACGCACATTCAGGCTCAGCCATGAAACTACATGAACACATGATTCCAATTATAATCCAATTATTGTAGTTAGTAGATTCATTAAGGACATTCCATAAGGTCAATTTGATATATATAATGAAGACTAGGTAAAGTCTGCTGGTTATCATTATTATGTTTCTGGTCAACACCAGAAAGAAAATTCTGCATTGTTATGCTTTTATAATTAGAGCTTTGAGGCAAGATAAAGGTTTGTGCAATGTCTAATCAAGTGAAGGTGACCCTCACATGTACTTTGAGTTAACTGCTCATTAGCACAACAAAACACAAAAATAGATGGTTGTGTGGTCGACATTAGACCTTGTAACATTAACAAATTAGCATTGTCACTGTGAGCACTGTGAAACTGTGTTGATTTCTGTCAGATAAAGTAAAACGTACTGATTGTGCTCACCGTAGTGCGTTTTCCAAGGCAAGAAAAACCCTACTACCAAAGCATGTTGTTTTAAGCTGTCTTGTTTAAATGCTTTATTAATTTCTTACTTACTTTAACTGCTAAGATATTTCTTTGAACTTGGTTCATTTTCTTAATTTCAAAATTAACTGTCATTGTACAGTTGCACTGAAAAAATGGCGTTTGACACTAGAATCAAAAGAAAGGTGCCATGGTAAAGTATAAGTGTGTTAAGATGAACAACAGCTCCTTGAAAAAGGTTTTCAACCAAGCCCAAGTTTTGTAACTTAATATAAATGTGACAAAATCTCCAAAGAGACCCTCCTGCCCAGCTCCCAAGAGAGAAATTCTAGTTGGCATCCATTCCTGCTGCTGGGCATGGGAAGAGCTTGACTATTCAACTTTTCTTTATGGTCTTTTTGTCTTCGGATTATCCAATCTCGACGTCATGCTGCTCTGCTTTTTTGCCCACTCCACTTCAGTCTCCTGCAGAGTTTGTTTCTTTTGTGGCCCAGAGGAGGGAAGATCTCCCACTGGAGATGATCGATTCTCCACTGCTTCTCTGTGTGCTTCAGAGTTGAAGTCAAGTTTTTCCAGCTGTTTCTGAGCCCCATTTCTCGTATTCAGGAGAGTGTCTCCAGCTGGTCTGCTTTCTTGGACGATATTTGAGCCTCAGATTTCTCAATGGTGAGCTCTTTTCTGGCTTACCTTCTCAAGCACCTGCTAAACCCTAACTCTGATTTTCAATAGAGCTGTTGCCAGCTCATTAGCTTCCTTTTGTGCCTTCTGGACTTTGGTCTTGCTTTCAGCAGAGCTTTATCCAAAGGTCTACGTTTTCCCTCTTGTCCTCATGGTCTCAGCATGTAACTTTGAGAAAAAGAGCAAATATTTTTACTTTATTTTTACTGTTTGAAATCACAGCCTTGCATAAAGGAAGTGGTACCTCAGTGTATTTGAGGGACACATAAAATTAATGCCATACAGTAGTTTTACTAATTTATGACTTCATAAGCACAAAGTTCTGTCCATGTGTAGCGAGACCTTATTTAATTAATGATACTATTAAGTGTTTATTGGCGTCGGTTGCTGTACTTTGGTACTTGGGGTAATTACCAATAAAGTGTAAAACACCCATGTGCACAATAATGTTAAAAAAAAGCCTGAAAAGGAAAATGCAGATTTTTAGTATTGAATAGAAACTACCAAAACATAAACCAAGAGGACTTGACACCACATGGGATTTAAGTAAAAGCTTGGCTGTTTATTTTGACAAGCTTTTGTAGCCTAGAAGACCCTGGAGGGCTGTGATCACCATCCAAGTCAACTGATTGTCAGCAACATTATGTCAGTACCACCTCCCAAGACAGTGAGAGTGAGAACATAACTCTAAAACATTACATTTGATTTACAGAAATGTATTAAACATAAGGTTCTGACTGATCTTTTCTTTGTGTCCGGAGTCATTATTAGGTATGGATGATTGATGAAGTTATGGATTAATACCTAGAACTCACTTTGGTTGTGACCAGTTAGTACTCTAAAGTTGCAGGCAATTTAATAAAGCCAATGAAGACTACTACAAGACTACTAGGTACAGATGCCTGCTGTTAATTAAACCATGTATATCCCACAGATATGCATATATCATATATTCTAAATTAATCCATATTTGCTCATCTTGTACAAAAATAACATCATTCTTATGGTGTCCTTATGCAGTTGTACATAGCAACAACATAGTTACTTTCTAAACAAACATTGATGAATGAATATTCTGTCTTTGCAGTTTAAACCAAACTTATAGCCTTTAAGGAATATTTGGCCAACTTGATATTTTAAGTGAAAATGTGTTTTCTGTCTAAAACTGTCAGTTATCTGACACGGGGATGAGAATTTTGTTGTATGAAGTGGTGTTGCAGTAAGTGTGATCTCTCAATTGTGCCACAGGATATTTTTCTTTTCCAATATCTTTGTAGATAGAGAAGTTATCTAAACCAAAAGATAAGAGATCCAGGACAGAAATCTGTTCTTCACATCTATAATCTCCCACTGCTCTATTACCACTGAATGGGAGACGGGACAAAACACTTTTGTAATTTCAAGCAACAGGGATTAGTAGTGTCTCTAGTGGTTTGCTACCTCAAAATGAGCAGCGGTGTATCTCTCGGAAACTGAAATATTGCTTTGCACTATAGAGAAGCCTGTTATAAAATTCAGCCATGTACCAGAGGTCTGTCTCATCTCTCTTAGTCCATAATCAATATTTTGGTATTGATAATGGACCCCAGCATTATGTAAAAGGAGTGGATTAGTAAACAGTGTTCTTTCATATCATACTTTAAGCTTCACTAAATATTATATAGAATTTGTTAGTTTGGGCATATTAACAGTGTACAGCTTCTTTCCACTGTGGTCAAAGGGCTAAGAACGGCATTATTTGGGTTCATGGCTCTTAATATGCAAAGAGATCAAGTACTAATAAGATATATCACATTGCATAATGATTATATTTTTTAACCTCCTAAGACCCGAACTCTTCCTTGGCATGCATTTTTAATTTCTCTGTGATATTTGGGCATATTGGGACCTGATGAATGTAAAAACGAAGAACTACCCGATTTTTTTTTTTTTTTTTTTTTTAACCTAATTTTTGTTTCTAAGAAAAATGAGAGCCACATATGAGATATTCATTTAAAATTTCGATAGAACAGTTGCAGTATAATGTCCTCGTAAGTGGATATCAGGCCCTTGTAGAGCAAGATTGAGTATTTTGGTCTAAATAACCCAAAATGTGATGTCCACATATGTGGACGCCAGGTCCTAGGAGGTTAAACATCTGACTACAATTGAAAATATAAAATACACACATATTTTCATTGTCTGACAAATAATCTAGTTTTCAGGGAATGTAAGAAGGAAGAGAGAAGTTGTGGGGAGACCGCTAGTTTTGCAGTCATGATTCTGATCTGCTAGCTTCAGGACTTCATGGCTAACAGTGAAGAAAAGTGGGTGGAGATGGTAGAATGTTTCGCAGACAAATTTTGACTATGGATACCATGTGCAGTCCAGTACTGTAGTAATCTGTAGAATTTGCAACTAATGTAAAACATTTGGATATTTATGGAAATATAAAGCCAGTGTGAGGATTGAGGTGAGGAGAGTTAACAACTTAATCCAAACTCAATTTTTAGATAAATGCACAGGGCGGAAAGGAGAGATATACTGCATGTGTTTGATTTATATTTGATAAGAGTAACATTTGTTTTTGCTGTACCTTTAACCCATCCAACCAAACTCACTATCTTTTATCTGAAGTAGAACCAATGTAAAAGATGACTGCATTCATACACTACTGGATTTTGGCTCTTGAGTCCCTCTGCTCCAACCTCCTTGAACCCATTAGTAATGATAACAGACATGACTTTCATGCCTTCTAATACTGTGGCACTGAAGCACTGCCACAGTGTGAATCCATCCTTTGTCCATTTTCTCAGTATATTCTTGAAACTGTGACAAAATGGCAAAGGAAGCATGTGGCAGCGTTCGTTGGACTTAAAAGGTTTACATTTGGCAACCACTGTCTGTACCCACTATGCTCAACACAGGGAGCAGCTGCTGAGAAATGGCGCTGTTACTTCAGCCCATCATCACTAGCCCCAGGGCATTCATAGGCCAGTCTGAGCTTGGCTTCAGGGCTATAGGGGAGGGAGTGCACTTAACTCTGCTGGTTGCAAGAGGCTTTCTTTACCGGGAGGGGATCTGATATGGACACCGGCTTGGCTGCTGGAACTTAAGTGAGATAAATTGCAAAGTAGTTAGTCTGTCCTTTGCAGTTGAAGGTAACGGACAGGTTTATCTCTCAGGATATGTCTGTAGTCACACATTCTTGATGCTATGAGGCAGGTTTGCATCCTGAGGGTAGACCTTGGAACCTTGTGAGCACAGAAATATTATGAGCCGCTGAATGTGCTTGTTTTTTGGGTCCCTCCCCCAAATATATCTTCTATGGACGACTTTCATATGCATATCGATACATGCATGAAGTGCATAAGAGAATGTTTTAACAGTTATGATGTATGATCTAGCGTAGAGCAACACAAATGAATGGTGAAACCTTCTGACTGTGATTGTTTTTAGAAGAATTTTTGAACATCGACAGAGTACAGCAGAGGGACTTCATTTTCTCATACCTGAATCAGAATCAGAACACTTTATCAATCCCTAAGGAAATTATGTATGATTTTGATTTTATAATTTGGTGCTTAGCGATGATTTTTTTTGTGTGTGTTTACATGCCCTTGCTCTTGTGTTGCTCTACTTACAAGTAAATAATTGAATCAATGTAATTTCAAATGATCTTTTACTTTATATAACTTGGAAAATGTTTATAAAATAATATATGATATTCTGTTTGTTTTGTTTTTATTTATATGTAAATTATGACACTAGAATGAAATAGAAAGCCTTTGTATGGTACCTTTCAAAATACAATTAGCAGAAATTAGGAGAGCTACTCATGGTTAGTGCACAGTTACACAGCTAGCTAAAAAAATAATTAGATAAATATATACACGAATACACAGTTAAATAAAAAATAATAACTGCACAGTGATGAATTTCGCAAGAATGATTTTATTGCATATTTTAAAAGTTACACAACGGTAATTCTTCCACTTACAGAGATTAAACATTAATAAAAATGAAAAATCTTTTAAAAGAAAACCCAAATGAGATAAATGGGTAAGTTTTTAAAGAATTAACCTCAGATTTATTATAAATCCACAGCTGATTCGATCCAGAGAAAGTTAGTGTGGAGAAAAAAAGGGAACATGCCCGCTGAAGTAGAAGCAGAGGAGACAGCTTGATGCAATGGGAGGAAAAATCAGTTGCAAGTTATTCTGTGCAGAATTCCTGAAATCTATTCAGCATAATATACTGTATAATATCAGATATAATCATCAAATGGTACATTAACTGGAGGACTTTCATTCATGCATGTTTTTATGTGTTCTCTGTGCTTTGAAGGTATGAGTTGCTACAGAAGCAACTTTTCCTGCTGGAAGAGGCTGAGGGAGGCTTTGACCAGTTCACACGCAGTTATAATACCTTCGGTGTGCAGCGAAGGCCTGACAACAGCCTGTATTTTAAAGAATGGGCTCCAGCTGCAGAAGCCCTCTTCCTTACAGGCGACTTCAGTAAGTAGCTTGAGAAGAACCGTCTGTTCTGTCTGTGACACCAGGGTGCTGTGCATGTGATATCCGAGTTTGTTTCCTTTAAGCTTAGTGAACTTTCTTGCTGTGTATAATTCTTGACACAATGTGGATGTGGACACCCTTAAGGTGGAAAGTTGTCACTGTCACTTTAATGCTATTTCTTTTTCAGTGCTTCATGTGTGCTGGGGAATCTGCTTTACTCCCAGCAGAAATCCTCATTATCCTTAAAATAAAAAACATAGGTGAAGCTGGTAAATTTCTACAGTAGCAATCATTTTCTAAATAACATTAAAATACAGAAAATGCAAATTAATTTGAAGCTGCATAAACAGTTTGACACCCCCTCCCCCCAAAAGAGAAGAGATTTCAGTGCAGAGCGAAAGGTTGCATGTCTCCATAGTGCATTAAATAAAAAATTTGACATTTTTGCGCTCCTGAACACAAAAGGGCAAGAAATTAAGAAAACACAGTGTGCCGTGTTTCAACAGTATCATCACTTTTGAACAGCCGACATGGGAGTTGGAAATGTGGAAGATATTGATTACACAGGATAAACTTGCATACTGAAGGGTAGCTTTTGAATGTTGGGAGTGTTTGTTAATATTTTAGCAGCTAGTTATTTCATCATCGCTTGCAAAGTTGTTGAGAGTGCAACCTCTGTGTTTGCACTGAAATCTCTATTCCCTCTGGTCCCAACTTTGGAAGTAATTTAATGGACTTTCGGATTTTATTTTTAGTTAATGGATGTAGTGGGAAAATAGAGCAACATTGTTTCGTTGTATCATCCTTAAGATGATTGACTGAGACAAGCTCTCGTCTCTCAAGTGTTTTTCACAACCATTATTTTTATTATTAGTAATATTATTATTATTGGTCCCTGTCTCTCCCCCAATCAATCCTTTGATTTTTCTGAAAATCGACAGTGCCCCTTATAATCCCGTGTGCCTTATGTATGAATTCTGGTTGTGTTTACTGACCTTGAAACGATTTTATGTGGTACACGGCGCTCGAAAATCTGTCAAATGTTTTAGTACGACTTTGCTAAGCTACGAAGCCGCACCGCTTGATGGATTGTCGGAGCATTACGGCTATCGTAGGCAGGAGCCTCGCAGAGTGATACGTACTGTGCTTCAACATAATATTACCTTATTGTGTGTGTGTATTAGGGCTGATTTAATAGTCGACGCGTCGTTTGAAGCTTTGTAAGATCCCAAAAGACACAGGAATAAGTAGCAGGATTTAAGAGTGTAATAACGGACTGAAACAGAAGATGGCAGCACTGCATGTACAAGGATGCCAGCTGCCGTTAAACCCCGAAGAAGAAGAAGAAGAAGCAGCTGTGTCCCAGAATTCATAGCGCGGCCCAGCTTAGTTTCCAACAATGGCGGCAGCTAGTTAGTTTTAATATTACTCTTATTATTCTTTCTGGGTCACAAAATAAACGTTTAACATATTTTCAGGCGAGAATGTAGCTGTGTAAACCTCAAATATCGGCTCAGTTTATCAGGACACCACATATTTTCAAAAGCGCTCCGACGTTTTCGGAGACGTCTGTTACCCACTAGCTCGATAGCTAGCCGGGGGCTAGGTCACTAGCGCGGTGAGAACACCGGACTCCCGGCAAATTGTTTTCAAACCCACCGCCGTCTTTCGCTACTCAGGTTAAATATATGAGTCACTTAGATAAATTAAAAATGTTGTTGTTTGGCTTTTTTTTTTTTTTTTGTATTTTATTTGTTCCTGAGTAAATCGGTTTGTCTGAGATTAAAGTTGTAGTTTTTACACAGCTGAATAAACGTCAAGCAGACAGCTGATTATCAGAAGTGTGAGATGCTGGAGAATATACTCCGTTGTCCTGTTATATTTTAGATAGCAAGGAGTTTATTAAACTTCACCGAAACAATCTGCAAATTTCATTAAAATTTAATAAACTATCATCTTGTCTTTATTTTTAGTTAGCACCTTAAAAGCTTAAAGCTGTAAGCTAATGATAGTTATATAAGAGCAGATGCTGCTGGTGCAATAAGCTGTAGTTTTACGTCCAGTGGATGATGATCTGATTAGTCGACTAATCGCATAAATAATCGGTGACTAGTCGACTATCAAAATAATCGTTTGTGGCAGCCCTAGTGTGTATAACCTCTTTTTAAGTTTTGTGGATATTATACAGGGAGTGCAGAATTATTAGGCAAGTTGTATTTTTGAGGAATAATTTTATTATTGAACAACAACCATGTTCTCAATGAACCCAAATAACTCATTAATATCAAAGCTGAATGTTTTTGGAAGTAGTTTTTAGTTTGTTTTAAGTTTTAGCTATTTTAGGGGGATATCTGTGTGTGCAGGTGACTATTACTGTGCATAATTATTAGGCAACTTAACAAAAAACAAATATATACCCATTTCAATTATTTATTTTTACCAGTGACACCAATATAACATCTCCACATTCACAAATATACACTTCTGACATTCAAAAACAAAACAAAAACAAATCAGCGACCAATATAGCCACCTTTCTTTGCAAGGACACTCAAAAGCCTGCCATCCATGGATTCTGTCAGTGTTTTGATCTGTTCACCATCAACATTGCGTGCAGCAGCAACCACAGCCTCCCAGACACTGTTCAGAGAGGTGTACTGTTTTCCCTCCTTGTAAATCTCACATTTGATGATGGACCACAGGTTCTCAATGGGGTTCAGATCAGGTGAACAAGGAGGCCATGTCATTAGTTTTTCTTCTTTTATACCCTTTCTTGCCAGCCACGCTGTGGAGTACTTGGACGCGTGTGATGGAGCATTGTCCTGCATAAAAATCATGTTTTTCTTGAAGGATGCAGACTTCTTCCTGTACCACTGCTTGAAGAAGGTGTCTTCCAGAAACTGGCAGTAGGACTGGGAGTTGAGCTTGACTCAATCCTCAACCCGGAAAGGCCCCACAAGCTCATCTTTGATGATACCAGCCCAAACCAGTACTCCACCTCCACCTTGCTGGCGTCTGAGTCGGACTGGAGCTCTCTGCCCTTTACCAATCCAGCCACGGGCCCATCCATCTGGCCCATCAAGACTCATTCTCATTTCATCAGTCCAGTCATTAGACCACACCCCTTCTCATTACAGAGACGCACATCACCTAATATGCTTAATTGGTAGTAGGCTTTCGAGCCTATACAGCTTGGAGTAAGACAACATGCATGAAGAGGATGATGTGGACAAAATACTCATTTGCCTAATAATTCTGCACTCCCTGTACATGGTTATGCTGAGGATGTGTCGGCCAATTTCCACTGGAAATGCCTTTTGGTTAAACTGTCAGCAAGGAATTTACATTCGCACTGTTACGTTTTTATACAACTTTAATGCAGAAAAAAAACAGCTGCTTGTTTAAGTGAAAATACATTGATGTTTGTTTTTTTTTTTAACGAATATAATTGTGGAGTTGTAAAGTATTTTGTCTAGTGTCAATTATATCGTCAGTTATATCATTATCACAAATTTTCAAATGTATATCGCGATAAATATTTTTGGTCATATCGCCCTGCTCTACTACTTAGTTCTGTCTCTGCCACCCCCTCTTTCCATAGTTCCTCTGTTCCGTTTCCTTCTTTAATTATCTTCCCAGGACCTTGGGCAGCAGCCCAATTCCAACATTCAATTCTGTGAGAGATTACATTTTGACACGGCTCAGTTATATTATTTGATTTCAGTTTCATAGTAAATGTGGAAACACCCCAGTAGCCCTAGTCATGAATATGGTGCAGGTTGGGTGCATAATGCACTGTTTTTTTTTTTGTTTTGTTTTTTTTTCAGAGGAGTTTAAGAAAAGCGAGATAAATAAATTGTTAAAAAAATATGACTTGGCCTCCCTGTGGAAAGTGTTGCTGCAGTATCCGGTCACTTCTCGAGCATCTCTTTTGATTTGTTCTCTATCCTGCAACTGTTATTGCTCATGAATAACAAGAAGATGTGGGTTTACAGAATAAAACATCCTAAAATGACATGCCGAGGTGGTCACTTTTCAATAAATGTTTTGTGTCCTAATGTGTTCCTCAGTCAGTGGCAGTTGTGAGTGTGGAATCGGCACATTATGAATATGCCTTTTTGTTGTTGTCTCAGAGATAAAATTCAGTGAGCAGTGAAGTGGACTGAGCCTGCTGCTTTTACTCGGTGTCGCAAAAGTCACAAGATACTGGAGAACAGTGCTGGGGAAAAAAAACAAAACAAAAAAGGGAGGGAGGAGGGAAAAAAAAGCACAACGAGGAATTATGTAAGAGAGTTTGGAGGGCGAGGTGGGAGTGGGGGGGATAAATTGTGCAAAGACAGATTGTACAAGTCAGAGAAATAAAGTGGTGTTTGGACCACAGGGGGGGATATTGAAATGGAACAAAAGCCACAGTGATGACTACAACTACAAGCTGTTGTTAGCACAAGGCAAAGTGGCAACACACTGCAGTAATAAGGAAGACTGAAACTGCTAATTGTTATATTTACTATTAAAATTAATGAAACACCCTGTGGTCTGACTAAAATTTCTCATTGTGCCTCCTAGTGGTTAAATAAAGCACAGACATATAGGACACATGGATTTTCAGTGTCTTTCTTCTGTAGAATGAAAAGTCTGCTATAAGATGCTGTTTTCACAAAAGCGATAATAACAATAATAATTTTAAAAAGACCACAAGCAAAATGGAAGCGAGATAGCGGTATAACATGCAGCGAAAATAATTTGATATGTGTGTACAGTATGTTTACTATTTGGCTACTGAAGTGTCCAGTACTCAAATTGCAATACCATCCCAAAGAGCCACCCCTCATTTCTTCACATTTTTAAGGAAAAGGGGAAATGGGTACAGCAGATTATTGAAATATTATGCAAATATACATGGAAATTTAGTATGTAATGCAAAACCAGAGGTCGTACAATTCTAACAAGCTTGAAAATCAATATTTGGTTTGACCACTTTTATTCTTCAGCACAGGCTGAGCTTTCTTAGGCAAGCTTTCTTGTCATTTCTTTAAGGAGTCTTCAGGAACTCACTACACCAGCTCCTTCTTTGGATGTTGGCTTCCTTTTGTTCTGTTCTCCATCAAGAGGATCCCACACTGCTTCAGTAGTTGAGGCCATCTCATGTCTGTTGGTGTCTCTGTTCGGCTCCACTTTCGTGTTGCCTGTGTGTGTGGTGTCATTGTTCATTGACCACAATTTGAAGCAAAAAGTTCACATTTCCAGTCAAGTCCAGTTCTTGTGTAATTTGTCCCACTTCAGCCTCTTCTCTGGGTTTCCCTAAGAATGGCTTCTTGACAGCCACTCTTCCACTGAGACTATTTGTGATGATGGATCAGTTGAAAGGCCACTTGCATCTCTCTGGTTTTTTGTGTCAGGTCTTTGCTGTGTTTTATCCTATTTTGTAAGGACATGACTTTCAGATATTGCTCACCAGTCATAGATAGGATTTTAGGCCTGCCACTTCTTGTGTTGCCCTCTGCTTTTCTTGTTTTTGGTTGTATGTGCATGTGTGGGTGTCATTTTTTTTCTGTCTGTAAACAGGAGGGCCTGAAAATTTTTGAACGATTTATTGGTTGAATAAAGCTTATAACCTTATAATTAGAAACTATGAGTCTTACAAATAATGGTATGCGTTATCAACCAATGCAAAGTACCGTATACAGATTAAATGTGTCACATTTGACGTTTGACCTGTCCTCAAGGTCAATAGAATGATCTTGAGGTAAAAGTGATAATAATGCTATATGTGAAACTATGACATGTTGGAATTCTTAATGTCACATTACTTTGGACCTCTAACCTCTTCTTCAGGCTCAAATAAGGTCAAACTTTCATAAAAGGCCTTTTATCTTTAAAACTATGCTCTACATTCTGCTGCCTTTGTTGGTATTGGTGACACTTAGGAAATTATACTGTTGTATGGGGATTCGCATTATAGTTTGCATCCAAACATGTTCCATTTAACCTCTGATCTCCTCTTATATTTCACGTCTGCCTTTCTTTTAAGTTAATCCTGAAATGCTTTATATCTTTAAAAAGTATTGTCAAGACAAATGGAGTGCAAGAAATGAAGTGCATCTTGTTTGCTCATATTTTTTTAACGTGACACAAGGCAACCACCCAGAGAGATGCCATGTTTACAGCTAACAGCTCTTTGGAAATCACCATGTTGGTGCGAAAATTCTGTTTTATGCACGTCAAACTGTGGTATCTTTGGAGTTTTTCAAAGATTCACCTAAAGAAATCACAACAACTGATGTCTTTTCAAGATAGGCAGCTAGTATCAAAGTGTCTAAAGATATATTTAAATTTGGCTCTTTGCTAAGTTGTCTGCAGACACAATGCTTGTTCATCCCTTTAGTTGAGTTTGGTGCTTTAAAAAGAAAAGGCCTGAATGATTCATAGTTAAATGTTAAGTTAAAAAAAAACTAAATACCCATCAACGTTTTGGGACTGAAGAATAAAAATTACAAGAAAAAGATTCCAAGAAAGGCTGGCTCAGTGTGTGTGTGTGTGTGTGTGTGTGTGTGTGTGTGTGTGTGTGTGTGTGTGTGTGTGTGTGTGTGTGTGTGTGTGTGTGTGTGTGTGAGAAAAGTTGTTCAAGACTTTTGCACAGTACTATCTTTTTGCCTTGTTTTTACTTTCCCCAATCATTTGAAAAAATGTATTTTTTCCCAAAAAAGCTAACCTCTAATATGATGCATTTTTAGCTTCCTAAGACTTCTAATGTTATACAAATAAACAATTTGAGACTGAAAACGAATTCTTTACACTGGAACAAATGACACATACAAAATTGTGACATGTTTTTCAAACTTGTTCATTTAAAAATCCAGGAATCAGATAATTTAATGTGAAGAAAATCCAGCTACTCCTACAGGTCTGTGACCAGTTCATGGCAAAAGAAGCCAAAGAGATCCAAAAAAAAGACAGATATACATTTTCTTTCCACTGTATGCAACTTTCTTTATTCCAGCTGCAGCTTATTAGAATTCATGTTTGTGTCCACATTGCAAACCAATTAGAGTGATGTGTGTAAATGCTGTCTGTTTCTCCTATAGATGGCTGGGACAAATTCTCCCACCGCTACACGAAGAAAGAATTTGGCAAGTGGGAACTGATTCTTCCACCCAAGCATGACAACTCTCCAGCTGTGGATCATAACTCTAAACTCAAGGTAGAGAACAAAACATCTTCATGCTTATTTTCACACTCTCAGTAGGTGTCATCTTGCCTCAGTGGCACAGGGACTTGTCACTATAATGTTCGTGGGAGATTCCCTGTCATGTGTGGTGTCTTATGAACCAAGTGAAAACCTGGCGTGTCGCCATCAACAACATGTCATACTCACAGTGCAGAAGGGAGATTACTGTATGTACACAATCTGCACAGTGGAGAGTAGACACACCTGAGGAGCCCAACTGATGGCTTTTATTTCTGCTCCCATCTGTTGCGGGTATCCCTCAGGACATTGTGCCCCGTTTGTTCGGCGCAAAACACAGTCCACAGTGGGTGTACATGATTGGTTTTAAGCTCTAGTAAATAATTCATCAGGGTTAAATGCAAAAATGCACCCTCCCATTATGCATTGTCTCCCAAACAAACAGCGTGGATGAGAAATAACCCAGAAATGAGATGCCAGGCATGGAGTGGATGGCATCGCCGCGGCACTCTCCTTGGGACCGGGTCATCGTTGGCAAACTCCTGCGCCCTGGACAGGCTGCCCGGCTCCCATTGTCAGCGGAGGTCAGTCTAAGGACGATAAGAAGCAGATGGAAACGCTGGCACCTGGCCTTTCGTTGTGCACCCCCGCTGCCTATGAATAGCTGTCTTGCTGTGAGCCCCACTTTAGAATTAGTTCCACAGCACTCCCTCGTGGAAGCACAAGCCTAGCTCCAATCACTCTCATGTAGAGCAGCTTGCCCTTCCATCCCCTTTGTTCAGTGCCCAATTTGTCTCCATAAACAAGCAGTGTCCTTATGCGGGTACAGTATTTACCATGGGCCATTTATGATGCAACTATGCAAGACCGTAGAGAACGAACAGAAGCGTTATCTAACCGATCAAAAATGCTTTTCTGTCCACACCTAACTTGTATATTGCCCAGTTCTTAGTTGTTTTTCCTGTTTATGCACCCCTCAGCCTTACCAGCCATCTGATTTTTCTTTAATGTGCCTAATTCTGGCCAATTTGTGTGAAGGACCACTGCTCTGTCAAACTTTATGCCAGTCCATTTATCCAACTATCTTTTCCTAATCCTATAAACTGTGAAGCATGTCATAAGGGGAGCCAGGCAGCTAACCCCAGGTGGCCTGGCCATAATGAAAAAACCCCAGAGGGGAGTCTGGCCAACAGCTCACAGGCAGGTGGCATTGGAACAGTCATTACTTCACAACAGTAGCCAGAATTAGTTGGGTTATAATGCCTGTTTCTGCAGGGGACAAAACAGGGTGAACACATACTGTGGGAAACACTACAGGATCGATTTCTTGGTGGGTTTTTCCAACTCTCACGCTGGCTTTCTCCTTTCTTATTTGACTGATGGAGGCAAAGTAACTTGTCAGATTTCCAAACTATATTTATTTTACCCCCTTCCAATCCCGAATTGCAGACATAATAGATGAGAGGCAAAGGATAATGATTTAGATTTCCTATTTTTCTAAATTGCTCCCTGGCTCAAATCCCCTCTCAACATGGGTCTGTGGCTTTGTTAAAACCAATTAAAGAGCTGCACCCCTCAAAATACAACGGCATAAATCACCACTGAATCCAAATTTACTGCAACAAGTTTTCTAGTCAATACTGTACTGTGGCTTTCTGTCCCCTACATCGTGCCATGTCTGCAGTGCTCCCAGAGAGCCATGCATAACACTTTTAAAGCTGTGAATTTGGCATTGGAGAGTAGGAACTGGCTTTCTGGAAAAGAGGCAGTTTTCATCAACAGTTTGCACCATCTTTCTTTATAATGGATAGGGAGCAACAGCACAGTTTTATGATGTAAGCATTTCATGGCTAACAGATGTAAATAAATACTGACTTTAATATCAAATACATCCAGGGGCTGCATCATGCAGCAAACAAAGAAGACCTTTTGAGGCCTCTGACTGTGCTTTGCTGATCCTTTCTACTTTTTTCCCCTGACTTCTCTGTAGCTTTGTCTTTTCCATTTCATTTTAGATTACATACAGATATCCTTCATCCCCTTCTGTAGGTTTTTAATCCAGAATGTAGACACCTCAGCATGCATCGTGGTGTCTGTTATCTGTCTGCTTATTAGATGTCCATGTCGCTTATGCAAAGTGACTGTCATGCCCACCCAATTTTTTTCTTTTCTTCAATGCCCTGTCATTGTTTAGGTGCCCTTGCTGTAACGTAAAACTCATTTGTCTTATTTTCCCAGGTGGTGGTTCACACAAAGGAGGGACAGCGTCTTTACCGGATCTCGCCTTGGGCAAAATATGTGACCAGGGAGGAGAAAGCCGTCATCTACGACTGGGTTCACTGGGATCCCCCTCAGCCTTACATTGTAAGTTACAAAATATCCTTTAAAAATGACTTTTGCCTAAAAAAAAATAAAAAAATAGATGCATGAAAACCACCTGCACATTCAGTGTTTTTCATTTCCATGTTGTATTAGTTACTACCAGCTTTGGAGCTCGAGCTGCTTTTTTTTTTTTTTTTTTTCATGTATAGAGATGACCAGTGTCTTGTTGCAGTACTAAGTGTAACAAATAGTGAGTGCCAGGAAATGAAAATTAAATGTCTATCATTTTTTAAAACAGCTCATCCCCTTAATTATTATGATTATTTTTTTAAAAAAGCTTTGAGATGATGTTAATCATTGAATATTGTGTTACTAAAACCACAGTTTATGTGGTGCTACCCTCTACGTTCACCATTTCTTCTCGAAATGAGGAACAGTCATTGTAAATCAGCTTTGCCTCTCATATGCAAAGCTGTTGTGGCCATTCTTAATGTGGGTGCTCGATGCTGCTGATTTGAGTGAGGCTGAATGTGTCTCAATGCTACTTGATGTCCTTAGCCCAAGAGTGAACAAGCAAAACACTAAGAGGCTATTAAAGGCCACCTTGCCTTCTTTATCACTTGTTATTTGGCACCATTTTAATTAGAGGGGCCCTCTTACTGGCAGTATATTTGTTTTATTTACAAGTAGTTCAATCATGTACTTGAAATGCTGTGTTCACAAGGCTTGGTGGGTAGCCATCAGGAAATGGGCACTATGTATAAAAAGAAATGCTTCTCCTGTTGTGTAACACTGCTAGCATGAATCATAAATATTTTTATTGTTTTACGTGTGTGCAGCTATTCATCTCGGCGATGAGATATTTGTGCAAAAACCCACACTTTGTCTTTATGGATCATAAGCGCTCAACAGATGTAGTTTCTAGAAGGGGGGAAAAAGCCCCAGACTCTGTTATGATTTTGTGCATGACGTTTTGGTTACCTCTTCAGCATATCCACCCTCGACCCAGGAAGCCCACGAGCCTGAGAATATACGAGTCTCATGTGGGAATTGGCTCTCCAGAGGAGAAGATCGCCTCATACAACAACTTCACAACCAATGTGCTGCCTCGCATAAAAGACTTGGGTAAGATGTGAGATGGAAAAACCCTAGCTCTACAAGATTATTCTTTGCCGGATCCTTCAGCTCTTTAAGTCTGTAAGACGTCTACAGCAGCCATCATGCTGTGATCCCATTCTTCTAACAGTCAGTAAGAGCTTTTCAACTCGAAAATATTTCGTATGTTCTCCAGCCAAGAACAGAAAGTAATGTATAGAGGTCACATACCTGCATACATGTCAATTCTGAGCCGACAGCGTGGGCGAAACAAAACATTTGAGGGGTTTTTAATATCTATTTATTTAGTAACTGTCACCACTAGTCCATAACATAGCAGACATGTCGTACAACTGTGAGTACCACTGTTCCACCAGAAACAGTATTTTCTGTGGCAGACCTGTCACACTGTCTAGATGATACCACATCAGCAAGTCAACATCCTGTTTAAATCAAATCAAATCACTTTTTATTGTCACATCACATGTGCAGGCACACTGGCACAGCACATGCGAGTGAAATTCTTGTGTGCGAGCCCCACAAGCAACAGAGATGTGCAAACACAACAACACAAACGAGCAAAATACAAGAATGGCCAACCTGAAACTAATAAATATATGTACAATATATAATAGTGTATGCATTTCTGGATGTGTATACTAAATATTTTCCTACGTGTGTGTGTGTGTGTGTGTGTGTGTGTGTGTGTGTGTGTGTGTGTGTATACACATTTTTACAAATTAAATAGTAAAAAAATAAAATAAAATAATAATAATAATAATAATAAAATATATAAAATATACAGAGTTGAATATGTGCAAAACAAGTGGCATTTATATACAGTGTGGAGTGCATAATGTTGAAGTTCCAGTAGTGAAGCTGAGGTGTCTATGACGTGTTCAGCTGTCTGATGGCCTGATGGAAAAAGCTGTCTCTCAGTCTGCTGGTACGGGACCGGATGCTGCAGAACCTCCTTCCTGATGGAAGCAGTCTGAACAGTTTATGGCTGGGGTGACTGGAGTCCTTGATGATCCTCCCCGCTTTCCTCAGGCACCGCTTCCTGTAGATGTCTTGGAGGGAGGGAAGCTCACCTCCAATTATCCGTTCAGAGCACCGCACTACTCGCTGGAGAGCTTTGCAGTTGTAGGCGGTGCTGTTGCCATACCAGGTGGTGATGCATCCAGTGAGGATGCTCTCAATGGCACAGCGATAGAAGGTCCTGAGGATGCGGGGGCTCATGCCGAATCTTTTCAGTCTCCTGAGAAAGAAGAGGCGCTGCTGGGCCTTCTTCACTGTTTTGTTTGTGTGTACTGACCACGTAAGATCCTCAGCCAGGTGTACGCCAAGGAACCGGAAGCTGCTCACTCTCTCCACAGCAGCGCCGTTGATGGTGATGGGGGTGTGTACTTCTCTGCACCTCCGGAAGTCCACTATCAACTCCTTTGTCTTTGCGACGTTGAGGGTGAGATGGTTGTCTTGACACCAGTGGGTCAGGGCGCTGACCTCCTCCCTGTAAGCCGTCTCATCACCGTTGGTGATAAGATCCACCACTGTAGTGTCGTCCGCAAACTTCACAATGATGTTGGAGCTGTTAGTGGCTGTGCAGTCGTAGGTGTAGAGTGAGTACAGGAGAGGGCTCAGTACACACCCCTGTGGAGCACCAGTGTTCAGTGTGATGGGGGATGAGGTGATGCTGCCCAGTCTGACCACCTGGCGTCTGTCAGACAGGAAGCTAAGGATCCAGCTGCAGAGGGAGCTGCTCAGTCCTAGATCCTGCAGTTTCCTGTCCAGCTTCGAGGGAACGATGGTATTGAATGCTGAGCTGTATGAGCTTTACTGGTATGACCTAAAGGGATCACTGACCAGTGGATCGTGTTCTGTAAAAGGGGCTCCACAGCACAAGCCAAACTGCACAGCAGTTGTGGCTCTAAGTATGACAACTTGGTTTTTTTTTTTCTTCATACTCATGACTCACAAAGTCAATACTAGAGAAACGCTATCTGCCTGCCTCTGCCCCTAAGCATTTTTTCCCTGACAGATTTTCTTTAACAGTGTATGTGTAAGTGTGTGTGTTTCATTCCTCGGGCTTCTGATTAATTCAATGTAAAACTCACAGGTTTACCTAATAAGTAATGTGCATTTACTTGAACTGGAAAAATAATTCCAATGGGGTACATTCACACATGAGACTATAGTGGTTGGAGACCGCAGTATGTCCAAAATTATTCCCACCGTGTATAATTAGCTTGCATTTTCATTGCCTTTGAGAAGGTTTCTTCGAAGTCAGGGACCAGATATTTAACCATTCAGTCAGTCTCTGTCTGCAAAGCAACTTTGGTGCATCGAGATGGGAGTAAAATGGCAATAAGACTGAGTCAGTCTCTGTCAGTAGTGCCACCTATCTGTGAAAATACCATGATTAACTGTGATAAATCAGCAAAAATTGATCTTCTTTGGTCTGTTGTAAATTGGTTTCTGTCTACATATACAAAAATTTATATGGAAAAGAATTTTATATTAGCTACTCATAGTTAGTCCATCTAAAATCTCAAAGATTTGAGCCCAAAATTGAAACATTTCTATTCAGATGGTAACGTGGTTTTTGCAGGACGGGGATGTAACTGCAAAATGACACAGGCACTTGGCAACCTTGATTTTACAAAGAAATATTGACAATGTTGACAACCTGTCATGTCGTTATTGCAGTGATATGCATCTGCACTCACTGGTGCAGACTGACTCAGATTGATTGCAATGTGCTGTCAATTTCTGCTTTTATAAATTAAACAACAATTATTTACAAACTGTTGTCAGTCTGTCTAAGAGTGATTGCAGTCAGGTTGCAAGTGTCTGGAGAGAGGTTGCCTTTCACCAATTGACTTGTGCTATCGCCTTACGATTGAAAGTTGGTCACTGCAACTACTTGAACTCGGTCTAAGACAACAAAGAAAAAAATTAAACGCAGTCACCGAGCAACCCTATATTTTGCTTATGATCTTATGTATATGACCTAAAACATCATGTAAATGTATATTTTTCACTAATTTTTAAGTAGTTAATTTTCAAGTTATCTCAACTAAGAGTAGCGTTCAAACGTTGCTGCAACCTTATGAAAGAAGTACCCATTTTGCTTCTCTACCCCTATGAGCGTTGGTGTTATTTTGCATTCAGGAACGCCACGCTGCACTGACATCGTTAAAAGTACAGACACAACTGACACAGCAGACCAAGAGAAATGTGATCAGTCCGTTTTCTCGGTTGTGTCATCTTGTTTGGCGGATAAGGAAACTGGCAGAGTAACTGCTGCAGCAACTGAGGGGTTCTATACAATAAGGATTCTCCAGGAGGCTAAACTCCACAGTCTCTAGTGACGGTGACTTTACCTGCCATTTCATTTTCTTGACTGAAAGAGAGTATATATATATATATATATATATATATATATATATATATATATATATATATATATATATATATATATATATATATATATATATATATATATATATTAAAAAAAAAAGAAACTTCCTCTCACCCCAGCGCTTTGTCACAATCCTTCAGAAGGCAAAGTTTTGTTTCCTTTCTCTCTAGCCTGAAAAGAGATATATATAAATAAATCTGTTCAATACAACAGTGAAAACCGCAGGGCCTCCCTCTAGAGTCCTCAGTGGCAGTTTAAAAGCCTGTTGTTCTCTTATTCATAGAGGCAGTTTTTGTAGGTCGTTTTGTGGTATATGACCTCCTGACTGATAGCTAGTGTTTCCCTGTTGCCACAGCTTGTCTTTAGGATACTGGAGCTTGTGTCAAAAAGGAAATGCCTGGAGCTCATACATACAGTGTGACTGACACAGGTCAAATAGTATCAACTCTTAAAGATTTCCAGATTGTTTCTGTACCAAATAGTGGCCAAAACACAAAAAGAGAGACGTTTCAGAGAATTTTTCTAAGCGTGTCTTATTCTGTGTGGCCAACCAACCCACACATCATAAGAATTATTTGCATTTTTAAATGATGTTTGAAATACAAGCTGAACAGCAGGGGTTTATTAAAATTAATCATTAGAAAAGAAGATGAAGATTTGCAAAATTAATAACCCCTCTAGTTACTGTAGGGAAATTAAGCTATCCAAATACACTTAGGAACAAATAAGCACAGTGTATCCCACTGCCATACACACCAAACACATGTTTTTTTTGATGAATATTTTAATAGTTTCACAACAGCTAGATAAGGTTAGCTGTTTAATCTGGTATAATATGCTTTTTAAGGCATGAAATGGGGATGAAATTTGTAATATGATAATTGCAGTGTCTCCTCTCTTGGTCCAGGTTACAACTGTATTCAACTGATGGCCATCATGGAGCATGCCTACTATGCAAGCTTTGGATATCAGATTACAAGTTTCTTTGCTGCTTCCAGGTAAATGCCATCATTTCACTAGTTTTATATATATATATATTGTATTTTGTACAAGGTACTTGTCTCTGCCAAGGAGGTTATGTTTTTGGTAGCGTGTCATCATTCTGTCTATAAACATGATAGCTTGAGGTTTGAAGGAATTCTAATAGAGAAGGGAGCCGGAGATCGACAGTCGGACTGCTGCTACGGCTGCAGTGATGCGGACGCTGTACCAGTCGGTCGTTGTGAAGAAGGAGCTGAGTGTAAAAGTGCTCTCAATTTACTGGTCGATCTACATCCCTACCCTCGGGTCACGGGCTTTTGGTAGTGACCGAAAGAACGAGATCGCATATACAAGCGGCGGAAATGTGTTTCCTCCGAAGGGTGGCTGGCCTCTCCCTTAGAGATGGGGGAAGGGGTTCGGACATCCAGGAGGGGCTCCGAGTAGAGCCGTCGCTGCTCCTCCACATCAAAAGGAGCCAGTTGAGTTGGTTCTGGAATCTGACAAGGATGTTCCTTGGTGCCTTCTGGTTGAGGTGTTCTGGGGATGTCCCAACGGGAGGAAGCCCCAGGACACGCTGCAGAGATTATATCTCTCGGCTGGCCTGGAATTCTGATAAAAGCTGTAGATGCAGTGTCGTGTTATAGGGAATGATATGTTGGGGTTTGAAATTTCACAATACTTTAGACCTCTGACCACTTCTTCAGGGTCAAATAGAGTCAAACTTTCACAAAATGTCTTGGGGATTCTAAACATCACATCATACAGTAGTCTGCATCCAAATATTATTTAAAATCTGGTCTAATTTTTGCACATTTTACATTACACTGTCTCTCTTTCAAGTTGACCCCAAAATTAATTATATCTTCAAAGAAAGTATTGCCAAGATAAATAAATCCGCTGCCTAGTTGGTTAGAAATACAGTGTAGTATAATATTATCATGTCCAGTTATTTACAAATCAATACCCATGTTCCGTTACTTTCTCCTACATAATGTTTGTGTAATCGGAGTAAATCTCTGTCATGCTACCTTCATAAAGCAGATTTAAGGAGAAAAACAACCAAAGTGAGTATATATCAAATGCAATACTACTGCATTAAAAGAATAGACAAATATATATATATATATATATATATATACATATATATATATATATATATATATATATATATAAAAAAACACCCAGCACGCCCCTGCGGGCGGTTTATCCTTCAAGCTCGGGTCCTCTACCAGAGGCCTGGGAGCTTGAGGGTCCTGCGCAGTATCTTAGCTGTTCCCAGGACTGCGCTCTTCTGGACAGAGATCTCCGATGTTGTTCCTGGGATCTGCTGGAGCCACTCGCCTAGCTTGGGAGTCACCGCACCTAGTGCTCCGATTACCACGGGGACCACCGTTACCTTCACCCTCCACATCCTCTCGAGCTCTTCTCTGAGCCCTTGGTATTTCTCCAGCTTCTCGTGTTCCTTCTTCCTGATATTGCTGTCATTCGGAACCGCTACATCGATCACTACGGCCATCTTCTTCTGTTTGTCTACCACCACTATGTCCGGTTGGTTAGCCACCACCATTTTGTCCGTCTGTATCTGGAAGTCCCACAGGATCTTAGCTCGGTCATTCTCCACCACCCTTGGGGGCATCTCCCATTTTGACCTCGGGACTTCCAGGTTATACTCGGCACAGATGTTCCTGTACACTATGCCGGCCACTTGGTTATGGCGTTCCATGTATGCCTTGCCTGCTAGCATCTTGCACCCTGCTGTTATGTGCTGGATTGTCTCTGGGGCATCTTTACACAGCCTGCACCTGGGGTCTTGCCTGGTGTGATAGACCCCAGCCTCTATGGATCTTGTGCTCAGAGCTTGTTCTTGTGCTGCCATGATTAGTGCCTCTGTGCTGTCTTTCAGTCCAGCTTTGTCCAGCCACTGGTAGGATTTCTGGATATCAGCCACCTCCTCTATCTGCCGGTGGTACATACCGTGCAGGGGCCTGTCCTTCCATGATGGTTCCTCGTCTCCCTCCTCTTTCTTGGGTTTCTGCTGCCTGAGGTATTCACTGAGCACTCGGTCAGTTGGGGCCATCTTCCTAATGTATTCTTGGATGTTCGTTGTCTCATCCTGGACTGTGGTGCTGACACTCACCAGTCCCCGGCCCCCTTCCTTCCGCTTAGCGTACAGCCTCAGGGTGCTGGATTTGGGGTGAAACCCTCCATGCATGGTAAGGAGCTTTCTTGTCTTTATGTCAGTGGCTTCTATCTCCTCCTTTGGCCAGCCTATTACCCCAGCAGGGTACCTGATCACGGGCAGGGCGTACGTGTTGATGGCCCGGATCTTGTTCTTACCATTCAGCTGACTCCTCAGGACTTGCCTGACCCTCTGCAGGTACTTGGTGGTTGCAGCCTTTCTAGCGGCCTCTTCATGGTTCCCATTCGCCTGTGGGATCCCCAAGTACTTGTAACTGTCCTCTATGTCTGCAATGTTGCCTTCTGGTAGTTCAATCCCCTCAGTTCTGACTACCTTCCCTCTCTTTGTTACCATCCGACTACACTTCTCCAGTCCGAACGACATTCCAATGTCATTGCTGTATAGCCTGGTAGTGTGGATCAGTGAATCGATGTCTCGTTCACTCTTGGCATACAGCTTGATGTCATCCATGTACAGGAGGTGGCTGACAACTGCTCCGTTCTGTAGTCGGTATCCGTAGCCAGTCTTGTTAATGATCTCACTGAGGGGGTTCAGGCCTATGCAGAACAGCAGTGGGGACAGAGCATCTCCTTGGTAGATCCCGCACTTGATGGTGACTTGTGCTATGGGCTTGGAGTTGGCCTCTAGTGTTGTACGCCACATCCCCATTGAGTTCCTGATGAAGGCTCTTAGGGTCCCATTGATCTTGTACAATTCTAGGCATTCCAGTATCCAGCTGTGGGGCATTGAGTCATAGGCCTTCTTGTAATCAATCCAGGCAGTGCACAGGTTGGTCAGTCTGGTCTTGCAGTCTCGGCTGATTGTTCTGTCTACCAGTAGCTGGTGTTTTGCGCCTCTGGTATTCTTGCCAATTCCTTTCTGTGTCCCGCTCATGTATTGACCCATGTGCCTGTTCATCTTAGCCGATATGATGCCTGACAGGAGCTTCCATGTAGTACTGAGGCAGGTTATTGGTCGGTAGTTGGAGGGGACCGGTCCCTTCTTGGGGTCCTTGGGGATCAGGACCGTCCGGCCTTCAGTTAGCCATTCCGGGTGTCTCTCGTTAACTAGCAGCTGGTTCATTTGTGCTGCCAGACGCTCGTGGAGTGCAGTCAGCTTCTTCAGCCAGTAGGCGTGAACCATGTCGGGCCCTGGTGCTGTCCAACTCTTCATACTGGAGACCCTTTCTTGGATATCTGCCACTGTGATGGTTACTGGACCCTGTTCAGGGAGGTCGCTGTGGTCAGCCCTCAGATCCTCTAGCCACTGAGCATTGCCGTTATGGGTTGCATCCTTCTCCCATATGCTCTTCCAGTATTGCTCCGTCTCCAGCCTTGGTGGTGCTGTTCTCTTATTGTTCCCTTGCCACTAAGAGTACACCTTTGCTGGTTCTGTGGAGAACAGCTGGTTTATTCTCCTGCCTTCTATCTCTCTGGTGTACCTCCTCAAGCGGCTGGCCAAGGCTGTGAGTCTTTGCTTGGCAGTTTCCAAGGCCTCAGGTATGGACAGCTTATATATATATATATATATATATATATATATATATGTATGTGTGTGTGTGTGTGTGTATATATATATATATATATATATATATATATATATATATACACACACACACATATACATATATATATATATATATATATATGTATATGTGTGTATATATATATATATATGTATATATATAAGAAGTCCTTCTTCTAATATATTTGTCAATTAAAAAGAAAGAGGAAGTGTAATCATACTGGGAGTAAAATTGTGAACCAGTAAAATATCTGAAAGACAGACTCTAAAAGATTTCAGCTTTAAGGTATCCAGTATCACACTTTACCACCTGAATGTATTTTATCTTTAAAGCGGCTGCAAAATGTTTTAAAGTTGTTGATGTTTTATTTTGAGGGTTGAATGAGTGTCACAAAAACAAACTGAGTGAGCAACTTTCTCCTCAACTCAGTCACCTCAAATCAAGGTTAGGAAGTCTGACACCAGCAATAATCTCTCTGTAAATACATTTTCTGTTAATCCACAGAGTGGGGAGAGTCGTAGATAAAGGTGGACTAGTCTGAGTCTTTATCTTCTTTCAGAGATCCTCCTTCCTTGCTCAGAGTAGGGCATAGTTATATATATTGTAATTTCACCCTTGATTGATCGCTTAGTGTTATTTAAAACCTCAGTGGTTGAATACCGGAAAGCAGGATAATCCTGTCACTATGTGTCCTATTTTTATTTTTATTTTTAAAGGAAGCTGATATGATGATTGTTGGGAGGATGGGATGTTAGAGATTGGATAATATAAGGTGTGGGTTATGGATGCGTACACATACAGTTGTGTTTTTCAGTGTCCTGAGAATTCCACTGACTTTACTGTAGATGTCCTGTAGAAAAGGTTAATATAAAAACATCTATCAAATGACAAAAGCTCACTTTAGACAAAGCGGCTATGCTTGTACAATAATATACTGCTCAATGCTGTTGTGATTATTTGAATTGCAAACATTTTAATGAAAATATAAATTCAGTGTTGGTTTGCACTTAGTCTTAAATGGGCCTTTTGTCAATGTGACAGCAATTTTAGAAAGAATAAAACCATTGAGTGGGAGTTAAGATCTGCTTGACAGGTTTATTGTTAGGGAAATTGAAACAACTCAGAAAATATATGTAATTTAGGTCCTTGAATTTTTTTTAAGCTTGTTTGCATATGTGCATGCTGTTAGTTATGTGCTCAAAATGGTCCAATTATAGGGGGGAAAAAGGTTAGTCTGACATATTCCAGTTGTAACTTGGATGATTTTCATTGAGTGGCAATTTTGAATCAACCTAAACTTCAGGGTTAAGCTTGTGTAGTAACCTAATGTGAATCTGAATGTGTGTGTTCATTTGTAGCCGCTATGGGACCCCAGATGAGCTGAAGCAGCTGATTGATGTGGCTCATTCAATGGGGATTATGGTGCTCCTGGATGTCGTTCACAGCCACGCGTCCAAGAACACGGAAGATGGCTTAAATCGGTTTGATGGATCCGACTCATGTTTCTTCCATTCTCCACCCAGAGGGGTGCACAGCTTGTGGGACAGCCGTCTCTTTAACTACTCCAGGTACTTGTATAGTTTTTATAACTTTTTAATAAGTATCCAGGTTTTTGACAAATTCTGACCATGTCATCTGAATGTTTCAGCAATTAAATAAAGTTTCATTAGACAACTTTTTTTCTGGTCTTCTATTGACCAGTCTTGGTTGAGCCAGTGTGAATTGTAGCCTCAGTTTACTGTTCTTAGCTGACAGGAGTAGTATCCGGTGTGCTCTTCTGCTGCTGTAATGCATTTGCTCCAAGGTTTGATGTGTTGTGCATTCAGAAATGTTCTCCTGCAGACTTTTCTCCTAGCCCTTATCCTATAACCTATTGCATTAACACCACATTTTTCCCCAGAGAACTACAACTCACTGGAAAATTTTTATCATTTCAGATTACTATCTGTAAACCCTAGTGATGGTTATGTGGGAAAATCCCAGCAGATCAGCAGTTTCTGAAATACTAAGCTGTCTGGCACAGACAGCCATGCTGCGGTCAAAGTCCCTCAAATCTCCCCTGATACTCAGTTTGAACTTCAGCAGGTTGTCTGACCCTCCCTAAATGCACTGACTTGCTGCCATGTAATTGGCTAATTAGACATTTGTGTTAAAACACAGTTGAATAAGCGTACCTAACAGACTTGCTGGTGAATGTCTGAAACTGAGAGGTAATAGTTAATTCACAATTATTCAGTCACTTTGATACAGTGTCATTTTCAATTGGTGGGGGGAAAAAAGTGTTGAAGAGTTTCCACAATATAACTAAATGACAATGTGATTACTTACTCATATAAAGTAGTAGTAAAAATGGACATGCTGTGTAATATTAAAAACCATAAACCAAAACCACAGAACCAATTTACTTTTGTTCTTTATACCATTTAAATTTACTGTGATTAACATCGTCCTGATTAGACATTATATATTTTTCAAGATCTTTTTAGCGTGATTTGAAAGCAAACACATCCCTGCTATTTCTACTCCTCCATTATGCTGTACCTGCCGTGGAGATTTGAATGTTACATACTGTTAGACATTGAACTTATGATGAAAAGACACTTTGTCTGCATCAGCTACATATAAATGTAAACACGTGTAAAGATTGATGAATGAGGATAAATGGGAACCTGCCATATCACTTGTTACAGTTTCTCAGACTGCCTTGTACAGAAAGATTTGTTGAAGGTCAAAACCAAGACATGCTCTCAAAAATGGCAGATTACATCGCTCAACCAAACGGCCGTGAAGTAAGGCACTGATATATAGGTGAAGTGTAGTGAATGAGTGGTTGACTGAAAACTCAAGTTTCCTCCTTTTGCCTTGATTTTCTTTTCTTTTCTTTTCTTTTTTTTTTTTACCTTTTTGTACATTTGTTCAGCTAGGATCGTCACAGTGTAACAGAGATTTGGTGATGTTCGTAGTTTCAACTAATTACAAAAGTGTTAGAAAACAGATGAAAGGCCATAAATAGGCAGGTTATTTTTTCTGTCTCTGCTGGTGCTCAATGTACACCAAAACTATCGACTGGTGTTGTTGTTCGCCCTGTTAATTGGGTGTCTCTCTTGCCTCTGTACCCTGAAAATGATCCCAGCACACATTAAAGAGGAACAGGCACTGTTGAGTCTATCAAATGCCTTTTTGAACTCGCTTTTAATAAGTGTGTGTCAGTGTGCACCACTTTCCAATACATTATACAATGCTTAGTGTCAGGCAGGGGGGCTATAATAAGAGAACAAGGTTCTTCTTTCATTAGTTATTGAACCCTCCTCGTATCAGAAGCACTCATTAGACATGGTGCAGACATATGCCACAACTGGGAGGCATATGAGGAGTCATTTGTAAAAGCCCAAAGGAGCTCTGCAATGTCATAGCCAGTTCATTTGTCTTCTTTGCCTCTCGCAAGATGTTTGGACACGTCGTTTGTGTCAAGCTTTCTGTTACTTTCTTTGAAAGGAAATGAACCTCAGAGGCTACCCGTGAACCTTGTGGGATACACAGTCTGTTTTTAATCAAGCAGCCTTGCTATCAGCCATCACATTCTGACCATGATGTTCTTATTAGGTTGACAGAAGCTGACTGATACAAGCTATCAGAGCAAATGCACATTTTCCTTGTTGCTGCCTTTTTTGCTTTGCTTCCACTTGTGCATCTTTATCAAAGAACACCTTTTTTGTTGTATGTGTTCCACTTCAGCTTTTCCTCATAAAACATTCAACACAGTCCAGAGAGAATGCTGTTTAGATAGATGCCTGCTATCCAATTTGTTAACTTGAGTTGCCTCTGAGTCAAATGTGTCTGCATTCGGTATTAAGAATGTCTGGTTTTGCAAACATTGGTTCCAGGCTCTAGGAATGCTAGAAGTGGGTTTGCTGTTGCTGAATACAAACTTGGCTATCCAAGAAACGAGCTGCATTGAAACTATAAGGACACATGCATATGCTGGTGGTTGTTAAGCCATTTTTAAACAATTGCTAAATTGAACCAAGTAAATAATAAATGTACAAAAAAATATTTAAGCATTCATGCTGTAATGTCATCCATCCACCTGCCATATTTTCAGGTCTATGCTGTATAATCAGCATTCTGATATTGGCTGTGTTTATTAATTTGTTTTAAAGGAAAACATTCTTAACTTTCAGTAGTCTACTTCTTAGAATTGTCTTTCATTTTTTTTCGACTTTAGGCAAAAACAGCCAACTTTTGCTTGAAAATTTCCTTTGATGTCTCAGATTTTCTTAAAACCTACAGGGAATGATTACACTTCATGGCCCCATAATAAAGTTTTTTATGGCTTTTCTTTCATGTAATTACTTGGTGGACACTCATATTAAACATGCGCAGCCATGCATGAGAACACAGCGGTCTCATCCACTGGCTTCCCACATTAGCTGTTTGGGGGGGCTAGCCAATCAAAAGACAGTTAGCTTAACCTCCTAGGACCTGGCATCCACATATATGGACATCACATTTTGGGTTGTCTAGACCAAAATACAAGATTTTTGCTCTACAAGTGCCTGATATCCACTTACGAGGACATTATACTGCCACTGTTCTATCAAAATTTAAAACGAATGTCCTTGAATGTGGATCTCATTTTTCTCCAAAACAAAAATCAGTAAAAAAAATGTTTTTACATTCATCAGGTCCCAATCAGCCCATATAGCAAAGATTTCAAGCATGCCATGAAAGAGTTCGGGTATTAGGAGGTTAAAGAAGGTAAGGTGGTGGCCTGAACGTGACAAGAGCTAAAATGGTTTGTTTCAGTTAACAAAATAAGAGGCTCCCCAATTTAAAGAGAATAAGATAAATATGGGTTTTTATATTAGCGGCTCTAATAGAATACAAATTTGGAGCTGGAATGTAGCATAATAGGTCAATAAGTTGTCAAGATGTGGTGTATGTGAATGTACTAGGTGTGCTGCACCAAACGCATGGGTATGTGTCGAACAGAAACTAATTTGGGGACATCCACATCATTCATCGGTGTCTGTTTCCTTCATGAACCTTTTTAAATACGTCAAAGTCACCTTGACACAGTGACCGGGTAAGTAGAGTGCTTGTAGGGGGGTTGGCAGCCAAAGAAGCCAAGCCTTTTTGCAGATCAGTAGTGAGAGTTCTGAAGAGCTTGCTGTGGGTCCATTCTATATCCCCAACCTCTCTCAGGATCATTTGCATCAATTTTTCATCAATTTTTGTGTGAATTCTTAAGATATGAAAAATGGGCTTGGGGCTAGGCTTTTGAAAATGCTTTTTAGCTTTTCTCTCTGTTGATGTTCATGTTGAAAGGGAGGACTAACTATTTTCACTTTGACAGTATTATTCTACGCGTGCATGTGTGTGTATGTATGCATATATCATTCTTTTGTTTGTTTGATGTATAATATAATGCTAAGACACTGATCAAGTTATATAATTAGACCTGAATCCATGTAACCCTCCACTGTGTGCCCAATAAAACTAGATACACAACAAATGATGCAATTTTCTCTCAAGCATGAGATGACACTACAAAATCTGTTTCCAGCTGTTACCAGCTAAATGCCCTTTAAATTTTGAAGTTCTAGAATAAGAAAACTACACCCAAGGAAAGACATCTAGGGGAGCAAGGAATCACCCTGCTGGTAACTGGCATGCTTTTATTTGAAAGAAATGGAGCAGAAACCATCACAGAAGAAACAACAAAAACTCCATTTCCCTTATGTAAAAACATGAATGCTCCTACTTGGACCAACTTTGTGCTGTAGCTGGGGTTTTGGTACTGTCTGATCAATCACTAAACCCACACTTGAAAACTCAGTCACTCAATCCAAATGCATTCATTTCAGTATTTAACACCCATGAGTTATTTCCCCTATCCCATCAGGTCACACAGCAATGGGAAAAGTAGTTTTTCCCCTCTAGTGAGCTTCGGCTAATGAGTTCAGCTTAGCAGTAGGTGTGCAAGTTGGCTTCTTGGAACTCCCTGTATTGCTACCAGTAGGTGCTTCATGGAGTCACTGGATAGGATAAGATACAAACACTTTACCTTCATGCCCCTTAACCATTGAAAACTAGACAAATAGGAGGAAAATATCTATAGTTTGTGAATTTTTAAATTGAGTGTTGTACCTGGGGTAGCACAGTAGTGCAGTGGTTTGTACTGGTGCCTCACAGTGAGAAGGTCCTGGTTTTGATGTATTTTCATGGTCTCCCTGTACTTATGTGAGTTCACTGTTTGTACCTCAGCTTCCTCCCACAGTCCAAGGACATGATTGTTAAGTAAACTGACCAGAGGTGTGAATGTGAAAATGTTTCCTCCTGTTGTGCTTAATTTATGATATAGTATAGTGTCTCTTATCTTACGCTAATGTGCAGTTATTCAAAAAATCCAAAAGCTTGTTATGGATGACACTTTGGCTACGTTCACACTGCAGGTCTTAATGCTCAATTCCGATTTTTTGATCAAATCCGATTCTTTTTTTTGTCTGCTTGTTCACACTACAAATAAAATGCAACAGCAAACGCTCTCTAGTGTGAACGCTCAAAGCGGCCCGCATGCGCAAAAGAAGTCACACACAACGGCTCTGTTTAGACCCAGAGCAAACAATATTGTTTGACTGATGGCCCTTAATATAAAGACTTCGGACTTTACGTTTCCCAATTTTTGCTTTAAGTTATTTTGTTATTTACATAATAATGTAAATAACCTAATAATTATCCTTATTGCTGTTTTAGAGAGGCGCGGTGCTTCAAAGGATAGTTGCAGATTTCTGTCAGAATCTGCAGATTATAAAATACAAATAAAATGTTCACGTTGTCTTCCCAACAGTTTCACTGACATCTACACTGGATGGCCAGGAAGCGTTCGCGATGTCTTATCGGGCGCTTCTCCGGAGCTGATAATTGGCATCTGTCTTGTGTCGGTGACATAAAAGACGGATTTAATGCGACATGACCGTTCAAACAGCAGTCGCTTTCTAAAACATCGGATATGTATCGGATTCAATACCACATACGAAAGTGACCCAGATCGGATTTGTGCCGTTCACACTGTCATACCATGATCGGATATGGGTCGCATAAGGTCAAAAAAATCTGATTTGATGCGCTTTCGCCTGCAGTGTGAACGTAGCCTATGTATGGGTCAGATCCTAACTGGTTTGTAGAAAAATACAGCATGAGAAGCCCTGATGGTGGGCCGCAGTGGCCCTTTTTCATTGTTTTTAATTCTTGGTTTCACTTCAGCTCTTTGCATGTTAGAACTTTAGTCTTCTCCTAGCTGGCAAGGACCAACAACAGCACAAGCAAGAGTAGCCCACAGACCGGTTTTTGTGACTCTTCCCCTTGGTGACAGTAAACCTCTACAATGTTGAGCATGTAAACATGTTGGAGCCCTTAGTGTGTCCAGGTTAAACGATGGATGGATGGAACGGAGGAAGGAGTTTGTGTACTCTGTGACTTTAAAAACTGGATCTCCAGAAAGGCACTGATTGCCTTTGGTCATGCTCCTAAAGTGACGTACCACCTTTATGCTTGAACAGTACGTACTATTCCACTGAAAACTGCTGTATGATTTCTGGGTCGAAGTCCGAGACCTAACTCTGAAAGATTCAAGATTCAAAGCTCTTATTTTTAACCAATGATGACAATACACATGAAGGATGGGCAATTTTGTCATAGAAACGGATGTTTGCTGCACAAATTGACGTCAACATGGCCAGAACAGGGAGTAATTAAAAACTAGCAGGAGCACTGTCTTATGTTACCAACTGTAATGCAGGATCTCTAGCTAACTAGATAACAAAGTTTGAAGACTAGTAATTATTATCTTTTTTTTTTCTTTTTTTTTTTTGTTACTGTGGTTATTTAAATTACTTTAACGGCTTCCTTATGAAAATCACTTCTAAATGTCCTGCAACTGCTGAAATATGGTCCACTGGAGAAAACTCTGAAGAATTAGAACGGGCCTTACAGACAGCCACTGATTCCTGAAAGATGGCAAGTACAAAGTGATACTAATTACAGGTTGCTAAACATACAAACAGTCTCGCAGGCAGCAGAATATTCTTCCTAAGATGCCAAGCAAGAGCAGATAGCTGCCAGGCTGCATAAAGAATGCCAGACAAATGGCAGATATCTAACACAAAGCAAAGCAATACAGGGACAGTCTGTCAGACCTCTAGATGAGAATTTACCCAGCAAGGCAGCCAGTACTATCAGACTCGTGGAATGGCTGCTTACAATGTTCTGCTACACAGTATAAAGATGTAATTTCTGCACAAGTCCAACACAGCACCTGTGTGCATCAAGGCATGTGTGATTTGGCTTACTGAAATCACTGTTTTACTGGAGAGCGGTTAAACTGAAAATAAAAAATCAAACTGTTAGAGAACATTTCAAGCACACACTGTAGTAGCCTCAAAAGTAAAAAAAAAAAAAAAAGGTGTCCAAGTAAGTCATAGTCTCCCAAAATTGCCTTTAGTTAATGCATGCAAATCTGAATTTGAAAGAAATGTGATTGATAAATAAATCAAGTTTAAGCCCAGAATGTGGTTTCATTGATGTTGACACTCCTGTCAGTGTCTCTGTCCCCTGTTAGATTATAGAAGGTTTTGAAATGCGTTAAACGAGCCACCTCATTTGTCCTTTTTGGTCTAACAAATGCACCCCATACATCGGGTTGTCTGGTGACACAGTTTGGGCATCACACTTCTCGTGGAATGAACTGTCAGCTTCTAAAATTTATTTGGTCTTATCTGCAGCTTACCTGTGATGTTGGTAAAACAGGGACTTAAATCTCTCTCCACGCCAACCCTAACAAGTTGACATGTCACCTAATGCAAAATCTAGAAACACGGCAACTTATGGCTTCTTTTGGCTGGAAACTGAGTGTAAATACACACTGTAATACCGGGCACAGCTACAGCCAGCATGAGGGGCAAATAAGCTCTGATGAGGAGCAACTAAACATGATTTTTTTTGTTATTTTATTTTATTTTATTCTGGCAGTGTGCACTTGCAGGTAGAACAGAAACACCCATGACAGATTACTTTGTCTTACCCTACAAGCAGCAATATTAGGCTTTTACTCTATTAGTGCTCCCTAACCAGGTTTCACTGTCATGGCAGAGCTTTACTATGAGGACAGTGTAATATGCAATTTGCTTTTGTATTAACACCACAGACCAAGTGATAACTTCATTGAACTGCATAGATAAGTGGTGCATTGCATTGGTACAGAGATCTAACTTTCTCACCGTAATTGGACTTGATCATAAATGGCATTGTGGGTCCTAATGTGGCAGTATGGTTTCATCTTGGGCCTCTGGCTCTCAATGGCTATTATCTCCATCCCGTGAGGATACATTGTGTCTGAGCCTTTGTTGGCTCTGCGCAGTGGAGTGGAGGACCTAATCTATTTATCACAGGGTCTGCGTGACCACCCAGCCAGCCTGCTATATCGGATCATACCAGGCTCTCTTGTGATCTTTCTCTAGGGATGGAGGAAGTACCGATGTAACATGCAGCTTCACACCTGTCAAACAGTGCTGGTGTTGGTCATCCCTGAGGAATGGAGCACAGAAGGGAATGCATTTAAATGTATTTTTGTGTCATGGCTTTCTTGGCCAAAAGAAACTGGGATTTTGTGGGGGGGTTTTGCCACAGAGGTGTAATCCTCAGGTTTTAGTGTTAGATAAACCTATAATACATTTTAAAGATAAAGCATTATTAAGGACATGAGCTGTCTAGTGTTTGTGTGAAATTTTTCAGTTTTAGATGTTATTGAAGTGTTGTTGAAGCATGAATCTGGGTCTTCTTGCTGCTTCACCAATTTTTTGACATGATGAAATTGCAAAAAATAAAAAGAATTGAAGGGCCCTTGGTGTGGTATTGAGACAGGGGGAAAACTCTGTGTCTGACCTTTGTAATTCAGGATACTGTCATTCAATAATACATTAACATTTTAATTGATGAAGGAAATCAGCCTTACTAGGAGCTTATGTGGTTCACTCTATTTAACTAGACAGTGAAATGCCCCCTATAACACAGCAAAAATACTTTTGATGAGGTAAAACATTTGTCAGACAGGAGCGTCTTTCATGGTGGGCCTATACAGCTGCCAGCCGACTGGCACCATGAATACATACAGTTGAATTATTTCTGTTAACAAACCCTTTACATGCTGTATATTCTGAAGTGTAGCTCAGGAAGTAGAATCATATTTTACGTACTACAAAGACACTCCGTGGATACAAATTTATCGCAAAAACAGAAACCTTCATTAGATTTATATTTATAAACACATAGTAGTCACAAACTATTACAAACCGTTGTTGGAGTATGGAGAAGATCTGGGCCTGGCCTAAGCAGAGGCAGCATCTAATCAGTGTAATGAATGTCATTCGTGTCTCATCCCTGGTGCTTTGCTGCTGCCTCCCAGTTTGGCATCCATGTATGCAGTGTTTCATTTGGTCCTCATTACACACACTGCATATAGACAACCAAATATTGAGTTTTTACTGATGTTTCCATGGCAACACACCTCTCAATGGAAAGAGTTGAGGTGTGTAGTGTACTTTGCCTTGAGAGGCTGTTAGAAATCGGATGACTCGCCCAGTCAGGAACGGGGAGACTGGGGCCATTTATGGAATCCACCTCCTCTGTCCTCCACCGACACAGTCCAGTCAACAGACACAGTGAGCATTTGCATGCTGTGTAGCACACCGTGGGCTGCACTACAACCACAGTTAACGCTTTCAAATTCAAATAGTTTATTGGCTTCTTTTTTTTTTTTTTTTTTTTTTTGTACAGTCTTTGACCTCTTGTTTGTAGGACATTGTAAAACAATGAAGATGAGGCCAAAGCAAGTAGAAGTGTAGGATTTATCTCATCCTCAAGAGAGGAAACTCCATTCCTTGCGCAGTGTTTGTTTACCCAAGTGTGGCGTGAAATCCTATCACTTCAAATACACAGAGATGGGCTTGGTAATATAAAACGCTTGCCCAGTGATCGAGTGAAAGCATGTGATGGAAATCAGAAAACTTAACCGTACACTGTAAGCCACTGATTTGTAGTTTGACAACTGGTTATTTGAATTGGTTTTCTCCTCAATTTAGTCACTGTACTTAATGAAAACACCGTTCACTCTCATTTGCGCTCCATCTCCGACATAATATAAGTTTGGTTATCAATATGTGAATGTCCTGTAGGGGTGAAAATTAATCTCTGGTGCCTAAAGTGCACAGTGAGATGTGTGAATAATTCACAGCTTTTGCTTTGCCTGACCTTGAATGTGTGTGCTTGTGTGCGCGTGTGTGTGTTTTTCTAGCTGGGAAGTGTTGCGGTTCCTGCTGTCAAACCTGCGCTGGTGGATGGAGGAGTACCACTTTGACGGCTTCAGATTTGATGGTGTTACTTCCATGCTGTACCATCACCATGGCATCGGTAAGACTGGTTTGTGTGCACCTTATATTTCAGAGCTGTGTGGTGTGAGTAAAGCCTGTCATCCTGCTCTTGTTTATAACTCGCAGTGGAGTGTACACCACACACTCCCGAGTGTTAAAGATTAATTTGAGCTTTGTTGAGAGGTCTAACTTATCCTATCCATCATGAGGGAACTTTTTTTTAATTTTATTTTATGAAAGTGTTAATGTAAAGGCTTAATATAAAGGTGAAAGGTTAATAGAAAGGTCAAAAACGTCATCAAAACAATTTTTTTCTTTTTTTTTGTTTGTTTGTTTGTTTGGGGTTTTTTTTGGGGGGGGGGGGGTTTGTTTTGTTTTTTTACCAAATTATATTTAGAGAAATTTGGTCTGGTAAAACAAAAAGACTGTTGTCTGAATTGAGATTTTAAATAAACGAAATTAAAATATACTTGGTGTAAAACGTAACCTGTATGCCGTCAAAAGTTGGGATAGGACCATTAGAAATGTTGTCATGGAGGTAAACAATACATTTTGTTTAGCAAATGTTAGACAACATTGGTGAACGATTTTCAGAAGTTGTCTGCATAGTGGATTTTAATGTGCTGAGTGCAAATAGGCCAATTAAAACATCTGATTAGCTACAATTTATAAAATGTGTAGTTTTATGTCTTCTCATCTGTATGTCATTGCTTCATGTGATAACATGTAACATTTCTTTATGTAACAATATATAGCAGGGTTATAAGATAAGAAAATCTTTATTCTATATTTGGGAATTTCCTATGTTATAACATTTGATGCAACAGCAACAGTTATAATGGTAGTATTAGCAACAAAGTAGCAGTGACAGTAACTAAAGGTAAAAAAATAAATAAAGAAATATGCAAAAATATATGTTTAACAACTGAATGTCTTTAGAAAATTGCCTGACAGAGCAGGTCTAGATGAGATGTTGTTTCATGGAAAAACGCCTTACTTGGCAACAATATAGTTTTCCTTCTGCTAGAAATGTCAAATCCAAGATCAGAGTAGAGGGCAAAAGGTCAAATGGAGAGATGATAATATCTGAACTTTGACAACTGTGTCATACTTGATACAAATCCAGTTCAAACAAGCCTAATTATAGCAAAATTAGATTAATATTTTGAGCTGAGTCTGAAAATTAGCGCTTACCTTCATTTTTGCCAAAATTCAGGGGTCAGAATGTATTTTTGGTGTTAGAACTGCTCTGCTAGCATGCTCATGAAAACCAGAACCAACAAATAATTTTAAGTATCATTTTCAGTTTCTGCAACTCAAAATTAGTACAGTTTGACTACTTTTAATTTGGAAGAATTTTGACTGTACACTGTCTTGGATGCACTTGAATAATATTCAGTGATTAATACTGTCCACCTTTTAAAAATAAAACTTTAGTTCTCATTATGCCAACAAAACACATTTTTAAACATGCCAAAAAGTGAGATAAAGTGAGATCAAGAATATTCATCTGTATTTAATCTTAATAATAATTGCTCCAGAGTTTAAATCTCTCCGCGTACCCTACAAGTTCTGGTAAGAGCTGCTCTTTAGTCTCTAGAGGCATTTTTATTAGTTTCTTATCCAAAGGAGCCTTCGGCCTTCATTAAGATTACATTTATTTCACAATTTTAGGACATTTTAGAAATATGTCAAGAAGAGAAAGCAAAGCGGTAGCATCAGTTAAAAAAAAAAAAATCTGTAGTTTGGGTGAAAACATGATGAGTGTTCACTGTGTGGGTGTTTACAGGCGCAGGTTTCACAGGGGACTACAGTGAATACTTTGGCCTACAGGTAGATGAAGATTCTTTGGTTTACCTGATGCTTGCCAATCACATTCTTCATACCCTTTATCCTGACTGCATCACTGTTGCAGAGGTAAAAACCCACTGCCACACACACATCTTTGCATTCACTAACTTTGCAATGACACTGCCCAGAGCTGTTATTAATTAAAAGAACTTATTAGTTAGACATAGCTTACTTGCGTATTCATTGCTGTAATTAAAAGGTAATGCAAAAGGAAATGGGGTGTCGCTCTTTCCTTTTTTTTGCCTGTGGTGTAGGAATTTCACCCCTTAACATGTGAGTTGTGGGTATTGATAAAATCTTTGTTGAAATCTGTGCCCGCAAAGTAGAAATGTGATATTAAATAATAAGACTTTCCTATAGGATGTGTCAGGGATGCCAGCTCTCTGCAGAAAAGTGGAGGAGGGAGGACTTGGTTTTGATTACCGACTGGCAATGGCTGTCCCTGACAAGTGGATTCAGGTAAGGTGATTCTAAATTGATTTAATGTATTTTTATTTATATAGCACCAAATTACAACAACAGTCACCTTGGGGTGGTTTAAAGTGTAAGGAAAGACCCTACAATAGAGAAAAGTCCTGACAATCAGATGACCCCCTTAGAGCAAGCACATGTGGTTCCTTTAAATCTATCTTGGACATATTGGGAAACATTTGCAACTTTGAGAAACAGTTGATATGGTGCCAGTTTAGCTCAGTGGATGAGCAGGCGACTACATGCCGTATGGCCGGAGAGCAGTTGGCCCTTTCCTGCATGTCTTGCTCTCTCTCTCCCCGCTTTCTTGTCTATCTTCGCTGTCCCTATCCAATAAAGCCTTAAAAAATGGTTGATTTTGTGCACTGCTGCGCTTTTATGTATTATAGACAAGGAGAGTTGATGCACCTAAAATGACAAAAAAATTCCCCCCAAAAAACTTGTGATATAGAAAAAATGTGAACAGCATCCAGTGCAAATGTTTAAACTCGGCATTCAAGGCAGCATTTCAAATGTTGAAATTACAAACATTTATTTTTTTAAAAGCCTTCTACTGTGTATTCATTTTAAATTTAATAGCAGAAATAGCTGTATAATTCAGAAAGTTGCCTGCAAGACTGTAAAGGTTGTGTGCTCAAAAGTACACACATACATATACACACCTGTTGGAGCTTCTCACGACTAATTAGGTTAATTAGGAACAGGTCATTAACATGATTGGGTGTAAGAAGAACATCCCACAGAGCCAGGGTTTCTCAGTTTAAAAAAAAAAAAAGCGTGAAGAAGGGTTTACTATTCAGTGAAAAACTGTGTAGGCAAAGTAGTTTAATTTAAGAACAAAAAAGAAAGAATTTCTGGATTTCGTCATTTATGGTACACAATATCATTAAAAGATTAAGAGAGTAAACATGAATCTCTGTACTCGAGGGATAAGGCTGACAACCAATAATGAATGACTGTGATCTTCAAGGCCTCAGGGAGCACTGCATTAAAACATGATCCTGTTGTGGAAATTACTGCGTGGGCTTAAGAACACTTTTGAAAACAGTTGTCAGCAAATGCAGTTTGTCCCTGCATCCACGTATATAATGATTAAAATTATACCAAAAGAAAAAAAACCAGATAAACAAGACTCACAAAGAATGCCTTCTCTGGTTACAGTCCTAATGTATGATTGACTGAGACACAGTGGAACGCCACACTAGCTCTGATGACTTAAAATTTTAAATTATTTTTGGATATCATGGACACCAGAGCCTCAGGGGAAGGGGAAAGAAAAGGACCATGGCTTGTTGAGAGCAGATAGTTGCAAAACAAGCATTGGTGATGGTATAGCAATTAAGTGAACAAGGCACGGTTACTTTGCACATCTCTCATAAGGCACCATCAGTGTTGACCGATATACAGTCGAACCTCGCCTACTCGCAGTCAAGTATTTGCTGATTTTTTTTCGATTTTTCTTTCACACAGCACATCTGAACTATTCCCTAATTATTTTCATTAGTATGATAGTTTAAAATATATATTTAGTGTTTGAACTATTAAAATAGGTCGTTTTTTGTGCTCTTTTTAAGGAAAAAGCCTTATTTATTTCAAAGTATTACAATTATTATTATTATTATTATTACAATAGAAATTATATTATATAAAAAATGTATATGTTGTCTTTTTTCACTTCCCATTGAATACTATTTTAAATGGTTTGCATATAATTTCCTTACAGCTTATTTACATTTTACATAGCATCCTAACTTTTCTGGAGAAATGATTGTAGTAGCTGATTTCTAAAATATAAGAACCACTGTCACTGGCTAAATCCTTTCAGTGTTTACAGTAAAGCCTAAAGCCTGTGCATTATAAATACCTTCATGATAAAGGTGGCTTTGATGTTAGTAAGGGTTTGTTTTGGTAACTCTTTCTCAAGATGGGCAACAGTCACTAAATCAACCCAGGACTGTAAGGCTTAAGGAGGATTAACGTGAGAATGAAATGTATGTTTTCATATTTCTGGTATTCTTTCTGTTATATAAAAAAAAACAGATAACATTGAACCTAATTCTGAAATCTTTTTTTATACATAGGTTTTAAGGGTATTCAAACTGAAAAAGTTTTTTGTTGTTGCTTTTTCTAAAGCAGTGCAACCCTTTTTATTTTTTTCCCCCTTCTTAATGCTACCCACTGTGCAAGTGGGAAGGTCAGTATTTATCCATGCAAACACTGAGCTATGAATAAATGATGGAAGCGACACAATTGTTATTGAAAAAGAAAAGCTTTTGACTTATTCATTCATAATGACCTTTTTCTTAGATCAGTAATTTTTTTTAAGAGTCCTTTGCATGGATGTGTGCACATTTTTCTTTTTTTTCTTTTTCTTTTTTTTCCGTGAATGAGAAGAAAAATGAGATTTAATAATGTGAAGGTCATCTAGTCACTGATCTTGGCGGAAATTTCTTCTGTGATGTTTTTTTTTTTTTTTTTTTTTCCTTTTTCTTAAGTGAGGCTTTAAATAGGCTGGCAGTCACCTTTACATTTCACATTATTCATTATTCACTCTGAATGTCTGTCCTTGACGTAGCTTATGATATCAAAGCAAGGGTTATTTTTCTGTCTGTATTCAGTGCTGTTTTGATTTTTCCAAAACGATTATACAAGCTTAATAGTTAAAGAGTGCCACAAGAAAGGGTTCAGCTAGAAGGTTTATCACCCATCGCTGACTGTCAGGGTAGGTAGGCTGAATAAGAGGACGCTTATTGTCATCTATAACCAAAGACAGCTGTGCTGTGAAGATGTGCAAAAAATGCATTTTTAATTCCAACAGTGGCATTCAAATGACACTATGCAGGAAGTGATTGTTTGTAGTGTCTAAATCTGGACATTTATATTTTCCTCAGGTGGATCTCTGCCATTCAGGTTTCAATTGATTTTTATATTTTGCAGTGTAATTTAAGATTATCTATTTATTATTAAAGAAATTAAAAATAAAATGGGTCTAACAGAAATCTTTCTTTTCATAGTACATTTTCTTTAGTTATATATAGCAGTGCACCCCCAACCCCCGGGCCGCGTGGTTTTCAGGGTTTTTATCTGTTTTTAGTGTTTATTTTTTTTAAATCATTTCTTATCGTTAACTCTGTTTCCCTGGGTCTTTTCCCGTGTGTTGTGAATAAATCGTCTATTTTTTTGGTACCGGTACTGGTTTTATTTTTGTTTATTTTGTTAACCGCAAGACCTTAGAGGCCGGTCCGTGAAAATATTGTCGGACATAAACTGGTCCGTGGCACAAAAAAGGTTGGGGACGGCTGATATACCGTAGATATCTTTAGCTATATACTCATTGTAGAGTTTTAATATATTGGTCTACCATGAAAGCTCTGTGTTTAAAGATAAAATGTGAAATTGATGAGTTGGAGGTCGAAATGAGAAGCAGTTATTTTTTCTTGATTATTAATTGCTTTGTGGTCGTGTCTTTTATTTCAATGCAATCCCACTACTAGAATAGAATTCATCAAAGATGTTAATTTCTGTTTACCTTTTTATTTATCCACGTTTTCTGTCTTATTTTTCATTATGACAAATATTGCACCAGATGATCATTGTTAGAGATTGGTATCTCTGCTACACATATCTTCACTCACCACATATATGATACACACACAAAATTGAGAAGAACATGCAGGGGGATGCTGGGGTGATGGCAGGGTTGAATCAGCAGGAAGTGATACAGGGCTGCAGCATCACTGAGATGTCAGGGGGAGAGAGAAGGAATTTGCAGCATAGGCAACCAAATTGGGTAAGTTTGTTTGGTATATGACATGAACAAAACCAGGCATGTTACATGTGTATGATACAGCAGAGCCTGAGCTGTCTGGGAGAACTAGCTTGCAGGCTTTGGTCTATTTTTGTTTATGCTGCATTGAGAAAAGCCTATACCCTTTACCTTTTTTTTCCTTTTTTTTGTAAAACAGTCTTCATGTTGACTGAAGAGGTTTTACTTTTTTCGTTTTTGGTGAAGCCCACCATCAGTTATCCAATACAGCATGATGCACAGCTCTTTGCTCAGGGAAGGAAGCTCAAACAAAAAGCATGCAGAGAAAAACCTGCTGGAGGAAAGGCATTCATTAGCTTCCTGTCTGGCAGATGACGCTACAAAAGGAGCTGCGTTGTACTGTATGTCTATAGGTATCGGTCAACAAGACTTATGTACTGTATATATTTAGTATGCTAATACTCCTGATGAGTACACAACCAGTAACTCGAATTTTTTACTTAACAAAAGCAGCTTCATGAGTGCTTCCAATAACTCTTCATTATGGGCATAACTGATAACAGTATCACAGTGTTGGGTGTTAACGACGTGTTATCATACAACACTGCTTCAGACTGGATGGAAAATTCTGGGCACCAAATATTCTCATTTCTTCCACAACAACTGCTGAAGCACCCTTTAGTTTGGCACTCCAGCCCAAACTGCCACTGTGAAAGTGCTTGATGGCCCACACTGGAAAAACATTGTTTATATTTGTTCAGCCATCAGGTATGGAAGTCCATAACTATATAATATTGAAGCCAAGTAGCAGAAAGCACATACCCGCCCCACCATCCACCCAGAGACAAAATAAGGTTATTATGGATTTTATTAAATAATTTTCTTTTTTTAGTTTTTTAGCCACAGTGACAGCACCAGCATCCCAATGAACATGGACAGGTTCAAGCAGCTATTTCTGCTTTGGAGCTCTGTGTGTGTGTGTGTGTGTGTGTGTGTGTGTGTCATCTGGAGGACTTGGATAACTTTACAGTACTTGGAACCAGCACGCAACTTCTAATATATTTTCCTGACCCCATTTGTGCTTGATGACAGAATGTGTTTTGATGAAATCAGCAATTATTACTTTAGAAAGTACAGTTGCAGTGAGTTTTCTCTGGGGATGTGTCTGTCTGTCGGGTTCAGCCAGTAGATGAACGTAGACTGTTTTTAAAAGTAATGTTTTATTTTTTTTACTGGTGCACTTGAGCATTTTCAGAGAAAGTAGAGGCTTTTTTTTTTCCATTTGAGGAAAATGTCTGTATGCAGAATGCCTAAAGAGGCTGTCTGATTTAAAATTCATGTAAAACTGTGCCTTTTTAAATGTATCCACTAGCCCACACTAGAAGTTTTATTTACTCATATTTTGGTGAGAAAAAGCAAAATATAAAGAGTCTGACCTCGGCACCGCATGCATCCTCTTGCTCTATGGTTTCTTGTGTTTCTCAGTGGGGGAAGTCAACGCATCGTTAATCAAGTCTGTCTCTCACAGCAGTGGGTTTTACTCAGTAGTAGGGATGTGGAGGTAGAGGAGAGGGGAAGAGGGAGAGAGAGAGAGAGAGAGATCGTCCCAGACTTGACCTTCCTCTGTGATACTTGCAATAGGCGTGCAGCAGGCAGTGCTGTACCACCGAGGTTTCACAGGATTATCCTCAGGATGCCTCTGGAGAGGTTCTTGCTGCTTTTACTTTCCAAACAATATTGCTGGCAATGCAATATTTGTTTAGATTCTTCTCCTGGTTGCAATTTTCAATTAAATTTGTTCCCTCCCTCAGGAGACTTGAAGCTGGAGGAGAGCAAGTGAGCAACAAATTTTTTTATTTTTTGTATTTCTGTGCAGGGAAGCATTCATATGAACATGCCTTTGTATAGTCAGTGGAGTGCACTCAGGGCTAGCCTTGCCTCTTCTCACAGAGTGTCAATTAGGGAGGGATTTGAATGGACTGAAGTGGAGCCTCCAGTGAGGTGTGTGTTGCAGAGAAGGAAGACGTGAAGCGCGGAGGGCAGGCATTCAGACAGACGGCGAGAGACAGACAGGCAGGAAGAAAGAGAGGGAAAGGGAGACAAAGACGCAGAGCAACAGAACCGTGAGCTTATTTATAGATTCACATGTGTGCACGGATGAATTTCTCTCAGTTCTTTGGCTGGGACCTCACGCTGTGTTTCGTCCTCAGCATGACTGATTGATATGACTCATTTACTTGGCTGCACAAGGCTGTTAGGACCAACAGACTGTGAAAAATTAAGATATCCTAATGAGAGGACCAGATAAGGCGCGCAGCACAAGTTTGGATGATTCGATCTGATTATCACCATAAAATGCTGTCACTCCTAATGGATAATGTTACAAAAGCCCTTTAATTTAACAAGCACCCTTCCCTCCAGCTACAGTGGATTGAGATGTAATTGAAACAATTAGAGGCGACAGAGGTAGAGGGCTCCATGGTTGCAGCTCGGATAAAAGAAGGTGACACGGAGAATTCTCCAGCAGCCCTCTGCTTCTCTCAGCTGTTCAACTCGAATGACCTCTGAGTCAATTGTTCCAATTCTTGTTTCTGTTCCTCCATTTATTTTAATTGAATGAAAATATCAGTCCGCACACCTCTGTCCTTATTAGTTTCAGGGGGAAAATCTATTTCTAGACCACATACTTTGCTCTGCCCATCATAGCAGAAACACTTTCAATTACAATGGCTTAATAAAATTCAGACTGCCAGAAAGCAAAGATGTTGTTCAGCCTGTTTATGTAAACATGTCAGCGATTTCTTTGCCAGCCTTAAAAGGGCACCCACTCTGTCTGACCCCCTCTGCCAGTGTCACACTCTGCTTGCCTGCTTTAATGACAGCACCATTTCAGGTTCGTCCTGCTTTATTTTATTAGCTAATTGCACTCTGAGGCCACCCTTGTGTGGTGTTAACTGGCGGTGCAGGATTTCTTTAGCGAGGGCTTTTGCAGGAAAACTGTGAGGTGAGCTAACAAGTGTTTTTCAGCTGAGAGAAGCCTGCCGATGTGGGCAGAAAAGTTCATTAATTTTCGAAACAGGGAACATATAAAGATGGGATGAAATTAGCTTGATCCACTGGATTGAGAACTGCACACCTTTGTTCCCTTTTCACCTCTGGGGGCGGCACTGTATGTGCAAAGAGAGGATGTGCCCATAGCAACGCAAACTCAAACACACTTTCAGCAAATGTGATTGCAGAGAGAGCAGAGGCAGGATGCTCAGGCCAGCCACAAAATGTAAAACAAGAGCTTTAGACTCACATTCCCCACCAAGTCCTTGCCAGCACTATGTGATGGTGGAAGAGAGCCTCTTGAATCAGTCACAGCATGTCTGTGACAGTGAGATGACCTCATCCTGCGCTGCAAGATTTTTTTTTTTTTTTAAATTTTATTTTTGGCTCTGCCTAATTAATCTGGGCACTCTGGTTGGCTCCTGACAGCAGGCTTGTAAAGTAAGATTTGTGCACTGCTCATTATCATTGATGAAGTGGAGTGTCAGTGGTGCCAGGAAGCTCGGCTGGTCGGGGCTGATGTGGGTGAGCTGGTGGTAGAGAAGTCGTCAACCCATTCACTTCTGTCTTTGCTCCAACAGTCCCACTCCCAGATTAATTGCTCCCAGACCACTTTTGTGGTTGAATTGAATTGTAATGATTCATAAGGAAGTGTAAAATGTCTGATTGTACGTGGATGTGGAGGCAACTAGGATGATCTCTGGGGCATATCCTGTAGATTCGATTCTCTAGCTGTGATACTCGAGCTGGAGGTGAACAAAAAGATGCCAATCTTTTAGATTTTCATTTAGCTGATGTTTAATGTGTAATTTATAGTTGAATTTATCTGCATGTTGTGTTATTAGACCAAACCGTCCTCCCTAACAAGACACTTTGAATTAAATTAACGGTTTGTATTTAATCTTTTTTTTTTTATACTCACCTCAACATGTGATATGTTTTTCTTAGGTTGACTTCCACTTCTCCCTGAAATGACTGTTTGCCTTACAATTATTATTACCATTATGTTTTCCATTATAAAGCCGTTTATTTTGTGACATTATTTTACAAATAGAACTGGGATTAAAAAAAACAAGAAAAACTTACTTACTTTGATTCTAGATGTTACCTTTTAAATATTATGACGGAAGTTGTTCTCTTTTCTGCCTAAATATTCAAGACCAAAGAGTACCGTAGTTTTCAGACTATAAGGCGCATTAAGTGAAACATAACAGTCAGATAAGTCGAACTTTATTCAACTCATTCACAACAACTCTCAACATTGTTGTAACACATAAAATAGAGAACATTACACTCACTTTTTCAGTTCATTCCTCTTCCACAAATCCATCAAATTCTTCATCTTCAGTGTCTGAGTTTAACAGTTGGGCGATTTCGGCATCACGCATGCCCGGATCCGTCTTGTCATTATCCGAGTAAGTCTCGTTACCGTTACTCAGCTGTTCAACGATGATTCCGGCCTTCGTGAAAGCTCGGACGACACTTGAGACTGATACCTTAGCCCAGGCATCCACGATCCATTGGCAGATAGTGGCTTAACTTGCCCGCTTCGTAAGCATCATAGCTTACCAAAGTCGTACTAAAACATTTTTAATGCATAAGGCGCACCGGATTATAAGGTCCAATTTTTGAGAAAATCAAAGGATTTTTAAGTGCGCCTTATAGTCCGAAAAATACAGTAGTTTAAGAGTCAAAAGTACTAAACAGAAACTCTAAATGAACTACTAATAACTAATTTGTTTTGTCATCTTTAATATACATTGATCAGTGGGAAGCTTAGGTGATAAAAATATTAGATATTGTTTGTAACTGTAAGTGACTTTTAGATGTGCTATTTGCTCAGTTTTGCGGCTGACCTCAATCCAGAGAGTAGTGGACAAGGCTTAGCTCGAGGATCAAGGCAAGCCACGAGCAGTTAAAACATCTGAGAATTTGTAGTACATGTAGATAATAAGCACCTTACTGAGGTTTTCTGGTAGCACTGGCAATGACTAATATGGCCACACAAGGCTAAGGTGAGGAGAAGTGAATGTGAACAGATGGTGATATATAGAGCGGGATAGCCTCTATTTAGGTGGACCAGCCAGTTCATCTCAGACATATTGATCGGCACAATTTACTCTCTTTACTCAGAGGATTATGGCTCTGTAGAGTAATATAAAGGTTTCCTGACATGTCAATCAGCTGTCACTGCCAATTCCACAGAGCAGACCTCAGCCTGTCACTGAAATGGGTTTTCCAACTCCCCCACCAGTCAGACAGGCTGTATGTCTATTGCCAAGGGTTCTTGGAGGGCACTTTTAGAAATGATAATGTTACTGTAGCTTTCTAGCATTTCTTATTTATTAAACCCACTCTCTGCCAACTGCGGTACATATAATTATTTCAGCTCTACTATTATTTGTTAATGGAATGGCAATTACAGCCAGTTAGTACGACTGTATAGCAACATTCTGTGGGAGGATAGGCTTTGGGTGCATGTTTTGGTGACCTCCGTGTTTGCTTCTGACCTCTGTAAATGACTCCTTTGGCAGAAAGTGTGCATGTAGGCAGGCTAGCGGAGGGGCATTGATTCCATGTTTGGATTTATTGTTGAATCCCTCCGTTTGGATGAGAGGCTCTGACCTTGCCCATCTCAGGTGGAGAGAGCTGATGCCTTACTACCCATGGGCTGTAGTGAAGTTATTAAAAACTCCATTACCACCATTCAAAGATAGACATAACTCACAGTACGGATATAGAGATGTCAAAACAGAGATTGATCTGAGAGAGAAGTGTAACCCAGAGAAAACTCAGGAAAGGAAGAAAGACTAAACTGAAACACTGAGCTTTAGGCATCAGTCAGGGCCAGAACGGCTCTCTCAGCTACACATCTATCACACCCTTTTTCAATAACCCGTCTCTGTCACTGTTTAGATCCTGAAGGAGTTAAAGGATGAGGACTGGAACATAGGCAATATCGTCCACACACTGACCAACAGGCGATACGGAGAGAAGTGCATAGCTTATGCCGAAAGTCACGATCAGGTAAACTTTTCTACAACGTCTTGTTTTGTGCCAGTGAAGTCTGCATTAGTTCAGCGTGAACGTATGAATAATGAAACACGGACTGCCTTTGCAGGCTCTGGTTGGCGATAAGAGCCTGGCCTTCTGGCTGATGGACAAGGAGATGTACACCAACATGAGCTCCCTGATCCCCATGACAGCCATCATAGACCGTGGCATGCAGCTGCATAAGATGATCCGCCTCATCACTCATGGCCTGGGTGGAGAAGGCTACCTCAACTTCATGGGTGAGTCACCATGCTAATCCATAAAATCTAACATTTCATGGATTTTATATGCCAGATTTATATTTTAAGCAGGCTTTAAGAAATATTGCATTGAACTTGTTATCTTTAACAAGATTCTTTTTCGTGTCATGTAGTATAGTTCTGTTATTTTTATTGTACTTTTTTTTTATAACAATCATAGCAAATTCAAACCTTTAAAATCTTCAAATATTCCTTGCCGTTTATTCAAACATGACAGCTTAAAGATTTCTAATATGCTTTGCAGGTAATATGAGAGTGATTTTGCATAACTAAATACAATATGTATGTCATATAAATTCTCATTTTTACATAAGATAAAATAAAACAGACTACATGACATCTTGCTATTTGATTAGGCAATATTGTTAGATAATCATACCACATAACAACATGGTTCAGCTAACATTGAAATGCTGAACAGTCAAGAGGTGATGAAGGTCATGATTGTGAGGCAGCACCCCTCTGTTTGGCTCATTTTTTATTAAAACGGCGAGGAGAATCATTTCAGATCCCCCTCATGCACCGCATTCTTCCTGAATTTGAACTTCTTCCCTCAGGCAGACACAACAATCCCTTAGTGTTCACCGAACAGATATAAATACGCATTTATTCTCCTGTCCATCCAAGTGTTACGCAGGCAACAAGCAGTAAGAGGCTTTAGGATAAATATTTAATTGATAAGGTTATCCCTACCTAGTGCTGTTATTACTCTAGCTACAGTTATTTTCTGTATACCCTTGTAGCATACTGTGCTTTTTTGTTTGAGCGTGAAATAGAAAATAAATAAATAAATGAATTCTTTTTACCATTTCAATAATGAAAATGCAAATTCATCAAGGCTAAAAATAACTCGATGAATTTTTCATTCGGGGAAAGTGCTCATTTATATGGTTTGTTGTATTTCTTTCATGGAGCTGAAGTAGCTTGCTGCCAATAAGTCAAGGCCGATGATAAGCATCAAAGGGCCATTTTGAAGTGGGGCTGACATCGCTTTGCTGACTTGATCATAAAATACAGGGCAAAAGCCGTCAAACAGGTCCCCTCCCCTTTGCTCAAATGGAGTCGGTTCTCAGTCATTGCTGAAATGCTCTTCATTTTCAACTCATCGTCTGAGCCAGGGGCATGACTTTGTCAAGGCCTGCTGGTAAAGATAATAAAATGATAATTAATGATGATGGAAGTTGACCTTGGTTCAAAGGAAAGGATTTCCTTGAACGTGCCACTCACTAGCTTAATGTAAATACTGCTTGTACGTGTGATCCAAAGCATTTTAGCTCCACCTGGTGACCAGGTGCTCAGGTCAAACAATAAAACAATTCCTGTGCTGACCATTTGAATTTGTTATCAATCCCTGTTCACCAAGATGTCCAATTTTTACCTCGGGAAAAGACTGTCGACTTCTGATAAGTGGATTGATGTGCTTGTTGAAAAGAAGCACAGTCAAAACAGCTGTTCTCAATGGACAATCATAACAGGGCAGTCCATAATGATTAGGATGTCAGAAAAGACAACTGCAGGACAGTTGATAGTAATTATATCTGATTCTCTGGCTAAAGTATAGCTCAGAGGCACTCGTTGCTGCACTCTTGGCGCTTGTCTCGCATGGATTTTGCTGCCACGTTTACTTTCAACCACTCTGGCAGTTTCAGAATCACGGTGAGTTGATGAGACAAAACAATACTTGAAAAGTCGATTTGACAGTGATTTCATTAACTCAATCACTCTTTTGTGGCAAATACTACAAAATTTGCTCACTTGCTATCCCGGCCTAAACCCACCCACGGAGCAATTTTCCATTGATTAGAGGTCGGAATGGTGCATCGATGTGTGGACTCAAAGTGGGTTAAATTTTAGTTCAAAAGGGAAAGTTTAGCAGACATCTAAATCACACCTAGCTGTTGTGTGAACACAATTTCAACAGCTTTACATTGAAACACTGTTGCCTCACAGCAACAAGGTTGTGGGTTGAAATTAGATAAATAGTAAGAGATATAGATATATAGAGAGAGATGGTGTGGAGCACCCATTATTTTGTTGTACATGTACAATAACAATAAATTATTCAAAGAATAATTTATATTCAAAGGATTTTACAACAGTTTAGGAGTTAGATCTGTTTTTTATACACAGACCTCTGTTTTCAGAGGCTCAAAAGTAATTCAACAAACTTACAGTGTTTTAAGTATAAGGACTGGATTTAATCCTTGAATGAAAGTCTGCCCTAAGTCTAGAACCCATGTTTGTTGCATTTGGCTGAATCTGAGCCAGGACTACAGCGGTCAAGAAATTGACTCTCAGATACAAATCATTACTAAAAATTGATATCGGATTAGATGGAATCATTTGCAACAGTATCGATTTGAACAGCGCAGTCTTCGCCTCCTCCAGCTGATACACAGCTTCACACAGCACCTGCATTCAGGCAGGTACGTGGCTCTTCCACTCAGTAGCAGCAGAAGTAGTTCACATTCACTGACACTTAACAATGCTTTAGAAGGAATTTTGAGAAGTCAGTGCTCCCAGTTCATTGTAGTACTAAAGAGCTTTCATATCTTTGCACTATGTCAGTTAACTTAAAAAATAGCATCATCATTTAAGTTATTGTTTGTATTGTTCTAATAAAAATAAAATGAATAATGCCTCTTAATTTTTGGTATGTATGGTATAGAGTATTTTCCTGGGTATCAGTGTTGCACTTGTACTGATGAATGTAAGATTTCTGCTACTTCAGCAGTCCCATCATTAATAAGCAATAGTGACCCAGTTCTGCTGGCAGCCATACAGCCCATGCCGGCACACTGCTTCCTCCATGTTTGACAGATGATCCAGTATGAGTCACATCATGACTTTTTCCTTTCCTTCTCCATATTTTTCTCTTCCCATCATTCTAGTTAATCTGGGTTTCATCTTTACAAGGCATTTTTTCAGAACTGTGCAGGCTCTTTTAGAGATTTTTTTGGTGAACTTTAAATTGGACTTCTTAAGCTTAAGTGTAACCAGTGGGTTTGCACCTTGTTATAAACTCACTGTATTTTCATTCATGAAAACATCTCTTGTTTTCAAAGATTGACTTACCACCTGAGAGTGTTCTTGAGTGGGCTAGATGTTGTGAAGGGTGATTTCTCAACCATTGAAATAAACCTTTTTGTGTTGCTTATTATTATTATTATTATTATTATTATTATTATTAATAATAATAATAATAATAATAATAATGTACCTTATTACATCAAAATTCGTTTTTAGCTCATATTGAAAGTTCCAGTGGAAAGCTACCAGATACAAGTTTAACACCTTGAATCGACTTAAGGTCTTTGAGATGACATGCCAATATTAAGGGAACTGGAATTTCATTTGTGTTAAAAGCGGCACGCCAGAAAATCATAACCTCAAGCAAATAATTTCATATCACAGATATTTGTTGTGTTGCACACAATTAAATTAATCACTGTTGATAGATAATTTGACAAACTTCATTTTCCAAATTGTTATAATTGTTGCTATAAAATTGGTGCAACTTTGATTCCATTTGTCATGCTAATCTGTCAGCCACAGAGGTTGTAGCATCACTGCTTTGAAAGTGACCAAGCACAATAGTGGAGGTTTTTTGTTTTATTTTGTTTTATTTTTTTTAACCAACCAAGCAAGTGGAATTCCTCTTGAAGGGTTGAGCTGTATGCGGCAGTGTTAATCTGCTGTAGCACTTGCCAACCAGGCAATCTGCCCTGTGTGACTGCTTCTTTGTGAGCTTGGCTGCTGAGTTCCACACATGCATATTGTTAAATCTACCTGGAATTTAATTGTACAAGTTTCAAAGAACACTCTCACCTGTGAAAGGAAATTATTTTCTTGTGACTATGTTTTCTTTTGACACAAATGTCAGTCCATAGAACAGATCTCACCTGGCCATAAAACTGTTTACAACCCACCTGACGAAATAGTTTTCATTATCTGAAAATGGGGAACTGTAATTCCTAATTATTTAACCCCTTGATTTGAACCTGGAAGTCTACACTTCACACATTATTCATTTAAAAAAAAAAAAAAAGTATGGTAAGTAATTGTTTACATAGGCAAAATTACAAAAACCTATTAACCTAACTGTATATGTCCATAACATAATTACTTTCACCAGCACTGGCTCACACTAGTTGGATGGTCTATATGTCCAATTAACCCCACACAGGGAGTCAATTTGGTTGTCACATAATTGCATTACAATTGCTCAAAAGGTAACGAGTCCAGAAATCCTTTTGACAGGAATTTTCAGAAATGATGGGAAACACAAAGCTAGCTGGCTATATCTGTTTTGACTGTGTCCCAGAAGCTACACCTATAACATTGGGCCTTAATACATTTTATATGGGTGATTTAAAAACAATAAAATATGCTTATACAATGAGGAAAGAAATGGCTGTAGACATCAAAACAGTCACCAGACAGTAAACTATTTTTATTTATTTACTTTTTTTTTTTTCTCTGTGGCATTTTAACATAGATATTGGCATTTGAAGCTCTGTATAAATCCGTCATGAACGTTAGCCACATCTTCAACTGAAAACAGTCGGGCTGAATTAATGATACACAAGTCATTATTTTGTTGTCCTCTATATTGATTACATTATGCAAACATTTACAGTGTATGTTGGAATAAAATTACTCTAGCTCTAGACTAAAAATGACAATCTTAATAATTGAAGTCACAAGTTCGCAAATCTGGAGTTCAGTCAGTAAATCAACATTGAAGGTGAAAGTTAGAATTGGATATAAATATAGCTAAACCAGTCTTCTGTTCATGAGAGGCGGATGTGACTGGACTGAAAAAGAAAATCGTCTTAGGAGACTTATTACTGAGATCTGACGGTTTTCATAAAGGCAGGAGGTTCAAGAGTATTTTCAAAGAAGGTTGAAGTCATCCACATTTAAATGACCTGTATATAAGTGGAGCTCATACCATGTACCATTGAGTATTCTCAACCCGGCAAAAGGCTTCAAAAGAGTCATTTACGTAAATGCACATGCTTAAAGATAAAAATGAAATCTCCCTATTGAAAATTGTTAGTTATTTGATTTTCTAAATTTAGAGTTTGCAGAATTAGACAAGTGAGACAAACCCAGAATTCAAACTTAAATGTAAACCATTCTGTCAAGTCGAGACAATCCAGTCAAGTAAAACTCAGTGGTTTGAAGAGCAGATATATGAAAGAAGGCCAGTATAAAGGAAGCAGAGAAAGAAATATTGTTCTCTTTTGAAAACTGCTGTTAGGCTGACTAAAATAATTCTGCTATCACATTATGATAAGTAATAGTGGGTGAAAGTGTTTTCAAAAGAACATAAAATGAGGGAGCTGATGAAACATGAAAGTCTACAAAAACACAAGACACTGAAGTTGATTATTACGAACTTTTCCAAGTTCAGACCAGTAGACGAGTGGTAGAAAATGCTCGGGACAAAAAATATCAAGTAAATCTGAGATGACACACCGTGTCAATGGATCAATGATGGCAGAGTCATTTAGCCAGTGCTGAGCAAGAGCAAATTGTTTGAGCAAGCAAATCAATTTGAAGTGCCTAGACTAGAAAAACCCATTTATTTACTCATGACCAAAAGCAAACACTACACAGCAAGAGGACAAAGGGAGCATCCACATTTGAGGGGCTCAGAGACGGATACTGTAAAGGATGTTGGAGCGTGAGTGACATTAAAGCACCAAGTGGCGTGGCAGTAATGAAACGCTTCAGTGGTTTTATCATTACATCAGCAGGGACAAAATGGAAGTGCTCTAACTTCCTGACTTTCAGTGCTCACAGAGACTTAAGATAACCTTGCAGATTTACAGTCTAAATTATTGAGCTAAAACTTCTCCGAGCACTTTGCATTCATAGAGAGCTACAATGCAACAGGCAAGTATTATACTGCAGCCTTGGACAATGAATTGAAAACCAGCTCTTTCTCCTCATACATTTCAAATACATAATCCCACTGAGAGCTAAATGTGCTTTGAGGCCTGTGGTTCGGGATGAATGTGCCAGTCCCATCCCTGCTGTTGGACCAGTAAAGCTTATTTAATGTGCAAACTTGGAGCAGGAGTGCATATTAACACAGTAACAAGAAATCAATCTAGCAGGTGCAAATAATCATTGCATCATGTCTAGCTTTGTTTTATTTATTTATTTTATTGTACTGCATCTAAAACCTTCTGTGACTCGCCTTCTGATCTCTTCTGATTCACTCATTGATCTTACTTTGCCAGAATCCCTCCAATGGAAAACAGATTGATCCTTGGCTGCTTCTTGGGCTGCTAATTACTGAGGGGACTGTGTCACTGTCAAGCCCTTATCTGATGCAGAGCTGTGTAGAGGAGTAATGGAACGTGCCACCTGAAAAGCTGCCTGAGACATAACCTTGTGTAAACATAGTTGCCCTCAATTAATCATATCATTGTTAGGGCCTCCATGAGCTTTCTGACACTGTTCCAGCATTAAGTATGTGTATAAAGTCTTGCCTTAGTACAACTGCTTACATATACCTTTTCTTAAAACATTTAAAGGTTATAATATAAAAATATTTAAGTATTAGATATTTATAAATTTCCATCAACCCACTTATCCCATTCAGGGTTGCATGAGACTGAAGCTTATTCCAGCTGCATCTAGTAAAGTCTATCTATTGCCATTAGCATTTATAATATCTAATAAATGAAAAATGTAATGGTCAAGAAGAAACAGGAGAAACACCCTTCAACCATGCAAGTGTTGTAACAGAAAAATACATATAAATGACACTGGGGAAGACAGGAACAGAGCACTTATGTGCTCGTTACCAGTGTTGGTTAAGTTACTTGAAAAAAGTCATTAGTAACAAATTACTTATTACTTCTTCAAAAAGTAATTCCGCTACTTTACTGATAACTAAGTAACTACTTATTTCAAAAGTAAGTAGTTTCTTAGTTACTTTTTAAAAACACGATACACAACCTGAATAGGTAATAAAGCAATAGACCTTTGAGACCAATTCTACTTTCTCTGCATAATCCATCATATAAATTGCAATCAAATGAAAAAGTCTCTTTTTAAAACTTGTTTTATTAGTTTTAATCTTTTAACTTTATGGACACTGCATCAAGCAAAAATGTAATTATATGCAACAGACTTTGACTTGAAGAAATTTGTTTAACATTTAAACCTATTTTCTGCATATTCCAGCATATAAAATAACATTTTTTGTTTTTACACTCACTCTTTCAAATAAATGCAAGTAAAACACAGCAGAAAATAAATAAAATCAAAGACTCTGCGCCACTAAGTCCTGTCGCTCTTAAATGTATTTTTCTATTACTTTTTCTAATCTATTACTTTTTTGCAATAGTTATCCCTTACTTTACTCGTTACTTGAAAAAAGTAATCAGATTACGGTAACCCATTACTTGTAAGGCGTTACTCCCTATCTCTGCTCATTACCTTATGGTGAGTTGCATCAGATGGCGGGGGAGGATGTCAGCATTGATGGCACACCCAAATAGTTATGGGCGTAAGATGATTGGCACCTGACGTGGTGGCAACTGAGCCAGAGCCAGGTGGAAACCAGAGGTAAAGGGAGCCAGCAGGCTGCAGGAGGAGTCCTGTGAAGCTTGGATGGCTTGTGGTTCTGGAGTTGGGTGTGGGAATTCAGTTCTGGGAAACCATGAAGAAAGCGGATGAGATGGTGTTGTTGACTTCAACTGAGGGTGTAGTGGGGTGGTGGAAAGACTACTTCTGTGCTGTGCCATCTTCAGGTCAAGCATAGTCTGCGGACAAAAGGGATTACTTGGCAACTACTCAAACCTCTAGGTGTTATAGGGCTGTCTTGTTTGACATGCCTCTGTGACATTGCATGGAAGTTAGGATTAGTATCTCTGGATTGGCCGACTGGGGTGGCAATTTTCCTTTTCAAGAAAGAGGGCTGGACGGTATGTTCCAAATTTAGTTGTATCCCACTCTTTAGCCTCCCTGGGATGGTCTACGGCAGGGTACCGGAAAGTAGAGTCTATCCATTAGTTGAACCTTGCATGCAGCAGGACCAATACAGTTATTGTCCCAGTTGTGGAACACTGAACCAGCTTTCTATATTTTTCAGAGTATTAAAGGGTATTGCGAAGTTTACCCAACAAATCTAGATTTGCTTTGTGGTATTATCCTTGTAGGTAATCCATCTATATAATACTAAAACACGTCTCCATATTTTATATGAGACAGCGTGCCTTTCATACGTTATTAGGATTTTGTTTATCTGTGTATTAAATGGTAAATGGCATGTATTTGTATAGCGCTTTACTAGTCCCTAAGTACCCCAAAGCGCTTTACACATCCAGTCATCCACCCATTCACACACACATTCACACACTAGTGATGGCAAGCTACATTGTGGCTTATTAGGGTGAGAATCCATCATATTTCATCCTTGAACAGAATGTGCTATCTGGTTTATTTCAGCTGTGAGGAGGTAGAGGAAGGTGATTATCATGGTGATTAATGCGGGCATATGGGAGGAACTTTGCCGTGTTATCGTAGAAGAGAGGAAAATGATTACCTAATGGAGGTGTGTCTAATGTGTTTCTTTAAAGCTGAAATCAAAGAAGAGTCAAAAGCTTCCACAGGTTACTGAATCAATTTCTCCAGGAAACCAATCATCTCCACTAGACTTTATAAAATAATAACACTGGAAAACTGAAAGTAAATAGGCAAAAGAGGCATGTGCACTTATCCCGTTAATGAATGTAGCTCTTTCAAGAGTTTTTATCAAAGCACCAGCCAGTATCCCGGCTTTTGCTGTCTAGGACAGAGCTTAGCAGGCAGATCACGTTTTTTTTCCCTCTTTCTCTAACCCTGGTGTTTTGTGCATGCAGGTGTTTGAACGTGCCCTCGCTGCTTCCATATGGCACCCACGCTGCCAGAGGAAAAAAGTATGACAAAGAAAAGCTTAATGCTGCTGGCTTATAAATAAAAAGCAATTCATACCGAAACATTTTCTCAAAGTTAGTAAAATATTATGCATTTCTGGGAAGATTTCTGTTGTATGTTGTATTTGTGCAGTTTGTGGCAATAAATTAAGTCACATGATGCTGAAATATTGCAAGTGCAGCCTGGTGTAAGCGCTTCTTTAAATTATTTTTTTCTACTTGTGCTTTCACTAATGCTTTCTCATCCCAGCATGTAATATAATGCCATCTTGCCAGATGCCTCCTGCGTCTCCCCATTACGCGCAAGGTGTCCTTTGGCGTTGGTGCCTTGATGCATCAGCAGTATTGGCTGCTTAGCGATAACGGTGCTATTTAAGATACCTAAGTTAGAAGGGTGGAAAAGTGGTGTCTGTGGTCTAAGTTGCAATTGACTGTGGTCCCCTTCCTATTGGGACCTTCGTGTTTGGGGCTTTATATGCTTTATTTTTACTTGCTTTTTACTTTCACATTGACTCGCTTATCAGGTTTAGGCATTAGACAGCTACCTTATAAGGGTATAGAGATTAAGTCACCTTGGTATTATACCCCAGGGATGAGAATGAGTCCTGAGAGCTATGGTTAAGTTCTTTCTGTCTGAAACAGAAATTTAATCCATTGTTTCCTTTGGGTTCTATTCCATTTAGAGTTCACTGTTATTTCTTATAAGCAGACCAAGAGGTGTACACACAAAGTTATCATTCATTTCACAGTTTTGGTGATCTGTTGTGCATCATGTACTGTATGGTACATCTTTGCTGATAATGCGAAAATGCAAAAAAATATATATTTGGTTAACTTCAACATCGTATTTACTGACTCACATTGTTTGTGAGTCTGTAAACATCGAAAAACTATTGGAAAACCGTCAAGTTATGTGCAACATTTCAGACTGAAATTGGGGAAATTATTCATATTTCAGTTTGATTGAGTCGTCATTTCCCTAAACAGCAAATAGTACAATACTAAAATTGTTTCATTTATGCATTTTGGCCTGTGCATACAGTATATCGTATATGATGACATTAGCTGTTCTATTTACATGTACATATACAGAAACCTTTTTTCAGATGGCTATCTATGGCACACTGCATTCTTTGATGTTTCCTTTAAGAGACGTGGATATCTTGTGTACAGATATTCCGCCATGAGCTAGTTTTTGTTGTTGTTTTTAATTATAATGGTGTTACCAAAAAATCAATATTTGTTACTTTCATCCTGCGTAAACCTGCATTGGTGCTATATAATGAATAAAAGCCACTGAGGTTTCTTTACAATACAAAAATGACAGTAGAGATCATGCTTTAGAGGCCGTTAATGCCTTTAGAATCCTTTTTTCCTCCTTTCTTTCATTTTAATCGCAATGTATTGCAAAAGTGTCAATATTTTATTTATTTTTTTATGGTTTAGTGTCTTGACACGAAGCTAAAAACGTCACATTTAGAAATAGTCTGTAAAGGTGCAGTAGAGCTACCAGTGTCTCTGCCTTGGCCTGCAGGGCCCTAATGTTTTATGGAGGACCCTCAATAATGCATGGTCTTTGATAATAATTTCGCAACCGTGAGTACACTACATACTCAAAACTGGCTTTGAACTGTGACTGTGATACACATTGCCCATGGTGGAATACCTGTGTAAAGCATTTGTAGCTTGTATCTTTGTGGATGTGTTCTCAGTGGTATATGAATTACAACAGGTTCTTTGGCTTTTTGCAGTCTGAACTGTGCATTGCATGCCACTGCATTGATCCATTCCTCTCCCTTTCTACACCAGAAAAATGTACAATGATTCTTTTGGTGCTTTCACTCCCAACACCTACCCATACTGTATGCAACATACTGCAACACAGAGCCATTTCCCTTGGGCGTGTTGAAAATCATTGTGGGACATGTAGGAACTCAAAAGTGCTGTAGATGTTGACGAGCCAGGCTGAGGGTGGATACAGCAAAATAGTACATTATGCATCAGACATAAAATATTGACGTTTGACAGTGAAATAACATCTAAATTTAGATTTTTTTTTTCTTTCTTTCTTTCTGACGAAGGAGTTCCTTGAGGGGTTTAAAACATTTGAGAGTATTGCTTTGTGCCTTTTTACATGTATTGGCTCAGAGATTACTATATGCTTACTGTGATGATATTTGTACAATAAAATATGTATCTTTTCATGAGGGAATGATATATTTCATTCCGCACAGTCTTCTCTTCCATAGTTTACATTGTCAGCTCAGTTACAATGTAATTTTTTTTTTTAATGTTATTCCAGTTCTCGGTATACAAGTCATACATTCTTTACACTGAAAATGCATTAATATGCTTATTTAAAACAACTCCACTTACAAAGCATGGGGATAGCACTATATCTTCATGTGTATTGTAATCTTTCAATTACTCAAATAGTGAAAATACAACATACTGAATGCCACAAATGGGAAAAGAATAACATCTCTTGCATAAAACTGCAAATATGTTGGGATGTCTTATGATCAGTAGTACATAATATCATCAAAAGAGTAAGAATAAGGGACAAGGGAAGGACTCAATAGTAAATGACCGTGATCTTCGAGCCTTCTAGCAGCACAGCAATAATCCTGTAGTGGAAATTACTGCGTGGGAGCACTTCCAAAAAGCATTATATCATTTTGCATCACTTAGTCCGAGCCTTTCAGTTAAATGCTCGTTAGTGTCTTTGGTTTGTTTTTGTTTGTTTTTGAAACGTATGGCGTGTAACTATTGAGCAAAGAAAAACGATTGTGTTGATGCATTAAGAATGGTCTTAAAACTGTCAATTTCTTCCCTAAGACTCATACGACACCTGATCACTGGGGAGATTGGCATTTTAGGTAGCCTCCCTAGTGGAGGAAGAACACTCAGAAGAACTTGTCCTTTTGCTTAGGGGCAGTTAATGCCAACTGACATATCCATTGCCACCTGTGGCCAGGGCCAAGACATAGCCTACAGCAGCTGTAACATCAGTGGAGGAATTGCCCAGCTGTCTTGATAAAACAGACAGGAGGAAAAAAAACCCAAAGATGATGTCCAGAGGAGAGCCTTTACTTCCTGTATTAGTGCCTTCACACAGTCCTAGATTTCTTTAGCTCACAGGCTGATGAAAACTGGCTTCAGGTGTGTTATAAATAAACTCAAGAAGGTGGCAAGGATAAATTTTGCTGTTTATTCTCTTAAACTTCAGAGCACTCGGGAACTTTTCGCACCCACATACAAAATTCCCAGTGATGTAAGGACAAGACTGGAACAAGACTGACATTATCAATATCAGCAATGAACATGAGTAAACAAAGTCAGATGATATCAACATCATGGCCTTCTAGAAGGGTTTTATAGTCTATAGCTCACACAGTGTAGGCAAATTTCAGTTTGTGAAAACAGGGGTGGCGTTTCAAACAGTGGAGAAACCTATCTCAGTAGATCTACAATGCAGGATCTGTTCATTAATCAGTAAACAGAATCAAGATCAACACCAAAAGAAACTAAGCCATCACCTGTATACAATTTCTGGCCACCTAATGAGGTACAGAATAGATCCTCACAAAGCTGCTCATTAACACAGATATCTACTGTAATCAACCAATCACATGGTAGAAACTCAATGTATTTAGGGGTGTGAGTATTACAATGACCTTGTGAAGTTCAAACCAAGCATCACAATTTGAAAGAAAATGTGGTATTGAATGAGGTGATCTGATTATTTCAGAAACGACTGCTCTCTTGGGATTTTCACACACAACTATCTCTAGTGTTTGCAGAGAGTGGTCCAAAAAAGAGAAAGTATCCAGTGAGTTTCAGTTCTCTGGGCCATACAATCAAGCTATCTCTGAATGCACAACACGTGAAGTCAGAGCTGATGGGCTACAACAGCAGAAGACCACAGCAGGTGTCATTCCTGTGAGCTAAGAACATGGAACTTAGGCTACAACTCACACTGGCTGAGCAAAAATTGGACAACAAAAGACTGAAACAATGTTTCCTGGTCTGATGAGTCAGTTTCTGCTGTAACATTTGGATAGCAGGGTCAGAGTTTGGTGTCCAAAAAGAGTTTAAGCTGCCTGTGGTGGATATTTTCTATATTTTCCTTTGGGTCCCTTAGTACTAACTGAACATTATTTAAACAGCACAGCCTCTACTCAAATGGCCTCCACAGTTATCAGAACTAAATCCAATAGAGGATCTTTGTAGAATTGGAAATTTGCATAATCAAGAATGTACAAATGGTCAGCCTGCAGTGACTATGAGAATATCAGCATGTCAATATGGACCAAAATCTCTGAAGAAGTTTACAGGACCTTGGTGTCCAAGGTGGCACACTATACTTGTTTGCCACAAAATTAACTAGCACTTCTGCACCCTTATAGTGTTATATGTTCCACCTACTTACTATTGTAATTTGTGACCATGAGATCTGAAAAATGGACTGGTCAACTGGTGTAAAATTAAAAGTTTTGATACACACCCTGTACAATAATACTGAGAAAAATAAATGAATTAAAACAATTAGCAGTAACTAAATCTCATTGAATACTAAAACTGTAGTCACCATTTTCATTACAGTATTCAGCATTAACATGTGGGAAATAAAAGGTTTCAACTTTGGTTTGTGCACTTTTTGCACAATAAACACTTAAAGTCAAATCCATGCAGTGCGCAATGTTTGACTTTCTCACTAATCTCCAACTTTATGAAGTATAGGTTTTGTGCTTTTAATATATGAAATATTAGTACAATTCAATAAAGTAGTGTACACAATCCTCTTGGTTGAGTGCAGGGAAGAAAGTCTGTTTTTGACTGGTGGTGCTGAGGTGTAATTCTCTCCTTAACATTTCAAGTTCACTTGTGTGGGAGGCTTGTTATTCATGCAGATGTCAGAAGAAAAAGCACTCTCTCACTTTCTCTCTCACTTTCTCTCGCTCTCTCTCTCTCTCTCTCTGCTGCCCTAATTCCTAGGCAAGTGCTGCAGTGTGCTTGTTCTGTTGGCAGTTCATGTCTTATTGTTTGCTACTACTTTAACACCTACATAATGTATTTCATTAAAATCTGCTGTCAGTCCCTGTCTGTTCCACTTCATCCCATCACTCAGGGTCCCCCCCCCCCCCCCCCCCCCTTATTTATTCGTTTTTATTTATTTATTTTTGTTGCCATCATCTTCCGTCTCTGGTTTGTCTTTCTTTTACTGCCAGGAATTCAATTATCCTGGCTGTTGTTTTATGATGTTGTCATGACACCCAGTGACGGATTCATTATCTCATCTCCTTTCTGGCGTGTCTTGATAGTAGCATCAGGTCTGTTATCAGAAAAGTTCCACCGAGTGTGTTCTGTTTTGCTAAATGCGCGCAGTCCGAAGATTCCAGCTTGTTTCTCCTAATTAAGTGAAAGATGAGGAAAAGATGAAATGAACAAACAGGCATTTGAAAGGTGGCAGAATAAGACAGTAATTTAGATATTGTTTTCACAAACACGAATTAAACAGCGATGAGCGAGTGATGAATCTGTTTATTATAGTCTCATTTGTGTGCGAGTTGAATAGCTCTTGGTATTGGTTCTAACACCAAGTTGAAACATTCATGTTGTTATGAAGAACTGAGATTTAAATTCTAATGATGAAAATGTATCCTGGTGAATTCATTTTGCACAAATTGAAAGGGCGAAGCTCAAATGAAAGCTACTGGATTTGGGGCAGATTCTTGGGTTATAAGATGATTGTCACTTGGTGAAATTTAGCTCTCTTTAAAACAGGAAAGTAAGTATCTTCTGGTCAGGTTATGAAAAAAGTGTGATTTCTATCTTTTTATTTTTCTATCTTGTTAAAAATTGCACAAAACCCTAAATGCACCTTATATAGGACAGTATAATAGGGTCTTTTGATTCAAAGACTGTGCCTTTCTGTTCATTATGTACCTTTTTTAATAAAACTTTCTGTGTTGCAGGAAATGAGTTTGGCCATCCTGAGTGGTTGGATTTCCCCAGAGAGGGCAACAATCAGAGTTACCACTATGCCCGGCGGCAGTTTAACCTGGTAGATATGGATCACCTGCGCTACTGTCAGCTCTATGCCTTTGACCGGGACATGAACCGTACTGAAGACAAGTACGGCTGGCTGGCAGCTCCACCTGTAAGAACGTCACACGTTGACTGTACAGTAGGCTTTATGCACGCAATGTGATGAAACGGCAAAAAAAAGAAATCGCTGCAGCAACTTTTCAAACACATATACAATAATAGCCCGTCGTTTCTCAACCAGCTGTTTATAAGTCTGATAAAGGTTTATTTTCTTCAAGATTAAATGTAGTCTCAGCTCACTATCTTCACATACCTGTAAAGTTTCCCTGCACACATTAGAGTTCATTTTGTAAATGTCTTGTTTTTCTGGCTGCTGTCAGGTTGAACAGTAATAGATTTCCTGAAGCTTGTGTCTTTGCCTGCGTTTGAAGCCTCTGGGAGAAGGAAAAAAAATGTTTTTTTTCTCTTGAGGTGCTGGTAGCAAAGTAATGGGATAATGCAAATGGAGACTTTGGCTAAATTGACAGGGATTAGAAGTGAGTGTGTGTAATTGATTCAAAAATACCTTCCCTCACATCCCTGGGAATCAGTCCCCAGATTAAAGCTACTTCACCTTGCTATGTTACACTCTGTCCTGCGGAGTGCTGCTCGACAGACATACAAATGCAGCAGAGTAGAAAAAAATATCAGAGGGCATAATTAGAGACATGCCTGGTTCACACGGATAATTTCTGCATATTGGCCTATCAGTCAAAAGTGTGTTCTGAGTTACTGGAGGCTCCTACATCCTTTAGAAGTAGATGAGAGACAGAGCTTTGGAGGTAAGGCAAAGGAAAAGCACAGCCTTACTGATTTGTGTGCTGCCTGCTGGGTAAATGAGAAGGAATGCTGATCGTAAATGATGCTACTGGCAGGGAAAGTGAATACATTTGGCACGAGAGCTGACCTGCGGCATACTGTGAGTGCTGTTTTTCTTGGTTCTGTGCATTTAATGTAAAATCATACAGTAGGTCACAGCTATATAATGTACACTTAAGACATCTCGAACATAAATGATGTTCTGTAATAGCAGTTGTGCTGTGCTCTACAGCCAGATTTAGCAGTATGTGTCTTATGGAGGGTCAAAGAGCATGTATATGTGATTAGACTTTCACTTTGTGCGTTTTGTTGCCAAACAAATATCTGAAAGGTTGTTGAGATGTATTTATGTCAAGAACACTAAGGAACAATCTGGCTTTCATCTGATCTTTAAATAGTCATTTGAGTGTCTCAACATACTATAGCAATCAAAGGAGCTTGCAAAGAAAAGCGTCTGGACTTCTTTAAGTTACTTGAAGACGTTTCACCTCTCATCCGAGAAGCTTCTTCAGTTCTAAGGTCCTGTTCGACTCCCATCACCCTCTGGAACACAAACTTGAAGTAATTAGGACCCTACACCACCGGGCAGAACATGTTCCCTCTAAGCCTGAAGGAAAAAAGAAGGAACACACACATGTAAAGGAAGCACTCAAAACGTGCGGCTATCCTAAACGGGCGTTCTTAAAGTCAGCAAAGAGGCACAGAAAAGAAGATCAGACACCAGCGTGGGAGGATAAGAAAGACAGACGCAACAACATTGTCATCCCCTATGTAGCCAAAAACTGGTTCACCCGAAAGACAAAACTCCAAAACACAGACTTAACAATGTGGTGTATGCTGTACAGTGCAGCGAGGAATGCCCAGACCTCTACATTGGAGAGACCAAACAGCCACTTCACAAGCGCATGGCACAACACAGAAGAGCCACCTCCACAGGACAAGACTCAGCAGTCCATCTGCATCTTAAGGATAAAGGACACTCTTTCGAGGATGCCAATGTTCACATTTTGGACAGAGAGGACAGATGGTTTGAAAGAGGAGTGAAAGAAGCCATCTATGTCCACTGTGAGCGACCTTCTTTGAACAGAGGCGGTGGTTTACGACACCAACTCTCTACCATCTATAATCCAGTTTTGAGATCCCTTCCCAGACGCCTTAACGCCCACTCACATCCTGGGCCATCTGATCTCAGGAATTCGCATGATAAGGTGGGGCCAGGTTTCACAATGAACACACCCGAAACTCTGGCTGATTGGGACCCACACCCAGTTTCACACCTTGGCTCAGGCGATTAGAGGATCATCAGGGGGTCCTTTTGTCCCTCTGTGGGGGGATACTCCCACTAGGTTTATATCTGGGACTCTCCACCATTTGACCTTAGAACTGAAGAAGCTTCTCGGATGAGAGGTGAAACGTCTTCAAGCAACTTAAAGAAGTCCAGACGCTTTTCTTTGCAAGCTCCTTTGACTACGATGACCTGGATGACTGAGAACCTTCACAGACATACTATAGCAATATTATCTTGGGGAAAAATGTCTTGGACTTTTTCATTGCTCTCAATGCACATAACATAATAAGGACAAACATTGAATATAACAACACCAATACAGAATATTACCAGATTTATACATGCAATGGTGCAAAACTGCTAGAATCATTATGGAATAAATAAGGGATGGATAACTGGTTACTGTATATACAGTATTTACATGATGTCTTGAGTTGTAGGTTGCAGAAAGAAACTCTACAGATATCTGATTTTGGATTTGTTTAACTCTTGAACGGAGGGCAGGATGTTAGCAAATTTTTAATCCTCACTGTCTGTTTTAGTCTGGTTTATCAAACGGGTGATCCTGATACTGCGAAACACGTCCACTGGCAGCAAACTGACAGATTTGGTGAGAAATGATAGCCTGTCTCTGCTGCTATAATCTAAGTCTATAAATCAACTAATCAGAATATGTACTAACAAATAAACCAGCAGACATCATGCGTTTGAAGATATACGAGACATCGTTTTCAGATTGGCCACCATTGAGTCCATATAAGCCCTATATTTCTCAATAATACAATGTTCTTGTTTTTAGCAATATATACTCATGAATTTGATGCCAGAAATACATTAAAAATAGTATGGGGAAATGGGGCATGTTTATCACTGTGTTGTATCACGTCTTCTTTTCTTACTACTTGTACAGGAAGCCGTTCGAAATATGAGGAGACCACTTGTTTTCAAAGTTTTTATTATTAGATTTGAGGCATCCTTTGTTGGCTCTGGATAATATCAAAATATTTGTCACTGAGTGACAGGTATGAATTTCAGATCTTAATATGGAGCTGTGCTTTTGTAGTGCATGCAAAATGCAGTTTAGCTCTATCCTGCTGAAATAAGCAAGTACTTGTGTAGAAAAAGCAGCGTATGTTGCTCCAAAATATAAACATGTGGTTTAACATTAATACATTTAATTAATATAGCATTAAAATCTTCAAAGTAACCAATACTCTATGCACGAATGCATCCCTATGCCTTCATGGATGCTGCCTTATATACATATGTATGTATGCCTGTCTTTTACTTGTAATAGCATGTAGCATTACATCAGTTAGTCAGTACTTGGATAAAATGGTACACACAGATATTATCTCTAAAAAAAAGAAGTTTCTAAGTAGAGGCGTTAATCAATATAGGCATTATGTAAAACTTAAGCTACTCATAAGATATTGAGTAAGTGCCCTGAAGACCAGACAAGAGATAATAAATCAGCTCTAGTGGTTTGTGTGGCTGACCCTGTGTTCCAGTGTCTGTGCACACAGAAACAGCTGAGACAAGAAATTCTTATTCACAGAATGAAACAATATCACAAAAAGAACATCAGAACATCACTCGCAGATAAGGCCAATAAGTGTTCAGAGATTCTGCTATAATAACCAGATGAGGCGAAATCCTTTGTATGGCTCATCAGTGACATTGCCAAGGTAATTGTTCTTAGTGGGGAAAATTCTATAGCTCGGTTAGTTCAATATTTCACTGTAGTGGAAGGATCCAAGGGCATTTTGTAGTTAAAACAAGAAGCATAAGCTGATATGTCAGCAGTTCTCCTTTTTGTCCCTGGTGTAAATGAACTAAGCAGAAATGGAAACATGCAGGGACTTTGCTGAAAAGTGAGATTTGTGCATATGTCTTTGAAGATGTGCATCTGTGAGTTTTAAAAGGCCAAAGTTTTTGGGCTTGAACTAAAACTCCTCTTCCTTGAGGTGTGCAGCTCTGAATGTATTTTATGATAAAGCAGCACTCACTAGCAAATAAAGCAAAAATAATTTATAGCTCTGACACCAACCATTAGAAATACCCAAGATGCTTTTAATCGCTTGCAATGAAACTTTAGTCAGTCTTTGATGGAAATCGTAAAAATGGTCTATAAATCCAGCAAATCAGAAAAAATGCACTTTGCATAGTTTTTTCCTAATAATAAGGTCATTGGAATCAGCAGTTTGGACGTGAGGCAGTGATTCATTCACATAGTTTTCAATAGAAAACCTTGGGGGCAAAAGTCAAATCATTATTTTTGCCTTTTCCAGCAGCAGGTTACATCTTCAAATGTATTTTCGATGTCTCCTATCTCTCCGGAAACGGAAAATGTTTGCCTGTGGCATATCCAAAGTTAAATCCAATTTTTCTGCCAACTGCGCTGGGTGCGCTGGACTGCAGCTGACTTAATATAAGTTCTAACGAAGAAAAGGGAGCAGGGAAGAGGATAGCATTTTGTGCAAATATTGGATTTTAGCAGTGGACTAGCAAAAATTTACTCATTCAGATTGCTGACTTCAAAAATAAGCTCTTATTGCCTGGCTAAGTTTCAGTCAAAACAGCTCCCAATCAGGGGGATCCTGCTGGCAGTGACAGAAATTTGACAGACTGTGACCTAATGTCATACTAGAGGGTTTTGCTTTCATATCGGGGGACCATTTATTGGCCTCCTAAATAGGTATTTTTCTTGTTCCACACTTGAAAATTATTACATTATAATTTTTATTTTTCCATGAACATTTACAGATTAGGCTATAATCAGAATATATTCCTAAACTACGAAGACAGATGATTACATTGACATTTAATGCTTATTTTTATTTATGACTAGCTCTGTGTTCTAATTTGGTCAAGACTTCATGGCTTCAGATTAAACTGCCGGTCAGTGAAACTTGGCTTTACTTGGAATTTGCAGAGTTCTCATGTAGAAATGGACTTGGGAAAAGACTCCAGACTGTCAGCTCATTTCTTAACCTCCATCCTCTCTGCTGGTCCAGTTGTCGGGGTGCTTATCTTCTCGTTCAGCCGTGAATTTGCTGCCCTGAAATTGGCTTGGGGAACAAGGCACTAAAAATAGGGGGTGGGGTGACATTGATAATCTCTGCTAATGACACGTTAACAGTAGCTCGCTCCACAGGAGAGTGGCGGCTTTATCATGTGCAGCTGTCTAGGGCTGACAGTGTCTGCCTTGCGCTACCCAGGGCCGCTGCTTTCTGCTGATGATTGCCACCCAAAATTTGATGTGGGAATGTCTCTTAGTGTGTTTGGAAATGTGTAGTCCACTGATATAATGTGCTCCATTATAATTCTCTAAATCCAAGATGAGAAAGGTAATGACTATTCATGAAGAAATACTTTATTAGCTTTTCTTTCTCTCTCCTCTCCCCCTCCAGGCCTTTGTCAGTGCCAGGCATGAAGAGGACAAGGTCATTGTGTTTGACAGGTCAAATGTGCTCTTTATCTTCAACTTCCACCCTAGTAAGAGCTTCCAGGACTACAGGGTGGCTGTAGAAGCTCCAGGAAAGTATCCTTCACATGTCTTTTTTTAATTTAATTTTAAATCTTCAGACTGTGGCTTTCCTTTGTTACACCACAGTGCACACTTACAGTGCCTCTCAGAGTAATGTTGTCCTTGTTAGTTAGTTAGTTAGTTCCTTTATATAATAACACGACTAATCTTTTGAGCTTGACAAATTACTAACTGACAATATTTCAACCAAGACAGTAATTGACTGTTAAAAGGGAGACTCAAACGCAAAGCTGGGAAATACACGATCCACCCTGCACAGCTTGACTTTGAAAGCTCACAGAGAATATATGATCTGTTTTGGGATTGTGCTTCTTTTGTTGACATTATTTTACCCTGCTGGATACATCCTCTCAACTCTGGCTATTCTGTAAAACTCAAGCACTGCCAGTAATTCCATTCTCCATTTGTACTAAAAATGGATGTACTAAAACAAACAGCTGGCAATATCTGTATTTTTTTTAATGTCAAAAACTCCAAATCCAAACCAAATAATCTTTGGTCTTAAATACAGTCAATAAATTAAGTTTTAGACTGCTGGGCACTGCAATATTAAACAAATGCCATGTAACAGGAGGAGTATAATGTGTGTATTTTTCATGTGAGTGGGGACTTTATAATAAGCCTCTGTCCTTTTGCCAGCTTCACTGTGTGTGACCTATCCCAAAAAAGTAGTATTTTTATCACACCAGTTCAGAGCTGATTCATCTCAGTTTCTTCCTTTGAGGTTGCTGTGGGTTACAGATTTCACTTGATATATATATATATATATATATATATATATATATATATATGTGTGTGTGTATATATATATATGTGTATATGTATATATATATGTGTGTGTGTGTGTGTGTGTATATATATATATATATATGTGTGTGTGTGTGTGTGTGTGTGTGTGTGTGTATATATATATACACATTTTTTTAAAAATTTATTTTGTGTGTGTAGAGAGAGAGAAACTTTCTGTTGTTTTTGGGTTTCTGTTTGCAATCCAAACACACTTAAACACATATTGCTTCCATGGTAGTAACCAGTTTGTGTCCATTTGCTGAAATATAATTTCAAAACTAAGCCATTGATTTAGAAATCCCCTGCACACAGTGGAACCACTGTGATGTTCCTGTAGATTAAGGCAACAGAATAGCCAGTTGGATCCCAGATTGCACATATGCTAACCTACTATGTAGCAGACTATTTTTATAGTTGCTGATTTCCGCATGTTGGCTATGTCGTAGGGTAGTGGAGAGTTTGCATGTCATCTCACTGTGACTGTGTGAGCTTTATGTGGGGACCCCAGTTTTCTCCCACAGTCGAAAGACATGCTTGTTAGCTTAATTGGTGAATTTTTGTCTGTCTGTCTTTGTTAGCCCTATGATAGCATAGCAGCCTGTCTAGGATGTACCTTGTGTCTCACCCAGTGTCACTTGGGGGATAGGCTCTAGCTAGTACACTCACAGCCCAATGACCCTACTGGGACAAGTAGTTATATGCATGGATGAATGGATTATAAGCTGTGCATGAGTTTCTAAAGCTACATCACCTGCAATATCAACTACTGACAATTTTGAAAGAATAACACAGCTCTACATAAAACTCCCATAAGTGCATTTAATAAGAGAAGATTTTAGACTGAGAAGTGGATCAGACTTGTTAAAAGTAAATGCATCCTGTAAAGACTCACAGTTTTAATGGCAGTGTTTCCTCTAGAGCTAGGACTTTTGTAATATAATTTTAGCAGTTGCTGTTGAGGGGAATATGAGTTGGTTGTTTATAGTAGTGTTGTTATGCTATTAGAGAGAAGTAATAGCAGAGCCCAGTGATTCAGAAAGCATTCTCTTTAGCAGTATTGGCTGTCAGAAATTTAATGAGTCCCACAGTTGTGATTACAGCAGGCTTAATGATCAGGAATGTGAGCGGGGACAGGAAGCTGACAGATTTGTATTTATTATAACGGACATCACTCCCTTATGAGGCCCACTGCAGCTCACACCAACAGCTTCCCGGATGGATATGAAGCTCTGGGGCCTGTTCTTCGTACCGCGCTAAGTGAGTTAGCTGGATGAGATTGTTGACGATTTCGCGTGATCCTGGATCGTTCGGTTCCCCGAAGCCCATCCGGGACTTGCTGTCATAGCAACAGAGCCGTAAGCGTAAACCTGCTGGGGAGCAGGTTTACTTTATGTAAACAGGATTAGATCGCGGCCACGCAGGTATGTCCGCGTCATTCATACGAAAGCAACAGCGATATTCCACCACTGTTTCACCATAAATAAATAACATCAATGTAACTAAAGATAATGCAGCACTTGATCCTTTTATTGATTTCACACAGATACATACAGGTCATTCCCTAAAAAAGGGAAATGTACTATTAACATTCTATTACATGTATGTGATTATTACAGATGTAATTCATATTTCAGAGTAGTAATTGTAAATTACTTCGTGTAATCAAGATGAGAGACCACGGCTATAAAAGCGAAGGTGGATTTGGGAAGTCTGTCGCAGTCATATCCTGTCCGTTTACGCGAGCAACCCATTGCGGAAGGTGCAAGATTGATAATGAGAGTCCTCAGAATTCAGCGTATATTGCGGGATAGACAGGATCCTTTAGCTCAGCGCGACAGTGTGCTCATAGAGAGATATCGATTTTCCCGTGAGGGTATTATTCACTTAACCAACTTGTTGACGAGGGGGTGCAGGACCACCACCTGTCTTTTTTTTGCTCTGCCCTTTTCTTGGTTGCTGTTATGAACAAACAAACAGATTATTCCAGGGTCTCTTTCCAAGAGACGACAAGCAATATAAGTGATAAATATTACCATTCTGTAGAATATTCTTATATTTCACTTTTACTTGTTCCCATGTTCTAGTGGGTCCTGTTGTGGCTCTAATGTGAAAGGGGATATAATATAACATATTATAATATAATATAATGTAATATAATATTGGATAATATAGTGTGATATGATAAATCTACCCTACCGCCTACTGGTGTTGGCCAGAGGGGCCGATGGCGCAATATGGCAGCCTGGCTTCTGTCAGTCTGCCCCAGGGCAGCTGTGGCTACAACCGTAGCTGCCTCCACCAGTGTGTGAATGTGAGAGTGAATGAATAGTGGCATTGTAAAGCGCTTTGGGTGCCTTGAAAAGCGCTATATAAATCCACTCCATTATTATTGTTATTATTGAATTACTTACGAGTTTGATTTGTCAGCAACTTTCTGCCAGCCCTCTCTCCTTGCTTTTGCAGCCTTTGCAGTGTTCCCTTGCGTTTTAATTAAACTCTGAAACTCCTGAAATCCCTCACTCAAGAGTTCTTGCTCTGCTGCCGAAAAATACCGAGCGCGCTCCTTCGACATTTTCGCCGACCAATCAAAGGGTTGCCGATCAATGTTTCTACTATCGATGCGTAGCCCCTGTTGGGCCACCCAGTGATCTCACATTACTTCATCCAGCTATACTAATCGTCAACAACAGGTGTGTTCGGGGAACCGGAATAGCGAGCTCAGAGTTAGCGCGATGATTTGGTCTTGGATGTTTCATTTGATCTTGGATGTAGTAAGCGACATACAAAGCACAGGGCCCTGATCCATTTCCAGCTACGACTTAAATGATGTGATAGTGAGTCAAAATGCAAGACAGAGTTTGGTAGGTTTTTTCTGTATGCCAGCAGCAGATTACACATGAGAAATTCAATCAGATGGTAATGATTCGATTGACTGGTATTATACAGGAGTTATTCTTATTATTTCTACATCATTTTTATTTTATTTAGATGGATAAGTGGTTGCCTCTGGCTAAATTAAATAATGAGGCTCTGTCAAACTGTAATAGAACATCATAAATAGAAAACACTATTATCGCAATCAAATATGTTTTCTATGCGAATTGTACAGTATTTTGCCAAGCTATGTTATTTGTACTTATTATATAAGGTCACATACAGGGAATGATTAGGTGACATTGTCTTAGTAGCATAAATAACACAGTGGCAATAACGTTTTTGCCATCGAATTGATTGTAAGAGTTAATGAACACATTATTAAATGTGAATAGTAAGAAAAGACATTAATCAAGTTTATTCAATTATTAAAAACCAACAGAAGTGACATCGAATATTTTAACATCATCCTTTAATTGTAAGCGTGTTTGATGTGCAGTAATTGTACGTTCTGCTTTGTGTTTTTACTTTGCCTTGATGGGGTGAATCTTGGGCAAAGCACTAATAGCCTTGCTTCACAGTGTCGGCAACATCGTTTTTGAGGGTTTATTTTCATTTAGATGCAACCACATCTTTTCCTCCTGGTGATTCTTTTGATGTTTAAGGAGCGGCCTCAGACACTGGGTGGGTTGAGAGGAAATGCAAATAAATGTGAGGGCAAAGCTTTGCCTGTCATTATACAGAGAGGCGGTAAACACATAAAGGCAAATGTGCTGTGTGTGTGAGGAAGGTAAATGTGCCGTGTGTATGAGGAGATGCAGATCCTCCGATGGGAATGTGTGCAGAGGATCCAATTAGGCTAGAAGACAGATGAAAGTGCCACTCAGAGGCAGAGGAGGTAAACAAGACAAGCTCAAAGAGTCCAAAAGTGCTTTTTCATTACACTCAGCCGTCATATACTTAAACTTTCTTCTACCTGTGTGAGGGTCAGGGATGTCACAGTGGAGCTCTACTCCACTGCGGTATCTGGAAATAATAGCTAGATGCAGGTGACCATGCTGTGCACTAGTGAAAATTGATCCAATACAGGATGTCATTTCCTTTAGCAATACAGCAAGTACCATATTATATCAGAGGGTGTTCCTCTCTAGCAAAAAAAGACCTTCTGTGGCCCTCGGTCTCATGTTGCATGGCTGCGTGGCATTTAAATTGATCTTCAGGTGCTTATTCTTTCCGGCATCTTCCATAATTATGTTATTAGTCAGTTACAAAAATAAGCACTATGTTACCTTAGTTGCAGTACTCTTGAAATATATCACCGGTTCTGGGTAACTCTGGGTGAAATAATTACATGTTTCAGTATAGTAATCCATCAAAATCCGAGCCTCTGTAACCGCAAGACGTCGTCAGATTTTTCTTAGACTAACTTTCTAATTGTTCTCTTTAGGATGTGTGTTTTTGTTTCTCTCTCAGAAGAACTGCAGTGAAAGTAAAGCGAAGCACCTCGCCTATAAAATTGTTGGCCATTAAAATGCAGTCAATGTCAGGTTTTTCGACAGCCACTCAAACCGTTTGAGTGAGGTTTTTTTTCTTTTCTCTCCGAATCGTGGTGGACACGTTCTTCAGGCAGTGGTCTTTATCTGGCTGGTTAGAGTATTTGAAATCCCAGTTGGATCCCGTCACGAAAGCTGTACCTGTCAGTGCTGATTGGTCTTTGATTTACACTGTGCCAATAGGCAGTTGCAATTGTGTCAGGTCATCATTTTTACTTTCCTGTCTGAGCTGCTCCTGGAATGCCATTTGGGATAATTCAACTACAGGTGTAGTGACACTAAATGACTAACTATGCATGAGCGAAAATAACATGCTCTGATGTTATCTATAATATTCCAGGTAAGGTTTCTGAAAAAGGAACTATACATCTATTTCTTTTTAATGCAGCTCTCTGCAGACTGCTTTAAGATAAATGGCGATGTGGCTGTGTGGTATTCCATTAGGTTGTAACTCTAACGGATATCATCCACAGACATCCTCATCAGTCTGGTGGCTTAATCTCTGATTCCAGAAGATGTTCAAATGGTGTAGACAGATAGAGGAGCTTCTTTATTTCAGACATTAAAAGAAAAGAAAATCCTCTGGTTTTATTTTCGTGGTGTTGGCCATCATTTCTCATATTTATGATAACATTGTACTCAATAAGGTAATCCTTGAGTTCTGGAAACATACTGATTACTATCAACGGTATACTGAGGCAAGAAATGTGAGCAGCCAGGTGATAAGAGAGGCTATAAACAAGCCAAGCAGTTTGAATAAATTGTTTACAACTATAAGGAAAATAAACTACATTCCATCTGCATCCCACTAAACCTCTTTAACACGTGCTATGGTTTTATGCTGCAACCTTTTTGGGTACAGTTTACTGTATGGGATACACTGACAGGAATACATAAGTCACCTACCTACTGCACTTGTCTGTTAACCACACTTATTTAAGATGTTCATAAAGTCCAGTTAGACAGTTCAGTCATCCAGAATCAATGACTTTCCTGTTCAGTATATAAAGTATTTTATTGTAAAGACTAAACTCTAAAAATGTAAAAGGTGATCCCAGAGTTCAGTACACGACCTGAGTGTTAGTTCAGGTAATAATTGTGTTCTATGGTTCTAAATGAACCATAGAATATGAAGGGAGATTAATAATATTTGAGTACAAAAATGATGTTTTCTTTAAATTGTAAACAATCCTATGCTTCAAAGCCCTTGGGAACAGCGTATTTTCTTTCCAAATGTGTAATAGACATTTCTTTTATATATAATGATAACTTAAGAATGAAAAATAAATCTTTGTCACTTTATTAAAAGTGTGACAAATGTGTTGGATAATCCCCAAGTTTAAGAATGAAAGTAAATGATTAAAAAAAGTACAAAACCAAATTTTGCTGGAGACTCTTTAAACATACTTTTAAGCGCCATGTTTTTTGGGGTTTTTTTTTCAGTACGTAGTCATCAAATTTAAACATAATTTATGATTTTTATCTATTTATTTTATTTTTTAGCAATATTCTTTAAAGCTTCTACTTTGCATCAGATTGGGTTTCAGCTGCTAGTTGGCTCGAGCTGCCTCAACACTTTCGGTCACAAAGGAATAATTTCTTCCACTCTGATGAAACTTACACCAGCTGAGCAGTAAGCAGGGTAAAAATCGACTCTGAAAAGGCTAGATACACTATTTAGAAGGCTTACAAGGCCATGCCGCATTCTTCAGATGTGCACATGCAGCTTGCTCAGCTCTTGTTTACCCTCGCCAGGGTGCTATTACTTTCATATGGCCTGGGAAAAAAAAAAGACGAGTTGATGGAGAAACTAAGTGGTAGCTTGGTCTGCAATCGCAGCCATGGCGAGATTGTTTTCAGGTCATCAATGACTCGAATCATCTAGCTTCAGACTGCCTTTCTGCTCATTGGGCAAAATTGATTGTGTTCTTTAATCTTCTCCTTTATTCACAGAGGCTGTATTGATTAAAATACTGTAAGCTGTTGTTGCAGCCATCTGTAGCCACTAACAAAGATGTAATCGCTCAAAGCATCCAACTACCAATTTGTGCCAGTTTTCACTTCCTTTCAGAGAACTTTGCCAGGGAACTGTGAATTACTTTAACTGTGCATTTTCAGCATACACACTGTGCTGTGTGTGTGTGTATGTGTGTATGTAATTTTGTATGTGTATATAAAGGAAGGAGTACTGCAGTGCTGCTTGCACTCCAACTCAGTTTTGAAACATGCTAGTGGAATATTTACAGTTCACATCCTTATTACATTCACTCACTTGGGAAGTTTTTTGGTGTTATTTGTATTAGAAAGATTAAACTTTCACATCACGTATCTTAGTTTCCTGGGCGCATTATAATGCCTGAGAGAATATGTCTATGTTTTTTCGATAGGTATTGCAACGCTTTTATTGCAAAATGAATTTGCTCTGTCAATAAATCACCATAGTGGCAAGTTGAGCAGAGAAGGTGTGGAGGAAGGGATCTTTCTCTTGAGCAAAAACAATGCACAGAGGAGAGCTTCTTTTTAATCATCACTATCAAAGCAGACAAGCAGACAGCAAAAGCAGAATTTTCCAGGCTCTTGGGCAGAATGAGGCAGCGTTTGAGGATCATGCTTAAACTCAAGAATGTCGCCTACGGGTAGATAAGGTGATTATTCAGCCAGCCAATTAGGGGGCTGTTTACATGTTTATCCCGTTGTCCTGTTTTTTTCCCTTCCCTATAGTACCAATCTTTATAGCTACCAACCCTGCGATATACAATAATATGCACAGATGTTTACAGGTGTTTACATTATGCATGGGGAATCAGGGTAGACATGGTATCTACTAAGGATTTCTGGCTGGTAAGAGTAAGGCTAACCTTTGCATGTTGGGAAGTTTTTAAATTAGAAGCACAGTACTTTGCAAAAATCTTGGGTCACCCCTCATTTCATATTTTGCTAGGAATCACTCACTATGTGTTAATAGACCTCTCTGCACTGAATCATACTTGTTATTCATCTCTGGCTCTCTTCCACAGCGTGTCTTTTTATCCTGTCTTCCTTCTCTCACCCCAACCGGTCACGGCAGATGGCCGCCCCTCCCTGAGCCTGGTTCTGCCGGAGTGTTCTTCCTATTAAAAGGGAGTTTTCCCTTCCCACTGTCGCCAAAGTGCTTGCTCATAGGGGGTCATATGATTGTTGGGTTTTTCTCTGTATGCGTGATTGTAGTGTCTACCTTACAATATAAATTATATTATATTGTTGTGATTTGGCACTGTATAAATACAACTGAATTGATTTGAAAATGGGTTGAGTGGAGCATGAAAGTCAATATTTGGTAGGACCATCACCTCAAGGCAGCCTGAATATTCTTAGGCAAGCTTTGTCGCAATTTCTTTAAGTAGTCCTCAGGAATAGTTTAACAGGTTTCTAGGACTTTCAAAGCTATTCTTTTAATGATGCCTGTCTTTTGTTCAGCTCTCTATCACAACCTGGCATCCACATATGTGGACATCACATTTTGGGTTATTTAGACCAAAATACTCAATTTTGATTTACAAGGGCCTGATATCCACTTACGAGGACATTATACTGCTACTGTTCTATCAAAATTTTAAACGAATATCCTCATATGTGGCTCTTATTTTTCTTAAAAACAAAAATAAGCTAAAAAAAAAAAAAAAAAATCTGGTAATTCTTTGTTTTGACGTTCTTGGGCCCCAATATGCCCAAATATCGAAGAGAAATTAAAAATGCATGCCGTGGAAGAGTTCGGGTCTTAGGAGGTTAATGTAGAGATCCGGGGAGGCCAATCAGTGACTGTAGTATTCCATTGTGTGTTTTTGTATCCTGATATGATTGTATTGGCAGTGTATTTAGGATCATTATCATGCTAAAAAAAATGTAGCTGTTGCCAATCAGACACTTTGCAAATGATATTCCATGTTGGTTCCAACTCATTCCTGCATTTATAATTACATAGACTTTGACAAGATTACAGATTGCTGTAAATACTCACTGTTGTACCTCTCTTACAGTCTCTTCTGTGCTACTGATGATGATTTGAACCAAAAATTACAAATTTTGACTTGTCACTTAAGACCTGTTGCCACTTCTGGCATACTTTAGCCTCTTCCTCCCTATTCCCTTAAGAATGTTTTCTTGACAGCCACCCTTCCATTGAAACCATTTCTGATGACACTTCAGTGAAAAGTAGATGGATCAACTAAAAGGCCAGATGTATCTCTCAGGTCCTGTGTCAAACCTTAGCTGGATTTCTTTCCCTATTTCTGAAGGATATGGCTTTTAGAAACTGTTCATCTGCTGTAGACAGTTTTGTAGGCCTGCTTGTTCTTTTTGTTCTCTACTTGTCCAATGTCCTTTATTTTTTCAAGGACGTGGACAAGTATGCTGTTTTCAGCGAGTGACACTTTAGGAATTACCTTGTTGGTGCAAAAAGAGCTATTTTATGCCTGTCAAACTATGTTGTCTTTGGCATTCAGATTCAGAGAAAAGGAATGAGCTGCAAGTGAAAAGGTGTCTAAAGATACAATTTAGTATTGGCCCTTTTTAAGTTTTCTGTTATGTGTAGATACAACAGTGGCCCATCCCTTTAGTTAGGTACCCATTTGAATAATTCATCAGTTCAAGTAATTCAACAAACAAAAACATCTTTCCACTGAAAATGATCAGGTGCAAGGTGTTCAAGAACACTTTAAAAACTTACAAGAAAGTTTGTCTTGTTGGAAGCAAAATATATAGGAATTAAGGGGGACTAAATTCTAAAGTATTGTATATTTTATTTTGTTCATGCATGTTTGCCAAAGTGCACTTTCTTTCATTTTTTAAATCTAGCTTTTAAAGTATTAAAATATTTTCTCTGACATTAATAACAGCCCTGCAACTGATCCTGACACCCATCCTTAGTCCTTTTTTTTTTTTTTTTTTTTTTTTTTTTTTTTGTCAAGTAACAACATGCTCATGTCAAGTAGTTTAAGAAAGAAAAGAGGAGTTTTCTAAAAGTCATGGAGGATTGATTCTGGCTCTTAACAATTTTAATATCACATCAGACGTTAGTTCGACATTTGTTTCAGCTGAAGGGCATAATTATGCATGTAATCAGTTTAATGTTGTAGCATGTATTCTCTACAAAGGTGACTATCTGCTGAAGTAAATACTGAAATGCTCACTAGAGCACATAGAAAGACTTGCATATTGTATTTCATCCACTATCCTTCCATATTTCTTTGTTTTAAAGAGCATGCAGATTTATTGATGACCAAGTTTAAGCAGCTGCAATAATTCAGCCCAGAAAAGTTTTGAGTCATTTTGTACAAGGACAGCACAGAAGGAAGGTAAAGGATTATCCTCACTTTTCAACAATCCATACATACACTACCTGCAGCTTTCCTCTTGACTATTTCTTTAAGGGCATCCAGACGCCTTAACGCCCACTCACATCCTGGGCCATCTGACCTCAGGATTTTGCATGATAAGGTGGGGCCAGGTTTCACAATGAGCTCACCCGAAACCCTGGCTGATTGGGACCCACACCCATTTTCACACCTTGGCTCAGGCGATTAAAGGATCATCAGGGGATCCTTTTGTCCCTCTGTGGAGGGATACTCCCACTAGGTTTAAATCTGGGACTCCCCACCATTTGACCTTAGAACTGAAGAAGCTTCTCGGATGAGAGGTGAAACGTCTTCAAGCAACTTAAAGAAGTCCAGACGCTTTTCTTTGCAAGCTCCTTTGACTACGATGACCTGGATGACTGAGAACCTTCACAGACATATTTCTTTAAGGAAATCTGAGGTTTACTTTGCTGTCTTAGTGCAGTAAAACACAACATCTCCTCACCCTCTCTGATTCCTCACCTGATAAAGACTTAATGTCAGTATACAAAAGAATAAAAGATAAAGTTTATCTTCCACATACAGTGTTTGTATACTAAAAAACAGAACTGGTTGCAATGTTCAGTACAGTATTTGTTAGTAGCAAATTTAGACAAGTAGCCTCTTGTACATCTGCTAAATACCAACTTGAGGGAGCTCAACAACTTGGCTAACTCAGTGTTATTTAGATATATTTCAATGAGTCTGCAGTGATTTGCTGAGTACTTGACTTAAATCAGTCTAGTCTCTTGTCAAGTTGTAAAACAACAAAATGTGAACAACTCCTAGAGGAGGAGAGAGTATTTTTTATGATTTGTCATGTGTATCTGTTGTCACTCATTTGGATCACTTTTTCTGATTAAATTCATTATTTATGCAGTGCATTAGATAAATTCGACTGTCAGGCTGGATGGTTGAGTCATGGCTGAATCGCTTCTCTATTTATGTTAATTTCAGGCAGCGTTCTCCTCGTGTATTTGGGCTCCGCACTGTCGCTGTGCTGTGCCGCGAGGAGGAGATGAATGCTGATGGATGTGAGGATTTCAATGAGTATAAACCAGCTGAGCACTGCTAAACCAAATCTGCACACCAAAAGCACTAGTGCTAAAACTCCTTCTGCACTTCTTAGGTCTTCAATCTCATAAGCTAGTTTCCCACTGCTATTGCGCCTTAACCTCAATCTTTGCCAGATACAAAATCAAGCTGGATTCAGATGCGGCTCAGTATGGAGGTCACGGACGGCTGGACCACAACACGGAGTTCTTCACACAGCCCGAGCCCTTTAATGGCCGCTCTAACTCCATCCAGGTAAATACCTACGGCATCACATTCTGTGACTTATAAAAGGTTATCTTTTGTTGAATGTCATTGTATTTAAATGTAAAGTATTCTACAATTGAAAATCCAGGGCTGTTGTATTTTAGAGTCCACTCTCTACACCACTTTTCAAATAACCTATGCTGTATCACCATCCCATTCAGCATATGCTTTTGAGGTTGTCCGTGCTGAAAAAGCGACAAAATCAAGCATTGCTCAAAAATGTCAGCGTGCATACTAAATCACTGTTGAGTGTGCTGTTGATGGACACCATTGTCCCACAATGCAGTGCACATATGTAGGCTAATGGAAAAGTTGCCCACAGCTGCAAAACATCAAAAGGAGTAGTGGGTGGTGATAAGAGAGCTCTACAAATAGAAATGAAGGATTAAAACTTTTGACAAACATTTTTCTTTCTTCTTGTTGTTACCAAATTAATTTAGCCTGTAGCAATACAAAGTCACTTGTCATAGTTCCTTTTATTAGAAAAGTATAACAAATATTACAAAAGTGCAATTTTGTTAAAATTGGGACTCTATGTGAAATGTGGGAAAGAGAAGAATGTGCTGATCATTTAAGCTCTATATGTGAAAGTCAATAGTGTAAGCACGTTAAATAAAGAAGGGGGTGGGGTGATATTTGGGCAGAAAGACTTCACCTCCTGAATTTCTTTATCTCCTCTCTTTTATATCTTACTATAATACACAAAATCTCTGTCTTTGTGTTTCTCAACTCTGACACAGTCATGAGTTGAGCAACTAAACTTGGCACACAGGTACGTGTTAGGCCCATAAAGGTTTTTATCTTTATCAGGTGTTCTGACATCAGCAGTGGGCGTTGGGTGTTGCCTCACACCAACCTAGCAACAGGTTAAAATGGTGTTAAAATTTTGACCATATAAACTATTTACTAGCCCTTACATAATTACATTTTTTTTTTTTTTTTTTTTTTTTTTTTTTTTTTTGTAATGTGATTAAGTATATCAGTTTTTGTCATCATGAACATGCCACACAATACTGGAGCATGGGTGTGTTCTAGTTATTAAAAGATCCAGAGACATCTCTGTATTTAAGGGACAATGCTGAAAACCTGCACTGAATGTTTGAGATGTTTCGGCCCTCTCGAAAGTGGACTCAGTTGTGTTATGGAAGTCAGTGCATGGGCTCAGGAAGATTTCTGATATCCATAGAACACAGTTTTATCACCACGTTCACACACTGGCCCCACTGTAGCCACTGCAGGTGGGGCAGAGGTGAAATGCATAAATCAAAACTAAGTTGAATGAATGTGTTTTGGGTTTTTTTTTCCTTTTGCTTTTTTCGGGGGGAGATTGGGGTTTCATACCAGCTTGAAAAAGCTGTCTGTGTGTTCATGTTTGGTCCTTTTATGTTTTATGTTTAATTTCACAAATCATTTTAATTAGCCTGAAATGGGTTTTGTAGTGAGAGGATCTTTCGAAGCCTTTCTAATGAGGTTTAAGTGTGCTGGGATGAAAGAGGGCTGCTTGTTCTGGCAAAAAGCCATGGTCTCCCTGGTCTGGGACTCTCAGCTTAACAACAGCAGTATAATTTAGTATCTGGTTCATTAGGATTATTATTTTTTTAATACAATATTTAATACAATATCAAGAAAATATATTACAACATTTAAAAAAAACTGTGCCTCTACCAGGGGTGAGCTCCCATTGTTTGTGGCCTCCACAGTGCTACATTTTGTTTTGTGTATATCATATTTGGCTTCTATGCGTTCACTCCGCTCATGCTGGCAGTTATCCTGGAGTCATTGAACGTTATGTGAATCTGATATCTACAGCTCCTTTCACATTTCACAGCAAACAATGTGCATTATTCATGGCGCTAGAACTTACCTTTTCATGTGCACACCGCTTAAGCTTGCATGGCATCATGGAGGGGAGAAAAATATCTGGGAGAATGAAGCACTGGGCTTCCATCAGGAGGACTGCTTAAGGCTAATACCATGAAATAAGTCTGTCCTTGAAATATAGAAAGAAACACTGATATGCATTTTAAGCAGAGTGCTTGAGGATCTTCCTCTTGTTTACGTCCCCCCTTTTTTCCCAGTTTATTTATTTTTTTATTAAAATGCTGAAAGCCAATAAGATGTTTATTAATAAAGTCAGGAATGAATTAGTGAGGATCAGCGCAGATGGATTGCATGCTACATCTTATGTTAATGATTTCAATTAATGCACAAGGACAGTGATGTCTCTGAGGTGGTCTGCGGAGTCATCATCTCCTGTTTTTGTTTTTCAGTGTGTTTATTGGATTAAACGTTTTGAGGCGGTACTTAAGTCGTTTCACTTGGTACCAGAGTTGACGTAGCACCTGATGAGGTGTTTGTGTATCTGAACTCAACTTGAACTTCTTCAGATCAATACTGAAAGTGTTGCAGTTAATGGATAGAGGATATTACTCGATATTAAGAGTTGGACGGCGCACTTTAATGCATCAAAAATGTGTTTGGCAAAGCTCACACTGCTATTAAGAGCATCAATTCAGCTTTATTTAAGATTCTGTCGACCCCAGTTTAAAAGCCTCTTCTTCTTTCATGCAGACACTGATCCTCCGTCGTATTAACTTAGGTTTCATCAGTTAAGGACGCAAATTCCACAATCTCTTAAATCTTTCCTAACTCTTATTAATTCAAACACTGCTGCTTCACCCACATCCCTCTTGGCCAAAATGTGAAGTTTAGTTAACAAGTCATCTGCTAATTTTGGCACCATCATAGATTAATGGGGAACGACAGGAAGTGAGAGGAATGGAGCCGACAGAGAGGGAGGAAGAAGGCAAGCGGGGACCCTTCTGTACATACTGTATATGCTTTATAGGCTTCTTCGTGGAGATTGCACAGCGAGACTGTAGTCTTGCATAAAGATGCTTTTCTCCTCCTCCTCCTCACACCTACCTGGTTATGACAAGAATAATCAGACAAGAGCCTCTGCGGGGGCTGCGAGAGGTGCCCACACCATCCATGTTTTATTTAACAACTTTTGCTTTCAAAGTCTGCACAAACTTCTTTTCTCCTGTCTTTTTAATGGGTCTGTCAGTTCTCCAGCTTCCTCGTTACAGTGTGATAATAAACTCTCATATCCTCCAAGAACGCATCACACCTCAGACTGAGAATGCACATAATTGGATTAAGCTAGCAGAGTCTTTTGCATCCTGGTAACATGTTAGGCTGTGGCAAGTACCATGTGGCTGTAATACCCTGTGTTTACAAATCTGCTCCTGGACACTTGTCATCCAGCATCTTTTTAGCGCTTTCAGTCTTGTCTGAATTATTGAATTACTTACAAAAGTGACCCCTTTTGCATTTTCATCATATACTATATTTGCAAGTGATATAGTTATATACACATGTTGAACCAAACTCATTAAGTGGAAAAAAAAAAAAAAAGACCATGCATGCAAACAAACATTTTTAGGGAGAGCTTTACTGAAAGGTAATAGGAGATAAGCCATTTCTAGATGTGCTTTCCAATCTCTTCTGCTTAGGCACAAAGAAACAGGCAAGGACGGCGACCAGAACCATTAGCCATGTTAAGTGCATTTCTTTCAAAACTGTGTAAGATTGCCATCACCTCACAACTGGCAGAAGACCGAGTCTACTCCACCCATGTACAGTCAGGATCAGACCCAGTCTTTATAGGAGAATTGTTTCCAAGAGGATATTCCTCTGATGTGGAAACAAATAAATTTGCTTTGTCCACCAAAAGGCTAGAAAGTGCGCTAAAGGAGCAGTCCCTCAAGGAAACAGTGAAGCCTTTTGGCTTTTTGCAAACCAAAAATTTTGTGCAACAAGCAATACTGTGAAAGAAGTCTCTTACTGACTCTAAATTCATTCTGCAGACAGAATTTGGCAGCATCACAATAATGTCAGACAGAATCATAAAAAGCTACTTTTAGAGAAAAGACGGTACCCTGCAACGGCATGACCCACAGCACAGCTCTGATCTCAACTCATGAAAAGACATGGCACCTACATCCATCTCTATTTAGGACTTACTTGTCCTATACCATACAATACCATACATCTTGCATGAGTATAGATGAGTTTAGATGATAAACAAATACTATCCATAGCGTTTTTACATTTTAAAAGCACCATCATGTAACAAGATTTTCTTTCACAAGCTCTTAAAACCTTTCCACAGTACTGTATGTTTAAACTGTGCATATTTAAATGGCACATATTTATCACTGAATATTAAAGTACTTCTTTGTTTCACATGTGGGACATCTTTAATGTTGTGTGTGCACCCGCGTGTGTGTGTGTGTGTTTGTATTCAGCTGTATTTAATTTTATCCACTATGTGAAAAGAGTGAATGTTAGAACAGCTTGCCATGAAGCTGAATAAAAAATGATTTTAAAAAATGCTTTGTTCTCCTTATGTGGATTAAAAAAAAAAAATTGACACCCCGGTATCCTCGGCAGGCTTTTTATGGGAATTGCATACATCAAGAACTACTGCTGTTCAACATTTAGAGTTTATTCATTTAGCGAGACAAATTTTAAATAGTCACAGAATAAAATGTCTCAGAGAGAGGAAGCTTATTTTAGGTGGCCCCCTTTGGGTACGTGTCACACATATAGTTTTGTTTGAGTGTTATAATGTCAAATATGTAATGCTAAGAAAGGCTGGTGAATAATTAGCTGCATCAGAACCTTTTGATAAACTTCATATGCTTCAAAGGGGATGTCTTCTTTGACAGCTTCAAAAAAAGAAATTAAGCTGAAATGAAAAAGAAAGTAAGAGAAAATAGCGAGCTTGTGGCAAATGATCAAAAGATGTACATTTCCATCAGTGAGATCTAACACCTGATGCTGATGAGCATGAAGTGTGAACTAACAGACAAAAACTGTGACATGACATAAGGGGACCCACTTAACACTTTTACATGTATATAAACTTTAAAAGACAAGCTCACACTAGTACACTTTGGTCAGTATATTTTTCTGAACTGTACCATTGAATATGTACTTTGAGACCAGACTCGAACATATTACATGAACTCTGGAGGAATTTCAGCCATCTTTACTCACAGCCATGTGTATAAAAACCTTAACCCTAAGTATCACTGGCAGCTTATCTAATCAGCCAATCACATGGCAGTAACTCGGTGGATTTAGGCATGTAGACACGTTTATTGTGGCCTGCTGAGGTTCAGAAAGGTATTGTAAGTAACTTTGAGTGTGACATGGTTGTTGGTGCCTGACGTGCTGGTTTGAGTATTTCAGAAACTGCTGATCTACCACACAATTGATTGATTGATTGATTGAATCTTTATTTTGAACATGTTGAAAAAGTATAAAAAAAAAAAAATAGAATTAAAAGAGACAAATGAACAAAGCAAACAAAAGGAAAACGAGCAACCACAACTCCAAATAACGTCCATGTTCAAAAAGGAGCAGGAAGAAGCATAAGCTTATTTAATCCCACCCCTTTTCCACTATCTAGTATCAATAGACTACAGAAATACCTCCTTGTAATTACATTATATGTTATGTGTAATTTTTTTTTTTTTTTTTTAAATATATACACATATATGTTTCTATCTATCCATACCTACGTATATACACACATACGCACATATACACATTTTCAATAACCCCATTAACACCTGAAGGATACACAACCTACAATTTTATATATATATATATATATATATATATATATATATATTAATGCTACGGCAAGGAGGAGTCAGGACGCCAGGTCAGGGGGGAGATATCATCACCCCCACCCGAGATTGGGTACATAGCCCCAAGTGCGATAGGAGAAGGATCGTTGAGTGCGAGAGGAACTGACCTGAAAAATAGGATCATGGCCAAGCTTGAAACCTGGATCCCGCGTAGCCGGTTACCAAGATTACGTGAAGTTCCCTCAGAAGGTCTGCTAGATGATGTTAATGCAGCACTACGGGCAATACCTACAACCACGATTACCGACACTAACAAGCTGATCTACAATACGGCAACAGTGATCAGTGAGATGCTTGGCTACAAGTTGAACAGCGACAAGGGGCAGTACCCTCCATGGAGAAGGAGGCTAGAGGGCAAGATCAAAGTAGCACGGAGGGAGGTTAGCCAACTAACGGAGTTGCAGAAAGGTGCGACAAATAAGGTGCCTAAGAAATACAGCAAGCTGTCCATACCTGAGGCCTTGGAAACTGCCAAGCAAAGACTCACAGCCTTGGCCAGCCGCTTGAGGAGGTACACCAGAGAGATAGAAGGCAGGAGAATAAACCAGCTGTTCTCCACAGAACCAGCAAAGGTGTACTCTCAGTGGCAAGGGAACAATAAGAGAACAGCACCACCAAGGCTGGAGACGGAGCAATACTGGAAGAGCATATGGGAGAAGGATGCAACCCATAATGGCAATGCTCAGTGGCTAGAGGATCTGAGGGCTGACCACAGCGACCTCCCTGAACAGGGTCCAGTAACCATCACAGTGGCAGATATCCAAGAAAGGGTCTCCAGTATGAAGAGTTGGACAGCACCAGGGCCCGACATGGTTCACGCCTACTGGCTGAAGAAGCTGACTGCACTCCACGAGCGTCTGGCAGCACAAATGAACCAGCTGCTAGTTAACGAGAGACACCCGGAATGGCTAACTGAAGGCCGGACGGTCCTGATCCCCAAGGACCCCAAGAAGGGACCGGTCCCCTCCAACTACCGACCAATAACCTGCCTCAGTACTACATGGAAGCTCCTGTCAGGCATCATATCGGCTAAGATGAACAGGCACATGGGTCAATACATGAGCGGGACACAGAAAGGAATTGGCAAGAATACCAGAGGCGCAAAACACCAGCTACTGGTAGACAGAACAATCAGCCGAGACTGCAAGACCAGACTGACCAACCTGTGCACTGCCTGGATTGATTACAAGAAGGCCTATGACTCAATGCCCCACAGCTGGATACTGGAATGCCTAGAATTGTACAAGATCAATGGGACCCTAAGAGCCTTCATCAGGAACTCAATGGGGATGTGGCGTACAACACTAGAGGCCAACTCCAAGCCCATAGCACAAGTCACCATCAAGTGCGGGATCTACCAAGGAGATGCTCTGTCCCCACTGCTGTTCTGCATAGGCCTGAACCCCCTCAGTGAGATCATTAACAAGACTGGCTACGGATACCGACTACAGAACGGAGCAGTTGTCAGCCACCTCCTGTACATGGATGACATCAAGCTGTATGCCAAGAGTGAACGAGACATCGATTCACTGATCCACACTACCAGGCTATACAGCAATGACATTGGAATGTCGTTCGGACTGGAGAAGTGTAGTCGGATGGTAACAAAGAGAGGGAAGGTAGTCAGAACTGAGGGGATTGAACTACCAGAAGGCAACATTGCAGACATAGAGGACAGTTACAAGTACCTGGGGATCCCGCAGGCGAATGGGAACCATGAAGAGGCCGCTAGAAAAGCTGCAACCACCAAGTACCTGCAGAGGGTCAGGCAAGTCCTGAGGAGTCAGCTGAATGGTAAGAACAAGATCCGGGCCATCAACACGTACGCCCTGCCCGTGATCAGGTACCCTGCTGGGGTAATAGGCTGGCCAAAGGAGGAGATAGAAGCCACTGACATAAAGACAAGAAAGCTCCTTACCATGCATGGAGGGTTTCACCCCAAATCCAGCACCCTGAGGCTGTACGCTAAGCGGAAGGAAGGGGGCCGGGGACTGGTGAGTGTCAGCACCACAGTCCAGGATGAGACAACGAACATCCAAGAATACATTAGGAAGATGGCCCCAACTGACCGAGTGCTCAGTGAATACCTCAGGCAGCAGAAACCCAAGAAAGAGGAGGGAGACGAGGAACCATCATGGAAGGACAGGCCCCTGCACGGTATGTACCACCGGCAGATAGAGGAGGTGGCTGATATCCAGAAATCCTACCAGTGGCTGGACAAAGCTGGACTGAAAGACAGCACAGAGGCACTAATCATGGCAACACAAGAACAAGCTCTGAGCACAAGATCCATAGAGGCTGGGGTCTATCACACCAGGCAAGACCCCAGGTGCAGGCTGTGTAAAGATGCCCCAGAGACAATCCAGCACATAACAGCAGGGTGCAAGATGCTAGCAGGCAAGGCATACATGGAACGCCATAACCAAGTGGCCGGCATAGTGTACAGGAACATCTGTGCCGAGTATAACCTGGAAGTCCCGAGGTCAAAATGGGAGATGCCCCCAAGGGTGGTGGAGAATGACCGAGCTAAGATCCTGTGGGACTTCCAGATACAGACGGACAAAATGGTGGTGGCTAACCAACCGGACATAGTGGTGGTAGACAAACAGAAGAAGACGGCCGTAGTGATCGATGTAGCGGTTCCGAATGACAGCAATATCAGGAAGAAGGAACACGAGAAGCTGGAGAAATACCAAGGGCTCAGAGAAGAGCTCGAGAGGATGTGGAGGGTGAAGGTAACGGTGGTCCCCGTGGTAATCGGAGCACTAGGTGCGGTGACTCCCAAGCTAGGCGAGTGGCTCCAGCAGATCCCAGGAACAACATCGGAGATCTCTGTCCAGAAGAGCGCAGTCCTGGGAACAGCTAAGATACTGCGCAGGACCCTCAAGCTCCCAGGCCTCTGGTAGAGGACCCGAGCTTGAAGGATAAACCGGCCGCAGGGGCGTGCTGGGTGTTTTTTTATATATACATACATACATACATATATATATATATATATATATATATATATATATATATATATATATATATATATATATATATACACACACACATATACATACATACATATACACATACATATATACCCATACCAACAAACCCGTGCATGCGCACACACATGAAAATATTAGACAAGAACACCCTATCAAATCTCTACCTTTTCCCTGTACCCTGTAAAAACCATATCCTTAAACCGCTTTTTAAACTGCGCCATGCTTGGACATTGCTTCATATCTTTACTTAGTCTGTTCCACAGCTTCACTCCACACACAGAGATGCAAAAACTTTTTAATGTTGTACGGATACGAGGATGTTTTAAATTTAATTCCCCCCTCAAATTGTATCCCCGTTCCCTTTTAGAAAACATTTTTAGAATATTGTCAGGAAGCAGGTTATTTATTGTTTTATATATAATTTGTGCTGTGAGAAAATGAACCAGATCTGTGAATTTTAGAATTTTTGATTTTAAGAATAGTGGATTTGTATGATCTCTGTAACCAGTTTTATGGATTATCCTTATGGCCCTTTTTTGTAATATAAAGATTGATGATAGCGAACATTTGTAAGTATTGCCCCAAACCTCTGCACAGTAATTCAAATACGGTGCAATCAGGGAACAATAGAGAATGTGGAGTGATTTGTGGTCCAGAATGTGTTTTACTTTACTCAAGATTGAGACACTTCTTGAAATTTTGTTATGTATATGATTTATATGAGACTTCCAGTTTAATTTATCATCTATAATCACACCAAGAAACTTATGTTCAAGTACTCTTTCAATTTCCACACCATCTACATGAATCTGCACTTGTGCATTTCTAAGGGAATTCCCAAATAAGATAATTTTAGTTTTACTTAGATTTAGCGATAGTTTGTTCCTGTTAAACCATTTTTTAATTTTGCACATTTCTGAAGTAATTGTATCCAGCAGCTCCTTTAGATTCCCCCCAGAACAAAAAATATTTGTGTCATCTGCAAATAATACTAATTTTAATATATCAGATGCCTTACAAATATCATTTATATAAATAATAAATAATTTTGGACCCAGTACAGAGCCTTGTGGAACACCACAAGCAATGTCCAAGCATGATGAGGAATGGACACCCAGCTTCACAAATTGTTTCCGGTCACTTAAATAATTTTTCACCCATTGCAGTACAACCCCCCTAATCCCATACCGTTCCAGTTTATTAATTAATATGTCATGATTGATTGTGTCGAATGCTTTCTTGAGATCCAGAAATACTCCAGCTGCATACTGTTTCTGATCTATAGCATTCGTAATCTCCTCAATTGATTCGATTAATGCCAGAGATGTTGATCTTTTTGATCTGAATCCATATTGACTGTCAGAGAGTAATTTATATTTATCTAAGAATTTGTCTAATCGTTTATTAAACAGGTTTTCTAGGATTTTGGAGAATTGTGGTAGTAAAGAAACAGGCCTGTAATTTGTGAAGTGGCGTCTATCCCCGGTTTTATACAGCGGCACAACTTTAGCTATTTTCATTTTGTTTGGCACTTTTCCCGTCTGAAATGATAAGTTGCAAATATATGTTAGAGGTCCTACAATTCCTTCAATGACCTTCTTGACGATTTTCATGTCAATATCATTACAATCAGTGGATGTTTTATATTTACACATGTGTACAATGTCAATTATTTCTTTTTCCTCCACTGATGTGAGGAACATTGAGTTAGGGTTCCTATCAATCAGGTTTTCACTACAGTCTACTGATGGCAGTGACTCAGGAATTTGTTCTGCCAGTTTTGGTCCAATATTTACAAAATAATGATTAAAGCTGTTGACCTTATCAGCAGTGTTTTCCATAATATTGCCATTATCGATAAAGTATTGTGGATAACTTTGTTGTCCAGAATTATTTTTAATGATACCGTTTAAAACATCCCATATTCCTTTCATATTATGTTTATTGTTGTTCAATATTTTACTATAATACTCCTTTCTACATACACGTATAATATTGGTCAACTTATTTTTGTATTTTTTATATTTATTTTCAGCTTCTTTTGTTCTTTGTTTTAGGTATTCCCTATAGAGTGTATTTTTCTTTTTACATGCATTTTGTAAACCCTTAGTGAGCCATGGTCTATCTGAATATTTGTGCTTTCTGTTGTATTTTATTGTTGGACAGTTTTTATCGTACAACTCCATGAATATTCTTAAAAATATGCCATATGCAATATCAATATCAGCTTCTTTGTACACCTTGTCCCAGTCCTGATTTAATAGATCGTTCTTAAATGCAGTCATAGTTTCTTCTGTCCTTACACGTCTGTATCTCAGTTGTTCTTCATGCTGATTTTTCTTATAATTAGTGTCATAAACTGCAAAAACTGGTAGGTGATCACTGATGTCATTAATTAATATTCCGCTCACAATGTTGTTTTCCATATTGTTAGTGAAAATATTGTCAAGTAAGGTGGCACAATGTGGTGTAATTCTGCTAGGCCTGGTTATTTTAGGATGTAAACTCAAACTGTACATAGTGTTTAGGAATTCGTCGGTCATTTTATGCTTTTTTGGATTCAACAGGTCAATATTAAAATCACCACAGATAAACATAACTTTTTGATTTGTTTTAGAGAATATTTCCTCTATGAAGTCATTAAATACTTGAATACTAGAGCCAGGTGTTCTATATATACAGCTAATTATTACATTTTTTTCTTTTTCCTTATAAATTTCAATTGTTATACATTCTAGTAAATTATCAATTACAGTTGTCATACTTTCTACCACCTTGTAGTTTAGGTTTTTATCCACATACACAGCTACTCCCCCTCCACTCTTGTTCCTTCTATTTACAAAATTCACTTCATATCCCTCCAGTCCAAAGTCCATTCCTTTCTCCGCATTGATCCATGTTTCAGAAATGGCAATAATTCCAAATGGATTTGTCAACTCATTTAGATATTCCTTTATATTGTTGAAGTTGGCATACAGACTTCTGCTATTAAAATGGATTATTGATAATTTATTTTCCGTGTTGATGGTGTGCTTAAACTGTTCATCAGTGAAGTAGCAGCAGTTACAGCTGATGTTGTAGAAGAAATTATTTTCCGGGTCTATATCCTTTTCTAAGTCTAGAACATTATGGTCTGTGTATCGAAATGTTCTCAGTTCCAGATTATCATAAAGAGAATTCCAATGAGTTATGTTGATATTGTTGCCGGATGCAGATGAAGTTCTTTTGGACTGTGCCATGTGTTGTGTTGTGTGTCACGTCACATGTGTATTCATACCTCCAGAGTAAGTTGACCTCAGTATTTGTCCAGCTCTTCCATATTTCTGATGACCAACACTTTGGCTTGTTCCGGTGTTCCATTGAGTTTAATGAATACTTTGCAGTTGGTGGTCCATGTATTTTGAATTTTTCCCTGTTTCTTCAAGTAACGTGCTTTCCTGGCAATGTCCGCATTTCTTTTTATCAGATGTTCGTTCATGAAGACATCGGATCCTTTCAGTTTCCTTCCTTGTTTTAACAGTGCTGTTTTCTGTTTTCTGTTTGCAAATCTCACAATGATGGCTGGTTTGTTACTGTCATTTTTTCGGGGTAGAGGGTGGCAAGCCTCAATGTTGTTATAATCCACTTCCACACCTTTGGACCGTAGAAAGGTAACCACTTGATGCTCCGTGGAGTTGACATCTTCCTCTCCTGGCCCTCCTACATTGTCAGTGGCGACCGCCCGGGCGTATGACCGGGGTTTGATGCGAAGCCCCGTGATGATAACATCGTTCATCCGGGTGTACTGCTCCAAATCCGCCACTCTGTTCTCCAGGTACGCCAGCCGCCGATCCTTCTCGGCGTTCTGGATGCGGAGAGCCTTAACTTCCTCGACCAGGTCCAGGATGGCTTTCTGCTGCAGTTTGACAGTAGAAATCTCCTCTGTCATAAACTCCAGCGACTTCTTAATATCGTCTCCTTCCTCGGCTGACAGAACTTTTTTCGGGCCCATGCTGAGAGACGCTCTCGTAGCTTTGCCGTGACGACCGGCTAGCTACTTCCCACAATCATCTCCAGGGTTTACAGAGAATGGCTTGAAAACAGAAAATATCCAGTAAGCAGCAGTTCTCTGGGTGCAAATGCCTTGTGGATGTCAGGGGTCAGAAAAGAATGGTCTGTCAGGCTGATAAGAAGGAAACAGTAGTTCGCATAATCGGGCCCACTTTTCACATTTTAGCACCGTTTGCATCCACTAGTACCAACTAAGCACCGTTTAAACACTCCAGCCTACCTAAGTGTTGTTGCTGATCATGTCCATTACTTTACGACTGGTTTAAACTGGTTTCTTGAATGTGAAAATCAGTTCATTGTACTCAAATGGCAAAGTCACCAGATCTCAATCCAATAGAGCATCTTTGGTATTTGGCGAAACAAGAGCTTCACATACTGTAATAGAGGTGCAGCAACTGTGTGATGCTTCTCAAAATTAACTAAGTGGCCAGTGAGTCCAGTGAGTGTGTGGTGGACAATTCATTCAAAGATTGTTTCAAGCAAATAGTTTGGCCTGCTTTTTGATATTTCAGGTAAAGGTTCTAGAGATTATCCGACGTGTGTCATTTATTTTTATTGTTATTATTATTAATCCTTTGTTTGCCCAGGTAAAAATCTCATTGAGATTTAAATCTCACATCCAGGAGACACCTGGCATTTTTTTAATCTAATAATTAGAGCCTTTCAGGTTGCAATTGTTTTGGAAATTCTAATATTATAAAATAATACAAAAGCACAAAAAACCAGAGAGAGCCTTTGTTTTGTTTTTTCTTTTTTTAACAGAGGCTTTTTGTTACTGGAAATTTTAGGAATGTAAGCTCTATGATCAAAAGGATTATATTTAATTATGAGCAGCAATATTCTTTTTTTTTAAAGTGATTATCTTTGAAGTACTAAAAATCAATACAACAGTCTTTCAGAAATGATGCTGCTTACTGTGAGGCTCGGCTGAAAATATTCTTTTGAAAATAATGGCCTGCAAAATCGTGTCTCAGCTGAAAACGAATCAGGTATAGTTCTTTAGGTTGTAGTTTCAATTAACCATCCAAGTCAGGTTTGTTTTGTTATCCTGTCAGATCCTTAGACTTTGCCTGAAGTACAACCAACATGTACACAAGTGTTTACAGGGAGCTGATACTTGTTAAGTGAGTAAAGTGAGCCAAACAGAGACATGTCTGGAGAGTTAAAGTGCACAGAGAGCCTATAGTCAGGCAGTGCTCTAGCCTAGGTGCTGGGGTCTGGAGACAGGGTGGATGATATGTTCCTGCGAAGCAGCTCATGAATCCTTTATCGGTGTGTTTGAACATTGATCAGATTTAGTATTAGCCCAAAAGGCTGCATTCAGTTCTGCAAGGGAGTATAAAATCCAAATTCTCATATGTGAGCTTGGTGTGAGGCGATACAGAAGAAGTCAAGAAAGGACAAACGGCTAAGCTGTTCTTCCTACTAATACAATATTTTGTATTGTGTCCTATTGTGTACCACTTTGTCCTTTTCATCACATTTTGTTTTTAACCCCTATTGTTAATACCTACAATAAATTATCAAATTAGTTATTGCATTACAGTAACCATTACCTGATCTGGCAACAACTGCTGGCTACAGCAGCGACTTTGTGGTTGTGATTCTAAGATGTGTGTTGCACACGTGGTCATATTGGCATTTCCTATACATTGCTGCAATGATCTGCAACTTGCGGAAATATTGCATGTGTCGTTATTAGTTTTTATTTTTACGTGATTTTAAGTTTTTCTTTTCATTGCAGTTGAGTTCAGTTGAGTTTCAGCTAATTTCCTGAGTGGATTTGCTCATTTAGGACCATTTTTAGCTCATCCAGCAAAGAACGATGAGCTCATGCCACGGTGAGGCATCCATCCACAATTCACAAGAATCGATACTCCTCCTCATTGTGCGGAAGTTTTATTGAAACTTACACATCTAATGGATCTTCACCTAAATTGTGCTCATGGTCAAGGTCAGATTTGTCATTTTTATGGCCACTTGTCATGGGTTCACATATTTTCATGCTTTTTATGTCCATGGATAATACTGACCATGCAATGATAATACTCCTGAAAAAGCTTTCAATTGATGGTGAATGAGATTAATTTGTATTGGATATGACCGTTGGCGATCCTATTTAAATTCATAGTGGATTTTAATTCTCATTAGTTTGTGTAATACAAACAAACAGTGACATTCACAGACATTCTGGTTATTGTTTGAAAATATTTCATGTTTAGTTTTTATCAGTTTTGGTCTTAGTTGTAGTTTTCCTAATTATTTTAATATGGAGGAAATTTATTATGGTGTATTATTCAGAGGTTTAAATGTGTACCAATACAAAGACAACACATGTTGAAGGTCACTCAGACACAAACCAAAGCTTAATCACACTGGTTGTGGTAACAAATTTGATCACACTGACAAAGACTAAATATGTTTCCAGTAATTTCCACAATGTTTTAGCTAATTACGTGAGTACTTGATAAGTTTTCCTTTTTCACAAATTCTAATTTGTTTGTTTTATCTCACTGTTATTAAATTGTGTTTTTTCACAACTAGTTTTATTAATAACCAAATTACCTTGATTGGCAAATGCTATAACGTCTAATAACGCAAACTTGAGTTTGTCCTTAAAAAAAAAAGGTTCTGCTTCCATGGACAGGGTTTCACCTCATTTTGTACCTAGTAGTTTAGTTCAGCTGGCCCTGTGTTTGATGAGATAGAAATATAGATATAAATGAATAAGTCAGGAGCTGTGTATATATACTGTAAAGGGAATTATTTTTCACAATCTAGTCTCTCAGTGTTAGTGGATGGGTTCAAAACAGTATGTCAAGTATGTATGTGCCTAACGTTGCAAGGAGTAATATGTTAATTAGAATGTCTTCCACTAATTGCTGTGCCAACACTTGAGCGTATCTGCTGGTCCTTTTTTCACAGATTAATTTATAATTTGTCACTATTTCTGTCTGTTTGGTGGAAATAAAAGCTGTTGACATATTCCAGGTTAGACGCAGTGGTAGCTTTTGTCTAAACAGGTGCAGCGATTCATTCTGCCTTTCCTTCTCTCCGCGGTGCTTCTATATGGAGACTCTCCCACTGTGACTGTTTAATTAGTCACCAATGTCTGTGTCAGTGTTTCAGCGCCGGGCTGTATGACTCCCTCGGTGACAAACTGTTGCCAGAGAAGCACATCCACAGTAAGCTTAGATCCACTGATGCTGAGGGGCGACTTGAAGAGTTCAGGGAGTGATTGAATTGTTTACAGCTCTGCTGGCTTTTTTCGTTTTCTGTTGGGAAATATAGCATCATTTATGCCCGCTTGGCTTTTCCTTTGGCATAAATCTGAAATGACTAATGGTACACAGCAGCTTCCTGCTGCCAAATGATGCTGTGAGTATCAAAAGGATTGATCAAACACTTTATTAGCTACTTTTTGAACTATATATGTGTATGTATATACATAAGGAATGTGACATGCCACGTTTTTTTCTGTTTGTTGTTTTTCCCTGACTTGTTTCTTCTTTACCCCAATGAACTCAAAGATTCTTTTGAAATTACATTATATCTTTACAGAATCACACATTTCCAATTGATTCACAGTCCAGTGTTTAGAGATGATGATGAAACTCACAGCTACTGCATTGATGAGAGAGTTCAGAAATTAAAACTAGCAGCGTGCCTCCACTTCTGGCAAGTTTACTCATTTGCAGATTGTTCAGTTCACTGAACATGCTTTGAATAGATTGCAAATTTAATTATATGTTTTTAGACAGATGAAGTCCACCACTTCATGGAGATATGTTTAAGAAGTTGAAGACACCTCTCCTCATTGCAGATATGCTGACACCACTGCCACCCAGAGGTCTTTGTGCAGTTGCAATTCTGTCACACTTTAAATATTCTTAAAAGATATTATCCTCCGAGTAGTCTTAGACCACCTTTTCCCTTATATATCATTTTAAAATTGCATGTTATCCTCCTTGCATTTCTTTTTTTTTTTTTCTCTATCCTACTCGTCTTTTTTTAGCCATTATGTCATCCTTGATTTTGAGAGGTGACCATGTCTAGTCATGATTTCTCCCTCCTGAAAAGGATAAAACTTAACACTCATTAATCTTCAAAATTAATGATCTTATATCAGTTATATCAATGTAGTCTTTGTAGTGCTTGAAAAAAAGGCGAAAGGACTTAAATTTGTGAAGTTGTTTCGCCTCTCATGCAAAAAGCTTCTTTAGTTCTTAAACACTGAGCCCATCCCGTGGTGGATCGATCCCAAGATACTGAACCCAGAGTTATTCCTGATGCATGCAATGGTGTTAGAAAGCAAAAAAGGCTTGTGTAAATGAGCGAATAACATGTTGTATAAATTGTTTTGAGTGCTCAAGTAGAGTAGAAACGCCATATAAGAATCAGTCCGTTAACCATTTAAACAACTGACAGAGTGCCAGATATTTAACCCCTAGTAGCAGTTGTCCCTTTGGAGGTGATTGTGTGAGTCCCCACATGGGAATAGTCCATTCTTGTGCTCATGTGTTGACTCACATAATTAATAGCGGGTCAACAACCCTCAGGGCATTTGTTTTAGAACTAGAGAAGCCTCTTGGATAGAGGCAAAATGTCTTCATGAACCTAAAGAAGTCCAGCTGCCTTCTTTCAAACACGCATGAATACTGTGACCTGGATGACTGAGACACCTTGTTAACATCATTAATATTCAATTGTCATCTCACTTTTCTCCCCACTTTCTCCCCTGCCACTGTGTCTCTCTTTCTCTCTCAGGTCTACATCCCCTGCAGAACAGCTATTGTCTTGGCCAACGAGGAGATAGATTACTGTTATTAGAGGATGATTGTCTCCACAGAGATCGGGATTGAGAATGGATTCCAAACTCTGACTGAGTGTTAACAATCACCTTCATCTTAATGTCAACCTTGTACACCACCCAAACCTACTTTTTTTGTGTTCGAGCCTTTTTTCTAAATGGGGGGAAAAAGCATTGCCGAGCTATGTGCTTTCAAATACCATCTGCAACCTAAGACGCTGTGTAACCCCATTTACCACAGATTGGTCCATTTGGGAAGTGTCCAACCTAACCAGCAGCTAGATGCTAAAACTCCAAACCCTGCCGAGTCCATCCACCACTAGCCAGCAGCCATTTATAGGTACTCCTGCATTTGGCATGACATCTGAAATACATGACCGGCAACTGTGGCAGAGGAAAGTGGTACCATAAAACCAGCATTCATTTATTCAAAGATAATACAAGCTCAGGAATGTTAGGCATGTTTAAATACAGCATACAAGGTTTATTATTTTGTATTTAAATATAAATAACATTGTAGTTTCACAGAGATGGCAAGCACTACAGTATTACTAGCATTTAAAATCAAAATATTCAGGTAGGCTGTTTAATCACTGGTGATGTGTCTTTGTTAATTTGCATTGCGGGACATTATAGGTGTAAAATGTATTGTAATTTGCACAAAGCATTAAACTGATTTGAATTACTGTACTTTTTAATGAGTATCTAAAACAGTTGTGTTGTAATGTTTGAATTTATGCAGCTACTGGGAGCATTTAAGTGGTTATTTATGGTTCAGTTATTAAGCCGGTAATTTGCAGCTAAAGCACTGATAAAATCACTTAATTTGGAGTGTTCACAGTGTGTTGCATAATACACAAGCAACATTTGGCTGAATTAGGCCGTTTTTACCCACTTTGTGTAAAGTATTGCATAGTTTTCTCCCACACTAGATCGCATTAGAGTAGTTTATGAATTGTATGTTACACTGTGCTACAATCGACAAGAAGAACTAAACTACTGAAGACCAGTGTGTCCTTTTGTGTTAGAAAAGACAAGGATGACTAACACACTTGACTACTAGGATATGATTTATGTGCACCGTGTTCATTAGGGATTCCCCTGGGAATATTCCAAAAAAACACCGAAACGGCCTAAATTCATGCAGAGCGCCACACGTGCCTCCTCCAATTAGCAGTGACTTTTGTGACTTTAGTCTCAACACAGTTGATGATTGAACATTTCAAAGAGCAGCCACAGTCCTCATTCTGTGTTATAGAATCCATCACAGTACCTATGTGAGGAGGTTATTAATTAGCTAAAACATCCTACCGTCATAATAGGTGACATTTGTAAAATGTCATAATGCGTTTTACAAATGAGTGATATTTGGTCTGCTTCGAGTCTTTACGTTGTCTTGTTTTTCATCCTCCTGAAAGTTGGCATATCATCACCATTTGAAGCACTTTCTAAATGTTTTATCGAATCAGCACGAGTAAAAAGGGAAACGAGGTTGCTATGTGCATCTCAGATAAAGCTCCGAGGTTGTGCCATCCTCTAGAGCATTATTTCAGATTCGGAGTCATTTAACCACCTATTGTAGCTTATGGCAGGTTTTGATCTGTGTCCCGTGCAGCTGGAGGAGAAAAAAAAAACACATTAATTTTCAGGACCACCCGTCTGTGTGCAGCCAAAAGTGTCATGAACATGTCATTTCTTTTTTGTCTAAAAGCAAATGCGTTCAAAAAGGCCTTTTCTCTCTTTCAAGGAGTACAGAGACGATCACTCTGCATATATTCTAGACAACGAGGTTGTGAGACTAAATTGGAGGGTATAATCATCCCTCATCTGACCCAATGTCATTGTCATTTTAGCACTGCCAAAATGAATTGTCTGCAGTTGTTCTCAAAAGTAAAATTGATGTCTGATATACTGTAACAATTTCAGCATATTTCTTTCATTATTGCTAATGATAATAAATCAGTCCCTGTCAAACCACGAGAATGTGAATGAACTGAATTTGCTCTCTGACTACTGATACTGTCCTATTGCGCAGTTGGGGAAATGTGGAGGATTCCACAGCAGTATGTTGTAATGGTACTTTGTAACCTGATGCAACAAATGTGCAGTTTGGTCTTGGTAGTGTGGGAGGTCATCGTGATATTAAATGTAATTTTAAAATGTTAAAAGTTGATCTACTAATTATGTACAAAACTGCCCATACTTAATAATTTTTCTTAGTCTTCCACCTAAATCAATTTAAAATGGAATTATTGTAGCTTCCAGACACATTTCTTTTCATTTTTAAATTGTAATACTGCTTTGAATTTGGACATAATTTGAAGGTAAGTCAAGTCCCAAAATGACTAGTACCTCCCACAAATTTGTACATTTTTATATTTGCAAGTTGATACCTCACTTCTCTTCACGTTGGTCAACAAACTATGGGATTTATAATAATAGTCCCAAACTAAATAAATAACTGTCTTTTTTGAGAGCAGCTACAAACCTGGATTGCGTGTGTACTTGATACTGGACCAGGAAAGGCCCTGACATCTTTAAAACAACAAAGGAAGGAATCTACTTTTCACTCTGCGCTGCAGAACATAAAGTTTCCATTTCCATTTGGTGACTAGGGGAGCTGTGAAATCTTGTTACATGACTATACAGAGCAATCACCTCAGTGATTCCCACAACATGATGTAAGGGGGATGAAAGACATCTCATCAGACAATAATACTTCAATTTCCATTTCCTAGGCATCTGCAGTTTGTGCTACTTACACCAGATTATGTGTCTTTGTGCGTCGGTATTGATACAAGCAGTAGCTTCTTATTAGCAGCTGCACCATGAAAAGCAGTTTGGGAAGATCACAATGTGGCGTTTATTGAGGCTTTTTCACAAAGGTACTGATTCAATTATTTGGTTATTTTTGAGGCATGCGTTTTCTGGGTGTTCTCTCTGGTATTTCTGCAATTGGCTTTCTACCCCGCACATGTTGAGCCTGTCTGTCTGAGCAGCTCGCTGGTTTTGGATTCATGTTTTGAACCTGCCCGACATGTCCCATGCAGCTTTTCTGTCTCCAGTAAATTGCCAAACATAATAAGCTTTTCCTTTCTTTTCATTTTATAGTGGATGGCTTTCATAATGCTATACAATAGAATATAATAATCATGCTGATTTCAAATAACAGAAAAATGCTTTATAGACTAACGCTGTGGCACAACAAATTATGGCCTCAGGTTTGTACTGAACCCATCCTGTCATTCCACACGAGCACTGAATTTTACAAGTGACATCAAGTTCATTCATATATATGACTGCTACAAAATATACGTTTTTTCCCGTCATGAGAACGTTTCACAAATAAACCTTGCACCAATTTGTCTTCTTGCATTTATTAGTGGTTCACAAGAAATGGATGTGTGACATTGGCTTGCACAAGGAGGGACTGGCTCAAAGCTATTGAACCAACTATCGTATTAGCCAGTATTTCGTGTTAGCAAGGAATATCTAGTTTAAAGCGATGATATATGAACGGAAGATGTTATTAAATGGCTTAATCAAAGAGCTTTGCCATTGCTTTCTTCACCTTTGAATGACAAAAGTGTTCAACACTAGGCAAACCGCTACCTGAGAATTATGCCAGTGAGTTGTATCATATTTGATTTGATAGTTTCTTAAATCAGCACGATCAGTATTGTATGTCCTAGGGAAGCTGTTGCATGACACGCCTTCTGCCCTCTAGTGAATGATCTGTGCACTACAGGCAGGAACTGGATGCCACATGCAAAATGGCTGCTGTCAGCTTTGTTTTATTTTTTGTTTTGCGTAGTATGTGTGTTTGAAGTTATCCAATAATATCTGGACAAAAATTAAAATATGTTTCTGCTGTACTGAGGCAACTTAAAATTGCTTAATATTTTATATCTCATTAGTGCATAAAAATGTGCCCAGCAAATCAATTTGGGTTATTTAATTCCTGTTTACTGTGACCGAATTTGAGTGTTGCAGTAGTCCCCTACTAAATAGAAATAGAAACACCATGTGATGCGTCTCCCTATCCTGTTGCATCCATGTTGTATTCCTTATAATAATATTTTTAAAGAGAGTGGAAATTGAGATATTTTTGTGTTTTTTATCTATAAAAATTCCTCTTCAGTTATTTATTTACCTCAAGGCAAAATTAAATTTGTGAAAAGTTCCTGTTGGAGGGGGGAAAGAAGCAAATATTACAAGTGTCGTGAATGCAGTAAAGGAGATTTGTTTTCTGCAGCAAACTTTGCCTTGTTTGATGTGCCAGTCTTTCCAGAGCGCATCCACGCCCTCTGGAGAATTCTTGAAGGCCATCTTGTCAAGCCTCGTCAGGTTTGATCAACTGAAAAACAAACAAAACTTGAACCTACGCTGATTTTGTTGTTCTTCTGTGAACAAATTACACAATTAATGTAGAAATATCGGCGGATATAGCCTATATTTTTTTTTTATTTCTAAAAATGAATAATAAATCTGAATATTTAACATATTCGTTATGACTAGTGAAGTTCAGCGTTTCCATCCTGAAAATGTGAAACAGTCGAGATCTTTGCTGCTTTTGTTCTCACCCTTGTTTTTGAAGAGAGCGAGCCTGTGGCTTTTAGGAACAATCGCCTCCTGTGGGTTTGAACACCTGTGGCACACAGTATGAGACCTGATCCCATTTAGACCAGCTAAGAGCCTTCCACAATCAAACGTGCTAGTATATGGGGGTGAAAGGCTTATTTTTTCCATTTGAGTCATTTAACAATGACAGATCATCAAGATTTAATGACTTTCTGAATTTTAGTTCAAGAGTCTAAGAAAAGAGCTAAATCAACGTTTGCAGTTGCTCCGTGTCTGTCCATGTGTTAGGCTGATTACATGTTTCAGAGCCAGGAGGCTACAGAATCCAGAGACTCTTCTAACCCCTTATTTAAAGACAAGTTGCAGCCATGGACAATATAAATTTTTTATACTGTCTGGTAATGGCCACTATAGGATGAAGAAGATTGTGCCTCCTTCTGATGATCTTAGCAGCATTTCCTGCTTTCTTGAAAGCCCTTGCTTTATGTTGTACAACCTGAACCTGGTCATACTTTCCCACTGCAGTACTTGTTTGGATTGGGAAACAGGAAATCAGGATATAGGTCAAATTTCTTCTGCATTGTGCCAAACAAATTTCTTCTAAAAAGATTATTTTAGACTAATGTATTAATGGGTATTGATTTTTTGCCTCCCCCCCCTTTTTTTTTTTATATCGTGGCTCAGATATAATAGTAATGCACAAAGGATCCAAACGGGTGCTATTGGAGTTAGCGTTATCTTTTTTTAAGCAAGATCAAGATATTTCTGTACCGAAAGCTTAAAGACATGATTGATATCCATTTGTATTATCTAACTCTTGGCAAGAGAGCAAACCAGTGAATTTGAAGCGGCCCTCAAATGTCACTATCAAATGCTTGAAAAGGAAGGATCCGATGGTCAAACTGATTTGCATCTTTGCTTTTAATGTGACTGATATGATTGTAAAATCTTGGTGGAGCCCTCTGGCATGAGCAAGGGAGAGTGGAATATCAATGCGTGTGATGGGACTGTTGTCAGGCCCAGCAGAGAATAACAGAAAATCCGCTCAGTTTTTCATCTTTATGCAGAACGCTGACAGTGACTGGCTCCAACACAGATCTTTGGGACCCAAAGTGCCACTCGTTTTCTATTGAAGAAAGTAATTAACTACATTCTCCTGGTATCTCATGTCTATTCAATCCTCATTAAACAGCTTAAATGAAAACCATCAGTGCTCAAGCTCCTGATAACCACAGCTGGGAAACACTGGCCTATAGCAACAAACTGATTTTAATACAGATTCCAGAAGACCCTGTTTATTAACGTGGTTAAGATAAGAGGTTTGATTAATCCTGAAGAAAGGGACAAAGCTTGTATCTAAAAGGAGTAAAAGGCCGTGATAGCAGGTTGACTAAGTATTTCTTTTGAGGCACTTCCCCCTCAGTTTCCAAAAAGAACTGCATTGCTTTAAAGTCGCCTAAGACCACCTACTCCCATTTATCAAGGGCAGCTACAATTGGCCCACAGGGTGAGCGGCAGTCAACCATAAATCTAGAAATGTCAGATAAGCCAGTGTATAGAGCACTTCTCTTACCAATTATGTTTTAGAGGTTTGCTACATGCAGTAGTTATAGTCAAAGCAAAGGAGGGAGTCTTAAAGCAGCTTGATTTATCAACCGATCTCAAAAACTTCTGCTGCTATTACCAGCAGGACTCCCCAAAAGATGACTGCTCTTCTTGAAAGCTCTGTGTCCCAGGGTAGTGCAGATCTGTAACTTCTTTTTTTTTTTTTTTTGCTTCGGCTTAAGATGCCTTTACATTGATAATCCTAAATCGCAGTGTACATTTGTATTATGTATTAACATCCAGACTAAAATAAGAGGCTCGCCACATGATACCATGGAGCAGCCTCAGCAGGAAACTCAGAGCGTGGAGTTTAACAGCTTTGTTTTCCCATTGGAGACTTTTGCAACTTCACATGCAAGCCATAATCATCTAGTGTTGATGCGAGTGTTTGTATGCATTGATGAAAGGAAGGAGGAACAGCAGGGGGAAAATGTCAATGTATGCGCAGTGATATAGGGATAATTTTAAAATTAACACATGACTGCAGGGTGTGTTGTTGTGTCTGATCACCATCAGGGATTCTTAGGGAGAAGCTGCTTAAGCTTTTACTTGTAAAGAGTGCCATCTGGTGCCTGCAAGGCTCCTTAACAATAAGTTCTCTGGGTGGAGCCAAAGTGACACACCTCCGTGGGCGCGCTCGAGTTGTTCCCCGCTGGATTGTCCGTTGTAGGCGGAACATTTTTCATTCCACGGTTGACAGAAATGGAGGGTCTGAACTCTTCCTGAACTAGGCAAGACTTCACGAGCATGCTTTTGCTTATAAATTAATTTATTAGGCTGTGAGAGAACAGCAACATTTTGTTTCTCAGCCTTGACTGTAATAGTTCACAAGGAAGCGGTGCACGTAGTGTTAAAGTCAAGGAAGGCTGATGCAACTTCCAGATGGGGGTTTTATCGGGGAGTGGGCTTTACCTTTCCGTTCATACCAGCAGACCTTAAAGTAGTCCAGTGGGCGAAGTTATGTATTGATCCGCCGTTTTAGAGTTCCGAGTGTTTGTGCGACTTTATAAAAGACTGGTCTTTGCAAGCGGAGAAACATTGCCTTTTATAGCACCGCATTGCCTTTTACAGGAGTCAGAAGTCATTTCCAGCAGTGACCTATCTGGTGTGAACCCACGCTGAAAGTAGCTCAGACACAGACACAGGTACAATGTAATCTCTTTGTATTAACATTTGTTTTAATAGCTTGTTTAAGGTTTTGGGGAAATGTTGCGATTTCACAAGGTTTAAGTAAGCATATGCTGCATTTTGTAACCATAGAAAACTGCATTTTTTTTTTACCGACTAGTTAAACTGTGATAGGATTAACAATTTAGATTTAGAAGTAAACCATACAAAACACTAAGAATCTGTTCAGATTTACTTTTCTCTTAATCAGAGGCGGAGGCAGACATTTGATACACCCGGGGCTTAGCCCTAAGGATAGTATGCGCGTGTGTGTTTGTGTGTGTGTGTGTGTGTGTGTGTGTGTGGGGGGGGGTGTTGAAATGACTGAAAGATTAATAGGCTCTGTTTTGAGTTTTGTTCAAAAAAGAATGACTTCATATAGGGAAAAATATATATCACATATGCAGGACACCTTAAACTAGTTTTTTAATTAAGCAGCAAGGCAGAACAAAGTTGGGGCTGTATCAAGACATGTGGACTAAACCCCAATTCAACCAGACCCAGAACTGATCCAGAATTAAAACAGGACTACAACAGTTCAAAATCAGGACTACTTAGGACTTAACCAAGACAGAATCAGAACTAGATGATAGTAGCACTAAAAATAATCATAGACCTGCACTACACTTATTTTTTAATTCTACCAAAGTCCACTATTTAGATTGAGAAAAGTTTATATAATTATTTAGCCTTGTTGTGCAAACAAGCCTGCATAACTTAATAAATGTAGAATTTGAAAAATAACAAACCTAAAAAGAAACACTAGGTATGAGATACATGAGTACCTATGATACGGTGATACTTTTGGTAAACAACCATTTGACTAACATGTCTGTCTCACCTGCTCTTGTTCCATCTCTGTTCTAACCTCTCTCTCCATCTCTGTTCCTCTCTCTCCCTCTTTGTGCTGACAATCAAACCAAACACCAACATCATCAAATATACAGTTGAAACCAGATATTTACAAACTCTTCAGATAAAAACACTTCTTTAATTGTAACATCAAATCAGACTAAATGTTTATTTTTTTTAGTGTATATGTACTCCTAAATTTGATGAATGTGATAAAAAAAATAGACAGCTCTGTCTCTCTTTATTCTGACATTTAACTAATTCAAAAGATATTTCAATATTTATTTATCCAAAACAAAACAAGTTTACTCTAAATTGATGTTGTACAGTAAAAAATGTTCTTGTGTTTTCCATAAAGTGTATGTAAATATCTGGTTTAAACTGTGAATATACTGCTGTGTATTGAAATTCCTCTTGTTTTGCATAGAAATATACTGAACAACATACAAAGCATAATATATAAAATAACATCTACCTGAGTTTTTTCTTTGAAGCCCCTTATGTCCATTCTTGTATATCAGTGCATTACTGAAACCGATTTATTTAGCCGTGGAGGGAAACAACTGAAAATATGAAATAAACACACATGTAAGCTAAGACTCTCTAAAGAAACAGCATTGTTGTTGTTCGGCTTTTCATTTCGCCATTTGTTGATTCACTTGAAGAACGAGTAACCTAATATGGGTCAAGTGATCAGTTTGATATCAATCTTTCGTGATACACCGTCATATTTACATTATTTGTACAGTACGAATGATTTGCTTTGGTACCTGGTCGAACTTCAGTTCTCCTCTGTCTGCCTGGCTGCGTTTCTCCAACAGCGCACTCGCAGGCAGCAGCTCCTTCTTTTTGTTCATTTTTGTTTTAAATGTTACGCCAAGTTCCCCTTTATAGAATTTTTATCTTGCTTATTTAAAAAGTATTTACTGTACTTTATATAGACACTACAATCCAACTGAAAAGCGAACTAACCAGCAAACAGGAGTGTGTGTTTGTTTGTGTGTGTGTGTGATATCCAATGATATCTGAATTAATCATTTTTTTATAAGCCAGGACTCAAAATTTTTAATACACTTTAGCATTTATTTTCTTTTTTTTAGTGTGAAAGTTATGGTTTAAATGCTGTTTTGGTGTTTGAATAGCACACGATATATGAATTAATGAAGTAAAAAAGCATAGGGAAGGTACAGGATGTCAACAGTGAATCAGTTAAGAGTCTGTAAGCTGCGTTTTAACAAAGATAACATTTATGGTGTCAACATCACATCACATCATTTCATAGAATGTGCTGTTGTTGATTACACTGTTTGTGTGAATTGCGCATACCAAATAACAGTTCCCCAAAAGAACAATAAGTGGATTGCACCTTCAGCTTTTATAAACATTACTTGCTGAAGCTGTTTGCACGAACACAAGAATCCAAATCAGTCGTATCAGACATTAACCTCCTAGGACCTGGCGTCCACATATGTGGACATCACATTTTGGATTGTCTAGACCAAAATACAAAATCTTGCTCTACAAGAACCCTTACGAGGACATTATACTGCCACTGTTCTATCGAAATTTAAAGCTAATGTCCTCATATGTGGATCTCATTTTTCTCAGAAACAAAAATTAGGTAAAAATCTGTTAATTCTTTGTTTTTACATTCATCAGGTCCCAATAAGAGCAAATAGCAAAAAGAAATTAAAAATGCATGCCATGAAAGAGTTCACGTCTTAGGAGGTTAAATGATCTTCACCCTGCCCTCTTGCTAGCACAAGTCTGTGTAATGTCTCATTGAGCCCATGTGAACGTCTACAGAAATTTAGTTATCTTATACTCTTTATTTACACTCATGGGAATGAATTTCATGGTAATTTTGAGGGTTTACTGTTTGAAAACAAAAATAATTCTGGATGATACAGGTGCCACGATTCCCTTGAGACTGACATTCCCACATGCAACAAAGTCAAAGCAGCATAGTAAAACAAAAATGTGAAACGCAGGAATTTTTCTAAAATAGGTTCCTATAGAAATGTACGCAAGGTCAAACATGTCTTTGCAGAATTTCACAGGCATCCATTAATCCGAGAAAGTGGTAAGTCATTCCACTATTATTTTCATCTTTTAGCATCACAGGGAAGTATGATTTATTTAGGTCAAGCGTGAGTGGCGTGGGAGTCCTTCATATCAGAGTTTCTCTGTTTTCTTCCACAAGGTCAAGAAAACCGTACAGCAGTGTTTAAGACATACTTAAGAGCTTCATTACTTAAAGGTATGAACAGCTCAAAACAACTCAAAAATGTGCAAACTATGTTTTAATGACTGGATGCTGTTGCTTGTTTGTCGTACCTTCAGTGTCACAAGGTCAGATTCTCCTGGAAAGGAAAGTTTGTTTGGCTTGTGCAAGAAAGACGTCTGTGTTATGAACTCGCTCATGTGCCACATCCCCACAAAGGCAGATGGGCTTGTTGTAGCGCTGCAGAATAGCAGTTTAGTGCCAGGTGTTTAGAGGTCACCTGAATTGGCTCTTATGGCTTTTGGCTACTTTCAGATTCATGCAGAAAATTTTGAAATTGAAGATGGTTAACAACGTTTCTCAAATTCGGGTTAAACAGTGTCAGGTTGCGTGTTTGGATGGATAGTTTGTTTGATTGTTTGCTTTTTTGAGAGGAACTTAGAGCTTAGGAAGTTAGGGCTGTTCGATATAACAATATATATCGGAAGACGATATGAAAACGTCTGTCGTTTCATATCGTTTGTTTCGTGGTGTCGCAGAATAAATTGTTTACGGCAGTTTTGGCGGTCACTGTGGTGGCTATAATAATTTCTTAAAGTTCGCTCTTTTTCTTATATTTAAAATAACCACACTACGGACGGACAAGCAACAGTTTTTACGTGTTGTCGTTAGCAACAACGATGGTAAACCCAGCATGTGGCTCTGCCGTCCACTTCTTTATTTTCCACATAAACCTTTCACAATAAAACTGAAGATCCTGTTGAGATTTTTCAAAATAAGAGATTCACAGAATTTAGAGAAAATGTAAAATTTTTGTGATATATATCGCTGTCGGGATGATAAATGTCTTATATCGGGATATGAGATTTCGGTCTTATCGCATAACCCTAAGCACAGTTGGGTTTGCAATAGATCTATCATTTTAAGTCAACAATGAGCCATCCTAATGTTGGACTGGGTACCAGACAAACATATTTCAAGGCTATAATTGACTATGTGCACGAGACAATGCTAACTTCCTGGTTTGAGACCGGATGTGGGGTTGTGCATTTCCGGTAGCTTTACTTTGCGGTCAATCGCTACTGCGAAGATATACTCCAAAATCATGTCCAAAACTCGAAAACGGAAAGATTGCGTTAAGTTACAAAGAGCAGAAGGTGGGAACACTCACCACTGTTGTGTCATAAAAAATCTAATGATCAATTTTGACGTTTGAAGCGTTTAGATCGATCAGTTGTTTACATCACTCAACACAAGCAGAACTCCATTACTGCAGCAGAAGACACATCGTCCACATTCAGAAGCACATCTCTGTATAGTGACTGGTCTTATGATTTAATCAGGCAAATGTTCAGCATTCGTCTCTCCTGTACAGTACAGAATCGCTGCATTGATCGCTAGCAGTGTGACTCTGAGGTGCAGTACTGTATGTCCACGATGTCCACCAAACGTTTTGCACCGTCAAAAAATTAAATTGGCTACTTGATTTCACCTATCGCTGGTTATTTTTAGAACATAACACCCGCGATAAACGAGGGACAGCTGAGAAATATAACATTTGAATCCCTTTTCTCTTTTGCTCTGAGGCGCGGGGGAAAAATATCGACAAGTCGATGAACATCATTTACAGATATATTGGGTAAATGCCCAAGACATCTATAGAAATGTAAATCACCGCTTGATTCATTCATCTGCTTAACTTGTTTTGGACCGTAAACCAGGCGCGAACAGGACACCGGAAACAAAGCTCCCCACAGGAGTTTCCGCACCGGAAGTAGCATATGCTAACGTGCACATAGTCAATACTATCTTTTAAATCAATGTACACGAAGAGTCTTTTGAGATGTTGTTTCTATTAAAATTGGAATACCAAGTCTTTCCCAGCACCTCAAATACCTAATCCAGTTTACCTGAGATTTTTTCTTTCTTTCTTTCTTGTTTTGGTTTTGACCAGAGTTGTAGTTACTTTGTTAGCTCAAAGTTTTCTTTGAGTTCTCACTGTTTTCCTCCTGTCGTCCTCAAACGTATACCAGTGTCACAGCATTTATCAAAGGCATTTGAAGGAGCAATGTTTTGCCTACAGCCAAAAAGTGAGAAGCATGTGATTGACTTCTGTTCCAAATATACTTGTGTACCCCTATGTGCCATGGGCAGGTGTTGTGCTCATTGATTGGTTGAGAAGAGGGCAGTGTCCTTTCCCGCCCACCCTCTGTTTTTAGCTCAGCCGTTACACGCCACATCATGTGAACGCTTCGGAAGCTCTCTGCAGTTTGTCACTTTTTTTTTTATCCCAGGAAAATGACGTTTGTTTTCCTCTAGCAGCTTATAAGGGCAAATTCTTCCATGCCTTACTTATTTTAACATTTTCCACTGATACCAGATGGACTTATTTCCTTTTTAGTTTCAGCCCTGTTTATTTTGGCAACCGCATTTTGGTGTAATCGCACAGAATTGAAATACCTAGGTGACCAGGTCACAACAACCTAGAAAGGCAACTCAGAAGTGTCAAGGTCAGACAGAGGACTTTCTGACTAGCGGTGGTGGTACCCTAACCTGACATGGCAGATGGTTTATTACACAGATCCATCTGGAATATTGTCCTTGTAAAGTGTTTGGAAAAGCACTAGCACTCTCAAAAACACTTGGCACATGATTAGATAAACCATCTGCTTATCACCATCAACTGCAAACTAACTTCAGCTGGTCTGATCAAGAGACTAGGGGTGGGGGGGTGGAGCGTCCTGCCAGAGATGAAGAGCTAAACGCATTCTGGGGAAGTTTGAAACCCAAGTAAGGAGTCATAGCTTTACAGTTAAACAATTCATAACATCTTCGCATGGAAAATGTGCACATTTTAATCACTCACAGGTTGCCACTTTCAAAATAAGAATAAAAAAGAAATACCTGGCCTTCATTTAGCTGCAGATTTATTGAGTACTAGCTCCTTGTGCATACGTTTGGTCTAAACCTGCTTGTTTGGCTATAAACTCATAAAGTAAAGCCTGGATTGTGGATTGTCTTGTGATCATAATCTCCAAATCCAGTTTCTTCTCCAGATATTCAGTTCTCTACTGTTAATGTGTCTGCTTACCAGTCATAGAGTTCTTTTTCTTCTACATTAATTCCTAACACAAGCCAACACAAGTTTCCTTGAATAAATTGCTGTAAGAGGGTGAAGTAATATAATCAGATCATAATTTCCATAGCCTTGCTGTGTTCTTGAATTGGCGAAAACCTGCCGGAGTCTGTTTGTTTAGCCCCTGAGGGATTATATCTGGCATCACAGCTGCTCCTGAGGCCATGTGATGTGTCACTGTTCTATTTGTGAGCGAGACACCTGAATGTTTTGTACACTAAGAGGCATCTGTGTCATATGTCTCAGCGGTGCTTGTAAACGTCTCCCCTAACTCTGTTCTTCTGAAACTGATTCTGGATCTAAAGAGAGAAGTTGCAACTTGGAACTAAAAGCAGAGCAGCTGAGTTCATCAGTAAAGGTAGAAGTTCCTGCTGGAAGAGCTTCATTGACACTGTGTGTTTGCGCACGTGGGTGTGTGGTTTTTTTTTTTTGTGTGTGTGTGGGGGGGTTTTTTTAGGCAGGGGGAGGGGGTCTTTCTGTCCTTTGATATGCAGTATATTTTGTGTATAGCAGGGATGTCAAAATCATTTTATATTGTGGGCCACATCCAGCCAGACCACATGATAAATGTGTAAAATTACCCCAAAAATCCTGGTAGTTAATTGCCCTGACTGTCCATTTAATTATAGAATGTAAAGTTTTACATTTTATTTATTTATTTATTTATTTATTACACTGTGAAATCAATGTAAAAAACAAACAAACCAAAAAACAAAAACATTTCTATAGTAAATAATGGAAAAATCAGGAGCTTTTTTTTGTCATTTGATTGTTTATCTATTACTTAATTTGGTGGTACTTAGTTTGATGTTGTATGAATGGAAAAGGTGGGGTGGGGTCTTTAACAATAGGAAAAGCTTTAAAACATATTAAAATCCATGTAAAAATCTATTTGCTCCTTAACATTTTCCAAAGCTGTTCAGTGGGCCTGATTGGAGTGTTTGCTGGACTGATTCTGGACCCTGGGCCGACACCGCTGTGTAGTGGTAGACATCTTTGGCTAACAAGTGAACAGGGAAAGTTCCCAGTTCGATTCTGGGAGGAGAAATTGAATCCCCTTAGGATCGTGTCTGGAAGGGCATCTGTTGTAAAAACTCTGCAAAATTAAACAGTTACCTGTAGAGGCAACCCCATATGAAAAAGGGAGCAGCCAAACAGCTGTTTCTGCTTCTGCTATTTCTTTTAGTATGCTTTAAGAGCTTCATAGATTCTATACTTTAGTACAACTGAATAAATCCCAGATCTAAAGTTTCGGAAGTGCAGCCTGTACAATCACGCTGTCACTGGAATTTTCATGCATTCAGCCATTTGTTTGGTCTTTTTATATGTTATTTATCAGTAAGAATATACAGTCAGTAACATTAATTTCACTTTGATCTGCCAACAAACTTTAGTGAATTTCATTTCTCCTGTATTAAGCTATGGAAGAGTGTCATTAACAGGAAAGAGCAAAGAGGCTGAGCCTTTGTACAGATGATGAGTTCAGGTGGAGTGAAAGAAAACGTTTTTCTTACTTTCAAACAGAAGCTCATTAAAACCTTTACTAGGTAAAAGTTGTTATTAGGGCTGTTCGATATAACGATATATATCGGATGACGATATAAAAACGTCTATCGTTTCATTTTACGCAATCGTTTGTTCCGTGGTGTCGCAAAATAAACTGTTTACGGCAATATTTTTTCATGGTTTTGATGGTCACTGTAGTGGCTATATTAATTTCTTAAAGTTCTCTCTTTCTCTTATATTTTATATAATCACACTACGGACGGACAAGCGCCTGTTTTTATGCGTTGTGGTTAGCAACAAAGACGGTAACAGCATCGCGTGTCCGCTTGTTTATGTTCCACATAAAGCTTTCACAATAAGCCTCAAGATCCTGTTGAGACTTTTCAAAATAAACCGAATCAAGTAAAAGAGCACGTTTATTATTATTTACGGATGAGAATTAAAAAAAGAGTCGTCAGGTGCTAAAAAATAAACCTTAGACTCAAACGTTAGAACAGGCTTTTTCCCGCAGCACGCCGTGTAATAAATACACACAAAGAAAACGGCGGCCGTTACAACTAAAAATGTATAGTTTCGTGCATCGGTTAAAACACTCGACTCCAGCTACATGACGTGCAGCTGGAAACACTTCCCGCAAGACGAGCTGCCCGAGATTCACAGAATTTACAGAAAATGTTACATTTTTGTGATTTATATCGTTATCGGACGATAGATGTCTTATATCGGGATATGAGATTTTGGTCGTATCGCACAGCCCTAGTTGCTAGGTTGCATTAACATCAATTATTGTTATGTACACCATTAGAATGTCAGTTTTCTGCTGCAGGAAACATTGCAGCAGTGCAATGTTGTTATGCTTGCTTTTCCTCATTGCAGCCACCACAACTGCTTTAAAGGCGTACAGACACACGTACTCACTCATTCACTACCACATTCCACACGTGTTACCACACGTGCAAAAGCACTTCAACACGCAGCAAATTTTTCTCATCTAGAAGATGCAATAATGCCTGAACATTTTTTGTGCCTCTTGCTAATGTAAGAAAGCCTTCGAAGAACACAGAGTAAAGGCTGTTTTATTGTGTGCCGTAGTTCAGGTTGCAAGCATGCCTTGATGTAACTGTACTTGTGGTTGTTTATTAATTTATTTTTGCATTTAAAAAATGTTTTCTGTAAAAATTTAGATTTTAATATAAATACAATTAAACGATTTAGTTATTTAGGCATTACAATTACTAAAATTCCTACAATTTAAAAGACCTGTTTTTATTTTATTTTTTTGTCTTTTTGTATCTATTTTTGTTCATTAATAAGCAAAAGTATTTGTTATCCAATTAACTAATGGATGACAATACTGATAACTGTAGTCCTACATTAATGGCAAGAATTATGGGATAGGTTTTTTTTCTTTTCAGACTAATAACTTTATAGTTTCTTGTGTTGTAAACATACATGTTATACGTGTTACATTTAAACCAAATGTTTTTTGAATTTAGATCGTCTTCATTTGCTTATTGACAGTTGCGTAGTCTCTTTTCTTATTTTGTCATTATTTCTGTTCTGCTTTATCAACAGGAGTCTATTGACGAAATTCTCCACACTGTAAACCAAGATGATGCTGTCTTCACTGAAAGGCATTGGGAAGAAACTTCTGAGAGTGAAGGTTGTGGACAGTAGCATAGAGGAGTCCCGCTTGGCTCGATGTCTTAACACGTTTGACCTTGTGGCCCTGGGCGTCGGCAGCACACTCGGTGCTGGCGTCTACGTGCTCGCTGGTGCCGTAGCCCGAGAAAATTCAGGACCCGCCATTGTCATCTCCTTCCTCATCGCTGCCATGGCTTCAGTCTTGGCTGGTCTGTGCTACGCTGAGTTTGGAGCGCGTGTTCCCAAAACTGGCTCGGCTTACCTCTACAGCTATGTTACGGTTGGAGAAGTATGGGCATTTATCACCGGCTGGAACCTCATTCTCGCTTATGTCATTGGTGAGACGCTTTAAATAAAGAGGGAGTTCCCTGCTACTCTTGATTCTTGTTAAGTTTACATACCGGATACTGTTTGCACAGGAACTTCGAGCGTGGCCCGGGCATGGAGCGCAACCTTTGATGAGCTTATTGGAAGGAAGATTGAGCTGATTTGCAGACAATACATGACCATGAACGCCCCGGGAGTCTTGGCAGAATATCCAGACATATTTGCTGTCGTAATCATAATCGTTCTGACAGGTCAGAAATGGATGCATCTCTCGCTTGTTTTGTCTATTGCTTCAGATTATGTTCTTTAATCGTTCATGTTTTTACTGCTTGCAGGGCTGCTTGTATTTGGTGTAAAAGAGTCAGCCATGGTAAACAAAGTGTTTACCTGCATCAATGTACTGGTGCTGGTGTTTGTAGTCATCTCTGGCTTAGTTAAAGGAAACAAAGAAAACTGGAACCTGAACCCTGAAAAGATCCTTAATGCCACCAGAAACTCTACTTCTAAGTGCGTTTAATAAATATCTTATTCTCAAATGTCTATATCCCTAATGATACATCAGAGGTTTTTATTAAATGAGTAAATATTTTCTGTCTGTTATTTCTAGTGTGTCCGATTTCATTCCAAATGAGGATGTTCTTGGTGCTGGTGGTTTCATGCCCTTCGGTTGGACTGGAGTCCTTTCTGGTGCAGCAACCTGTTTTTATGCCTTCATAGGGTTTGACTGCATTGCCACTACAGGTGAGGGAGAATATATTAAATTGGTGACTCATAAAGGAGCTATGTTCTCTTAACATGCTGGATCATGTTCCCTCCCCAGGAGAAGAAGTAAAGAATCCACAGAGGGCCATTCCTGTTGGCATTGTGGCCTCTCTCCTCATTTGCTTTGTGGCATACTTTGGTGTATCTGCAGCCCTCACTGTGATGATGCCTTACTACTTGCTGGACAAGAGCAGCCCTCTTCCTGTGGCTTTTAAGTATGTGGGCTGGGAGGGAGCCACTTACGCAGTGGCCATTGGCTCTTTATGTGCACTGTCGACTAGGTAAGTGTGTTTCCTGCTGCCTCTCAGCATGAGCATTCATGGAGGACTTGTAATTATTTAGCACGCTTTTTTTGTTTTTTAGGAATGAATAATTCATGTCTTTTACACTTTCTATAATTTTATTATTGTCTTTTTTGCTTAGTCTAAGATTAACTAGATCTGAGATTGAATATGAGAATAAGTGGCAGAAACCATCAAAGGTATTATCTTATGGACCGAGTTGCAGAATGAATATTGATGTTAATGAAATGCATTTGCACAAGTAATATTTGATTTATTGAAAGATGCCCTGTGGTGTTTTCCTGTAACAGAAATATATTGTATACGTAGTTTTACTCACTAAAATTCATTGTGTTTATTCTTGATGTCTTACAATTATATTTGCTTGTAAAATATTAAAAGCACAAAGCATATACGTGTTAAAACAAGCCTGCAGTGGGACGTGGTTGGGCTGTATTTTTGATAAGCTGTGCCACCTGCCGATTAACTGAGTAGTGCATCTGTGTTGAAGCAAAGTCCCACACAATAAAATATTATTACATCAAGCTAATAGCAGGTAACTCCACAGGGTGACTGTAATTCAGCTTCAAATACTTTGGGAGAAAATTTTAATCTCAAGAATAATTTCCTAGAAATATTATGATGTATTGTGGATTTTTGCTTATGTCTTAATTATATATTGTTTCATGGATTAAAAAAAACATTTACTAACTGTCTTTATCCTAATTGGCACGCTCGTTCTTAGGTAGTAGTTTGGCTATTATTAAAGAGCAGCATGTTTGCTAATTTGCTAAACTTGACACTGAAATGAAAGGCCTGATATAAAAGTGTAGGGAGCCTGAAGTTCAGTGCCAATGACACCTGTGGGATGAACTGCATTAACAACAATGACCGAACGTCACACTCCACATCACTGAAACTGAATGAGAATGCGAGTAAATCTCTCAGCTGGCTCAGCAATCACGTAGACCTACAGTTTGAATGCATTTACATTAGATCCACTCACTTTTTTTGTTTTAATCTTTTGAAACTTGTTATACATTTTGTGTGGATTGACTCGCATGGCATGCTTTTCTTTTTCTCCTGTGTACTAGTTTACTAGGCTCCATGTTCCCAATGCCCAGAGTGATCTGGGCCATGGCAGAAGATGGCCTGCTCTTCAAATGCTTGGCTAAAGTCAGCACACGAACCAAAACCCCTCTAATAGCAACAATAACATCAGGTCTTGCGGCAGGTGAGGTCACAAACTAAACTAAACTGGCTGGGGTTACTTTGTTCTGATCCTAGGCGACTCTTGGTACACATGGCCTTAAACACACTAACTCAACTTTAATCAAGTTTGTAAATTTACCAGTACAATGCATGACCACAGCAACTTGCTGTCAGGGTGTTGGGCTGAAAAATGATGGTGGACTTGTGTGACACCACACTGCACACACATTCTTTCAAGTTATAAATCTGTGCCTCCTCCTCCTCCTTCCTTTTATCCTTGGCTTAGTCTCCTTGGCTCCATGTTTCCACTCCCACGCATTATCTTTGCTATGGCCCGTGATGGTCTGCTCTTCTCGTTTCTGGCGCGTGTCAGCGCGAGGAAGACTCCTATCATCTCCACCTTTGTGGCAGGGCTTTTATCTGGTAGGTAGCTGAGATGAAGCCAAAGGCAACAGTGCCCCCTTATGGAAGGAGGATGGTGGCAAGTCGTTCAAGCTTCTAAATAATTAAGCTGGAAAAATACAATGTCTGCATTGCTTTCATGCAATTAATGTTCTTTATGGCTTTTGTAACCTTCATATGGTTCACCTGTGTCTCCTGCAGCGGTGATGGCATTCCTGTTTGACTTGAAGGACCTGGTTGACCTCATGTCCATTGGGACTTTGCTGGCCTACACTCTGGTGGCAGCTTGTGTGCTGGTCCTCAGGTAGCCCTCATCACTTATTTAGTAGGCCTTAAGTGTTTTATTTTCAATTTTAATACTGCATACTGGACACTCTGGTCTGACCCGATTTCCCACAATGATATCAACAGACTAGTCTATGATGTCTGGCGAGGATAAATGTAGAAATGGACATAATGAAAATAAAAACATTAAGAGACCACTTAATCATCACAAAGGCAGTTTAACTCAGGCATATTTAAACACTCTGGTTATGAAGCGTGAACCACTGTGAATCCATTTCTCCTGCTTCGGTGCAAATATAAGTGAAGGGACGAGCAATGGAAAGGGAAAAACGAAGACACCCCCCAAAAAGGGAACGGTTTTGCACATGTTTATTATAAAGTATTGCTGTGTCGTTATCACTCATGATTGATTGATTGTAGTCTAGTTTTACTGGTTTTTATGTCAGAAAGAGTTCATGAAGGTGGAATGAGGTTAGGGCATCTTCTAGTGGGGCCTGTGCTCACACACTAGTATCGTGCTCGTATGAATACAGGATGACACGACCTCCTCCCACTGTCTCAGAGTCTCTAAAAGCTCGGTAGGAAGCACGTATGGAAGTAGCCTCTGGGGGCCTGAGCTCTGGCAGGGCTCCTGCTGTTCTTCCTAACACAAAGAGCGACAGCCTGGTCGTGCTCTTCTTGTGTAGCAGACCGTCTCCTGGTAACTCTTCCACATACTTAACTATGCTGAGAGACACAGGAATAGGAGGAGCTCAGGAGCACAAACAAAAAGAAAAAACTACAGTTTTAGAGCTGTTACATTATGAATTTTACCGTGATGATCAAGTGGTCCCTTATTTTTATTAATTTTATTGTATTTTTTTATTTTTTTATTAGAGTCGTGTAATTTTAATTACTCAGATAATTACTCGGGAATTCCTACAGTACTGTACTAAAACGACTGACCTCCACCTTTTCTAAATCGTGTCAGTGGGAATAATAAGAAAAAGAATGCACATTATTTGTATGTCATTGATTTGATAGCTGTTAGGTTATAATAATGATTTAATAATATTTAATGATGAGATTTTATTGTGTGTTGCAACATGAGCCTCTCTGTTCAGTGTTTTTGTGACCCGGCCAGTTGTGCTTGCGTGTTAGTTTCAGAGGTGAAAGGTGAAACCATCAGCTAGATGGCACAGTGCAGTCTGAGCAGATTTGTGTGTCTTTAATACTGCTTTTCTGCTCTGCTTTGATGTAGAGAGTAGAGAAAAGCAGGAAAACCAGCTGTTGGCGCATCAGAATGGTGTCTTATCTTAGCATAATGGATTTTTAAATGTGCTACTAATTATAGCTCTGTTGTATGCAGACGTTTGAGTTGTGGGAACAGTGGGATAGGGAGTCTTACACTTTCATTTTTGTAATTTTCTTTTTTTGTCTTGTGAAGGTACCAGCCTTTACAGCCCAGTGCAGCCTATGAGATGGCCAATACTCAGGATGAGTCTGAAATTACATATAGGGATGGGAGTGTTGATATTTTATCGCAACCTGATGATCACTTTACTTTCAAAAAACTTATTAACCCTCCGAACACTGTGCCGTCATCTCTCTCTGGACTCATCGTCAACATCTGCACCAGTATACTTGGTGAGAAACTGGATGAAAGTCCCAGAACTATTCATGTGATTACTGATCCAGCACATCATCTGGTGTCATCGCTTGTTAATTTTGTTTTTTTCCCCACCAGGTGTTTTGGTGTGTGTCTTCAGTGTTGTAGCTTCTCAGGGAGGGTATGCACGCTGGTCTCTGACTGCCCTCTGTGTTATAGTGGCTATCTGCCTGGTTCTAATCATTATTATATGGAGACAGCCACAGAGCAAAACCAACCTTGCCTTCAAAGTGAGTGTGTGTCCTTTTGCTAAAGGCTTTTCTCATGCTATCTCATACCCACATAGCAGTGTAAGCTTGTCACCTTTAGAAATTAATAATCAATAACACCCAGATCCTCTTTCAAAGTAACTTCCTCCATGTAAAATAAAGAGTTAAATATGAGATATAATATACTAATGTACTATGTGATGTGATTCTAGAGACAGAAAATGCCAGTTTAGATTTTATTGTAAGCAGATATTGAGAAAAAAGCATTTAGGGCTTATTGGGTAATTCCACAATAAGTCTTAATTTCTCACTCAGGAAAAAAATTATGAGAGTTTTGAATTAAAAGTGCTGCACAATTTTTCAATCGAGCGTTAAAAAAATAACACTTAATTTTGTCAGGGATTTTCCTACATTGCCCGTACGTCTAAGATTGCTTTGCAGATTGTAAAATTTGTTTTAAATGCAAAGTTTTAGCCAGTCTTATACCCAATAAATACTCTATCCACAGGTCCCATTGGTGCCACTGGTGCCGATCATTAGCATGTTTGTGAACGTGTACCTGATGATGCAGCTCGACAAAGGAACGTGGTTGCGTTTTGCCATCTGGATGACCATAGGTACTTTAGACCAGCAGTAACAATTAACGTCTCTGCTGTAATTTTATTTTTTTAAACTTGTTATTATTATTGTCCATTAATTCATGTTTCTATGTGAATTGTAGGTTTTGCCATCTACTTTGGCTATGGTATACGCAACAGTGCAGAGGAGGCGTTAGCCAAGTGTGACAATTACGAAGATAGCTGCATAATAAAGGAAGAGGCCATACAAACAGAGAAGGAAGCCTTCTTACACAATACACAAAACTCTACCCGAGAAGATGAAGATGGTTTCTGAGGAGATAGGAGGGTTTTTTAAAACGTTTATTTAAATAGGGGTACAGGAAAGAAGGTGCAAGTATGTTTCACGGAGCGGTAAGGACAACATAACAAACAAAACAGCCCTTACCTATTGTGAAAACGCCAATCAACTAACTAACTTAGACAAATGAAAAGTTACAAACCTACAATTCGCTAACAACTCAAAGAAAAACGGGGAAAAAATGTTAAAATTGCATTTGCAGCTGTCCTCTACATGTTTTCTATGTCGAGGTGGGCACAGAACAATGTCACAAAGGACCTATCAACACAAGATTATCAATTAAATTGAGCTAACATAAAATCTAACCTAAACATAACGTATTATCATGCAGTCATGACAATGAGCTTAAAAATCCAAAATGGCCAAAGACCTTGAGTCCCTGCAGACCATGCAAGTGCTCAGTCGTCAGCCAACGACAAGAAAGATGAAAACACGAGGAGCCAGTAAGAAGAAAGAGTCCATAGACCAGGAGCTGGTACAGTATATCCTTTACCCCTTTTTTCCCCAAAAAGAATGTAACATCTGTGCTGTGAAATAGCTATTAAGTTTTCTGAAAGACTATCTGCAAGTTCAGGAGACACATGGAGACAGCCAATTGTACTACTAGCCAAAAATGTTGACTACATGATGATTATAAAAAGCCTAATAAGATTTAATGGCTAATTAGCCAAGTATTTTTAATTGAAGCAGTATGAAATTATGTGAAAAGAAGATTATAGTCATATTTTTTTTTTTTTTTTTATTGTGCTTTGAAATGGTCAGTTTTACTAAACATAACGGAATCCATCGATTCAAAATGCTTTTGTTTTTACAAAAATATTATCCAACCATAAATGGATCTTCATAAACTTCATTTTGGGTTTTTAACAGTACATTAGAATGACCGCACATCAGATTTTCCATGAATGATGTCACATATAAAGTTCAGAATGTGTTACTGCTCACCTAGCTTCAAAGTGCTCGACATTTGTATATGTTGACCGTGTACAAAAAATACAAACACCGTCTAAGAGACTTGGACGAGGGTGAGAATTTTAATGTACCATCAGTGCCTTTTGTGAGAAAGTTGTTAGCTGAGAAATCCCTTAGTTGTAAATTTACCCTTAAGATGCAGTTTTGGGGGTTTAACCAGTGTTTCTATTACTGAAAAAATACAAGTCACAGGTCTTTGGATGTCTTGTACATTGAATGTATAGCTCATATAAAGTCAACATGGTGCTAAAAGTAGCATTTTCAGTGCATCCATGTGTTTGCAGGTCTTTCTGATTGATGGTACCAACTGCTAATCTTACCAGAGTACCAATGCTATCTGTGGGAATTTGTACTTTTTACTCAAAGAAAAAAAGCTGCTTATTTTAATCTAGTTTATATTTTAACCTTTTAAGACCCGAATTCTTCCACAGCATGCATTTTTAATTTATCTTTGATATTTGGGCATATTGGGGCCCGATGAATGTAAAAACAAAGAATTGCCAGATTTTTATTATTTTTTTTACCAAATTTTCATTTCTAAGAAAAATGAGAGCCACAAATGAGGATATTTGTTTAAAATTTCAATAGAACAGTAGCAGTATAATGTCCTCGTAAGTGGTTATCAGGCCCTTGTAAAGCAAAATTGAGTATTTTGGTCTAAATAACCCAAAATGTGATGTCCAAATATGTGGACGCCAGGTCCTAGTAGGTTAAAGTGCCTATTCCCCAATTTTTAAAGATAGGATATTCCTCTATCACGATTTGCCTTTGTGTGATACTTTATATATAAAACAAAATGTTTAAACGAAGATTGGGAAAAAAAATCATATATTTATAACTACATGAAACCCAAGTGGATCCTTTTAACTTTTTAATTCACACATGCCTGAAATACAATCAGTTTGTGATTATTGCACACCTGTAGTTTACGTGGTGATATAACACTTCTTTAGTTCACTTTTATTTTGAAATGCCAAAACCTACACTGTATGTTTAGAAACACAAAAATGGTGTAGGTCAAGCAGTAGAGTGTATGTATGCGTGTGTGTGTGCAGATCTTTGATGCAGCTAAAACTGAAGTACAGCAAAGTTTGTATGTCAGCAAAGGTCTGGAAATGCAACTACGTGAAAAATCTCTTCACTCAGTCCGTTTTTAAACGATAATATATATTCAGCAGTAAATGGGTGATGGCAATGACACTGTGAGACAATTTATTTCAGCTTATGGTCCTTTTGAGGGAATCTATTAATGAAACCTGAAGCCAAAATCCATTGGATTTAACTTGATCATGCGTCAGAATAATTTCTGTAGTTTTTTAATAGTTTTAATAGTTTTTTTTAATAGTTCCTATAGATTATTTTTGCTGGAGTGGTATAACAATTTTTAAACACTTACCTTGTAAATAAAAGTTTTGCGCTCCAGAATGTAACCAGGCATTGTTTACCTGGCTGTTTCTAAATCAGTAAGATATCAGCACATGTTATTTTGAAACGATGCATTAATTTTAAAATGTAGAAAACATTTTAACGCTGCCTTTGTAAATAATTTTTTGATGATACTTGAGTTACTGACTGTATGCAATGTTTATGGGAGTGCTGTACTTACTGTGGTTACATGTCAAAAGGTCACATCATGCTTCATCCGTGCTTTGCATGCTGCATAAATGCATTTTATAGTGTTGATATGTGATAATGTTCAGTGTACTGTGGGGGGGAAGGCACACTGTTCACTATATGTTGTTGTCATATTGGTTATGGTTTGTATAGTTCTCGATGTAAATAAATAATCCTGAAAGCTAAAGCTGACTTTGATTTATTTCACATAACCACCTCCCGCTGTATAGATGGTTTAGAGAATCGACATTAATTCATTAGTGTAGTTTCTTCTACTGTTACCTTTACTACTTCAAGTACAGTAATCAGAAAGATTGGAGCCAAAGAAAAATCTAAATTCCTTCAGTTTATTCTGCAGACAAACTGTTTTTAGTGTTTAACACTGTAATTAATTCATAAGACTACTGCCAAATGTAAAATGCTATAGTTACCCTAAATTAACTGTACGTTTCTGTAATGTTTAATCCAGTAATATGAGTAAGCTGTGTAATCAAAATGATCTTTTTAATGTTTGAATATAATTACTGTTATCTTTTTTTTAATCGACTGTTTTACAAAAACAATAAATAAAGCACATGATTTTTTTTTTTGATTGAGGACCGATTACACTCATTTTAATTTGTTTGTATGGTTCGCCTAATAACCATTTAGCCAGACGGTCTAATAAATCTGTTAAGCACTATATTAGTCTGTGTTGCTCTTTCTCTATTCTTTGAGCTGCTCTCTTTAGAGGCCTCCACACATCTGCCGCCCTGTCTCCACCTTCCTCTGTCATGAACCCTTTGCAATGTCCTCCTCCTTTTCATGTGGCAGCTCCATGTCAACATCCTTTCAGTTGATCCACTCTCTCTCTCCTGCACATGCCGAACCATTTTGCCTTCTAACTTTGTCTCCAAACTGCTCGACCTGAGCGGTCCCTCTGACATATTAATTTCTGAAATTGCACCTCGTGGTCACTCTCAGTGAAAATCTGCCACCTCCGTCTCCACCCCGTCTTTGTGTCAGTGCCACTTTCTCCAAACCAAAGATCACGGCAGGACTCAGCACCTTGTAAACCTTCCCTTTCACTCGTGCAGATATCCTGTGATCGTATCCTGCACTCACTTGTTCCTCTTCTCATGTGCACTCACTGTTGCTTTGGATCATTGACCCCAGCTTTTTAAACTCCTCCATCTCCACTTCCTTTACTCCTTACATCTTCACCTTCCCATCTGCCCCGCTCTCATTCACGCATGTACTGCGTGTCGCTCTGTAGTGGGGAAGAAATGTCCTGTCTTCACCTGCAGGGGGCGACCCGAGTCCATTTTGTTCAATCTCCTCTCGTCTCCTCTCCTCCCTGTTTTCCAGCGATGATGCAGACTGTACCCTCTTCATCTCGGCTTAAACTGGATGTCTCAATCATTCTTCATCAGCTCTTCGCTGACGGGCTCTTCTCCAGATTCACCTGAATTAAACCGGTAAGAAATTTCATTTCACAAGGGGAACAGAAGGCGTTTGCTGTCTCCCTCTCAATCTCCGAACAGCGGCAGTGATAACTGCATTTATTGACCCTGCTGCATCTACTCGAAACTGCGGATGATCCTGTTGTGTTTCTAATAAGGTTGTTTTCAAGTCATTTCCTAATCGTTTCCAGGAGTGCAGATTCTAATATAGCGTTTGCATACCAAGCTTTGAAAAGGTAACCTCAGTACAATTGCTCTCACCTCAAAATGTGTATGTGGAGTCACACCATGTTTTATTTATTGTGTCAACCACATCCTATGTTTTTTGTCTTTTCTAAAATCAGCAAAGCCGGTCCTTCCTCTTTCTGTATTTTTCCCTTTGAACAAAAATAGTTTCCTAGTGTGAGGAACAAGGTACTCAGAGCAGCATGAATGTGCATTAGTAGTGAAGTGACAGATTTCTGTTGGTGTGGCTTGAGTGGTGACATTTATTGAAAAGGCCTGAGTTGTACTGGATTATGTAAGATGTGACCATAAAATGCTGAGGGCCAGTGGGCAGCATGCACAGCCAGTAAGGCCTCGATCGTCTTACCGGAAGCCTGGAGATTCTATAAACTGAACACAAAAGGTGCTGTTACTACATATTTGTTCATTTATGTAAGAAGCATTTGAATTTGCTTCCAAATGATAGAATTTTGTGGGTTTTTGCTGCCTGTGAAGCATTCATTTGTAGTTTTTCAAGGCAAACCTTTGCCATGTGTGTGAAAAAGCAAATCTTATGTGAGCTTTAGGTGGTTGCACAAAGAAGTCAGGGGCACTGAAGCATTAAATTGAGAGGGAGACTGCTGCCTCCATTTTCACTCATCTTCAATTTTTCATGAGGGATCTAGATTAAGCATCAAGTGAGGCTTGGTAAACAAATGAAGGCCCACATCTGTGAGGACCGGCAAGCAGCTGCATTAGACAGCTGACACAAAACAGAAGCTGACACAGCTTCTATTTCACAGAGCAAAACAAGCTGTGCGGGCACATCTTCACATAAGTACTCCTGCGAGGCTTGGATGCACAGATTTTCTCAGTGGCCTTGGCAAAGGTGTTGCCTGAATATGAGCAGGCAGGTGGCAGGGCAGCCAGCTGAATGATGGGAGATGGGGGAAGCATTTTAGTGCTACAACTATAAATTTCCCTGTTCTCTCTTGTACTGTTATGATGTCTGACTGACTGCCCGAGTGTTGAATAGTACTATAAGTGATACCAGGAAACGGAACAGGAAGGAAGTGGCAAATGTCCTTCAAACCCAGAAAACTTGTGAATAGAATGAAGCTGAATGAGAGACATAAAGAAGAAAGTTAGTTCATGTATGAAATCAGAAGATTTTACAGTACATCTCTTGTAACTGGATCTAATCATTTTCAAATGACCTGAACAAAGCAAACTTGAGCTCTAAAGGATTCTGGTGTTTCTTGTAAATCCAACCATTCCTTTTACTTTCACTTACCAAAGTCAGGTCACAGTTGCAGCACACACTTGTCTCTCCATTTCCTTTTCTTTCTGGGGGATCGTGCATAAGCCTCACCAATCAGTTTGTCCATTTCCAGCTCCAGTTTGCCATCACTTGTTAACAACATCCTGAAATACTTACTGACACATTACTGTTGTTCCCATTCCCAACTCCCTCCTCACACTGGCTGCATTTTCAGTGCTGGTCCATAAATATCAAAAACAGGAATGAAGACAAGAAGCAAACTTGACAGCGTCTAACCCTTGCTAAAACGATGTTGGGCCTTGTGTTTTGAATACAGTCACAGCTATTGCTTTACTTATAAAAGAATTGGATGGCTCATAGATACAAACCTTATAGTCTGCACTGCTGCAAAAGACAACAGGGTTCTCCAAACACATTTGAATACCTTCTCTAACTCTATAATTCTATACAAACATGTGTAAACTTGACGTAAAACGAAGAATTGAAAGTCTAACTCTGTAGCCTTCCTGAACTTCTCCTAAATTTTTTGCTTTAGCAAATGCCAAAGCAACAGCCGGTCTCCTCTCCCAATATCTGTCTGTTTTTAATGCACCCCTGGATCAGGTAATCCTGAAAGGCCTCCTTCTTCCACATGATGCCCTCCTTTTGTACTTATATCTTAACAGCAAGTTCTTAGGTTGTTGAACCTTTAACTGCAAGGCCTTGAACACGGCCTACCCAGATTTAATGTCCCTAGCCAGGTGACTGTCCTGTTCCCCAAGCAGAATCCAGAAACGGGTCTCTAAGCTCGGTAGCAGGTAAAGGTAATGTGCAGTTGACCCCAAACCCATACCTGGTAGTGGTCCACTGGGTAACACTTAAATGTGTTTTTTGTGGGCTGTTAAACTCCACTCCCAGGTCTGGCTAGAGGATGAAGGCCCATTTCTCCCTTCTTTTTATAAATGCCATTTATGATTCTTTACACCTAAAATTTCCATTTACACAAGTTATCACTCCCAACATAACTTTGATCTATGATATTTCACTACTTTCTAGATCAAATATTAACAAATGCAGTTATATAAAACTCAACAAATGCACCATATCCATCATGTCACTGCTGTGCAGATAACTGTACCATAGTGTCCATGCTGAGGTCTGCACTTAACCGATTTAGAGCTGGAAATCAATTTAAGGATGATGGCTGCAGCAGAAACAGTTGTGTTAGCAGGTTGAGCCTTTCTCTTAAAAACAATATTTTATAGCACTTGTCTGGAAATATTCGAAAAGGAAAAACATTTGTTAGTAGCACCAGTGTTTTGTCTGCCTGCACTGAGAGATTTTGTGTCTCAGTGTGGTTTAACAGTAAGCACTGCAGTAGATGCAGGTGTGCTGTCTCTGTTGTGCAGAGGCATCATTTAGTGCGATGTTTTAGCTTATGTTGCAAACGGGCACTTCTGTCTGTAGACCCTCTCTGCTTTTCTTGTCAAGTTTACAAAAGTTGACTTGTTCTAAGCATACATCAAACTCTAATAACAGGCAACAGCACAGTTTTGTTTTCTTAGAAGGGAAATGACATGCTATTTCCTGCTGCGTAAGTGAATTTATTAGGACACAAATGCAGAGCAAATGCCTGAGATGGAGCAGCAGGCAGTCAGTTTTCTTCCTAGTAGGTTTTTTTTTTCTTTAGTTTAATTGGAAATTTTCTTAGAATTTAATTTTTTGTGCTAGAGGAAGTTGTCAACCACAACTTGATAATGGGAAAGGCATGATGAGGTGATAACAGCATGTGCAATTTCTCTGCAAAAAAAGAGTTGCTGCTTAAGATCAAAGGGCCTGTCAGTGCTCTCTGTCCTTTCCAAAGGGTCCACACAGGACATTTCATTCACATTTCTCATATTGGATTAGTAGAAACTCTCTGAGCAATTATGGTACCTGCTGGCTGACTAAAATTGCAGGGCAATTAAAGGAAGTGGCATAGCTCTTAATCTGAGCATGCAGGTGGCAGGGCAGCCAGCTGAATGATGGGAGATGAGGGAAGCAGATTTTGCAGAACTTCCAGATTTTGGTAACATATCAACAAACTTAAAATTCATGTTGACAGTTTAAAGCTCTTCGAAATACAAAGTTTACATATAGATCTCCCTTAATGAAGGAAAGGGTTAAATATCATGAAGGCTGAAATATTGTATTTATTTATTTGTCTATTTTTGTCAGCCTTAAATAAAATCATACATCAAGCAGCCTATTAAATGATTTTAGAAGTGCAGAAGCAGACAGTTGGGTCATGAGAACTTGTAAAAGCCTCAGTAGTACTTGGCAGTTTAGAGGTGGCCCATCATAAACACTGTAAAAGTTGTGGAGGTTAAAAGTCCACAGTCACTCAGCTGATTGGACAAAAAAGAGGTTCTTGGATGTTTTTTGTTTTTGTTTTTTTGTTGTTGCAAGCAATAGATGGTGCAGAAAAGGGATAACAGAAATAATGTGTATTTTTTAATGCAAGTATCTCAAAAGTATTCACAAAAGACAATCTCAGTAACTCAAGGCACATGGATAATCAGAAATATAAAATATAAGAAAACAATTCCATTATGAAGGTCAAATGTAACACCATCACTGTCATGCTGGTTTGCATCTGACTGTCATAAAGACAGAACAATAATGATAGTGTCCATAAACAAGAGACAGTGTCATTGTATTTTCCCTCCAAAGGCAGAATTAGCTTTTTTTTGTCAGTGTACTTAAGCTTGTCTGGTTGTTATTTTTCCCCCCGGATAGTTCACTGTGGCTGGAAGATAGTCATTCCTTTTTTCCCTTGTCCCTAATTGTATTTTAAACTTAGCAGTCTCTAGTTAGATCAGGGAATTATATAATTCAATACAAGTAATTTTTTTAGGCTAATATTTTCTGTTTGTACCTTCTTCTCTGTAGATCTTGTTTAACCACAAAGTTGTTCCCACCTGTAACATATATTCCAAGCAGCATAATATCTTGTCTGCTGAATTCACTCACATTCCTAAAGCTAGAGAGAGACCGGTTGCCAGCTAATTCACTAATGTCATTTTTTTAAGAGTCAGATTTGTGAATACTGCTCTTCACAGGAGTGCTGCAAAAAATTCTGGGCCCTTGACAACATTTCAGTCAGAAACAAAATAAACAAGATGTTTGGCATGTTTAACATTTAGGAATAAATGCAGAAAAGATTCATGGTTTTCACCACTGTAGGTTTTTGCAATCCTGGGAGCCCAACAGGCCTGAGTTTATCCCACACGGGGCCTGAGGATTTTCTTACAAAAGCTGTAACTGTTAGAGCCAATCTATAGAGAAACATTTGTATGTACGAGTCAGAAATAAATCTGAACAGCTCACATTAAGAAGTGGAAGAATTATTTTTTCGAAGCTTGGGACAGAAATTCGCCACTACAGTAACCAATAAGTTATCATATGACCTCAGCTGTTTCATATACAGAAACACCCATTAAGGTTTTTTGAGCTACAAAGAAGTGTAAAAAAAGAAAAAAGAGGCCAGAAAAAAATTATACATTAATATTGTTTATGCTGGCTAAATCACTCGTTGCTGTGTTTGTAAGAGGTTAACTGTGATTTCTCCTGCTGGTCTAGCCTACATTGCCTTCGGTGCATCTACACATCTTTCACTGCCCCCACAAAAAAACTCACTTTATTTCATGGTTTTATGATGAAACAGACTGAAAGATTTAAATTATTATAAGATGGCACAGTTTTTTAAATATACCTGTTGAATATTGTTTTTAAGTCCTCTTCAATATATTTTCTTTACTTGTGATCTGCTGTTTTTATGCAGGATAAGGACCTCAGATGTTATGAAGACCCATGCTCCAAATTAGACATGACATTCAACATTCATATTTCTGACATACTGAAAATAGGCTCCTGCTCTGCCAGTAGGACAGCTTGATGGGCAGACAGACTTTTTGAT